>NC_090935.1:1243615676-1244236513 GCF_040938575.1 Ambystoma mexicanum | reverse complement strand
CCTTAGCAGCAGCTTCTGTTGAGAGCTCACTGTATAAAAAACACTCAGAAGCTGCAGATCCTGATTCAACACGTGAACGTATTGACTGACTGAGGGTCGTGCCCTTGCCTCCTGGTGCTTGTCGCTCTGCTTCGGGGACCCTGGAACAGTCAGACATTAGCAAACACTCTGAAACATCACTGGTGGTGGTCGCAGAGGAACTGGAGCCAACCTGAGGAAGATTGGTGGATGCTGAGGTGATGCCATCAGCTGAGGTGGCGACTTTGAGGCAATGTGCAACGTGAATACAGGCTGGGAGGTTGGCCACGTCACTACCGAACTCATCAACAGGGCCGGGAAGGGACCACGCCACCTTGGATGAAGTGCAGGCTTCTGCTGATGAACCATCACCAAGACTCAGAGCCCTGGTAAAAGCGGGTGACAGGGTCTAATAGCTGTTCAGGCAGTGCTTCACAAACCTGGGCATGAAGAGATCAACAGTTTTAATCAACATGAAACCACATTTATTAAGGTGTCATCCACTAGTGACAGACTTTGCCTGTGGGGAACTGCTGGGTGTGCAGTTCTATTCTCATAGGGTGACCACTAAGAATCTCATCAGCAGACAGCTTGTGTTTACACTGAGGGTTATTTCTCATTGCAAACAAAACCAAGGGCAAGGCTTGTGGCCATGTCAACCCTGTCTCTTTACACACTTTATACAGTCTCAATTTGAGGTGGCTGTTCTGGCATTCTACATGTGTGCTTGAGCACAGTTAATAGGCACAGTGGAACTGTTGAGTTATTCCTAAAATGTTGCACACCTCTCTAATAACCTGACCAGTAAAGTGGGCACCTCAGTCAATGTCTATGCAGAGTGGCAACCCAAACCAAGGTATAAACTCAGCTAACAACTCCTCACTCATCCACTCAGAAAACACTCCTATTATGACTAGGCATTAAAGATATTTCATACACGT
Source organism: Ambystoma mexicanum (assembly GCF_040938575.1). Lineage (NCBI taxonomy): Eukaryota > Metazoa > Chordata > Amphibia > Caudata > Ambystomatidae > Ambystoma > Ambystoma mexicanum. The sequence goes on along the minus strand of NC_090935.1, from coordinate 1,244,235,554 downwards.
GGGGAACTGTTTGAAGTTTGTCTGCATGTGAAAAGAGTGACTTTCCAGTACAGGAAGTGCAGACAGCTTCATGGGCACCACCCTCCCAATTTTGTACGTTAAACATAGAACACAACTTTAGCAATAACTCTGAGTCATAGAGGCTAACTCAGGAGCCATCCAATCTCAGTGTAAGAATGTGATCATGGCATGTTTACCTGAATGGGCTACGCTCTGTGCTTCACAGACCAGATAGGGTAGTAGTACCTAGGGTGCCACCAGGTGGCTCTCTGGGGAACGCCACGGGGAGTTCTCTCCAAATCTGCACTTAATTTGAGTCCAATTTACCTTTTTAGCATCTGGAATTTGATCTTGGAGTATTGTCAGACTGGAGAAGGCAGGTGTAGGTGACTGTGGGCCTGCAACACAAACAAGAAATGTATTAGTAGCCAGGGTGCCTCTTAAATCCGCTGAGTGAAACGAACCATCAGCAAAAGCATTGTCATGGGCTGTAAAGGACTGTGAGGGATCATGACCCTTACCCTTGATGATGGATACCGCTGATACATATTTTCCATTTAATATTTAGGTACCTGTGAACATTAAAAATCCATGTGCTTTCATAAAACTCAGAAGTCGTGGACTACCCTGTGGGCATACCTGAAGTCGGTATAGATCGTGGCTTGTCTATCTCGAGCCAGAGCACACACACAGGGGAGAGTCATGATCTCTTAAACCTCAGCTGATTATGCCATAGGTAATCGATCTGCTTCTAGGACAACAATGAGAGATACATACAGAATATCCAGAAACCAATTCACTCGTTTCAGGAACAAGAATACAAGATCTGCCAACAAAAAAATGTAAGTCAGGATTTAACAGAGGTACATCAGACAAATCAACATGTGGGGACAATAGTCTCTCCACAACCACACTGCTAACTGTCCTCAGGCACTGGAAGGAGGGAGGCAGGGATCAGGACTGAAGAGTGTTTCAGGGCTACATTGGCAGCAAAGATAAGTAACTTCTCATATCGAGTAAGTCAGGGATTTGACACATGCTGTGTCTTTCCTTTAAGCATTAGGGACAATACTTCTTGAGGAACAGAAATTGTGACAGGATGTCCTTACACCAGGGAGTCGCTTTTCTCTACCAACAGTGCAGCAGCAGCGACAGCTCGTAAGCATGCTGGGAGTCCCACAGCTACTAAATCTAAAGCTACGCTATAATATGATACAGATCAGTGCTTATCACTATGCAGCTGAGTCAACACATCTTAAGCAAACCCTTTGCACTTGTCGCAGGGTTAATGGGCTTACTATACTCCAACAACCCTAATGGCAGAGCCATTGCATGTGCTTGCTTGATGGTGACCAAAGCACCTTCTCCTTCCTGAGACCATGGCAGGGCCTCAGTGGTCACACCATATGTGATGTTCTGTAGGGGCTTAACTATGGATACATACTCCAGGATCCTTTGCCCACAGAAACCTACCATCCCAAGGAACCCCTTCATTTGTTTCTTGGTCTGGGGATTAGGGACTTTCTGGATCACTGCAATCCAATCCTGGAACAAGTGTCTTTCCCCTGCAAACATCTCATGGCCCATGTACTGCACATGGGCCAGACATAACTAATTTGTCTTTAGATGCGTTGTGACACTTTTAAGCAAGTACTGTATTCCTCACATGCTTCCAAGGAGAGGGAGGCCAGGAGAAGATCAACTATATACTGCAACAACGTCCACCCTCCTGGAAACTGTACAGAATCCAGATATTTCTTCAAAATTTGGTAAAACAGGGTAGGGATTTCTATAAACCCCAATGGAAGCCTAATGAACGTGTATTGAGTTGATTTATGTGTAAATGCAAAAATATTGACCATCAGGATGTATGGTTAGAGAGAAATGCTGAACAGAAATCTACAACAGTGAAATATTTGGCTATGTAGGGAATAAACAACAAAACTGGAGCTAGATTGGGAACAACCGGAAAAGCTGGTATAACATCTGCATTAATTGCATGTAAAACCAGAATAAAACGATAAACCTCTTTACCTGGTCTCTTAGTCGGCAAGATAGGAGTGTTGCAGGGGATTCTATCACAGGACAGATACCTTCTTCAGCCTGTCTATAAATGGGACACTGGGGTACGTAGCAAGGGCTTGGCTGGATTTGAGGTAATTTTACCTGGCTCAGCATTAACCATCTATCCGGTATCATTTGCATGGGTTGCCCATAGTTTGATTGTGACTCAGTACAACAGCCCCTACTGCAATCAGAAGGGGACAGGCCGGTCCCCAGAGTTCAAAAGGGAAATTTCTTGCCATTATGCCAGCACCTCGTGCTCTTTGTGAGCGGGAATATCAAGATATATCAGTGAAACAATTAATAGAGCAGCTTAGTTTGCATAATACATGCATTTCAAACTAATTCACAGGGGAAGAAGGGCTAAGAAATATTGCATGTTGATACGAAATCGGACCAATCATGAGCATAAGCAAAGTGGACATAGTATGAGGTATTGTAGTACCCTCTACACCTACAGAATTGATCATATCACCAGAATGCATCATTTGCAGAAACTCAAAAACTTTTAGTATGAAGCATTATGCTCCACTGTCAATCAAACATTAAATCCTTTGACCAGCAACACTACAGGCAACATAAGGGGCAGTATGGCCAATCGAAATGAGTGGTGCATAATGTTCAGAGACCCCTTGGCAATCCTAAACATTGGTCGGTAGTAATGGTGGTGGGGGCGGCAGCCTCTCCATTTCTCTCAGCACAGTTGTCTGTCCACTTCACTTGTCATACAGAGGCCTGCGTGGGTACTCTGCTTTCCAGAGACCAAACTCTTTGAAATAGTTACACTGATCAATGTATGTATTAGTGTAATAGATTTCCGTGGTTTGTCATGGCCCAAATTCCAAGGGTGCACCTCTTCCTCTTCCCCGTTCCCACCCTCGGCCTCCTGGTGCAGGGCGGACCCCTCCCTGCCCCTGGGGAGGTTTGTAAACTCTGCATCTGTAATGCCATAAGTTTGTCGTCAGTAGTTTCCTTTTGTTTCTCGAACTCCTCATGAGAGTGCAGTGCAGCCAACAATACTTCCCCAAACCCTTTCCTTCTCATACTATCAACACTGCCTTAATTCCTTTGGACACTTTTGGTTGCAATCCCATAACAAACTGGGCCACCACTGCTTGAGGCTCTATAAGCGTGGCATCCACATTCCCCAGAATACTGTTCTAAGCACTGTTTTAAATGTTAGAGATATTCCGCCGGATTTTCTCCCTTAGCTGCTTACATGCATTTATCTTAGCCCAATCTGTGTTTCAAGGACACATTTGGATAATAGTCTGCACCATTTTCCAGTGAATGCTTTCAAATCCCTGCCAGTAGCAGGTTCTTCAGCTGACCAATTTTCTTGCACCTTAAGCAAAGTGCACATTTCTGTGGGCAGCACTGCTCACAACTACTGATTCAGAGCAACACAAATGGGGCGATAGCAATTGATGAAGACCTTAAGTTCTTCCTGGAACTTAACGGGATCTTCTCATACCTTTGGAAATCTCTAAACAATGTTAAACAAAGCAGTAGCATTCTAAGGGAGGTGTACAGTAACTAAAGTGTTGTCTTCTCCCGGGAGTTGTCCAAGTGGAAATGTACCAATACAGGTATTACGTGTTGTATTCAGGAACCCTTCAAACATGCCTGAGGATGGCGTAAAGAGTCTAGAAATCTGAAATTGGACTGCAGGAGGGAACAGGGTGGCCATAGGATTTATTGGAATGGACTGATGACACGTCAGCAGTTGAGTAGAGTCTGGGCTAGCCAGTCGTTGATCGAACGCAACACTTAGAAAAGCTGGGTTATAAGTGTCCAAAATATCTTCAGGACATTCCTTTAACTGGGGCTTACCTTGGAGTACAGGGTATAATCTATTTTGCCCGGCCTTGAGCTTTAAGGTTTGAGTGCTTGGTTTTCAACCATTTTACTTGCTCCCCGAGCTTTTCTTGTGTCTATCAATGCCCGGGTCTTTGATTCAGTCTGTCTTTTAGTAGCTTTGGCATACCAATTGAGATAACTATCCCATTGGCGTTAGTGTAGACGTGCACCTCTCTTCTCTAATGTCTTACGTAATTAGTTACCAGACCTACATTTAACGTACCTTCCTGATGAAAATGTTTAGGTGACTCACTCTGTATACTCGTGTCCTATTTCTAGGTAATTACATGCTTTTGGCAAGTAATGAGTAAACATGAAATGTGCTGCACTTAATTTAGGAGGCAGTGGCACTTGTCTAGACTGCCCTGAACACAGTCTCACCGGAATAAGACAAGGTATGGCTTATTACGGACCCATGCCCATTCCTACCGCCATCTGCATCTGGATGCTATCGCACCCCATGGCTGACGGGTTCTGTGTCTTATAATCGACAAACTAAATTACAAATGAATTTATAACGAAAGAAAAAAAACGGAAAAGAAAACAAATATTTTTTTCTTTCTTTTTTGGGGGTCCCCCCCAACCCCTGTTTCCCCTTGCTAAAAACCCACCCCAACACAGTCCCCACGAGATATTTAACCCTTTACCCCACCCCACATATATGTTCATTAAAAAATTCGGTATTTATCTTTATTTATGTTTCGGGTTTAAATGTCATTCATTATTTATTTTTCATTATTAACATTTTATACCGGCTGACGGTGTCAGTACGGCTCATTAGCTAAACCGCTCCGTCAAGCCTATCTGGAGGCTCAGGTAACACCCAGCCTCCAGTCCTCCCCATTAAATAAATGCCAGGAACACCCATGGGGGCCGGTTGGATTCAGATGATTGCTGTTTCACAGCCTATATCCACCATTGCACTACCCACAAAACAGAGCAGCATTCAGATTTTCAGAGGCACAGATAGGTAAGGGTTGAAGACAAGACACATAATCAGTAGAAACAAAACCTATTACAGCTCCCCCGCACTAGGGTAGAGAAGAGTGTGAAATATAAGCAGGGTCACAACTGAGTTACACATTTAAGATTTCACGTAACAAAGTATGGGTTAAGACAAGACAATCATAGGGCTTTCATCCAAAATATTTTCTTCAAACTCATACAGAACACATTCTTCCTAATCCCTGATCTATACTACACTACTCTGACTGACAAAGCGGTCTCATTTTCTCTCATATCAGTAGGGAGCCTGGATGCAATGGTTTTAAACTGCTTTGGTCAACCGCTTTTACTTTTCTCATTCAGATAAACCATTCTATAGGCACAGAACTTTCCCCCTTTTATCCTCAGATAATCACAACAGGTTTCGACTTCAGGTTTCAATTTTGGTTTTCAGATTGTACGGACAACAATTGACGCCAACCCATTTCAGACAACAGAATACAAGACAAAAGGCCTCATTATAAGTGTGCGAGTCCGGTAACAACAGTGCCGGTAAGCCTATTGGCACCATTGTTACCGGACCGGTACACTAAAGGTCTGCTTGCCGGAGTTGCTGTGCCCGGCTGGTGAGACCCTTCCAGGCACAGCGGCCACACTAAGCTGACCTACATTGGACCACTGGCACTGTTAATAACAGTGCAGGTGCTTCTGTGTTCCCCATTCACATTTACTCCTATGGGACTCAAATGGGAATGGGTATTAACATTTACCAGCGCCTGACTTCCCGGAATGGGGGGTCGTAATCCCCCGGTAATTCCAGCAAGCCAGGTGCTGGTAAATGTTGCAAGTCTGGAGGCAGCCTGCCGGACTTGTAATGAGGCCTCTAGTTATACATTGACACAATTACCTGTGTTCACCAACCCATGATTTTCCAGTCAACTCTTTCTTACGCATCTGCTCTCACCTTTCCCGAGTCTCCGGTCACTCCGGCCAGCTCTCCTCTCTGACTAAATCATCTCTCTGGGTTCATGGGGTTCACCTGAAAGTGCGCCCAGCTGCCCTCAGACCAGGCAGCAGAGCAACAGAAATTCGAGGCATGACACCAATCTTGTGGCAGAATTATTTTTAACAATCATGATTCCGATGCATGGTGAACAATTTATAAGTTAAAAGCAAGAACAGGACAGACCCAACAGCAACATGAAACTTCCATCCCATTTCCAACTTCCTTCAATGCCCCGTTCTTTTATACACAACAGAACACATGCTCTCCAATGGAAGGGGTGGTCCCTACAGGTAAGGGTCAGATACTTTTCCTAAGAAAGCACGATTAGATATGCCAAAGTGAAACGCAGCAGAAGTGAGAGATGTGGATGTGAGAATTCCAACAAGCTAGGTGAGGGCCTTCATTGCAAAGACATGAGCAGTACACAGCCGTCGCCTTGCATGAGCAAGAAACATTGTTTCAACAGGGAAGTTTATAGTGCCTGCTCAATATCATACTGCAGTAATGTGCAAGGGGAGTACATAAAATGCTAATTTCCAAACATTTCTTCCACACATCCATATTTTCTAGCAATAGTTATCAGGCATCACAAAATAGATGACAGGGAACCAAACCATCTACTGTTGTCACGCTCAGGTGACAATATACATGATGCAACAGTCATGCAAAATCCACACCCAAACCTTTGATACATGTGTTGGGCTTTATTACCAGGCTTCCTGAACCCAAGGATTCCTTCTTTTTACACCTCGGCTGAAGCCATTTCTAAATTCCAACATGTCATTCTGATTGTGTTGAGTTTTGTTTCCTCTGATAAAAAAAACTCTGAATAAAGCCCTCATTACACTTTTCCTGGTATCCCGCTGGTAATTCCGGCGGGATACCGGGAAACTGCCTTACTGTTTTTGCCACCTGATAACCCGGTATTACCGGGATATTACAAGTGGCGGGCAGGGTGGTAAATCCCCATTGCATGGAGTCCCATAGTACTCCATGAAGGGAATTGCTGGAATTATCGGCACTGGTAATACTGGTGCCGGTAATTGCAGCATTTATTTGTCAGTGGGGGCCTGATTTAGCTCCAGCTCTTGGATGGAGGTAAATCAGTGACTCCCACCAGCAAAGTTGTAGTTTTCTAGTGCGGGAAAAGTGCTAGTGCCGGAATTACCAGCAATTTTACTAGCATTTTTCCTGCACCGGCAAACTTGTAATGAGGGCCATATTTACAAGAGGCTCTCATCAGTGTCTGCTCCACCTGTTATCATGCCACTGATATGTGTGACTTTACCTTGGAGAACAAAATTGATTTCTTATGGTAAGTTTAACTTGGCTCAATAAATAATCTGGTCCCTCAACATCACTATCTCTTCATTAAGGGTATACAATGCCTAATGTTAACAGAAAGTGGGCAATGATTCAGTTGTGTTTTAACTCATGTGCTTCCATCTTGTCTTGTGAGGTCCCGGGGCCCTGGTTCAACTCACAAATCACCACTTCCATTCAGCTGCTTATTCTGTATTGCCATCCCAGTTGTAATTCAAAGTTTTGAGAACAGCTATTTGTTGCTGTCTTGCCATTAATGAGGCCTACCACTCCTCCCTCAAATACATTAAGCTACTTTAAATTGGACATTAATGGTACATAGGACTCCAAAGCTACCCTTCTTAGTAGTGCACTCAAGGGGCTCAGCATTCCTTTTATGGCCACCTACCTATTTCCTGTGAATTTCTGGGCAATTAGCTGTCTGTCTGCCCACTGGAGTAAAGTACACAATATGGTATACATTTCGTATAAGGACACATGGAAGTTTACTGCCCACTGTCTCAATTCTTATTTAAATAACATTTGATCTCAGCTAGAGAATGGAGTGTCTTCAGATCAAATTGTACACACATATAATTCTTCATGTTTCAAAACCATACATTTATTCATTTATTTTAATATTTTCATAATCCGCAAACCAGAGCACTGAACAAAACCCTGATACCAATAGCATAACAAAGAGAAGCTCATAGGAAAGACGTGGGTGTTGCAATGGAGAAGCAGGAATGTTTTAGATTTTTCCCGAGGATCATTAGAAAGGTAGCTAGTCACAAGTCAGTGGGAAGAAAATTTGAAAAGTTTGGAATTGCAATGGAACAGGTGTGTCTGTCAGGTCTATCTTTCCGTGCTCATGGTATGTCCAGTAGACATTTTGCTTCTCACAAGGAAGTTAAACCTCTCAAACTGCAACTGCCAAGTATACTGTTTCAAGTTGTTTCATTCCCCTTAAGAAAAAGGTGAAAACGGTAGGTATTTTCGTTGACTCAGCCTTATCTATGAATCTTAATGTAAATAGTTTTCTAGCTCAGCAAATTACTATCTTATGCTACTAAGACATCAAAGCCCCTTACTGTAAAACTCCTATTGTGCTACTATATTGTGCATCATTATAGGAGTGAAGAATGGTTACTGCAACACTTTCTTTGTAGGAATCAACAAGCATATTGTTAAGATAGACCCAAAATTTACCAACAGAGGAAACAAACTCAATAATCAGACTAACTCCAGGTGTATAAGAAAACCCTTCTTTATTAAAAATTAAATGGTTGCTGGGAGTACGTATAAAATACAATCTCAAAATGGCGACAGGAACAAATACCTTTTATATACAAAACTCATCATAGGTGACATAACAGTGGGTTATTATCATACATTTCCAATCCTGGATTGGACCGTAGAGTATAGGGTAGAGTATAGGGTATATGGTTATATATAAGTGTAGCTCATCATAATTGGTATCTATATAACTAATAACTCCTCCTAGGTAAAACCGTCGCATGTAGGAGTCAGATCCCTCTGTAAGTAAATGCTGTGAGATACTGAGAATCTTCATGCAATGTGTAGAAAATAAAGCCTTTTTTAAATCAATCATTGTAAAATGTGTGTCGGGTGATATATTACACAAAATTGTGTCTGGGTTAGACACAACGTTAAACTCCACCTCCACAATGTTGTTTAAGGGGGGTAAATCTTGTATTGATCTCCAAAACCCTACTTTTGCCATATTCAATGGGTATAATGCTGTGTTGCATGGGGATTAATATGGTACAATAATTGCTTGTCGCATCAATTCCTTCATATGCCTCTCTAGACCTGGGATACTGTTTAACTCTGTGTAGTATTGCTCCTGCCTTCAATTCTATTCGTACTGCTCCAATCCCTTTCAGCAAACCTACATCACTAGGGGCCACAAGTCCACAGTACACTTGGTACTTCTGCCAAATCTTGTTGCCTAAAGGAAGGTACCATTTTAGCCAACAATATTATCTGAGGAATTTCTCTGTACTGTATCTGCAATTAGTATGGGATGGATATAAACAAAATTACTTCATCATCTGTGTTGTCATCCTTAAATAAGTCATAATCATGAACTGTCCTCTTTTCAAGCAGAGCACTATGTGTGATAGACAATGTGCTGTCTGGATGTCTATTTCAATAGCTATGAAGATCTTGGACTTCCCCATGCTATACGTTAAGAGTGCACTTACAAAGCATTCCTCCTTTGAGGTACTCCTTCCCACTTCCTTCATATGCTGATACCATATGTTATTCCCCAAATGTGCTGTACTTTCCAGGTAATCATTTATCTCATGATCATCCTCCTTCGCACTTTGTTTAGGGCTCATCCTCTTTCTATGAGCTTCTATAATCATCTCATGAAGTATGTCAGCATAATTCCTGGACCAATCATAGAAACATTTGTCAGTGGACTCAGTGTTTTACGTGCGCTATCTGTGTAGGAGAAAGGTCCAGGAGCCTCACCCTATCAACATAATTTGCAGGCATAAAGATGTCTCGCATAATCTCTGTGTGTGATCTCTTTTTAATAGGAAGCCTTGCTATACCTATTTCAGTACTAGGTGTGTTTGACTGTACCCCTGAAGTAGGGATAATTACATACGATATTGACTCCTTTCTCTGTTTGGGTTCGCATAGTTAACTGTGCATACTGTTAGTGAAAGAAGTATCACTATGAACAAAATGCATGTATAAATAATATACAGGTAGGCCAGTGGCGTAACACAAAATGTGGGGGCCCCCCTGAGAGCCATGCTGAGGGCCCCCCCCCAACTCGACAACAAATGAAGAGTTGTCGTACACTCTGGGCTGGCCTAGATTATCACGCTTGCACAATACATATGAACATGCTGCTGAAGGGGTATGCCACACACTGTACTAGGAGAAAGAATTAAATATGTGTTTTAATTCATTATACAGCACACTTTCTGAGAAAAATTGGCTAAAAAGCCTGAGTGTTTGCAGTTGTTTTGTAGGGTAACACCAATCCAATACATGCAAGTCACCAACAGTGCACAGGAACAATAAAGCTTTGCTATTAAAAATGCCATGCCACATTGAAAAACCTGTCCCACTGGCTGCACAATGTAGACCAGTGTAGACACGTAATAACATTACAGTAAAGCATGCCAGGCCACATTTAGACATACGTAGACTGGTTGCACAAAAAATGCCAGTCAAAGCAATAACACTCTTCAAGAAGAGAGCCCACATTGAAGCCTGGGTCTCGGCGTCCTCTAAAAACACGGCAAAACTCTTTAAAATCTGCATGGAACTGGTAAATCATGTTGCAGTCTCCACCTCTCCTGTTCCTTCCCAGGCCCTCTGTATGGCTCTGGCCTCTCGCTTTTCTGCTAAAACTCAGGACATCCTGTCCACTATCTCCTCCTCTTCTCCCTCTTCCTCTCTTGGCCCCCTTTGGCCAGCTATACCTCTCCTCCTCCTTTCTCCTCTTTCTCTCGGACAACACCTGACAAGGTTTCTAGACAAGTCCGATCCATGAAAGTGTCGCCCTAACAGGTGCTCCCATGCTCCTCCAGAACCATCAAGGACCATATTGACACCCTCGCTGCAGCCTTGGCCGATTTCTGTAATCACTCTTTCACCACTGGAACGTTCCCTCTCCCCTTAAGCACTCCCTTGTGCACCCACTCCTCAAGAAGCCGTCTGCCGATCCTACCTGTCCAGCAAACTATTGCCCAATCTCCATCACCCCTTTCTTGGGCAAACTCTTGGAAAAAAGCTGGCCATCTCCCAGCTTACTCTCCACTTTGAATCTCTTGGTTGTCTCCATGACCATCAGTCTGGCTTCAGAGCTGCCAGAGGCGCGGAAACTTCTCTCCTGAACACCCGTGAAGATCTGCTCTCTAACCTCGATTCCAGCATTCCTTCTGTCTTAGCCCTCCTTGATATTTCCTCTACTTTCGACACAGTCAACCACGCCATCCTGATCTATCGACTACATGAGAACCTGGGCATCACGGATCAGGCCCTGGAGTGGCTGACCTCCTTCGTCTTGGACTGCCCTTCCCAGGTCCAACTTGGTCCCTTTCTCTCTTCCACCTCTCTCTCTACCTGTGGCATTACCCAGGGCTCTATCCTCTCACCCTGGTTTTTCAACCTCTTCTTGACCCCTTTGGCCCACCTGATCTTTACCTTCTCCTCTAATTTTCAGTGTTATGCGGATGGCACTCAGCTTTCCTTGAGGCTCCTCTCATCTCTCGCTCATTCCTGACTGTCTATCCGTGATTCAAGATTGGTGCGCCTCCAACAATCTCTGCCTTAATGCCATCAAGATGGAGATCCGTCTGATTGGGACCCCTGACCCTGCTTTCCCTCTCTCACTCCGGCCGCCCACCTTGGGCCCTCTTCCTTCGCCTTCCTGCGAGGCAAAAAACCTTTTGTGTCATCTTCGACTCCACTCTCTCTTTCTCTTCTCACATCTTGGACATCGCCAAGAAGTCCCACTACCTACTAGCTGCTCCTCCTCAAAGGGACTCTTCCCTTTCTCACTTTCCCTCAGAGGCTCACTGTCTCCAGAGCCGTGTTTCTCTCTACGCTGGACTACTGCAACAGCTTCTTTCTAAAGCTGCCTTCCTCTACTCTCCACCCTCTGCAACTAATCCAGAACAGGACTGCGAGCCTTATCCTTGGCCACAAGCCCAGGGATCATATCTCGCCAGCCCTGAAATCTCTCCACTGGCTCCCGGTGGTTGCAAGAATCAAGTTCAAGACCCTTTGCATTGTCCACAAGGCTTTCTGGGGTCGGTCCCACACTACATCCAATGCTGTCTTCCAAAATACCTTCTTTCTCGAACCCTTCCCCCATCTACATCCAACTCTCTAAAGGCTAGACGCTTCTCCAGGCAGAGATTGGGGGGTAGATCTCTCTCCTCTGCAGATGCCTCCATCTGGAACGGCCTCCCTCCCCCTCTCAAACTTTAGCAGACCACCTGATGTTCCGGAAACAGCTCAAAACTTTCTTCTTCTTCTCTGCTTTCGCTCTCTCTCCCTGACCTTCCTGACCTACCTGTCTGCTGTACCGACTGGTTGCTTGGCTACCCTTAGAGTGTCACTGAGTCCAGGCTCTTTCTTGATCAGTCACCCTCCACTGCCTCCGGCCTACCACACACTTAGGGGCTGAAACTGTAACCCTACAGTCCCTTGTTCTCCTTGCAATACCCAGAAACGCACTGCCCTGGCTGCACTTACTCAGAGCATTACTGCCCTGTTTTCTCCTCCCCTCTTCCTTGCACTTCCCCCCTCCCTTTCCCCTTGCATTTCTCATTCTCTCATTTGCACGATCTGAATGACACAAGGCCTAGTAAGATCATTTGTCTTGTCCTCCCTCTATCTAACCTCCCTTGCTTGTCGCGCCTAGAAACACTTGTGTACAGACGTGTTAAAATATAGTTATATCATTTAATTTTATCACAGATGCCCAAAAAAATATTCAATGCCGCAGTAAGAAACAGCTAGACTGGCAGCACCAAATGCCAGTCTAGCCAGGTAATTACACTTAGCAGGACTGCTTTATCAGAAATGCGCAGTTAAAAAAAAAGTCATACCAAACTGAGGAATAACTAGACTGGCTGCACCAAAATGCCCCTCTAGCCACTAATACCACACATCATGCCTGCTTAGCCTGGACATGGACAACTATTATGATTTATTGCACAATCTCACCCCCCACACATCCCCTCTCCCTCCCAGGCACTACCCCAACCTCCAAAATCAGCTCCTTGGCCCAGAATTACCTTCACATCCCTCTTCCTTATCCCAGAGCTTACGTTTGAGGCTCCATGCCTCATAGGTAAGCACTGGGATGAGGAAGAGTGGGATTAGGAGTAATGAAGATACAGGTAGCTAAGTCAGGCATTACCCCCATGTACCTCTATCTCATCCCAGTACTTGTGTATGAGGCATAGCGCCTCATACACAAGTACTTCCACATACACAAGTACTGGGACAAGGAAGAATAGGGCTAGGAGTAGTGACAATTACCAATGAGTAATTAAGGCATTAAACAGAAGTAGGGGCTTAACAATATTTAGTTGACTGGGCTGCAGCCATCACCCCCAGAAATGTTGGGCTATGTTGACTCAACCTGGCTGACCTTCAGAGCAGTTGCCGGACAGAACAGGACACAGATGTCGGTTAAACACGTGAATGCTTAAACGCGTGAAATGAGCGTTTAAGCATTCACGCGTTTAGCTAAGATGCGACTATCTTTCGTCACCCACTAGTTTGTGTACGCGGATTTACCCTTTCGATATATGGAAGCTCATTTTTCACATTATGTGACAGGGGCATCTGACATGACTACAAGACTAATCAATAGCCCTGATTTGAAAAAGGTCCTTGGAGGACCGAAACACGTGTCATCAACTATAAGGGCAATTTTCTGAGAAATAAAACTAATTTGCAAAAATCAGGCGCAGTCTCTTTCCAGGTTACTTATACCTTATGCAATGATGAACAAACGTTCCCAGTGAAGACCACAAATTGGCCTTTTACCAGAAGACATGAAGATTCTCCTTCAGTATGAAACAAAGTACTTCAACCAGTACATTTTTTAATCTTCTCCTTCGACAGTCTCATTCAGTTCTCAGTGTTCTCTCAGAGTAAAGGTTCACCTGCATGATTATGTATATCAGAATTTCATTAAGTGCAGCATTATTCCTCAGATCCTTCAGGTACAAGCGGACATCAGTTTGTCTCCCAACAAGATCCAGGCACTCGTCAATCAGATAATAGAACACCAAGCTGACCAATCTAGGTGCATTATCCGCTGACAGGAGCATTTGCGCTTTCCTCACTGTACTCAGGAAGCTGAAGGATTTGCTCAATAATAGCTGTGAGCAATCTACTCATGATTGATCCATTCTTAGGATCTTGCAAGAAATTGTGAATATCAGACTTCTCCCTACTAATGCAGGGTATGTGTGCAAAATGAAAAATAAAACTGCAAGAACAATCGGATGAACCTTGTCATTAGGCACCACCATAGACATTTACGAAAAGAAACTCAGTGAGAAAGCAATCAGGGTATTGTTCCCTCTTCCAGTCGTCGAAAAGGAACTTCAAATCTGCCATACTTTCATTCTCGATCAAGACTTAAACATGTCTCAGTCCAATGTCACCAAAGCCTGTGGCTCAAGAACAAATATCTTCCCTTAACTCCTTTTTAATAGCTGAAAAAGAGTGTCCCACAACAAGCCACAATCCAATATATATTTTATTTGTTTATTCAACAGTTTCTGCATCCTTCTTCCTCATGATAGATCTAGTCTGCACGTGCTGAGGTTCTTCCCCGATGCTTGCTTCTGATAGGGGCGCGGGTGAAGAGGGTTCTCCAGCATAAATCTTCACGTCACCAAGCAATATCCAGGCTCACCTTCCAATTACCTTCACTGCTAATAGCGTTACGTCCTCAACAATAAACGGGCCGTTAAAGCGTGGCTCGTGCCATCAATGGGTAAAATTCCTGATTAAGATTTGATCACCAGGGAAAACTTTGGGAAGACGTAATTTTTCAATTTCGGTTGTTCTAGCATCTTCTTCTGTGTTCTATGTCCCACACCCCTTTCGTTTGAGCTGATCTGAAATGACAGAGATACTTGAGGTCATACAGATTAAGTAATCAGGTAACTCCTTTCATAACAATTCTGCTGTCATCTGGGCATCACATCTAGTTCTAGATGGAGGTGTGAGGGGTGTCCTCATTTGCCTCGCTGTCACTATTTAATGGGGTGTAGGATGGTGGTTGGAACCTGGTTGATTTCTCAACACATACAATGCCAGTGGTAGACAATACAACCATCCTTTCTTCAGGGTAAGCTTCAATTTGGCAATTATTTCTTTAAGCAGGCCATTGAGCCTCTCACAGACACTGTTCGCTTGCGGGTGATAAGCTGATGAAAACCTGTGCTTTATACTAAGCAACAACCTTATTTGTTCAAAGACTTTATTAACAAAATGAGGGCCATTATCTTATCTTAATACTTCACATATTCCCCATCTAGGAAATACTTCTCATACTAGAAATTTCAATGCGCAGGTGGAATATGGATGTGTGCATGGACAAGCTTCAATCCGCCTTGAAAAGGGACATACCACTACAATCAAATATCTGTATCCATTACAGACTTGCAGCATGTCGACATAGTCTATATATAAATGCTGGAAAGGACCATTAGGTCTTGGGATAACTCCTCTAACTGTACACAATGTGTGCCCAGCAGTAAACTTGACATACAATACAATTTACTACATAAAATGCAACGTGTTCTACAAAATTTTGATCAAACCAGTCCTCCGCAATTGTTGCAGCAAGGCTCTCTCTAGTGACATGTGCAAGGTAATGTAGCTGCTCCAATGCCACCCTTAATAAGGCTACAGGCATCACTGGTTTACCTCCACGTCGACAGGTCTTTCTCATCCTGAGGCGCTTCCCCTTGAATCTCTACTGGCTGTTTCCTAGACAAATTACTATAACAATCGGTCACAGTCATCATTACCATCATGCTTTCATTCACATCAGGTGTGTCAAATGTCAAAATATTTTCTGAATATGCAACACGTTTTGCTTCCTCGTCTGCTGCCTAATTTCCATGTGAGATAAAATTGGCCCTTTTTGGTATGATCTGTGCATTTAATGACTGCGATGGCTGCTGGGAGTTGTAGTGCTTTAATGAGTCTGTCCAATAAGCCTGCGTGTTGCACTGGGGTGAAGTCCGCTCGGAGGTAGCCCTCCTCTTCCAACATGCTAATCCTGTGTTCACTGTTGACGTCACATAGGCGGAGTCACTGTACGTGGTTACTTCATGGTCTGCATGATTCTCGAGCGCGACTATCAGCGCCACTAATTCTGCAGCCTGTGCTGAAAAGTGAGACGCTAGTCGTGCACTTGTCATACTTCAAATTCCCCATTGGCTATGTGCTTTACCACAGCAGCACCTGTATATCTTTGGCCATCCTCTTGATCAATTCTGGATGAACCGTCAATAAAAAGAATTTCCCCTGATGCCAACACATTCTCATTGACCCTTGGGATCTTGTCATAAAATTGTTCATAGTTCGAACAATCGTGTGCCTGCTCAGTTTCTGCAAGTGGTTCTTCTACAAACATGGCAGGATTCACTATTCTGCAACAAACTATTTTAATCGCTGGATTTGATATAACCACCTCCTAGGCAGAAGCCCTTTGAGAAGTTAACATGCCTTTAGGTTTTTCCAAAAAGGCAAACAAAGCATGTTCAACAAATAACGTCATGGAACATCCCATTACTATGCTTGTAGCTTTCTCAATGGTGAACGCAGTGGCTGCCAAAGATTGTTCACAGGGAAAGTGGCCCCTCATTACTGGGTCTAAAATCCCACTGTAATATGCAAGGGGCTTGTAGTCCCTCTATGTAAGAACTGCCGTCATAGCAGTGACATTTGTGTGCGAAAACAGAAAGAATTCCTCAGCATAATTGGGAATCCCTAAAACTGGTCTGTGCATATTGCTTTTTTCAACTCATCAAACCCTTTTTCTATTTCTTCAGTACAGACAATGTTTTCTCGTATTGCCTATCCTTCTTTCAGAGCTTGCAACAAAGGCCTTGAGTATGAACTGTAATCAAAGACCCATGCTCTCACAAAATTACATAGTTACAAACATCTTTGCATGTGCTTTATGGTGTGTAGCTTTACTGTTTTCAAAATAACCTCAGCTCTCTCTGGAGTAACCTTTTTCCCTTCATGTGATGTTAAATGACCTATGTACAACACTTCTTCTTGGCAACACTGCAATTTCTCTTTATCTACTTTATATCCTTTGTTTGCTAGAATAAACATCAGTTGAGCTGAATCCCGTCTGCACTCTTCTTCGCAGGTGCTGCAGATTAGTATGTCATCTACGTATTGCAATAGAACACTTTCCAAATTAATATTGCTTAAGTACATCTGTAGGACTCTATTAAAAATCGACGGAGACTTACAGTACCTTTGAGGCAATCTCGTGCTTTTTAAATTCTGTTGTCTGAACGTGAATGACGTCAGATCTTGTGAATCTTTATGAAATGGGATTGAGAAAAACAAATTTGTTAAATCAACCCCCATAACATATTGCGCCTCAACAGGGATACTACATAAGATAGTCGCATGATTAGGAACTAGAGGAAACTCAGCTTCTACAATCCGATTAATTGGCCTCATATCATGAATTAGTGACCACGACCCCCCCTTTATCTTTTTTTCACAGGGTAAATCACAATATTACATGGTGATTCTGAGATCACTAAGATACTCTTATCCATCATAGCGGATATCATCTTAAAAATACCTTCATCTGCCTCTCGAGACATGGGATACTGTCGTGCTTGAGGTAAAATTGCTCCTGGTTTCAATTTAATCTTTACTTCTCCATCTCCCTTCAATAGGCCTACGTCATGGGGGCCTGTTGTCCATAATGAAGCTGGCACATTTGCCATATCTTCATCAAAATACTCAGGACGTTTCAATGTTAACATCATTTTTTGAGGAAGCTCACGTCTGATTGCTCATACCCAATAATTAATACTACTTCATCATCTGACGGATGGTCCTTGAATATATCCCCATCAGTGACATCAGTCAATCTATTCCCTTCCCCAAAGGCAATCACTGTGCACCATTGTCTGTCTTCATAATCGGTTACATTGAGCAAAGACCTTTCTCCTTGCACTATGGCTACTTGTAATTCTAAAGGAAAGACTCGTCCTTCCTCTTCATCCATAGGTATCTTTGGCCTGAACAAAAAAATTCATCAGGTATTCTGATAGTTCTTCCCACTAAACCAGGATGCGTACTCCATAGTAAAAAATGTATGGTTCTAACAGTACTCCTCTCATGGTCATTTGTCCTGAAAATGCCATAATAAATTCACTCACGTTTAAATAATGCATCCCTGGTGTTGATCAGTAAATGAAATTGTCATATTCAATTTTGTCATTAAATCTCGACCTAATATATTGACAGGTTTTTGCCTTGGATATAATAATGGCACAGACCTGTCACACTCTCCTATAAAGACTGACATTTTTTCAGTAAACGGAACTCTACTTGTAGCTCCTGTGAAGACTTGAGTAGTCATGGCATTTCCCAACATCGCAAATTTCCCCTCTCGTATACATGAGCGTGTTGCACCTGTGTCTGCTAGAAAAGAAAAAGATGTGCCCCCTATATTAATGTCAACCCTTGGTTCTTCTTGAGGATTAGGCATTACAGATAGTACTGACCACATCAAGGGCCTCATTACGACCCAGGCGGTAACCATGGCGCTACTAGAGCCATGGTTGCCGCTGGTATTTTACAGATTCCGCCATGGTGAATGGCGAAATTACCGCCCCATTCCAAGGTTGGCGGGGCGGTAATTCCCCATTCACCATTGGCCCTTCCGCATTCCCATTCTTGCCCCCATAGGGCTCAATGGAAATAAGGAAGGCGGTAGTTACAGTACCGCAAATTGCGGTACCATAATTACCTCCAAGGTCCCTTTGCGGGTCCAATCCTTAACGGCTAGTAAAACCAGCCGTTAAGGTAGGGACCCGCAAAGGGACCTCGTAATTAGGCGGTAAGGGGTTAACGGCACCGCCACCATTTACGGCACCATTAACCCCTTACTGCCTGGGTCGTAATGAGGCCTCAAGTCTCCCAGTGAGCTGTCGTATTGTGGGTACATTCTCATTCCTGTACATGTGAAAGGATTTCCTCCTTGACGCCCTATCCCAAGAGTCATCAATTGTCCTGTGCTTGTGCCTTGCTGCATCTGCATGGGTGAATGTTGTGATTGCCCTTGCGGAAAATTAATTGGTGTTTGCTGTGTGTGTAAATCTTGCTGTACTCTCGGCGCGTGTGCTTGCTGCACTGTCTGATTTTGAGCAAACCCACTCCCATTCTGTTGCATGTATGCAGGTGGGTATGCGTTCCCCCCTCTCTAAAATTGCCCCTTTTGTACAAACCCTTGACTTTGACACACATCTGCAATGTGTCCTGTCATACTACATGTCCAACATCCAGGAGGTCTCCTAGTTTGCCCATCCTGCATGCCTTGATTATCGATCTGCATGTTTTGAAACCCACCTTGGTTATTCTGAAAGTTCCCTTGATTATTCTGGAAGCCTCTACCTCAGATGTTTCCCCTAACCCGTGGCATGAATCCACTGTTTCCTTGATCATACTGCCTTTGGTTATTCACCTGGGGCGTGCCTGCTGCTTGCTGCAAACCCAATCCTTCTCTTCTAGTTAACATCACCCCTTCAAAGGCGTACTTTGATAACTTCTTCTGTACTAACTTCGCCTCTTCACCTTTCCTAAATCATCTTTATTTCTGTTCTTCTCTTGCAAAAGTTTACAGTAATGTGCAATTGTCAAGTGAATTTCAGACCATCGCTTTGCTTCCATGCCCACCAATTTCTTGAGTTGCTTCTGCACTCGCTCTGTCAGCCATTGGCATAATATATGATAAAATACAGGTATAGATTTCCCCCCACGGCTCGTGAGTTTGCAAGCTCTATTGCTCCTGAAAATTCAGAATGTAAACAAGTGGATCATCCCCTTGCAGCATTTTTTTTGTCATTATAGCTCCCATGTTGGACGTGTCTGGGTACAGCACTCTAAGCGCTTTCCAGACTGCTGCTCTACAGTTGTTGAACGGTGCTCCGTCACGAGCGGTGCTCAATGCAGTAATACTTCAATACCCTGCTCTCGACAAAACATCATCAGCTCTCTCCAAAAGCATAGTGACTAGGAGACCTTTAATATTCCCTACAGCTAACATGTTTGCTCCTGTCATTTTTTCTAACTCATATATCCATTTCCCAGCGCCAGAAGTTAAACTCAGGAGTTTACATCTTAAATTATCGTTATCTGTTTGCGGCCAAGGTGTATACTGTGTTCTGGCCCCCCCTTTTCCTAACAAGGGAAACTGTGAAATCCCAATCTCACATTCATCCCCCATCACCGGTCTAGTCATAGCAGGGACAATAGTTCCACTCTGCCTCCTTCCTGGCAATGACCTTACCCTGCTCACATAAGGTTGTGAGTCCCCCCTCTCACCATGGGATCATCCTTTGGGTGGATCTAGCCACGCCAGAGATTCTGATGCACGTGATTTGGGTAACTCTAAATCAGACCATCTTACTTCTCGATCTCTTGAATAACATCCCTCTGGACTACACGCATTTTCCCCCTCCTCCCTTTGGAATGTTTCTCTGTCCTCGTCTGACATATCCTGTCCCCAACTTGTGTAACTTCTCTCTTCTTCATCTCTATTCAGAGTTAATCTATCTAAATACAGCTCCTTAAACTAAAAACTACACAAACCTCCTGCTCTATGATATAGCTGCATACTCACAAGACGATCATTCTTGCTCTTTCCTGCCAGTTCTTTCTTAGTCCTCATATCATGATAGACTTTATCGATTGCTTCCCCAATGCTTCTAGAATCAAACTCACTCTCTTGAATTACTCCAGACGGACCTGCTATAGGCTCCTCTGCCGGGAAGAATTCCTCTATATCCTCCCATGTCCTAATGGATTAGGATCCATAAATTCCTTTTCCATGCGTTCAAGATTGTGTGCTCTCTGTCTTCTCTTTCATTCTACGTCATCATTAAGCTCCGTTCGTTTCCTTGATTCTTCTCTCGCCCTGTCTTCTTCTTTTCTTATCCCTTCTTTCATGTGGCCTTCGTAACTCATCATCTCTTTGTCTTTGTATTCTTTTATCCCTTAATTTCTGTTCCTCCTCTTCCTCTCTTTTCCTTTCTAGTCTCTCTCATTCTTCAATTGCCTTGTGATATTTTCTTTGCTCCTCTGCTTTTTCCTGCTTTCTCGGTTCTTCATCTTGATACAACTGTTCCCGTCTTTGTCTATCTTTTCTTTTTGACCCATTTTCTTTCAGTTGTTCCTCTCTTTCTCTATCCTTTTTGTCCCGTCCGTCTGGTCTCGATCTTCCCTTTGTCTTACGTCCTCAATGCTTTTACCAGTTAAAGCAAAATCTGGCCACCCATCCATTTGTTCTGTAAGAGCGCTACCTCATCAGTCTTATCTGTTTCTCCTTTCCATCTCTTTATTTCTAGTCCTATATCTAAGGATGTGCTTGCTCGATCACGTCTTTCCTTATCGTGGCTCCCTTTCTCCCTGGGGACTTTAGAGATCACATCTCTCTCCGGAACTTTCTCAGCAGTTTCATTGCTGCTTTGCACAGGCAACTCATATGCTGGATTGCTGTACCTGATCGCTGCCTTAAGTTCTCTTAATGGGTACAGTCCAGTCTCTTTTTTGCTAACGCTGCCTACTTCAGGCATGGCCGGGGGAGCAGAAGGCTCCTCAGCCCACTCTTTGCATATATTAAGTATCCAGGCCTCAGAAGGCAGCTCTTCCCTTTCCTCCTGGTACATTTTCAAAAGCTCTAAGCTTGCTAACATTTTCTCTAATTCTTTCCCCGTGTATACTGCATGCAAATATGTCATCATGTGTTGCAAAACTGCCTTTGATAGTGATTCCCCCTTGTAGCCATGGTATGAACATCTTGTCTGCGGTGCCCTTAACCCATTCCGCAATATACTGTTTAAGTTTGGGTGTGTGTTTCACCAACTGTTTGCAGAGATGTGCATGTTGAGTAATATCCTCCATTTTGACTCGTCACACTTGACTGTCAATACTCACACTTACACTTTCCACTATTTTCAAATTAATGTTTCAAAAAAATAATACAATATGAGCGTGCACCAATCGTTGCAGGCTCCAAACTCTATCGGGTTTTTACTCAAACTACTTTATTCGTCAGAAAACACTATCAATACATTTTCATCAAATAAATAATTAATTCTCAAAACTTGCGTTTTCCTTTTTTCGTCTTTCAATTTCTCTGTTATCCTTTTCACCACATATTAAGCTCTACAGTCACATGAAACAAACAGACAAACTGACATACTTCGCCGGTCACATATATCTTAGTCTACGATCCTCGAGACTTAACCTGCCCTTAATTAAATACCCCAATTGGGATGTGAACCATTCTCTTTGGATTGTCTTTAAACAAATCTGTCGTCTATGTCACTCAAGAATGAGCTCTAGATACAGTTCCTTCTGTTACATTCTTTAAAACGCAGGACACTGGGCTTACTCTATCGTGGCTCCTCTCCTCACGATTACTCAATTGCTTGGCTCTTCTCCTGAAGTCAATTCCTTAATAACTCGATGCTCATCGTCTCAAGTTGTTTTTTACCCCAAACCTCCCTCTGTTACTTGTTTCCCCTTATCACTTTTCCCTACACACTGCCCATTCACAATTTGCCACCTCACTCAGTTTTACTCACCATTCTCTTTTTCAACTTCTGACTCTCGGGATCGTCACCTCGTTATAGGCCTCTTCAACCTTTCGTCTGTTCAGCTTCCTGCAGAAGTCGGGAGGGGGTCCTGTCTGAAGACCTGTTCGACCTGCACTTGCAAGACTTGTGTCTTAAAACTAATACCACTATCTACAGGGAGCTTCACGTCCTTTCAGTTAAATGGCTGAGGACGCTTGATATTGCTGGGAACCCAAAGCTTACTATCTCAATGGACTTTTAACCATCATCACTCTGCTACCACGTAAACTGAAGCCCTTTAAAACAAATTAGCAATACAGTGAGATGAATGGGGATTCAGAAGTTACTCAAACATCAATAATCGAAATGACTCAGGTAGGTGGCAAAAAGGTTAACTTTTTTAATATCAATTATCTAAAACAGGGAGTTACAATGGACATAATCTAACGTCGCACAGCAATCTCTCAATTTACTTCAGAAAAAAACAACATTATATAGCAAAAAACTCATCATGGATGATGTAAACCTACGTATTTACTGACATCATCCTACTTGGCAAACTACTAAAACCCAGTGGCAAATGTGATAGGCTTAAGGGGAACATCTAGGTATACCTTCCATACTAGTCTATGAAAATGATAGGATTCTTAACCTCAGGTGGGATAACTAAGCCCTACACTCAAACAAGTCACTATGAACATCACTAAATACACAACGTCCCATTGGTTAGATTAACTATAGGGCTCTTAATCATGCAGCCCACTATAATTGTTTGACACTCTTTCATTCCTCAGAACTTTTCCACCTACATTAGCAGCACGCAGGCTACCCTTCCAGGTGCTGGTGGACTGGTCATAACCATAGCTTCCCACCAATTAGCATATCATCTATCATCACCTCACTGGTCTGCTGTCAATTAAGGCTTGGACCTTGTCCTTGGAAATGTTCCTTGCTCTGGAGAATTCAGGGAAGTGAAGGCACGCTCTGCCCTCATGCGTAGGTGTAATCCATTATGTTTGTCCAACTTCATCCTTCCATGTGGCTGAAGACCATAAATTCGAGCTCTAGTGCATTTAAAATACTATTTTTTAATAGATCTCTGACGTCTTCCTTGTTTTGTTCGTGCCTTCTGAACATGGGTTTTGTTCTTTCACATGATTTGTAACTACTTTCTGCTCATCCACATCTGACAAGAACGCAGCTTTCTGAGATACAACTTTGCCTTTCTGAGATCTGCTTCTGTAATTCAATTGCTTTTTCAACTGCAACACATAAGTAAAGAAGACAGCCTTCTTTTGGTCTATCTCTGCCATAACACATCGCAGAAAACATCCATACTTTACTTGATTCCTATATATTGATTGACTGATTGATTTATTTATAAAGCGCTTTACACCAAGGCGCTGATGTATATGTTGGCGCTTGCCGCAATCTATTCACTACATAGATAGCCTAAAGAATACTTTGTCTGCTTGAGTTTCATTGCATATTTACACATATAAAATGACTTGATATCTTCAATAGTTTCTGTAGCATAATTTTCTGCATCTTGAGCCCAAGATGTCACTTATCTTTGATACTTTCTTGATGCCTTATAGAATGTTTTCACTCTCTTGTCTCTGCATCTCTTCTATGTACGTCAGTCCAGCTTCATGTGTGATGGTAGTGACGTCACCATTCTTCTCTTTAATTCATTGGACCTGCTTCTTCCGGGATTTCATTCAAATGGCCATCATACTTTCTTGTATGCAGGTATGGCTTTCTTAATGTGAACCTTGCCTCCAAGATTCTCCTCGGTATTAGTATTTTCACTGGTACTGCACGTGTCTCGCATTCTGGTTCCCAACATATAGGGAATGTGGGTGAGATGGTTGTGGCGGGGGTACTTGGCTCCTCCTCTACAGTTCTTTAAAAGGAACCTTTGTCATAGCCCTAGAAAACCTTGTGCAGCCATTGTTATTTCTGACAGTGGAAATCCACCTTCCCTGAAACAAGATATTGTTGGCTTAGTGTCAACAATAAAAGGAAAAGGTCCTATCCCCTATTGTCACCCTCACTAGGGGTTCCTCTTCTGGGCCGGGAGTTACTGATAGCAATGGACCTATCAAGCTTCTTTGTGTGCTAGCCTATTGTGGAAAAATGCTCTTCCCATTTCCTGTAAAGGAGTTCCCTTCTTCCACCGTCACACCTCTATGATGTATACTATAGTTTTCAGCAATATGTTTCAGTCCCACTGTCTGAGCTGCCATGTCTGCATTTGTAATGCATTCAGTGCTTGCTGCGGTTGCTGTAAATGCTGAATCTACTGTGTGTTTTTCTGTTGTGACTGCTGCATCTGTGGTTGCATCTGCATTTGCAAATGCATTGTGGTTGTTCTTGTATCTGTTGTGGGACTGGTTGCTGGTGTGTGTAATGAAATGTGCCTTGTTCTTCCTATGCCTGTTCGACATATTGCAGGGGAAATACAGGCAACCTCTTAGACCATGTTACTGAAATCCTCCATCCATTGTCCCTTTGCTCCTGCATAATGCCCTATCTTCCCACACACCCAACATTGTGCTGCAAAACCACCCTGTGCTCAAAAACCTACAAGTTTTGGTCCTGCTCTGCCATAACCTCCTCCAAATCCACCTAAAATCCATACCCTCTTCCCCTCTGGATATTTCCACTCCCTCTGGGATAATAGTTATGTTCTCCTCTTGCGTCCATATATCCACTCACACCTTGCTGTTGCTAGCCCACGCTTGGTGGCTCTGGCTACACAGGCCTTTGTATGTGGCCCCCAAAGACCCCCATCCTCCTAACACTTTCAATGTCACTGGTCACATATGGTGTTTTCCTTCCTGGATTTATTGGGAGGAGCCCCGGAAGCATTGTCATCCCGTATGTCTATTAAGGGATACTCTATTCTTTCAAGCATTTCTGTTTGAGGGGCTTGTGCTGCCTCTTCTTCATCTTTCTCCTCTTCATCATCCCACTCTGCTTCCTCTACCTCTTCCGCTTGTAGCACTGTGTTGCCTATTCCTCCGCTCACATACCCTTCTCTTTCTATTTCTTCTATTATGCTTCTTTTAACACTACCTACAACTTCCCTCATTCTCTCGGCTCATTCTCTGTCCTTGGTCACTCTTTTACTAATGCTGACATTAACTTCCCTGTGATACTCCACCTTTTTTCTCCTGCTTTTCTTCTCTCTATAGGACCTTTACGTTATCAGTGTCAGTCCCCAGTCCATCTAATTTAAATACTATCTAGCCTCCTACCCATTTTGCTGGTATAACTGCTGCTTCTTGTTCCCCTCCCTTCATGCTTTTCACCTTTTTTAACTCTTCTTTTGCTTCTTTTAGCTGAGCTTCTAAACTATGCTGTTTATCATCTTCTACGCGCTCTGTTAAGGTGCCTTTTGTATCATTTCCCTTTCTTTGGTATTAACTTATGCCTCCAAGGGCTGAAATCGGGGGTTACTGTAACTTGCAGCAGCTTGCAATCAAAATAATCCTGACACGTTTGAATACAGAGGACATAGAAGAGACGGGGGAAGCGCTGTGGGCTTAACACACCCCTCATCATCTCTTCTTATAATACTTTGTTTTTTTACCTGCTCCTCCTCCTTAACCATTTTCCACAAATCGAGTATGCTTGGTCTTCTTTGTCGTTTCCTTCCCTTATGTTTGGTGTGTAGATATGTGTGAATGTGTTGCAACAGATACTTGGAGTGTGTCCCTTCTTGAGGCCACAGCTGGATCATTTTGTCAGCCGTATCTTTAACCCACTGTAGTTGATATTTCAAAAATGTTCATTTATATTGGAGAAGCAACTTACACAAATTAACAATGATTGTGTTTGACATTTTAACCATAAAAACTCAATTTACCAATAATTTCAATAATCGCCACTTCAAAACGCTCCCACCACTCTTTCCCGTTTCTCGCTCTTCTTACACACAATTGCCCACAATTTCAATACAATTTCCTTCATAACTCACACCAACAATCTCAATCTACTCCATCAATAAGCCTAATTGCTACTCCACTGATACACCAAAACACTGCTAACGTCCTATCGTATATCAAAACAACATCAACACAATATCATCGAAAAAATGTATTCTAAACAGCTGTCTTCCCATTGTGTGGTATATCCTCTTAATTAGTTTGCCCCATGAAGGAGGCCGGGCTTTATGGCATGCTGCAAGGCCTTCCCCAACTAATCATCAGCAGTATCTCTTTTCTCTCTCTTCTTCAGTACAGGTAACTTAAACAACAACACAATACCCTCCCCTGCAGGTTTTTTCGTGCACCAATATACTCAAACTCTTCAATTCCAAGCTCAACCAGCTTTGAGTCTTCTCTATTTGCCTGCTTCTGCCCTCTGCATCCAACGTGCTGCCTGCAAGACCAGGTAAGGGTAAATGGGCACTCAAGCCACTCCCTGCAGGTGCACTCTGCTGTCCAGGGGAGCTGTGGCGAGGAGGCCAAAATCCTCTGTTAGACACTGGGTATTTCAGCAATGCCTCTAAATGTTAACATAGGCACAAAATGTACCAATAGAAGAAATAAATTCAATAATCAGAGTAGCTTCAGGTGTACGAGAAAACCCAGATTTTTAAAAAAACAAACAGCCACTGAGAGAGCGTATGAAATACACTCCCAAAACAGTGACAGGAACAAATAACTTTCATATACAAACTTGTCATAGGTTATTATTAAACAAATTCTACTCTAGTTCTGGATTGGACGGTAGAGTATAGGATATATGGTTATCTGTAAAGGAACCTCATTATGATTGGTTCCTCTATAACTAATAACACATCATAGGTAAAACCTTTTACAAATGATACATTGCAACCGAACACCTTATTGGTTGGTACTGTACTACACTAGTCGACAAGTAGAGCATAATGGTATTTGCTAGTTGTTAGCTCATTGGTCTTGGCCACCTTCAGACAATACAAAGTTACGTGGTGAGGAAGGAAGGATGGCAAACTGCTATGATCCAATTTAAATAAGATACTCCTACCCGTTTCTAGGCCTGATGTGTTCATTGTTTGTCTTGCTCGTGGCCTTTGCTTGCTGTCCCTGTGTCTGGATGTGCTAAGGAAATGGCAGGTGCTCTCATCTAATTGGCTTAGGCATAAAATAACATTGTTTCCGTCACGTGGTAGGGGACCACTGTTAGGGGCATAATTTCATCTATTTATTGGATGTTCTGCTGTCTGGAAGTGTGTGTGCTTTCTCATGGTATCCACCTGGGGCGCTGTATATTAATTTGTTATGTGATCAATCGGCACAGTAGCTACTCACACCTGGCATTCAAGGATTTGTGTACTTCTCACTGCTTCCAACCGAAACTAATTAACTGTAACAATAGTACTGCGTACCATGGGAAAAGTTATCCTGTGTGGTTTCTGTTGTGATGTCTTAAGGGAAGCAGGGAGCTTTCAATGCTTTCCCTATATGATGATGTCTCAACCCTGTGTGATGTCATGGAATTTTCTGGTTGCATCTTACGGATAATGTTCTAAGTGGGTCAGTTGGAGGAAAGTGTTGAAGGAGAGGAGCCTCTGAGTGTTGGGGGTCTTCTTCCCTTATATGTAACCTAAATAAATATTGTTACATGTCTTACCTGACTGCGCCAGCCTCTTCATAACAATGGCGACGAGGATGGGATTTTGAGGTCCCGCAGACAGGTCAAAGGAGACCCTCAGCATCTGCCCGCGTCGAGTCGCGGCCTGCAGCAGGCGATCGCATCGCCCCGACGTCTGCTCCACCCGTGCCTCCTCCAAGCAGCCTGGAGGACAGAGTTTGGAAGTGCTCCGTGAGGTAGAAGCCGCTGTGGGGAGAAGTGTCGGCGCCGCCAGAGAAGTAAACGACTGGCAGTGGGCTGCTCCGCCTCCTCTTTGCGTTGAGCGGCCCGCCACACACAACGGCGGATGCTGAGGCCCCATTCCGGCGTCCCTGAAGAAACGACTGAAGCTGCCGTGGGAGAAGTTCAAGGAGGGCTGCACCGCTTCCTAGCAGCGCGCCGAGCAGCCGTCGAGTGATAACAGCCTCAGGGAAGTCGCTCCGCTTCCGAAGTGTCGAGCGACCACCGTGTCCCTGCAACGTTTGTGCAAGTAAGTGCCTTCAGCTCCGGTTAGCGCTCCTGCTGATCCCGGCCCACACTCACACTCGCCAGCGTAGGGAAGACGCCGGACTTCGCTACCATATGTCCCTAGCAGATGACAAAGAGAAAAATGATCTCTTACTGCGTTGAGTTCCAAAGGTGAACTGTCACGGCGGATACATGCCTTGTTGAACTGGTGCAACAAACCTTGCAAGGATCGAGCTAGGAGAAGTATATTTTCGTACAGAAGCATGGCAGCATTACCTGGCATATCTGGCCCGCCCATTTTCATGGCCACTCCAGGTGCGGCGAAGATTGCTTGGCCCCAGTGGCGAAAAGGATTTATGCACTATATGAGGGCAGCTGGCGGAACAGCATATTCTAGTGAAAGAAAAGTGGCATTGCTATTGCACTTCCTAGGTTATGAGGGACAGAGGATTTTCGAGACACTTCCTCAGTTGGTAGGTGATGGAAGCGGAGATGACTTGAATGAATTTGAATCGACTCTGCTCAAATTAGATAAACATTTCAACCCCAAAAGAAGTACAATTTTGGAGCGGTATAACTTCCGCAGGCTCACGGGGAATCTGTTGAAGACTATGTCACCGCTCTCCGTCACCTTGCACTGACGTGCAAGTTTCAAGGAAGTTTTGATGAGCATATCCGCGATCAATTCATGACGCATTGCCACTCGAATAAAATACGTGAGGAACTTTGGCTGAAGGACGAGCCAAATTTGGATGAAGTATTGGACTTGGACAAGCGTGTGGAGCACTCGCTGGCATGTGTTGCCAAGCTCTCCAAGACTGAAGGAAGTGATCCTAAGGAAAACAGGCAGGAGGTGCTGAATGTGGGTGAAGGAAAGAACAAAAGGAAAGGAAGAAACAGGCAGAAGGAGAGGAACAACGCAGAAGAGAAGAGAAACCAAGTGTCGGCACAGAGAAGCGAAAAGAGAGAGGAAAAAAGGGGCGAGAGATTGTGTTATCGATGTGCCAGTGCGACGCACTTTGCATCCTCTGTAGTGTGCCCAGGGCGAAAGGCGGTATGCAATAAATGCAAAAGGAGAGGACATATTTCCACGTGCTGCAAGAACTATCAATTTGGCCAAACGGGGCAAAGGAAGATCCTGTTTGTAGAGGATGAGGATGATGGAGAATCATCAGAAGAAGACACTGCGTTGGCATTGACAAATGTTATTGTGAACACAGTTAATGTTGTAGCCAGTGGTGGAAACACGGATGATTGTGAGCGTCCCTGTGCCGTGGTGGCAGTGAATGGGTGTAAGGTATCAATGATGGCAGATTCAGGATCAAAAGTTACGTTAGTATCCAGGAGTGTTTTTGAAGACGAGATGAAGGGGAAGGTGTCAGCGTTGTCTGAACCTGACATAAATCCGGGAGGCTACAACCAAGATAAAATTGATTTACTAGGATATGTGTGGAGTAGATTTGAGTTTAAAGGTCGCGGTTGTGATGGGAAAGTGTATGTAACAAAAAAGGACAATCCTTATTGGGATGGGGAGAGCAGAAGAATTTAGGAATCAGACTAGACCCCAACCACCCCGAGCAAGTTTTGCAAGTGTCAGAGGCATCCACGATGTCCTGCAAGTACGCGAGAGAGTTTGGTAAAGTGTTTGATGAGACCTTGGGAAGAATAAATGGTTTTCAACATCAGATATTGCTAAAAAGCGGTAGTGTGCCCACCGTAGCCAAACTCAGACCGGTGCCTTTTGCCTTGCGGGATAGTGTTAAGCAAGAATTGCAGAAATTGTTAAAGACAGGAGTGATCGAGAGAGCTGGGGGTGTTGAATGGGTTTCCCCAGTCGTAGTAGTGAAGAAAAGTTCAGGGGACATAAGATTGTGTGTGGATATGTGTGAGTTGAATAAGTGCGTGTTAGTGGACAGGCACCCGCTACCCAACATGGGTGAGTTGCTGACCATGGTCGGTGGGGGGAAGTATTTCTCCAAACTAGATATGACGTCGGCCTATCATCAGGTGGAGTTAGAGGAGACATGCAGAAAAGTTACAGCGTTTGTGACGCATGAGGGAGTGTTCCAGTTTAGGAGAATGCCTTTTGGGTTGGCATCTGCATCCTCTGTGTTTCAGAAAATAATGGATCGCCTTTTGAGAGGAGTGAAGGGCGTGCTCTGTTTTCAAGATGATGTCTTGGTGAGTGGAGTGACTTTGGAGGAGCATGATGGGAATCTAAACAAAGTGTTAAAGATATTTAAGGATAGGGGTATCACGCTGAGAGAAGAGAAGTGCAAATTTGCCGTAACAAATGTGGACTATTTGGGACATGAAGTATCGGGGGACGGCGTTAGACCCAAAGAGGAGATGGTAAATGCCATAAGGAGAGTGGAGAGACCTTGTAATAAGAGTGAATTGAGGTCTTTTCTCGGAATGACGGAATTTTATCAAAAATTTGTGGTAAATTACGCTGACAAAGTGCAAGAGATGAGAACAATTCTGAGGAAAGGTGTTGATTTTGTGTGGAATAGTCAATGTGAGTTGGAATTTAATAGAATAAAGGAAGATATAAACTTAGCCCGTCCTTTAGGATGTTTTGACACGAGAAGACTGTCTATCATTACTGTAGATGCTAGTGAGTATGGACTCGGGGCGGTATTATCTCAGAAGCAGGATGATGGGTCTGAAGAGGTGATAGCACATGCATCGAGAGGTCTCAAGGGAGCAGAGATGAGATATTTGGTTATTGAAAAGGAGGCATTGGCGTGCTTCTGGGCTGTAGAACGATTCAGGAATTTTGTGTGGGGAGTAGAATTTGTAATCCACACAGATCACAAACCTCTTAAGGCTATATTCGAAAGCAAGGGCCTAGATAAAGTTTCCCGTAGAGTGGCAGGTTGGGTCACCAGGATGCAGACACATTGTTTTAAGATGGAGGTCATTCCAGGAAAGGATAACATATTCGCGGATAATTTGTCGAGGGTGAGAGTTGCTGATTCTGATGTTGTGGACAGTGAAGAAATGGATTTAGTATTTATCAATACCGACGGTATTGTGTCCAAACAGGAGTGGTTGGATGAGGTGAAGAAAGATGAGACCATGAGCAAGGTAATTCCTTATGTGGTGTCAACGGCATGGCCGAATAAAGTGAATCTGGCAGAGGGGGTGAAGCCGTTTTGGGAAGTGAAGGATGAGTTGTCTGTCATGGATGGGATTTTATTCAGGTGGGGAAGAGCGGTAGTCCTGATAGGGTTGAGGAGAAAGGTGATAGAGTTAGCGCATTGTGGTCACATAGGCGTTACAAAAACCAAAGGGGTGTTGAGACAAGAATATTGGTGGCCTGGTTTTGATAGAGAGATTGAAAATTACTTAGCTAATTGTCAATTTTGCATCAAGAGTGGAAAGGGAGTTGTGGCCAAGAAGCAACCGTTGGTGGATGTGGGCCTCCCATCAAGGATATGGAGTGAGATAGCTATGGATATTCTAGGTCCTGTGGAGTTAGGTTATGGTTGAGGAAAATTCATTGTTCTGGTCGTAGACCTGTTTTCTAGGTGGGTGCATTTTAAGATTGTGAGAAACATCACCGGAGAGAGTATGATAAAGACATTGCAGGAGATTTTTGCCAATGAAGGCCTACCGGAAAGTATATTGACGGACAATGGTCCCCAGTTCATATGTGGTAACTTTACCAGTTATTTAAGGAAGTGTGGAATTGACCACAAAAGAACTTCATTGTACCATCCAGAATCCAACGGGGTAGTTGAAAGAATGAATAGGTGTGTGATGGAGAGTATTCGGATGGGTGAGGAGTGTGGTCAGGATAAGATAGCCATGATACAGAGTAGGATATGGGCTTTGAGGATGGCACCTCATGCGACAACAGGTCTGTGCCCGTTCGAGCTTATGAGGGGCAGGAAGCCATATTCCATGGCATGTCCGCCATGGCTTGGTAGGAGTAGAGAAACGGATCTGGTCGTTGATGAAGTAAGAAAGTCACTGGTGAAGAAGAAATCCGAATGGGTCATGCGCGAAAATCGCAAGAGAGGGAAGAAAGAATTGCGCGTGGAGTGTGGAGATTGGGTCAGGATAAGGAAGGGAGTTGTCAAGAGGAAAGGAGAATCTCTGTATTCGGATCCTGTCAGGGTCGTGGCAGTCATGAAAGGGGCTGTACGTGTGACCGGAGGGCAAGTGTGGAATAAGGATAGAATTGCCACTGTGAGGAGAGCCCATGTATAGATGAGTGGAACGTCATGGGACTGTTGCTGCTGTGTCTTGTTGTTAGTTGGTGTGTTTCATTCGTTTGGGAATGGTGCGTGTGATTTTTCATTTGAATTAAAGGTTTAAGCTCATAGGATAAGTTAAAAAAAAAAAGGGGAGATGTGTTGTGATGTCTTAAGGGAAGCAGGGAGCTTTCAATGCTTTCCCTATATGATGATGTCTCAACCCTGTGTGGTCTGACCACAAAAGTGATGGGTGGAAGGTTTTGAATTAATCTAAACCACTGGCAATTGCTCTGGGCCAACCTTCCACACCACCGTTTTTTAGCCCGTCTGCGCCATTGCAAAAGGGGACCAGCCATGTGCAAATCAGTCAGCAGCTGCCGCCACCGAAGGTAGCAGCCCAGCCCGAACTGCTAGGCCAGGTCCCCTCTGCACAGAAAACCAAGCAACCCCAGACATGTTTCGGCCTTGTTGGACCTCCTCAGTGAGGTGCAGCCTGGTTCCCTGTGGCGCAGCGAGCAAGGGACCCACGTCTGGGTATACCCTCTCTCACAAGGAGAAACAAACTGACCACAAAAGTGATGGGTGGAAGGTTTTGAATTAATCTAAACCACTGGCAATTGCTCTGGGCCAACCTTCCACACCACCGTTTTTTAGCCCGTCTGCGCCATTGCAAAAGGGGACCAGCCATGTGCAAATCAGTCAGCAGCTGCCGCCACCGAAGGTAGCAGCCCAGCACGAACTGCTAGGCCAGGTCCCCTCTGCACAGAAAACCAAGCAACCCCAGACATGTTTCGGCCTTGTTGGACCTCCTCAGTGAGGTGCAGCCTGGTTCCCTGTGGCGCAGCGAGCAAGGGACCCACGTCTGGGTATACCCTCTCTCACAAGGAGAAACAAACTGACCACAAAAGTGATGGGTGGAAGGTTTTGAATTAATCTAAACCACTGGCAATTGCTCTGGGCCAACCTTCCACACCACCGTTTTTTAGCCCGTCTGCGCCATTGCAAAAGGGGACCAGCCATGTGCAAATCAGTCAGCAGCTGCCGCCACCGAAGGTAGCAGCCCAGCCCGAACTGCTAGGCCAGGTCCCCTCTGCACAGAAAACCAAGCAACCCCAGACATGTTTCGGCCTTGTTGGACCTCCTCAGTGAGGTGCAGCCTGGTTCCCTGTGGCGCAGCGAGCAAGGGACCCACGTCTGGGTATACCCTCTCTCACAAGGAGAAACAAACTGACCACAAAAGTGATGGGTGGAAGGTTTTGAATTAATCTAAACCACTGGCAATTGCTCTGGGCCAACCTTCCACACCACCGTTTTTTAGCCCGTCTGCGCCATTGCAAAAGGGGACCAGCCATGTGCAAATCAGTCAGCAGCTGCCGCCACCGAAGGTAGCAGCCCAGCCCGAACTGCTAGGCCAGGTCCCCTCTGCACAGAAAACCAAGCAACCCCAGACATGTTTCGGCCTTGTTGGACCTCCTCAGTGAGGTGCAGCCTGGTTCCCTGTGGCGCAGACGTGGGTCCCTTGCCTGCTGGGCCTAGAGACCCAAGCTACTCCTCACTGATGACGCCCAACAAGGCTGAAACATGTCTGGGGATGCTTGTGGTCTCGTGCAAAAGGGATGTGACCTAGCAGTTCGGGATGGACTACCCCTTTGGGGGTGGGACCAAGCCTGATTTGCATATGGTTTTTCCCCTTTTGTAATGGCTTGGCAGGCGAAGAACGATGGTCTGGAGGGTTGCCCAGAGCAATGCCAGAGGTCAAGATTTATTCTAAACCTTCCAGCCATCAACTCTTTTGTTTTGCTATCAACCCTGTGTGATGTCATGGAATGTTCTGGTTGCATCTTAGGGATAATGTTCTAAGTGGGTCAGTTGGAGGAAAGTGTTGAAGGAGAGGAGCCTCTGAGTGTTGGGGGTCTTCTTACCTTATATGTAACCTAAATAAATACTGTTACATGTCTTACCTGACTGCGCCAGCCTCTTCATAACAGTTTCAGCTTGCTATGCTGAATTGCCCTAAGCACACTGACCTGGGTTGCTGGGGGCAACTGTCTGAGCTTCGCTAGGCATGTGTTAAGCAATTTTATGTCAGGCTGCAGAATTTCTGAATTGAGGCCTGGTTGGGTTTAATCTAAAATGGCAGTACTTTGGTTCATTCTCTGTCATGTGCTGCCCTTTGACTTTTACGTGTTAATGTTCTTTGTGTCTTCATATAAATATTCATCGTGTCTATGTACAAATATTCTTCATGTCTATGTGCATCTTGTCTGCATGTCTGCATGAATGTGTTCTTCATGTCTGCATTCTCTTCATGTCTACGTGCTTCGTTATATCTGTTACCTGTACTTTGTGTGTGTGAGACGCCATTTACCCCACCTATTTGTTCAATAAGTGCAACTACCTGCTGTCCTATTTGTGTTACACCATCTATTCTACTCTTAACAGCAACTTTGTGGCTCTTGTTAATGACTTACTGCACCTTCCTTAGCTTATACTTGGAACAGGTTGGGCGGATGGTAGCGTGGCCAATACTGGTGCAACTCTCATCTCCATTATCACAATATCCTCCATCACCTCCATTGCACAATGTCTCTTCCAGAATTGTCACAAGATGCTGAGTCAGGAACATATTTCCCTCCGGTTTAGGAATCTGTATGGACTCCTTGTAAAGGCTTGAATTGTTTTAAGTTGCTTATTTATGCACATAGCCCCCTTTGGCCTGGCCCTGTTGCATTTCCAAAAAACAGCTCAAATTAGATAAACATACCTGACCTCAGGGAGCCAGAACTCATCATACTGCGGTTGTTTAACATTATCAATCAACAAGGACATTTGGTAGGTCCTTTGTGGTACTAGCTGCCAGACCATAGGAAACGTTACCAGACAATGTTCATCATATAGAAGATCTATATTTATTCAAAAAGAAGATAAAGGGCCTAATTCACAGAAGCGTTTTATAACGGCAAAACTCCATTAGAAAACGCTGAGTGAATTTGGCCCAAAGACTTTACTCTTTCACTTTTTCACCCAACATGACCTTTGTCAGATTTTGCAATTGAATTGGGTCGTTTGTGCACTATCAAATACCAAATAGTAACTGTATATAGGTTTTGCCAATAGAACACTGAAAATAAAGTATGACAGGAAACAACACTCAAGGGAACAAGCTATGATATATATCCTACATAGAACTCTATATGCAGTATTTGCAAATAAGCCAGTTAAGAATGGCGCTTGGCAGAAAAATGTATTCATGTAATTAAAAGTATGTTTACAAACTACAAGTGAAATTCTTCCTATGCACTTAGTCAATAAATATCCACTATCAAGAAAGACAGTAACAACATTTACAATTGCAGTTTCTGCATTATTCTTGCAAGTAAGCCACAATTCTCAAAGCCAATGCCAAATGGAGACGTATCTGAAATGTAGAAGGGATGCCATGAATTAGCCAAGGCAATAGGCAATGTTCTACTATCACTATCAAAAGTATAAACTAAATTCACACAGGATCACTGCACCAAAAACAAATGAAAAATATATCAAATACTTAAAAAGCAGCATAGTGTGTAAACTACAGTTGTAGGGCTATGTGGAGTAACAGGTATTGCTGCACTAGTTTCGATGTTTAAGTGAATGGTCAATTGCTGCAGCAACAACATAAGAGGCCCCCCCTAAGCCTCTCAGAAAAATCAACCTAATCCGAGTTATATTTTTTTAGTCTGCGCAAAAATCCTAAATCCATTCAATAACTTCTAGAGAAGATTCTCAAAGTCCGAATACATAAATCACAAATGTCCATTAGAGAAATTTGATTTATTGGTGTTATCCAACAAATCAACAGCCTGACTAACAACATGTAACTTGTATTTGGTTGATTTCTCTGAGGGGCTTAGTGTGTAAACTACCTGCTGATAAAATGAGCATTAATTAAAACAAACATCTTGCTAAACATGGATCATTAATTTATCAGTGTACCCACTGAGAAACTATCCCTGCCTATAAAATGACATACCTAAATAAAAAAAAAGTATATGCTCTTAAATGGGGAATGGAATCTGCAGAAACATAAAACACACCACAAGCCAACAAAGTACAATCCTCCTTTAACTATACCTCTCAAAATTAACAACTTTACACTTAAGACATATGTCAAAATAAAAACAAAAGTCCCTCACTCTATTTCAGTTGAAACTGTTTGTTCATAATCCACTGGTACATAAAGAAGCTTCAAAACCACAATCAAGATTCTATCATCAATTTGGAGCTATTTCTGATACACCCACCAACAAAAACAATGTTGAACTGTTTGGCTGATACGGGGAGGGAGGGAGCGTGGGTGATGTGTGGAATTTGGGGAGCAAGCGCATCACTGTGACTTAAGAGGATTCTGGAGGAGGTTGTTGGCTGGGAGAGACGTTGAACCCTGGACTGCTGAGGGCTGCTACTGATTAGCTTCATGCGAATATAGAAGCTTTGTTGTAAGCTGCCCATGTCTGAATGATATTTCATTGGTGACGAGTTTGCCCCTCACTGCAGCCCCCAGCGTCCGTTTGCCTGCAGTGGTATCCAGACAGTTTGAGCACTTATGTCATATGTGTGAATAGTGTGACATGGAGCCACCAGCAGCAGGAAGGTTAGCTGCTGGAAGGTGGGTCTCCAAGGTCCCCTTGTGCTTTCTGGGACAGGAAGTGGTGATTTTTGGGACAGGCACTCAGTACAGGACACACCCCATGGCGCATTGGTGTCTAGCAACGCGGGCCATGTCCTTGCGACTGACGCACACGTTGGTGTGTGGCTTGCAAAGAGAAAGGACTAATGTGGCAAAGGATGTTTCCTGGCAACAGCGAGCATCAGAAAACTCAAGCATCAACATAATAGAGTAGAGCCATTTCAATTACAGTGCGAGCGCACTCGGTCAGAGACCGTGCGTGACTCCTTAACATGGTGAGTGAAATGGCAATTGGACAGTGGAGGTGATGGTAGGAGCACGAAGGAGCCTATTGTTGTGTGCTGGCGCTGCGTGAGCTGGAGGTCATCCATGGATGATGATCCTACATATAGAACATTAGGTGTACAGTAAAGAAAAAACAACAAGCAAGCAAACATTATATTTAGGATTAAGACATTAAAGTATTAAAGCATCAATAATGAATGACGCTGCTACCGATTAGATTAAAGTAGCTTTATTGTAAGCTGTCCGTGTCTGCATTTTTTATTTCGTGAACACATAGGAAAAGTCTACATTTCGCAATGTACATGATAAGATAAAACACCTTACAAATGACACTACATAGAACACAACAATGTTCCTCAAATAAACAATAAAACAACTAATGTTCACAAAACATATGGAATAATGAAAAATCACATGCCAGAACATGTTCTAACATTCCTTTGTTAAGACAGCACATATTTATGTGGAGTGCACAATACAATTATGCAAAGATATGGACAGAATGATCCCAAACCAAATACCTTCCCAATGTGGCTACAATGGAAAATAAATCACAGATTCCATCAGGATATAACATTACCCTGAATATTCAGTTTGACCTATTAATCCTGAAATCTAAATAACTCAATCTATGCAAATGTAAGTCTTCTAAGATTGCCTTTGTATACATACAACATACTCACATTCCTAAAATTCATGCTTGTTTTGTTGACACTTTCAAATCAATTCCAAGGCCCACTGCCAAATAGCCGCCCAAATTTGAACAATAAAATAAAACAGATTACAATCTATTTAACATAAATAGTTGCATGGGAAACTGTTGGGATGCACGTCCAGTTCTCATGCCAATCTAAACGATTTAGTTTGAGGCGATATATTAGTGCACAAGAAAGTGAACGTACGCAGTTGGAGGGGGGATGAAACATGCAAAATAGGTGAAACACATGTAGCGTTTTGGAGTGGTTGTAGAATTATAGGTACGCCCTGGTATAGGCCATGTGTGATATTAGAGTACACAAGTGAAAATAAAAACTAGCTAATAAGTAATGCACACATCAGCCCTGGTCCACGCTGTGAGAAATACTGAAGCCAAGTCTGCCACCGGCCATGGTGAAAGTAGTGGCACAGCATGGCAATGAGCTCTGAATCATTTTCTCATTTCAAGCACCTGCAGGGAAAGCAAACATAGAGGCCTTCTGGCCTGATTGATAAAATACAATTGTATTGTGTTGTAGGCCTGCAAAACCAAAAAAGAGTGTCAATTGCCAAGCACGGGTAGGGCTTTGCCCATCCCAAAAAAACAAACCCATGGGAGTCGGGGCAGAGTTCTTGAGCTGCCAAAGACCTGGTCTAGATTTAGGGAACTAGCGCCCCTCAAAATAATGCCCATCCTATTTGAACTTCCAGATTCTTACAAACAGAACACCTAAATCCTTCATAATGTGGCTGATTAGTGTGTGTAACGCTCACCTTGTATCCACGGGGATGCCCCTCGACTGGCTGGAACGCTCTCTGGGACACCGCGCCTTCACTGAAGTTCGAGGATCAGTTCTAGAAGACAGGAGGTGAATTTTAGCTGCTATTCCTTCCCTTGCGACCCACCTCCCGGGTTCCCCTTGCAGTTCCCATGGGGACGTCTCTCACCTTTATTTCTATAAAGATGCGCTCTCCATCCTGCCGCGCTGGGCAGGGGCGCGTTGCCAATGGCACGGTTCCGCCGAGTTTCTTCACTGGCGTGGGCCAGAGTCCTGACCGGCTGCGACTCCACTTTTCAGGTAAGTCTTTAAGATGAGAGCAATGTCTATATTGGTTAAGGCACCAAATAACCTTCCCCCCTTTTCTTGCAGATGTTGAAGGCTGAGAACGAATGCTGGAGCTGTGTTCGAGGAGGTAGGATGGATGCACCAAGCGGCACTGCAAGCATCCTTGCAATTGGCTAACCTGTGCTCTTGTTTGTCTTGCAGGTCTTGAAAGAATTCAGGAAGGATGGGCCGACCGGAACCAACACTGACAGATGTTGTACTGGAGACGATGGCCTTCCAGGCGGACTGGTAAGTGGCTTACTCGATGTCTTGTTCACCCTCTGCTTTCCAAAGATGATGCCAGAGGAAGACAATGGATGTTGGGCGACTTCAGTTGATGGAGGATGCCGCTGGACAGTTAAGGATGGCGGTAGTTCTTGTCTTCTCTCGCCCGTGCAGGCCAGGATGCTGAGCAGGACCCAGTGAACGTCAGGCTGCAAGAGCAGAAAAACGCAAAGTACGTGCCTCAAATCAGGCGTGGTTTAAATAGCCAGCAGGTATCCCAGGTGCCTTTGGGGCAGGCCCTGCCTTGGATGCTAGACCGCTAGTTGCGGTTCCCCATTAGTCCTCAAGGGGGAGGCCATGCTTGTACATTGCACATTGAAACCCCGTCCTAGCGTGTGCCTCCGATGCCAACAGCACCAGGACTGGCTCCAAGGAATCCGAGGGGGGCCAAATAGAATCTTTAGGGACCCGTTGCCATACTGTGGGGATAAGGTTGTGACAGCATGCCCCCCTAAGGCCCCTCTCAAGGTGGTTCTCTGGCCTGGCCCTGGTTTGGAGGGGAATTCTTGATGGAAATGCTGAAGCAAGCGTGGGACATGGATGTGCTCGGTGGGCTCCCATGTCCTGTCCTGTGGTCCATAACCTTCCCAATCCCCTAGGTAGTAGAGTTTACTTCTCACATACTTGGAGTCCAGAATGTCCTTTACCTCGTATTCGGGTTCCCCCCAAACGATGACAGGCTCAGGTGGGTTAGTTATTCAAGAGAGATACATGGATAACTGGGTGTATTTGCATGTGGACTGGTAGTGTCAGCTTTACAGCTGCTGGATTAATTATGGCTCCCACTGGGTATGGTCCTAGGAACCGTGGGCGAAGCGTTTGCGCTCCTTTTATTGGTATATGCTTGGAAGCTAGCCACACCATATCCCCCACCTGGTATACAGGGGCCTTGGTGCGAAGCTGGTCCGCATACTTTTTCTGGC
The DNA here is from genome assembly GCF_040938575.1 of Ambystoma mexicanum. Classification (NCBI taxonomy): domain Eukaryota; kingdom Metazoa; phylum Chordata; class Amphibia; order Caudata; family Ambystomatidae; genus Ambystoma; species Ambystoma mexicanum. Next base: position 1,244,194,741 of record NC_090935.1, on the reverse strand, counting down.
ACGCCTTAGCTTCTTGCAAGTGTTCTTGAGCTCTTGTGAAAACCTGAGTGATGGTCGTGTGCAGGGTCTTGACGGCCGGCATTTCCAGGGTTGTGGGGATGTCTAATTCAGAAGTGCGTGTGTGTCTTCCATACACCGTAAAAAACGGCGTTAGCCCAGTACTGCTATGCACAGAGTTATTATAGGCATACTCTGCAATCCATAGAAGTTCTTTCAAATCCCCTTCTACCTGGTGAAGCACGCAGCGCAAGTACTGCTCGAGAGTCTGATTTGTTCTCTCCATTTGACCGTCGATCTGCGGGTGATGACTAGTGGACAGGCGGATGTCTATCTGGGCCAAGGAGCAGAATTTCTTCCAGAGGTTGGATACGAATTGGGTTCCTCGGTCTGATATTAGGACTGAAAGGAATCCATGCAGGTGCACTACATGTTCAGGAAGGTTTTGGCGAGGCCGGATGCAGTCGGCAGACCCTTGAATGGGAAGAAAGGAGCCATTTTAGAAAATAGGTCCACGATTACTAGGATGGTGTTGTATCCTTGACATGGAGGAAGATCAGTAATAAAGTCTAATGATACCGTGTGCCATGGGGCCGGCGAATATGTCCAAAGGCTGTAGGAGCCCAGCTGGTCTTTGTTTGGAGGACTTATTTTGGGCACAGATTCCACAAGAGAAAATGAACTTAATCACATCCTTACGCCATGTTGGCCACCAGTAGCTTCTTTTTACCTTAGCCAAGGTTTTGGCAATTCCTGGGTGGCCTTCGATGAGGGAGTCATGGTATTCGGAGATAACCTGTTCTTGCAGTTCCTTCACCCGCACGAACAGCCGATTCCTGTAGTACGGCAGTTGGTTCTTAATACAGTAGTGCTCCCCTCTGGAAGCCCACTCTTGTAGTTGCTCCTGGGTTAAAACCTGCCGGATTTCGTATAAGAGTTCGTCCTAGGTCATGGTGGTTGTGATACCTAGAATTCTAGTCTCTGGAATGATGGTCACAGGATCCGGAGGTGTGTGTGCCATTTCATCGGTGCCCATGCAGGAGAGAGCGTCCGTCTTGCCGTTTTTAACTCCGGGTCGATTTGTAATTACAAAGTCATACTCCGCAAAGAAAAGGGCCCAGCGCAGCTGTCGCGACGTTTGAGCCTTTGCCCCCTTTAGATACTGGAGGTTTCGGTGGTCCGTTATCACGGTGACGGTGTGCCTGGACCCCAGCAGGTAGTGTCGCCAGGCCTTGAAGGCAGCTTTAATGGCCAAGAACACTTTGTCCGTGATGGCATAATTGAGTTCCGCTGGTGTGAATTTCTGCGACCAAAATGCCACTGGATGCAGTTGGCTTGTTTGTGGGTTTCTTTGGGACAGAACCACCCCCATTGCCTGACTGGATGCATCTGTTTCTACGGTGTAAGGGAGGTCTGGACGCGGGTGTCGCAAGATAGGAGCGGTGGTAAACCTTGTCTTGAGTTCCTGGAAGGCCTTCTCAGCTTCCTCAGTCCAATTAAATGCCTTGTTGCATTTCCTTAGCAATGAAGTAATCGGGTGCACTATTTGGGAGAATCTGGGAATAAACCAGCGGTAGAAATTCACAAAACCCAACATACTCTGGACCCCTTTGATTGAATGTGGCGCTGGCCAATTGAGGATGGCATCCACTTTGTGAGCATCCATTCGTATGCCGTTGGGTGAGAGAATAAAACCCAGGAATTCCACCTCCGTAACATGGAACAAACACTTTTCCAGCTTGGCGTAAAGGTGGTGTTTTTGGAGTTTGGTCAGAACCGCCCGTACATGCCTAATGTGTTCTTGGTCGGATGTTGAATACACCAGGATGTCATCGATGTATACAAGAGCGCAGACATCAATGAGTTCTCTAAGGACATTGTTCATGAAATACTGGAACGCAGCGGGGTGTTGCATAGGCCGAATGGCATCACTTGATATTCAAACAGGCCATACTTGGTACGGAATGCCGTCTTCCAATCGTCCCCTTCTTTAATGCGCACGAGATGGTAGGCACCTCTCAGATCCAGCTTGGTATAAATCTTGGCTTCCTTGACCTGGTCCAATAACTCCGAGATCAAAGGCAGCGGATAGCGATTTTTGATGGTCACTTGTTTCAATGCACGATAGTCAATACACGTTCTAAAGACAGTTTTACAAAGGTAGCGGGCGCCCCTCTCTCGCAAGAACAGACATGATAACCTGTTCAGTGGTTATTAACCACTTGAGAGTTCGCAGCCACTGCTTTTACTCACTGTGCCTTTCACAGATGGGTAATATCCATTTGCATATCAGTCTTTGTCCTGCCCAGGGGCAGTCCAGCACCGAAATACAATGGCAATTCCAATCTGAACGAGAGTACCACCAGCAACCCCATACACGTGTTTCACCCTTGTTGGGGATCATCAGTGAGGTGAAGCTGATGCCTCTCTAAGCACAGTGAGAGGGAGACCACGTCTGGTTGCCCCCAGGAGACCTAGGGTTACCAATCCCAGGTTCCTTAAAAATAGTTTTACAAAGGTAGCGGGCGCCCCTCTCTCGCAAGAACAGACATGATAACCTGTTCAGTGGTTATTAACCACTTGAGAGTTCGCAGCCACTGCTTTTACTCACTGTGCCTTTCACAGATGGGTAATATCCATTTGCATATCAGTCTTTGTCCTGCCCAGGGGCAGTCCAGCACCGAAATACAATGGCAATTCCAATCTGAACGAGAGTACCACCAGCAACCCCATACACGTGTTTCACCCTTGTTGGGGATCATCAGTGAGGTGAAGCTGATGCCTCTCTAAGCACAGTGAGAGGGAGACCACGTCTGGTTGCCCCCAGGAGACCTAGGGTTACCAATCCCAGGTTCCTTAAAAATAGTTTTACAAAGGTAGCGGGCGCCCCTCTCTCGCAAGAACAGACATGATAACCTGTTCAGTGGTTATTAACCACTTGAGAGTTCGCAGCCACTGCTTTTACTCACTGTGCCTTTCACAGATGGGTAATATCCATTTGCATATCAGTCTTTGTCCTGCCCAGGGGCAGTCCAGCACCGAAATACAATGGCAATTCCAATCTGAACGAGAGTACCACCAGCAACCCCATACACGTGTTTCACCCTTGTTGGGGATCATCAGTGAGGTGAAGCTGATGCCTCTCTAAGCACAGTGAGAGGGAGACCACGTCTGGTTGCCCCCAGGAGACCTAGGGTTACCAATCCCAGGTTCCTTAAAAATAGTTTTACAAAGGTAGCGGGCGCCCCTCTCTCGCAAGAACAGACATGATAACCTGTTCAGTGGTTATTAACCACTTGAGAGTTCGCAGCCACTGCTTTTACTCACTGTGCCTTTCACAGATGGGTAATATCCATTTGCATATCAGTCTTTGTCCTGCCCAGGGGCAGTCCAGCACCGAAATACAATGGCAATTCCAATCTGAACGAGAGTACCACCAGCAACCCCATACACGTGTTTCACCCTTGTTGGGGATCATCAGTGAGGTGAAGCTGATGCCTCTCTAAGCACAGTGAGAGGGAGACCACGTCTGGTTGCCCCCAGGAGACCTAGGGTTACCAATCCCAGGTTCCTTAAAAATAGTTTTACAAAGGTAGCGGGCGCCCCTCTCTCGCAAGAACAGACATGATAACCTGTTCAGTGGTTATTAACCACTTGAGAGTTCGCAGCCACTGCTTTTACTCACTGTGCCTTTCACAGATGGGTAATATCCATTTGCATATCAGTCTTTGTCCTGCCCAGGGGCAGTCCAGCACCGAAATACAATGGCAATTCCAATCTGAACAAGAGTACCACCAGCAACCCCATACACGTGTTTCACCCTTGTTGGGGATCATCAGTGAGGTGAAGCTGATGCCTCTCTAAGCACAGTGAGAGGGAGACCACGTCTGGTTGCCCCCAGGAGACCTAGGGTTACCAATCCCAGGTTCCTTAAAAATAGTTTTACAAAGGTAGCGGGCGCCCCTCTCTCGCAAGAACAGACATGATAACCTGTTCAGTGGTTATTAACCACTTGAGAGTTCGCAGCCACTGCTTTTACTCACTGTGCCTTTCACAGATGGGTAATATCCATTTGCATATCAGTCTTTGTCCTGCCCAGGGGCAGTCCAGCACCGAAATACAATGGCAATTCCAATCTGAACGAGAGTACCACCAGCAACCCCATACACGTGTTTCACCCTTGTTGGGGATCATCAGTGAGGTGAAGCACCTTCTTTTTTCGGTAGGAAGAATAATGGCGCCGCGGCCAAAGACTTGGACGGGTGGATGAAACCATTGGCCAGGTACTACTTCAGGTACACCTTCAGGTGTTGGTTTTCAGGCTCAGTGAGTGCGTAAATGCGCCCACATGGAATCCGGGCTCCAGGTAGCAGATCGATTTGGCAATTGTAGGGCCTGTGGGGTGGCAAAGTATTTGCTTGTTCCTTTTGGAAAGCATCTTGGAAGTCATGGTAATGAATCGGTAGAGTAGTGACCCCTCCGAACACATTGGCCATTCCCTCCCGAACAGGAGAGCTTGCGTGTTTTGCTTTCCGACCTTTTGGGTAACAGGTGTGCGTGCAGCTGTGGACAAAAACCAATTCGCGAGCTCGCCAGTTGATCCGTGGATTATGTGCAACCAGACATGGCTTCCCCAAGAACAGCCGAAACTGCGGCGCTTTAATCAGATCGAAGGTGATGATTTTGCTGTGTCCATCTTCGCACAGGAGGGTGAGCTCAGTGGTGCATTCAGACACAGGGCCCGATGCAATCTCAGTGCCATCAACGGTGGTCACAGTCTCAGCGGTTGGCTTAGGGCAGAGAGTTAGCCCCATCTTTGCTGCAAGGTCTTGATCTATGTAATTTCCCACCGCTCCGCTGTCGATATAGGCTTCCAAAGAGTGCATGTTAGACGGCTGCTGATGGGTGATTAAGATCACAGGTAGCCCAAAATGGGAGGTCTGTAGCTGGATTTCTTCGCTCGACAATTGCCAGGCTTGGTCGTTTCCCAACTCCTCATCAGGGGTTTCCTTCTCTGTGGCTCCACTGCCCTTCTGGGTGGCTTGACCGAACACTCCTTTAGGAAATGACCGGCTCTTCCACAATACAGGCCCAACTGCAACTCCCTCCTTTTTTCTCGTTCGGCATTGGTCAAAGGAGGCCTGACTCCTCCTATCTGCATGGGTTCACTGGTCCCATCGGGTCCCTGCAAGGTTTAATCTTTGAATCGCAGGAATAAAGGGCGTGAATCTGACTTACTACGGTCGTTATTTCTATCTTGCAGACGGCGATCCAACTGTACCACTAAACTGATGAACTCGGCGCAGTCCCGGGGTGGGTCCACTACTTGGGACAAAACATCTTTTAGCTCCTCTCGAAGACCCCGGTGAAACAAGGTAGTGCATTTGTCCTCTGGCCAATCTGCCTCCACCACCAGTCTATTGAAATTGGCGATGTACGCCAGCAGATCCTGGCTCCCTTGACGAAGGGACAAGAGCTCATTATCTAAAGCCTGTCCATGGTGGCGTCGAGCGAAGAGTTTTTCCAGCTCCTGCTGAAACCCGTCGAAGTTCTACAACAGAGGATCATTTTGACTAATAAACAGTACTGACTAATCTGCCACACTCCCACTCAGGTAGGATAGCACGAAGGACACACGTGATTGGTCGGTGGGGAACGCCCCAGGCCTACCCAGAAAATGGAGGCAACACTGGTTCATGAAGGTAGCATATTGTCGGGGGTCTCCCGAGAATCGCTTCAGAGGAGCCAGAGGTACTGACCCAGGGAGATTAATCTGGACCGGATTGCTTGCTGGAGCTTGTGTAGACTGACCGATTCCCGGCAACGGGGCTTGTCCTGCTTGTGAGTGAAGGAGGTGCCTCCCGAGGTCATCCGTCCTTTCCTTGGCCACAATTAGTTCTCTCCGCAAAGCGTTAGTTTCCTGCCACGCAGAGTGGACCTCAGTGCGCAACTGCCCTAACAACTGGGCCAACTGGTCTGTTTCCGAAGTTTCCATACTAGGCGTCTGGGTGGATTATTTAGTTTAGGGCTTCCCATTCTGTAGCACTCACCTTGTATCCACGGGGACGCCCCTCGATTGGCCGGAACACTCTCTGGGACACCGCGCCTTCACTGAAGGTCGTGCTGTCGAGGATCAGTTCTAGAAGACAGGAGGTGAAGTTTAGCTGCTATTCCTTCCCTTGTGACCTACCTCCCGGTTCCTCTTGTGGTTCCCCTGGGGACCTCTCTCACCTTGATTTCTATAAAGATGCGCTCTCCATCCTGCTGCGCTGGGCAGGGGCGCGTTGTCAATGGCACCGTTCCACCAAGTTTCTTCACTGGCGTGGGCTGGAGTGCATACCGGCTGCGACTCCACTTTTCAGGTAAGTTTTTAAGATGAGAGCAATGTCTATATTGGTTAAGGCACCAAATAACCTTCTCCCCTTTTCTTGCAGATGTTGAAGGCTGAGAACAAATGCTGGAGCTGTGTTCGAGGAGGTAGGATGGATGCACCAAGTGGCGCTGCAAGCGTCCTTGCAATTGGCTAACCTGTGCTCTTGTTTGTCTTGCATGTCTTGAAAGAATCCAGGAAGGATGGGCCCACCGGAACCAACGCGACAGACGATGTACTGGAGATGGTGGCCTTCCAGGCGGACTGGTAAGTGGCTTACTCAATGTCTTGTTCACCCTCTGCTTTCCAAAGATGATGTCGGAGGAAGACAATGGATGTTGGGCAACTTCGGTTGATGGAGGATACCGCTGGACAGGTAAGGATGGTGGTAGTTCTTGTCTTCTCTCGCCCGTGCAGGCCAGGATGCTGAGCAGGACCCGGTGAAAGTCACGCTGCAAGAGCAGAATAATGGGAAGCACGTGCCTCAAATCGGGCGTGATTTAAATAGCCAGCAGGTATCCCAGGTGCCTTTGGGGCAGGCCCTGCTCTGGTTGCTAGACCGCTAGTTGCGGTTCCCATTAGTCCTCAAGGGGGCGGCCATGCTTGTCCATTGCCCATTGAAACCCCATTTTAGCGTGTGCCTCCGATGCCAACAGCACCAGGACTGGCTCCAAGGAATCCGAGGGGGGCAAAATAGAGTCTTTAGGGACCCGTTGCCATACGGTGGGGATAAGGTCATGACAGTGTCGCCCTCGAGAGGCCCAGTTGGAGCTCCGCAGAGGGGCAGCTTATAAGGGGGAGCAAGGAGTGAAATATACCATGATTTGTACTATGAGGAGCAAGAGAGGATACCAACAAATCTAGACCTGCGACTGGGAGGCATGTTTGGGGAGCCCATATGACTGGGAACAAGAGAAGCACTCCTTTATTCTGAAGATCAAGATGTGGTTCATTAGTAAAGGGACTATAGGGGACTGGTAGTATGTATTTAGGTGGTAACCAAAGAGGGTGAGGGGTTAACACTGTATGCCACTTAAGTCACGGATGACGTTTCTCCTCTTAAAAATGGTGTCACTGCTTTGGACTAACAGTGAGCTCCATGGCAGTTGGGTTCCATGGAACCCTCTGTCACCTTTTTCCTTTTTGTATGCAAAATAAATGTGTTTTCGCTGCAAAAGAGTTGCACCAGGACATTTTCCTTAGAGGATTGTTTTTTCTCTGTCAGGTCTGCCTTACAAAATCATAACAAAGAAGAATTTCACTTTAAAGTAAGTACTTATAACACATGCAAAAGGAACCCATCAACCATGTGCGCTAAGGTCAACACACCAAATTATCACGTGTCTTTGGAAAAGTATTAAAGGCAATTTGATAGGTCAAATTACATACATTACTTTCACTTTTCCTTATCTGTACTTCTTGTCAATCCACCCGATCATCCAATTGAAAACATAACATTAGCAAAATAGGAAACATGAACTATCATTATTGGTTATGACATTAATCTATATTATACCAGTACATCACCAACATTCTAACCTTCCCTTTTCATTGTATTTTGCACAAAATGTACATACTCACAAACCAACAAGGCAACACACACACATTTCAGTTATTATGCATGTTATTAAATACTTGGGAATCCATGCAAATATGTTCACCTAACACACATTCAATGTATACAATGCATCCATAAAGAAGGAAACCAATTGGGGAACTTTTCTTTTTAGGTTTAAAATGACTACCTCCGAAAAGATAAAAACTACAAATGTTGCGAACAGCAATCTTCTTTTTTAACATATTGTTAAACAGGAAATAAAACCAAAATCATTGGAATCCTCAGAAAGAACCAGTAAAAACATTAAGATGAACACCTAGCAACATCTTTGCAATCTACACCAACAAAGCAACATTCCTGAAAAAACCTAACTCCCCCACTAGCATGGACTGCTCAGCAAGCCCCATTGTGGCACTCGACGGGGCCTGTGTCATTACTAGTGAACATTTGACATGAGTGTTCGCCTTACTCCATGGGACCTCATAGCTATTCATAGTGTGCACTTTGCATGGTATGTGGGCATGGCCACTGGACATTTTACAATATGCAATGCCATTTAGCCATGTCCCAGGCTGCGCCAATCTCCATTGCGATCATATGAAGGAAGCAACTCAGCTAGGAAGGGACGGCACACATGCAAGGTAAGGGGTCGGGGTTACAAAATATGGCATGGCCTGTTCCTGCATGAGGGTGGGATGTGATGCAGGAATGCAAGGAGCATGGGTGGTGCCTAGGCATTAATTGAAGAGAAAGATGCAGAGTTCCTTCCTGAACTGCAGGAGCATTGGCCCAGCCTGGATTGCTACTGGGATGCTGTTCCAGCAGGCACAGGCATAGCAAGAGGAATGTTACCTGTATTTTCCTTCTTAACCAGTTTCACATCGAACCTAAGAGTGAGGCCAACCTGAGCTACAGATTTCAGCAGATAGGTAGACAGGTGTGTGAGGACTGCTGCATTATAGGTAATGCAGGCAGTCTTATAGTTTTCTGACGAAGATGGGAAGCCAGTGAGCCATTTTAGAATTGAAAAGATGTGGTCGAATTTCCTTGTTCCTATTGCGAGTTGTGCCGTGGCGTGTAGGGCTGGCCTGAGTGAGGGCAGGTGAGTCATTGGAGAGCCAGTCAAGGGGGCATTTCCCCCACATTGTGCGAAATTAGAAGAGCTTGGACTGTGGGGGTCTGAAGTCCTTGGGTGGGCGGAGAAGGGTTAACTGCTACCAGGAAGTTTGGGCCTCTCCGTTGACATGTTGTCAGACAGAGAGAGTGCTGTCTATAGTTACCTTGAGGGATTTGGAAATTGGAGCCAGGTGACGTATAAACTGTGAAGGGGTATATTTTTGAGCCCTCCTTGAATAGTATCCGGCTTAGATGGGTGACTGAGTAGTACAAGTTCTGTCTTTATTGGACTGAGCTTCATGTATGTGCTTGCCTTCCAGGATTGGATCGAGCCGAGACAATTCCTGCGGCATGAGATATCCTGGATACAACTGATATTTAGGTTTAATTAGATTTTGTCTGTGTATTGGTGGAGTGAAATGCCAGGGTTATTAAGGAGAGATCCAATAGTTCCATCCATAGACTAAAGGTAATTGGGGAGAATATTCAGCCTTGTGGGATTCTGCAGGTTACGAGTCAGTGGTCTGGCCTGAAGCTGTCCATCTGGATGGCTTAGTGCCTGTCTGAGAGGTACGATGAACCGTTGAAAAATGTGCTAGAAGCCCATTCTGGCCATGGGTAGGCTGGTCAGTGTGAGGAGGTCAACTGTGTTTAACTTAGCAGAGGGGTTGAGGAGGAACAGGAGGCATGACAAACCTTTGTCCATGGTTTGAGGAGTGTTTTCTATGAGCGGTATGGCGGCTGTTTAAGTGCCACATGCTGGTCTAAACACAGTGCCGAAAGATCCTAAGTGGCTTCAATTTGGCCTTTTTTTTTTTAAATGCAATGCAGGAATCAGGTTCTGTGAACATATCTGTGCATTCCCAATGACAAGTCTTTGGAAAACGTTCAGGTGGCCACCAACAATCACATTGAAGTTCTTTTGACTAACCAGCCGGGTTTCCCTTTACTGAGATTTGCTGACCTAGCCTCTGTCTGCAATCCCAAAATTGCCAATTAGGGTGGTAAACGTAATCATGAGGGTCCGTGAAGAGGACTGCAATTTCACAATAAACCTAACAGGATTTTGGCCTTCAGTGGATGGATTTTCACCAGACCAAATGAAGATAACGAACGAGACCAGTCATAAACTCCTCACACAGGTTTGGTGCACATGTATCTAACATGTTTTCTTGTAGGGGAAAGCACAAATTGCCCAGCGTCCATGTACGGTGGGCACTTTGATTGAGGCATAGCCTTAGTCCATGCGCCAGCCCCTGCTAAGCTGCTGAAGTGGTCACTGGGCCTGGTCTGCGGCCAGGCACAATAGCCACTTTATACCCAAGGAGGGTCCATACAACACTGGCCATGTCCAGTGGCCACTTTGCCTGATGTATGGTCTTAAGACAGTCCCCAGGCCCCAGCAAACACCTGCAGGAGCCAATGGACCCAGCCTGTGGCCTGGCCCAGTGGCCACTTTACTCCCATTGCAGTCCTCAATTCGGATCCCAGTCTGCTGGTCCAGCCAGAGCCAGATACCTCATCAGCAGTGACCATGACTGAAACTCTGGGTCATGGACCAACTGGTTGCCTAAATACCTGAATTGGGTGTATGAAACCTGCAGAAAAATAGCCTTTTGTACATTGTGTGGAAGAAGTGCACTCCTCTGTGAGCCCCCAGCTCCGCATTGCACTGGGAAGAGGTCCAGTGGGCTATAATGTACACACCTCTTCAAATGTGTTTCCCCACAGAGCGCCACAAATGTCACCAATCCACTAGGATGGGTGTTGCACATTTTCCAAAGCCTCAAACCAATCAGAATAGCATTTTTACAACTAGCTCGGCAAACACCCAGAAATGTATTTACATTCCTGAAGGCAAACGAGCCAATAAAATGGCCAGTATGCTGTATGTGGGTCCACAGACTTTCTGGAGAATCCAGATAACACGAAATTATTTTGGTCTATTTTGAGTTATTTTTAAAGCAATTGCTGGCTGGACTTGCATCACATTTTTGTAAAGCACACTCAGGGTCAGACTCCTGCTCCTCCCAGATGTCTGATGCAAGTCCTTCCTATTGTGTTGGCTGAAGTCAAGGTCATACATTTTTCTAAAGAAATTAAAAAGGTAAGGATAACGTTTTGGAGACTTCGGCTCGGGACCACTAACTTGGGCTCTGGTCACCGGCCGCACAAATATGTATAACTTGTCTGTATGTTGGAAAGCTTCACGATTAGACCAACCGATATTCTGCACAGAAGCTGCTACATGGGAGTAGCAGATTGTATGTCGCTGAGACCACATTTCAAGCACCTGGACTGATTTGTGTGGCATTTATATTATTATGAATTTATATTATTATTACATCTTGCAACTTTTGTCCTGTCCTTTTCTAAGTTGTTACCATTACCATTGTTATACTCCAAAGAACATGCGGGACGACACCCACAATTAAGCTTCATAGAAACCTCCCTTTTCAATGTGCGCTATGTAATTGGAGACATCAGGTTATAAGGAATGGGGCAAGTCAACAGTACCAGGTAAAAGTTCCAGGAAGATGTATTCCCATTCTAAAGTTGCAGGTTATGTCAGGAAAAGATACATTGAGGAACTCACCCACTGGACACACCATCATATCCAACTCGGGCCTCATCACGCCTTCGGCGGTAGGGCCGGCGCTATTAGCGCGGGGGCTATTAGCGCGACCGCCATAGACCCCAGCGCTAATAGCACGGGATCATGAGTTCGGCGGACTTGGAAGTCCCCATTCCCCATTGAGCCCATTCGGGAATACCCCATTCCCCATTGGGCTCAATGGGGAAATTTCGCGCTCATACCGCCGGCGGGAAATCGCACATTTTCAGCGGATTTCACACCAGCTCAGAGCTGGGTTGAAATCCGCCGAAGCCCTGATTTGGCAGACCCTCAAATCCGGCGGTAATAGCGCTACCGCCGGATTTAAGGGTTACCACCGAAGTTGTGATGGGGATGTCTATTCACCAAAACGCCTGGGGTAGCGGAAGTGACATCACCCGACCCTTGACCTTTGATGACATCACAGGAAGTGGTGGCATTTGACCCCACCCTGAAGTGACATCACAGGAAGCGATGGAACACGACCTTTCACCCTAGACAAAACAGGAAGTGGCAACACATAACATTGTTTCTAAGTACACTACGAAAATATGGTTACGATATCACTGTAAAGTGATATACATTTCATACAAGAATGGATCACCATATATATTGTTAATATTAGCGCATATAGGCCCATTTACCAAACTACTGTGAATGCAATCAGGCTTCCAAGGCCAAACGATAATGATCTGTTATTACATAGCACTTACGCTTAAGCGCTTCATATAGAACAAATATACATACGATATCATCTAAGCTGTGTTGGTACTATTTTATCAACCTCAGCAGGATGAACGGCTGAGTTGACCTTGCAGGGAGCCAAACCTGCAACCTGCAGATCACACGTACATTGCAGCAGCGAGCGTTCATCCCACTGAGCTATCTTGCCTGCTATAGCTATCAGCAAACCAGCCACTTAGAAAACAAAGAGCCACATGATGCTGGTCGCAGCCCAGAAGCCTCAATTTAAAAAAAGTATATATATATATTTTTTTTTAGGGGTAGCAAGGGAGACAACAGGGGTCTCAGTTGCAACCCCTAAATGACGTCCCTGAACCGTCTGACACTCATGGAACACTCCCACCTTTCCACTCTGCATCATGCACTCATGTCACTCAATCCCATTATCACCCATCTGACTGTTGCTATATACTTTAACATGGTACTTTGTATGTTTGTACCTTGCACATATGTACCATGCATTATACCTGGCACAGAAGGGCACACATGTAGCAGTGTGCTGACCGCTTTATTGCTTCTAGAGTTTTCATGTAAATGGTGGATTTGAATTTTTCACATTTTGTGCCATATATTGTATTTTTACATATGATAATGGATTTGCGGATCCCCTGCCTCCAATTAATTATGTAAAGTGCTTAAGATTAAAGCACTATATAAAAACAAATTATTACATTATTATGAATTATAAGATGATGTTGAACAGAAACAAAATAAGGTTTTTATTAATGTGTTAAACCATTAAAAATAAAAAAATATAATGATTTGCAACTATCTAGATTATGATTTGATATGATATGGTAGGATATGGCATTTGTAACGTGCCTCTACACAAGTGTTTCACGGTGGGGCGAGGCAATGAAGGGGGAACAGAGGGAGGACAGAGACAACGATCTTTCTAGGCCAAGTGACATTGAGATTGCACAAGTGCAGGGGAGGGGGAAGGGAAAAGTGCCAGGGGAAAGGGGAGTGGGCAGTGCTTTTGGCAGCTAATTGGACCTGGGTTGCTGATACTAGAAAGACATTAGATGAGGATTGATGGGTGATAATGCGAGTCAGCGACATCATTGCATGATAGCATGGAAAGAGTGACCCGAGTGAATGTTCATGCATGTCAGTTGGTGCCTGGGAGTAGGCTGTGGTGGTGTTGTTACCTCCACGTACCTCATCCCAATGCAACCTGCACTCTATGACAGTGAAGGCATCGCCTTGGAAGTTATACCTGAGAATCTTTCCTGACTCATTAAATTAAATTGAAGGTTTTGGACATTTGGCAATACGTATGTGTGACAAATCAACTTCTGGGGCACCAGTGGTCCAGGGATAATTATCAGTTTCTAAACCATCAATCAGATCCACACCTCTAGTACACCAGAAGGGATAAAAACAGATTGGAAACACACGCAAATTATAAACCCCCTTGTCCAATTTTGGTAACGTGGATGGAACAGCAGGCTTATCTCTGCAAGGTCGTGGATCGTTGGTTATTTGTAAAACAGTGAAAATACAAATATTACCCAATGATAAAAGGGACTGCTCAATCATGGTTTTGTAAAAATATCTACTTTATTGTTATTCAGCAGACTGTTCAAGCACACTACAAAATACAACCCATCCTGTAAGGGGATGCAGAGGATAGACAGTTTCAAGAAGGAAAAGGGATGTACTCTGGATACTGCAAGTAAAGTAGTTGGTAAAATGATTCATCGCAATACTTCAAGGATACTTGGTTTCAACACAAAAGGATCAATTGGTAATAAAACATCATTAGCGGCCTTCTGAGAAGGACCAGGGGGACAGAATCACAATGTACCTTGTGCTTTTAGAAGTTCTTGGTGCTCAACAGGATTGAGTCCGTTTCAGGGTGCTTTGCAGCTTCTGTAACAGAGTTCAAGATGGGAGACAGCTGCAGGTATCAGGCGGCAGGCAGTTCGGCGAGCAAGGCTGGACGTACTGCTGCAGGCTGGCCTACACAGCGGCTCAGGCCAGGAATCATTGTCTCAGGGCTGTTTGGAGGGTCTGAAGCACTGGTCGAGGTGTCTCGAATGGCATGGGCGACTGCGGCGTAACACCATTCAGCGGTGCAGTTGTGGCAGCCCCACGGGCTCGACTGGCTCGAAAATGTCCTTGAAGGTGGATGCTGATTGATGCTTGCTGATGCACTCCTCCTAGCTTCTTCACTGGGCTCGTGCCGTCCTTTAAGGTGGACAGGCCCAAAGCTGATGAGAGTGTTGCAGGCAATGGCCTTGTCCTCGGTTTGGTTCAGAAACTCTCTGGCACTTCCCATCTAGGAAGCTTGCTTGCATAGCCTAGCAGGGAACGCTGTATGCTGGCTGGGTACCAGTTATGGAGCTGCTGGAGGGTCCTCTGGATTCAGTATCACCCTCTGTTCCCTGGGAGTTGTTTAGGGGAGGGATCTTGCTCCCCTCTTTGGAAATCCTGGCCTTCCTTCACTGGTAGATGATGTAAGGCCAGGGTCCAAATGAGTTCTTCTTGTTACTCCTTGCAAGGTCTTAAAATGATCTGCCCAAAAGAGGGGCTCAGCCAAATGGGCCAAAGTGATTGGTGTAGGCTAAGCCTACCTTAATGAACCAATCCTGGGTCCCCACCAACAATATCCTGTATGCATGAGGTCATTACCAGAGTGCTTTTTAACAGAAAAGGTAAGAGGTGAAAACATGCAATACTAAGTCACACCCATCTCCCTGTCTGTTGTGGATCAAAGGGTCTCTCTGGTAATTGAGCTCTCTGTGGTTCCTGAAAAAAGCAGCAGGACTCCCTTGAAGCTGCACCGAGAACAGACTTTCTGTCTCCTGCAAACCACATTCTCATACCTTCGGAATTGTGTTCCTCTGCCAGGGTTGCCTACTGTACAAAACCCAGACCTAGATATGACAGCTCAATGTTTTTGATACTTTAGGGCGGGAGCTGGCTTCAGGTTGACACAGTGCATATGAAAGGGGTGTTGGGTTTTCCTGTCTCCTTTGTTTAGCCTCTGCAGCCAAGCCCCATGTGGGCCTGTTTGAAATAAACTTTGATTAGTATGCAAAGCTGCCACCCGCAGCAGAGCTTGTACAAAGGGAAAGGGTAGATCCAGGGCTCCTTTGTTAGTTAATTAGGCTGGCCATGGCAGGATGAAGCTTCTGCCCTCCTCCTTCAGAGATACCTTGATCTACTTTTGGCTGTCATATTTCAACTAAATATAACAGAGGGGACGGCACCTGTAGGCTGTGTCCACCCAGAGTACATGGGTCTATGTGTATGCCATGCGGTGAGCATAGGAAAATGTGTGCGCATTAGCACAACACATTTTCCAGAGGTTGATCTACCATCATTCATTTTCATTTAAAATGTCCATAAAGCCCAGTCAAGCGCACACCCACCGTATGGATGGTTGAGTTCCTCACATAGCACCCAGGCTCAACATGTGAACCACCACCCTACTGAGGGTCTGGTTCATCATCAAGGTGAAAGTACCAGCTGAGGTCATCTTCATTTCCATTCTGGGAGCCTGGCTTGTGCTGGATGTCCATATCTAATCCCTTTAGGGATAGGGCCCAATGCAGAAGCGTAAGGTTCTCCCCTTGCATGGCCATTAACCACCAAAGAGGCCAGTGGTCTATCTGGATCATACAGTGTGACCTAAAGATATAGGATTTCAGCTTCTTTAACGCCCACACAACCACATAAGACTCGTTTTCAATGACAGCCCAGTTCCTTTCCCTTCGGAGGGTTGACAGGCTGTGGTCCACGTTACCTTCGTCGGCATCTTCCTGGAAGTTACATCATTCAGGGGCATGGCAATGGTGCCATACCCCTTGATGAACGACTGGTAGTACCCGGTGAGACCTAGAAAGGCTCTCACCTGCGTCTGTGTGGTGGGCATGTCCCAATCCTTCACAGCCTGTACCTTTGCTTCGAGAGGTTGTTTCTTACCTCCACCGACCAGGTGGCCTAGCTAAGTCTTGGTGCCCTGAGCTATCTGGCACTTTGTGGCCTTGGTAGTCAGACCTGCATTCTGCAGCGCCTCAAGCATATGCTTCAGGTGGGGGAAGTGATCCTCCCAGGTGTGAATAAAGACAGCAATGTTGTTGAAATAGGTGACCCTGAGGTTTTCCAGATCAGGCAAAACCTGGTTAACCATCCGCTGAAAAGTGACAGGGGCATTCTTCAATCAAAAGGGTATCAGAAGGGTATCACAGTGAACTGATAATGTCCTTCCGGGGTTGAGAATGCTGCTCTCTCGCTCCATCTGCCAATCTGACCTGCCAATACCCTGCCGTGAGGTCAAAGGTACTCATGTACTTTTGTGGGATATTTCAACCCATGTCAATGATCCCTACTACATCCCTTTGCCAATGGGGGAAAGAAACTGCCAAAAATGGAGGTGCTAACCCCTGTGTGCACCAAATCTGCAAAACTGCACATGGTTAATACATCACAAGAAGGCTTCACCACCTTGCCACACACAGGCAAAGTTGATGTCAAAACAAGAACTCCCTGCAGGAGATTGCCAGTGGGTGATGTTACCCGTCAAATGAATCAAGGCCACAAAAGTGGGCTAAAATCCAAAAATGCCTTTAAATCTGCTTCCCAATCAATGGCAACCTTCAAAGTGCTGTTTTGGTGCTAAATTCAGACATTTTCCTAGTGAATTATTGAAAGGAAAAGTGGGCTGAAATCATAGATTCTCCAGGCAGTCAAAGGAATCATTCAGGCCTCACTGCCTGACAGCTGCAGAAGAAAAGTAGATGTCAAACCCAGTTTAAGTGTGTTTCTGTTCCTGAAGAAATTGCAAAATTCACCTATTTAAGCATGTTTGTGAAGGGCTTAATTCTTTTAAAAGTCCAAATCCCTTATAAACTGTGCTTATTTTTATATGTGTTAAAGAAAAGACTTTATTATGAGTTTTAAAGCAACCCAGTGTGGGAGTTAAATAACTGCTTAATTCTGATTGGACAGGGGCCAGCCTGGGAAAGTTTGACACTTCAGTTTGACAGCCCCTTGCTACAGGAAGGCTAATGGCTGAGGGAGGTTCCCGCATATTGACAACAAGGAGCACAATGAAACCTCATTAGACATTCGTCTTGGGCTGAGCCAAGAACAATGGCAAGCTGCCCAACTGATCTCTACAGGGGAGCTGAACAATGGCAAGCTGCCCAACTGATCTCTACAGGGGAGCTGCCCTCTCCTGGAAGGGGACACACCTCCCTGATCAAAGGACTGTGACAGCTGCTGCCTGGGAAGGGGAAGTTGCAAAGGAGAACTTTGATGTTTAAATCCTTATTTGTTAAGTTTAAAACTCTTTAACTGTGCAACCGAAAGAAAGATACATTTGAAAATTGGTAGATGCTAACCTAATTTTAGGCTTCTGCTGTGAAGACATTGATGAAACCTGTACCACTTAAGGAACCAAAGTTACGAAAAAACTCTCATTGTAGCAGAACTATTAATGTTGCAAGTCTAAGATTGTATGTACATGATCCACTGATAAGCGCCCAGAGATGTACCAAATTAGAAATAATGAATCCAAACTGTTATGAATAAAATTGAGAAAGTTCTATAGAATGAGAAAGACAGCTTGCACAGAGATGGGGATTGAAGGTGAATATAGCCCATCAAATATGAAATGTATCTGTCTGATTTTATTAGGGAACATAATTTTAGAAATGTACATTTGGGCAAAAGTTAAGTTTTGGTCAAAATCAATGTGGGAGATCCTAAATCGCATAATTAAGATGACGGCTCTGGTCTGACTGCCAACCATGACAAGGCAAGTGCCTGTGGCCACTCACAGCCGTGGGGGGTGTTTTGAAATTCTGCCCACACCATAAACTTGGTGATGGCATTTGACAGTATAAATATAGGAACTTCACAACACACTGCTTCCAGAACACATCCATATTTCCGCACAACGTCTTGTTCCTGACTTCTTCACCTTGTTCGAGAACTCTTCACCTTGTAGCTGACTCCAGACTTCTTTGAAGATCCAGATTTCTTTGCAGAATCCAGACTTTAACATTGCTGAACTCTTTCTAGCTAGATCCAAATTTCAACCATCCCAAACTTGAGGGGATTTAATTCTGCTTTAGTCTGGCTTGCTACCATTAAGGCTTGCCGCTGAAATTCACATCCTGCTGATCTGCTGTGTCCAGTGACCAGAAGGGCCCACCAAAATCCAGTCTGAGGTGCAGTCCAAAATTGACCAGAACCGCACAGCTGACCGATCCTTCCAGAAGTGCCCTGCTGCCAGTAGATGTGACCCGATCCAATGACCAGAACTTTGACGGCCCAATTTTAATTACAAAGCACTGTAAGTATTAATAGGAAGAACAGTGACCCATAGTATTTTTGCATTGTCTTATCCCAATATATTTGCATTGTTTTATCCCAATCTCAACCAATCCTATCTTTAACTTCAGAACCCTAATATTGTCAGAACCATTCTTGCGCTGATTTTTCCCATCTGTTTCATTAAACCATAACCCATTAGTGATTTGCATTAAGTAAAGTAAGTCCCAGCAATAACGGAAACTAAAGTATCACTCATGAAGAGTTACAAGCGGCCATGAGTAACTGAATAATGCGTGGCACTCTCTTTTTCATAGTCATAAATATAGTGTAATTAAACCAATCTGTCATTTTTTAAAACCTAAATTCTGTTTTCATTTTTGTGCCTATTCTTCAAAAACGCCTCTCACTAAAACCTCTATAACTTCTTCAATTTTAAAGATAGAAACGAAATTTCATCTCTCACTGATACCCAAGACCCTTAGCTACACCCGCAACCATAGAACGCATTGCGAAATAGTGTATTTGACCTATTTATTCCAAATATTGCCTAGTGAAATTTTGCAGCAAATTGACATTTTAGCAAAAGTTTACACGTGTCTTTTTATCATTCAAAGTGTTTCTCAAATCCCATACTGATCTAAAGTGTGTACTGTTGTTTATCTTATAGCTCATGTTTTTTAGGACTTGTTAAGTGTTGCTTTCGTATGAATTTTTCTCCAATAAGCATTTCTGCATCCTTTTGCATTATCTCACAAAGCCATTTTCACCTGGCAGTTTAAAAGTGTCTATTTCCAAAAACAGTTTTCTCTCTTGTTTGGGGAGGGAAGGTTGCATCCAAACTCTATGATCACGACTTTGGCGGTAATACCGCCGGTATTACCGCTGGCGGTATCAGCCCTACCACCGAACTCCCCAGCGCTAATTGTGCCGGATCACGAGTTCGGCGGTAATGTAATTCCCCATTCCCCATTGAGCCCATGCGGGAATGCCCCATTCCCCATTGGGCATGATGGGGAAAATTCACGCTCTTACCGCCGGCGGATTTCCCGCCGGTAGTAATAGTGCGGATTTTCAGCGGATTTCCCCCCAGCTCAGAGCTGGGACGAAATCCGCCGAAGTCCTGATTTGGTCGACCCTTAAATCCAGCGGTAATAGCGCTACCACCGGATTTTAGGGTTACCGCCAAAGTCGTGATCAGGCTGTCTTTCATTCCTGAATACCTGATGATTAAATGACCTCTGTGTAGGATTGCTCAATTTTACCTTCAGTATTTTGCAGGGGGAAATATTAATTTAAACGCTATCTGCACACAACCAAAATCTGTTCTTTTTCCTGTGTTTTCCTTCAGCATTAATATAAGTGAGTTCAATTGCTTTGCTTATTTTCTGAATGCTAATGTCACCGTTAGGTGATTGCTGCCCCATATATCTATATATATTAAAATGCATGTGTGATTTGAATATAAAATAAATAAATACATCTTTACCTTTACAAACTAGCCTGATTCCTGATCCAGTGTGACCTAAGGGGTATTTTGAGAAGGGTGTGATATGAGTGGTATATCATTCAGAATATTGAACTTATAGACACAAATAAATAAGGGTTTCATTGTGCACTACATGCTAGGCGAGACCTGCGTGTGTGCCTGATTGAAATACTTAACACTTTGCAGCGCCAAGCGTATCAATGAGCTCATCTGCTCGAGGAATGGCGTGAGAATCTGCTTAAGGACAGAATTGAACCCCCTGTAGTCCACACAAAAGCCAACTTCAGTCTTCCCACTACTGGTCTTTTAAGGGACCAATACCATTGGGCTAGCCCAGGGGCTGTGGGATGGCTCTATCATTACTTGGGACATCATCTTGGAAACTTCCTCCTTTATAGTGTCCCTGACCTTATTCAACATCCAGTGAATCCTCCTCTTCACTGGGGTGCTGTCTCCAGTGTCCACATCATGGGTGCACCAATCTGCGTGACCTGGAGTCAGCAAAAACAGACCAGCAAACTGTCCCAGTAACCAGTGACAGTCTGTCAGTTGGTGTTCTGACAGGTCTGTTGCAAGGTTGACACCTTCAACTGACCCATCTGTGGCTTCAGTATGCAAGAGATCTGGCAGGGGATCTGTCTCCTCCTCGGTCTCTCCATCAGTCCCTAATGCCATGACCAAGTCATCTCGGCTACAATGGGGTTTTAGCCAGTTGACATGAAAGACCCTGCTCATCTGTTTAGGACCTTTCACATCAATTAGATAATTTACCTCACAGACTTCTTTCAGCACACAGTAAGGCCCAGTCCACTTGTTCTGAAGGGCACTGGGTTTGACAGGCTCCATAATCCACACCCACTGGTCTGGAGAATAGACTGTCACTTTGGCCACTGTGGCCTTTTGGCCATGACAGTGCTTCATCAGCTCCTGACAGGCTTTTAGGTTTCTCATTGACTATTCCATGTACTTTGCCATTCTAGACCAAAGGACAAGTACATAGTCCACCACATCTTGAGTAGGGGATGAGGGGTTGCTCTCCCATCCATTTTTCATAAGACCGAGGGGACATTGTATATGGTGTTCAAACAGAAGCTCAATGGGGTTAAACCCTACTCTGTTATGTGGCACTTCCCTGTAGGTGAACATCGGGCATGGCACGAGAATATCCCATTTTCACCTCAGCTGCTCTTCCAAGCCACCTATCATATCTACATGCCTGCAGCCGAGCTGAAGCCCACCGCAGCACTGCAGGAGCAGTGTCTCTTCAGGGAAGTGAAGCAGGAGCTTCCCCCCACGTCGAGGTAGGCCACTGGGCACCTTTCCTCCGCTCGCTATGATCCTGAGTCCCCGACACCGAAAAAGCGTGGACACATGCGCCTACATTTCCCTGATCCAATGATGTCCACTGCTTGTTGCAGATGCACGCTACGCGTGTAATTTCATAAAAACGGCACCTTTTTCGAGGCCGCCTTCACTAAGGCTGCCATTCTAAGATGGCTGTGCCCGCCTCATAGGCATTTCACCCCTCGCCCTGCTGCATCCCGGCCTCTTGGAGCCTCGCCATTGGCTGCCTGTGGTTTGAAAGCAGCCAATCAGCCGCCGGCAGGCATAGCCGGCCGCCTCCACGAAGGCTGTCGTACAAAGGCTTGTACCTGTCCCAGCATGTCCACGCCTTCCATGCCGTGGGCCGGAACCGCTGCACAACAACCACCCTGCCCCTGCATGAAAACTCTAAGATACTTTGTAAGCTCTGCCATGCACGCCGATCTAATCTCCAAGGCCCCACACTCAGAGAGCAGCTCCTAAGGCGCCATCTGATTTCCTGCCTGAGTTCACATCTTATGTATACCTCCACACACACCGTGTATACCGCACCTGGGCATATTGCCTGCACATCATCTACCCTAACTGATAACTTACTGCCATCTGTTGACGTCGGTCATAGGCACTGTCCTTGATTCAACTGCTGTTCACCTGTGCTAGATCTACTTCAGCCCTGCCACCCCTGGATAAAGGCTTGCAGATTGTACTTCTCAATATGCCTACACCACTAGGCCTTGCCACCTCAGCTGATATTCAAATCTAGGTGTTGCATTATACTGAATGTGCTAGGTACTGCATTTTATTGAATGCGCTGATATTCTAATCTAGGTGTTGCATTATACTGAATGTGCTGATATTCAAATCTAGGTACTGCATTATACTGAATGTGCTGATATTCAAATCTAGGTGTTGCATTATACTGAATGCGCTGATATTCATATCTAGGTGTTGCATTATACTGAATGTGCTGATATTCAAATTTAGGTGTTGCATTATACTGAATGCGCTGATATTCAAATCTAGGCATTGCTTTATACTGAATGTGCTGATATTTAAATCTAGGTACTGCATTTTTACTGAATGCGCTGATACTCAAATCTAGTTATTGACAATCTAATTTTAGGTAGAGTATATTGCTTAACTGTGACCCTCTTCACCTGTGACCTACTACACACACCCACTCTCCCTCATCATGATGCACAACAGCTCACCCTCTATTCACAACACAGATCCACACGCCCGTACCTCCACTACCACCTTCCGCACAGCCAGCCTATCAGCTCTCCTCCTTTCCATTTCCATATTGGCCCCCTTGCCTCCCCACCTACTCTCAGCCAACCACACTCATTGCAGAGCACCAGACTCACACAGCACAGCAACAATGCACAACATCAGTCAGTCTCTACCACCCAGCCTAGCCATCAGATTCCGCAATCTCAGATATCGTACACATCCGATGCTTATACTCTGCTCACCCACACCCATCACATCCAGAAATACCAGACTAGGCACCCGCACCACACCACTACCCCACACTAGCTTAAGCACTACCCTCTCACCCCCCACACAACATGCCTCCACACCGCCTCGCCCAAAGACCCTCACCCCCGCATACCACAACAACCACACCTCACCCCAAACCATGACAAACAAAAACAGTAAAGGCACTCAATACCCACCTCTCAAATGTGCACTACTGAATGTACGTCCTTACCTGCACATGCACTAGAGATAAATGACCTACTATCCATGCATAATTTAGATCTACTTTGCATTACTGAAACCTGGCTCAATGATGCCTCCTGCCCAGCCATCGCACTGGCCCTACCGCCAGGCTACACCATCCTCAGGCAAGATAGACTTGACAAGACTGGTGGGGGAGTTGCCATCATCTTCAAAGACTCACTGTCCATCAGACTAGCAGACCATAGTACATGGGATGCGAATGCTGATATCCTATCAGCCAAGCTCACACTCTCACCCAATAATTTAATCAGTAAAAACATCAAAAAATCCTCCAAAATCCTCCTACTAGAAGACCTAAATCTAGGTTTCAATGATCCCAAAGACAAATCCGCAACCACCTTAGAAAAAGAACTCACAGACCTAGGATTCGCTCAAGGAATCCACACCCCTACCCACGCCAAAGGCTGCACCCTCGACTGGGTTATGGATCACAACTGTGCGTCCACCATTATCTCAAACACTGCCCTTCCATGGACAGACCACACATGCATTATATTCCAAATCCCCAACTACTCCAGACCTAAGACTCTAATACACGCACCACCGGCGACAACAAGAAGTTCAAAAAAACTCAATGCAGACAATTTGCGACCCCACCTCACTCACCCTTGCCTAGCACCACCTTTCTCCCAGGACCCGAATACCCTATCAGCTATCTTCAATGAAACACTCACCAACGCCATAAACTCTATAGCCCCACTTGAAAACAAGAAAGAAAAAAAATCCTTTCACTGTAACTCCTGGTTCTCAGAAGAACTCCCAACCCTCCGAGCACAAAAACGTCAGGCACAAAAAAACTGGCAAAAGGATCCCAGTGACCTAAACAAGAGCCTCTTCAAGCAAATAGCACTCCAATACAAAAAAGACATCTTAGAAGCTAAATCCAACTCCTTCAATTACAGGATCGCAAAGGCCAATTCCCAAGCTAAAGAATTATTCACTATCTATAGTGAATTAGTCACACCTCCGGGTACCGCAGACGGGATCGTTAAAGATAAAGCATGGTGTGATAGCATTCAGTTCACCATGCTCAGCAAAATAAAACTCCTCCAGACTAAAATCCAAAACCACTGCAAAGCCCTCCCCAACCAAAAAGCTAACCGCCCACAGAAGACAAGTGTACGGACTTCAATCACGCTCAGTTCTCCTTCAGAGACGTCACTGAATCTGAGGTCCTCAGACTCATAAAAAACCTCAAACCATCGCTCTGCAAAGCAGACATCTGCCCTCCCAAGATCATTAGGGAGTGCGCCAACCTCCTAGCTCCTGTGATCACTGCATTCATTAATGCATCATTCCAAACAGGAATTGTCCCTAGTAATCTCAAAGAAGCGTGGGTTCGGCCTCTTCTGAAAAAGGCCACTCTAGAACCAACACAACCTAACAACTATAGACCAATAACGACAGTCCCTTTCCTCTTGAAAATCCTGGACAAAGCAGCTCACAACCAGCATTTGATCTAGTGGATCACCATACACTTAGCACCCACCTCACCCACGCGGCCCACTTTTCTAAACATGCAGCAACATGGATCACCTCCTTCCTCGAAGGCAGACCCATGAAGGTCTATTCTGACACAACTAACGCAGACCCCACTGCTATACACTGAGGGGTCCCTCAAGGTTCTTGCACAGCCCCCACACTCTACAACCTCTTTACTAAACCCCTCTTTGACCTACTCGATTCCTTAGGTGTTGCACACACCAACTATGCTGACGACACTCAAGTTCTCATACCTCTTACTGGACTCTATCTCCAAGACGCCACTACCCTTCACAACATCTATGCTACCATCCAAGCTTGGATGGCAATCAATGGCCTCTGTCTGAACGGGGACAAGACTGAAATACTCATCCTTGGGCAGAACAGTACGTTAAAGGAGCTCAGTCCCCAATACGCTAACTTCAACATAGACAATTCAACCATTCCTGTATCATCATCCCTCAAGACACTAGGTGATCACATTGATGCCAACTTATCCATGAACAAACAAGTCAGTGCCATAGCCTCGGCATCAGCTTTCAGCACTAAGCTCATCAATGCCATTAAACCCTACCTATCCGCCCCAAGCAGCCTAGCCATAGCTAGAGCCACTATAGGAGCCAAACTCGATTACTGCAATGCTCTTCTAGCCGGCACCTCTGCTAAGAACATTCACAAACTTCAAACTACACAAAACAACGTCATCAGAGGCGCCATGAGCATCCCTAGAAGAGATCACATATCCCAAGCCAGACGCTCTGCGCGATGGCTCCAGGTCAAAGACCGTATCACCCTAAAAATCCTCACCATCACACACAAATGCATCAACAACACGGCTCCCACCTACCTATCTGAATCACTATCGAGATCCACCTCCTCACGCCCCACCAGAACACAGTACGCAAACCAACTTCATATTCCAAGCATCAAAAGAGCCACAGCAGGAGGTCTAGGCTTTTCCTACATTGCACCTAAACTCTGCAACTCCCTCCCTGCCACCCTCTGTGCTGAAACTTCCATCACTGTTTTCCACAATAACCTCAAGACCACCCTCCTCAACTAGCACTGCTATTTCCCCCCTTTATTCCAACCTGTACATTGTAACTTAATCAGAAATGTAATATAGCTATATTGTAACCTGTATATATATTGTTGCTCATGCTATGTAACTAAGTTGTACACTGTAACAAGTGCCACAATGTCCTCGGACTGATGTGCGCTATATAAATACGAATAAAATAAAAAATAAAAAATAATAAATGCCTTTCAGGGTCTTGTTGAACTGTTCAACACGCCCATTTGTTTATGGATGGAAGGATGTATAAGGATGTATAGAACCCGTGGGTGACTGCACACTCTTCCCACATAACCTTCATATATACTAATATGAAGTTTGATCCCCTGTCAGAAATGATTTCCTTTGGGAATCCAACACAGGAGAATATACCAATCAGAGCCATCGCAACCACAGGGGCTTTGATGCTCCTCAGAGGGACATCTCAGGGTACCATGTGGTGTGGTCTACCACCAACAAGAGATATCTGTCCCCTCAGCTGGTTTGTGGATCCAAAGGACCCACAATGTCCATGCCTATTCTCTCGAAAGCCTGTCCAACCACGGTTAGTAGAATTAAGGGGGCCTTTGTGGCAGCACCTGGCTTACCAGAAGCTTTACAAGTTGGGCAAGACCAGACCCATTCCTTAACCTTTACACCAAACTACAGCCAGTAAAAGTGCACAGACAACCGGTCCGATGTCTTAGTCACTCACAAGTGACCCGCTAAAGGAATTTGGTGAGCCAAAACCAAAAGGAACTTTCTGTGGCACTGGAGAATCACCAACCTTCTGGTGCCCTCGCCCTCAGAGTCTTTTGGCTCACTGCACAGGAGTCCATCCTCCCAGTACACTTTGAACAGTCCAGGCCTTGCCCTTACCCTGCTCCTCCTCTTTCTTCCGCAGACCCGCCAGAGTTGGACACTCTTTATGGGCTGTGAAGAAGTTATTCTGATCTGGGACCACAGCTGATGCAAACTCATCGATCTTGGGCAGGCCCTTCAGATCTGCACCCACCTGGTCCCACACCTCAGGTTCCGGTCTTGCGCCAGGTAACTCTCAAGTCACTGAGTCCCTTGCTAACAATGTAGGGTCCTCAGTGGTAAATTGCTTCTCTCGTGCAGGAGACGGTAACTCAGCAGTCTCTGCAATTGGATTAGGAGCTACTGGCCACACCAGTCCTTCCAAGAAGCCCTCTGGAAGCACTTGAGTCCCTAAGGTTCTGAGAGTGTTCAATCTGGCGATCTTTTTGGCCCTCGATTGGGTAGCCGCTCCGACTATCTCAGGATCTGGAAGATCATTACTCAACAAACAAGGGACAGGGATGGAGTCTTTGACTGCTAGACGCTGCTGGGTCGTTTCACCTCATCAGCTGAACTCTACTATCGCCAAGGGGCATTTACTCTTTCCGTCGAACCCACTGACGCAACAAACAGGCACAAAAAGTATATTGGCCTGGATGTACCTACTGCCGGGTGACAGCAGTGACGCTAGCCGCAGAATCTCCGACCGCAGGAGCTTGGTGTCCATTGATATACACATGTTCTAAATAGAGTTCAGTATTATTGGGAACTGGAATCTCTTCTGGAAACCTGGAACCATTCCCACTCAGTGTAACCAATACACGTTCAGCCACTCATATCTTGACACAGCCTGTTCCATGCTCTACTCTTCTATCTCCGATACTCTTGGTGTTCTTGCCCCGTCATGAGGATCCGCTTGAAGCCCAAAGCCAAGTGCAACACTTGGTATGACTCTGACCTAGCTACTCTTAAACACGAGTGTAGGGTGGCTGAGAGGAAATGGCTGGCTTCTTGTACACCCTCTGACAACAAACTGGCCTGCTGCCTGCTCCAAACTAAGAAGAAAGCCCACATCCAAGCCCAGGTCTCTGCAGCATCTAACAACTCAGCCGATCTCTTTAAAATCTGCAAGGAGCTGGTCAATCCTGCTGCAGTCTCTACCTCTCCTGTCGCATCCCAGGCCCTTCGAATGGCCCTTGCCTCTTATTTCATCTCAAAAACCCAGGACATCCTGTCCACCCTCTCATCCTCTCTTTCGCTTCCCCCTTCTCTCTCTGCTACCTATGGCCACCCTGCAGCTGCCCGCCCTCTTTCTCTTCCTTTCCTCTGTTCTCCCCTGACGAGATTTCTAGACAAGTCTGATCTATGAAAGTCTCGTCAAAACAGGTTTTTCCCCTGTTCATCCAAAACCATCAAAATGGCACCCTTGCTCCTGCTCTGGGCGACTTCTGCAACCTCTCCTTCACCTCTGGAGCCTTTCCCTCCCATCTGAAGCACTCACTTGTGACCCTCTTCTCAAGAAACCCATAGACTACCCCTGATGCCAGGATAACTATCGCCCGGTCTCCATCACTCCTTTCCTGGGCAAACTCCTGAAAAAGCTGGCCATCTCCCAGCTTAATCTTCAGACCGATTCTGTTGGTTGTCTCCATGAGCATCAGTCTACCTTCAGAGCTGCCAGAAGCACGGAAACTGCTCTCCTGAACATCCGTGAAGACCTACACTCCAACCTCAACTCTAACATCCCTTGTGTCCTCACCCTACTTGATCTCTCTTCTGCCTTTGACATGGTCAACCATGCCATCTGCTCGACCGTCTCTGTGATAACCTGGCTATCACAGATCAGGACCTGGCTTGGCTGACCTCTTTCCTCTCCGATTGACCCTCCAAGGTTCAACTTGGGCCCTTCCTTTCCTCTATCTCATTTTCTACCTGTGGTATTCCCCGTGGGTCTAACCTTTCTCCCTGGCTTTTCAACCAATACCTGGCACTCATCTCATTTTCAGGCTGCCACCTCTTCTCCATCTCTCATCTCTGACTGTCTGTCTGCTATCCAGGAGTGGTGTGCCGCCAATGATCTCTGCCTAAATGCCAGTAAGATGCACCCTCCTTTCCTGTCACTCCCTGGCCGGCTTCCTTTGGCCCTCTTCCTGCTCCCACATGTGGGACTAAGAACCTCAGGGTCATCTTTGTCTCCAAAAAGTCAAACTACCAAGTGCACCTCCTGAGAGGTATTCCTTTTTTCCTCTCACTCCCCCAGAAGCTCACTGTCTCTAGAACTCTGGTTCTCTCTAGGCTGGACTACTGCAACATCATCTTTCTAAATCTGCCTGCTTCTACTCTCTGCCCTCTGCAACTCATCCAGAACAGGACTGCAAAACTTGTCCTTGGCCTCAAGCCCTGGGTTTGTATCTCTCCAGCCCTGAAATCTCTTCATTGGATCCCAGAGGCTGCAAGCATTAAATTCAAGACCCTTTGCATTGTTCACAAGGCTTTCAGGGTGCTGGGTCCACAATACCTTCAACTCTCTCTCTCCGTAAATACCTTATTGCTCGAACTCTTCGCTCATCCACCTCCAACTCTCTCAGGGTCAGTCGCTTCTCCGATCAACGAGTTGGGGGTAGATCTCTTTCCTCAGCTGGGGCCTCCCTCTGGAACTTGAGGAGAACCATCTTCGGTTCCGGAAGCACCTCAAGACCTCCCTCTCTGCTTCTTCCTTCGCGCTTCCTCTCCCCTGCTGATCTGTCTGCTTGAGCACCAGGCACCTGGTTACCCTCTGATTTTTGGTTCAGGGTCCCTGCCTATCCAGCCACACATCCGCACTTTCGACTGGCAAACCTTGCATTTTGGTCTGTGTTTGCAACCCTATAGGTCCCTTACCTCACTTATTAGACACCCCTTGTCTTCACTTAAAACACCATGTTGGCTGCACTACCAGTTGTTGGTGTATCCCTTGCTCAGCACTTTCCATTCCTCCCCTCCCCCTTGCACTTTCACCTGTCCCTCGCCTCTGCACTTGTGTGTTCTCAATGTCACTGGGCCTCGTACGATATTTGTTTTGTCCTCCCTTGTTCCCCTCTCTTGCCTCGTCGCGCTCTGAAACACTTGTGTATGAGCGTGATACAAATAAAATATATCATATCATACCATAAAAATATCATATTAATCCTTGGCCTAGTGGGAAGTGCTCCTCTAGGAGGCCCACACTAATAACAGCCTCTTCATTGAGTTCAACATTCACTATGGCTTATTTTGTTAAGCAAGCAGGATCCCCTTTCCTATGGCCCAGCTCCTTAGACACAAAACAACCTTTGGGTGGTGAGAACGCAGGTGTCTCATTGTTAGGGGTGAAAGAAATAAGTGGAGCCTACTAACCAATTAAGGCTGTTTAGACCTATAAGGACGTTAATTAACACAAAAGAGGACCAAAACAACTAAGCAACTATATCTTCCAGAATTTCTCGCATATACTCACGAAATGGAAGAGGCCTTGATGGTCTGAACAACATTTAAAGAGACACAAGAATAGCGGGAATATCTAACTAATGCTGCCTAGTTCTAAACTGATACTAGGCTTTGCTGGTGTGCAGCTTATCTAATAGTAGAAAGAAAAAGAATTTTTTAAAAATCTAATAATTCTTAGACCTGTCGGGATACTTCTGGGGGGCCTCTTCTTTATCATCACTCACTCTCAGTCATACACTATTTAAAACTGGGAGGAAGAGCAATTGAAACCTAGTTCTGGTGTCTATTTCTGGTATATAACTTTAATGACCTATAGAGAGCATGAACAACTCCATGTACCCTATAGGAAAATCTAATAAGATATTCTAAAAACATAGGTTATTGGTTAGGACACCTATAATGTGTATATTATGAAGACGCAAAAGCATCTACTGTCATGTGCAGACCAGTATCAGTGTACACGGGGCCGTCCATAGAGTAGAGCAAAACTGTGTAATCGATTAGCTCACATTAGCCGGTAAGATAGCTCAGTGGATTGAGCGCTCGCTGCTGCAATCTGAGCGTGATCTGTAGGTTGCAGGTTCGAATCCCAGCAAGGCCAATTCAGCTTTTCCTCCTTCCGAGGTTAATAAATGAGTACCAATTTCGGTTGGGTTATATTGTATGCAAATATGTGCTCTGTAAAGCGCTTTGGATTAAGGCGCTGTATAAATAACACATCATTATCATTACCCTAGTCACAGATTGTTCGTCTACCGGTTTCACTGATGTATAGTGATTGGGCCCACTTTCTTCAGGACAGTCTTCAAATTATAAGAACAGTGGTATACTCACTGCCATCGGGAGTGTACTGGACAAATGCGATCCATTTTGTTGCACCTTCCTAAACTGTCGTATGTGAATAGAAGAGTTGCGACCCTGTATTAAGGATAGTGCTCTCCTTAAAGTCTTCAGTGGGGGCCAGCTGATGCTGCCCGGCAATCAAAGGTAGCCCACTCCTTCCGTGGAAACTGATACAGTGTTACTCATCATGTAAACACTTTGTTTTCCTTTTCTTTTCTTCCAGAAGGCAAAGACCTTCCAATGGAATGGGCAACTTCACGTTACAGTGGTTGTAAATCCACTTGATATGTTGCAGCGTGTCTGAGTCTTTTGTTCGTGCTGCTTCTATGCTGCAGTCTGGCGTCCACTGCTTTATGGGTTTACATCCACCTATCTCAGGACTGCCCAGTGTTGGGGGTAACTGCGCTCTTCTTTTCAGTGTGTCCAGCTGAACTAATGTTTTGGGATTTCCCTTCATTCTTTTGTGAACCTGACTTCGAAGAGGATTGTTTTGGACCTTTGTACTTCCCATCCTTGTTTACTTTTTTGTCTGAAGATTTCTCTTCTGTTTTGGGTGTGCTCGACCTGAGCCTTTTTCAGTTCTGGATGTTATCGCAAACCTGCTGTCAGCCTTTGCAAGCTCCCTAGGGTCTGTGTTAGTCTTGTCCACAAGATGCTGGTGTAGGGCAACCTCACAATTCTTCAATACATGCTCACATGCAATGAAATTGTACATTCCTTTAAATGTGTTAACTTTTTTACCAGCCACCCACCCTCTCAGATATTTCAACGACAAATGTGTGAATGCTTCAAATATCTGCCCACTTTTCTTTCCAATCTCTCTGAAGGTCTTAGGTACTGTTCTGGGCTTTTATAGAGCTTCCTGAGGAGGGCCGCCTTCATGCTTTTATAAACGGGCCTTTCCTCAGAAGTTAACTGAAGAATCGCATCAGCCCCTGGTGTCGGTAAGCGACTCATCACGGCTGCACCCCACAGTACCTCGACTACCTCCTGCCACTAAAAAGCAAACTCGAGCGCTTCAAGCCAGTCAAAAATATCCTTCCCTACTTCGTAAGTCTCCACTAAGTCTTTGGGGATGTACCGTCGGGTCTTATCGCGGGCACTCTGGTTTGAGCCACTACTGCTTCTTTCGCTAGAGGTGAATCTGTTGGCCTCCTTCCTCTCTTCAAGACCCACCTTACACAGCTCTATGGTGTCCCTGTACGCTCTATTGTGACCTTGTCCTGCAGTTTCTGTTCCTCAAATGATAGTCTCCTCTCTTCGAGC
Source organism: Ambystoma mexicanum (assembly GCF_040938575.1). Classification (NCBI taxonomy): domain Eukaryota; kingdom Metazoa; phylum Chordata; class Amphibia; order Caudata; family Ambystomatidae; genus Ambystoma; species Ambystoma mexicanum. Next base: position 1,244,162,585 of record NC_090935.1, on the reverse strand, counting down.
AGGAGCTGTTTAGCCACTACCTCGTTAACAGCCGGAACAATTACTGGGCCACTTAGAGACTGTGCTGTGGCATGGGACCAGTGGAATGCCGCAGTAGTCCTTGACCTCACAGACACTCTAGAGTATTGAGAAACCACGCTTGCCCCCGGTGGGATGGTTGGAGAGAAACACTGCTAATGCTGTCTTTCTTGTCATCTTCCACTTCCCCCTTCCAGAAGGTCTTTTTTGTACAGGTACATGGGGCCTAGCCCATCCCCTGGGGTCTTCTCCCCAACTGCCCTCGCTTCTAGCCAAGCTTGGAGGCTGGTCAGCAACTCAAATTTATTAACCTTAGTGCTGTGGGGAAGTCCCCTCTCTTGACATAGGATGCGCAGGACATACTTGGTCATGACTTTCACAGTTTCCATGTCAAGATCCATGATTATTACAAATACCTAGCAGTGTCTAAACGTTGCCTGCAACTGTACTTTTATCGTTGGGTGACTAAATTGTGCACAAGGCTCCAACTAGATTTGACCGCCTGCCACCAATGTGATGAATCAACTTCCGGGGCACCAGTGGTCCAGGGATGAATTAGGTTTCTAAACCATCAATCAGCCCCACAACTCTAGTACACCAGAAGGGATCCAAACAGATTGGAAACACAAGCAAATTATAAAACTCCTTGTCCATTTTTGGTAATGTGGACGGAACGGCAGGCTTATCTCTGCAAGATCGTGGATCATTGGTTAGTTGCAACACAGCGAAAATACAATTATTACCCAATGATAAAAAGGGACTGTCCAGTCAAGGTTGTATACAAATTTATATTTTATTATTATTCAACAGATAGTTCTAGCACACTACAAAATACAACCCACCCTGTAAAGGGAAGCAGAGAACAGACAGTTTCAAAGAGGAAAGGGGATGCTCTCTGGATACTGACAGGAGGGTAGTTGTTAAAGTAATTAATCGCAATAGTACAAGGATACTTGGTTTCAACACAAAAGGAGCAATGGGATGTAAAATGTCACTAGAGGACTTCGGAGAAGGACCAGGGGGACAGAACCACAATGTACCTTGTGCTTGTAAAAGTTCTTGGTGCTCGATAGGGTTGAGTCGGTTTCAGGGTGCTTTGCAGCTTCTGCACAAGAGTTCAAGATGGGAGACAGCTGCGAGTATCAGGTGGCAGGCAATTCGGCAAGCGAGGCTGGACGGATGGTTGCAGGCTGGCCTACATGGCTGCCTGGGGTCAGGAATCCTTGTCTCAGGAATGGTTGGCGGGTCTGGAGCCCTGGTTGAGGAGTCTCGAATGGGGTAGTGACGGCACAGTTACAACAGTCAGCGGTGCAGTCGGTTGCATTTTATGGGCTCGACTAGTTTGAAAATGTCCTTTAAGGTGGAGGCTGGCTGATGCTTGTCAATGCCCTCCACCCAGCTTCGTCACTGAGCTCATGTCATCCTTTAAGGCGGATGGCCCAAAGTTAAGGAGAGTGTTGCAGGCAATAGCCTTGTCCTTGGTTTGGTTCAGAGGCTCTCTGGCATTTCCCACCTAGGAAGCTTGCTTGCAGAGCCAAGCAGGGCATGCTGTGTGCTGGCTGGGTGCCGGTTCTGGACCTGCTGCGGGGTCCTCTGAATTCAGTTTCTCCCTCTGTTCCCTGGGAGATGTTTAGGGGCGGGATATTGCTTCCCTCTTTGGAAATCCTGTCCATCCTTCACTGGCGGAAGCTGTAAGGCAGACTGTACCTTCAGTCAGGGTCCAAATGAGTTCTTCTTGTTACTTCTTTCAAAGTCTTCAGATGATCTGTCCAGAAGAGGGGCTCAACACCCCTTTAAAGCCAATGGAGCCACAGTGATTGGTGTAGATTAAGCCTACCTTAAGGAACCAATCCTGGAACCCCACCACCAATTTCTTGTATGCATGAGGTCATAACCAGAGTGCTTTCCAACAGAAAAGGTAAAGGGGTGAAAACGTGTACTACTATTTCCCACCCATCTTCCTGTCGGTTTTGTGGATCAAAAGGTCTCTCTTGTTAATTAAGCTCTCTGTGGTTCCTGATTACAGTGACAGGTCTCCCTTGAAGCTTCAACAAAAACAGCCTGTCTGTCTCCTACAAACCACATTCATTTACCTTCTGAATGGGATCTACTGTAAACACCTAGGCCTAAACATGACAGCTCACTGTCATTGATACTTTAGGGTGGGAGCAAGCTTCAGATTGACGCAGTGCATATGAATGGGTTTGTGGGTTTTCCTGTTTCCTTTGTTTAACGTTTGCAGCCAGGCCCCATGTGGGCCTGTGTGAATTAAACTTTGATTAGTATGCAAAGCTGCCACCAGCAGCAGAGCTTAGACAAGGGGAAAGGGCAGTTCCATGGAGCCTTTGTTAGTTAATTGGACTGGCCATGTCTGGAGGAAGGTTTTGCCCTCCCCTTCTGAGATGCCTTGATGTACTCTTGGCTGTCATATTCCAACTAAACTTGACAAGGGGGGGTCACGCAGTAGGCTGTGTCCCCCCAGAGTACACTGGCCTATGTGCATGTTGTGCAGTGAAAAAGGAAAATGTGTGCGAATTAGCCCCACTTGTTTTCAGGAGGTTGTTCTACCATCATTCAATTTCATTTAACATTTCAAAAAAGCCCAGGCGACTGTACACCCACCATACAGATGGTCGACATCCTCACAGGATGTATGCAGAAACGTCGAGGGGGTGATAGTCAAACACACATATCCAATATGCACTTGCTGCAAATGTGACTATCCATGGGTTGCATCACAAGCAATTATGTTTCGTTGTTGGGCACTAATCGATTTTTGCCAGAGCACAAGTGTTTCACCACAGGGGGTCAATGTGTTCAATGGCCCTTGGACTAACTGATCTGAAAGGTAGGCTATCTACAATCTACACCCCAAACAGCATCCCAACGGGAACCTAGGCTGTATTACAAATGGTTCTTGAGGCTTCCCACAAAGTTCCACATCAAACACTAGAGCTGTTTTGGGAATCTTATCGGGGGACAAGATGGTAGATATTTTTTTTCTTCATAAATCTCTTTATTGGTTTTTAAACAATAACATACCAAACACACATATGCTATTGCTTGGTAAGCCATCATCAAAATAATGTCATCAAAATCAAAATACAGCACCGAGCAAAGACACAATGAGTATCAGATTCGTCAGTATAGCGAGTACAGGGTAGGTGGTTGATATTTTTTGATGATGAATCTTGGAATGGTGGCAATTAGTTGTGCATGGGGTGGCAAAATATATCCGGTTGGCGAACCAGAATAAACATGCTTAGTGTAACAACGATGGACCACCACTACTCCAGGTAAGATGTCAGGTTCTTTATTGTCCTTGTCCTGTACTCCTCCACAAGACACAGGATGGTAGGGGACACAAGAGGACAAGGGAAACACTGGGCTCACACCCACACCCATCATCTCTGCTCACAGCTTCTCTCTTTCTCACCAACCGTCATCCAGCAGAACACTTCCACCACAACATTCCACAAGCATGACCTCACAGACACAGCTACTCAGTAAGCCACATTACTACGCTTCTCCTCCCCTAGGAAACACATAAGCCACATTACTACACTTAGCAATGTATCCCACTGTGTGCACTGGTGTATATTTTCACTGGCCTTTCCCACGAGGATCTTTATCCTCCACCTTGACATGTTCCCAAAAGATACTCACTGGAAAAAGCTTAGACCACTCCTCTCGGGAAGAAGTGACATCCTGTATGTGAAACAGAGACCTGGACCCTTGTCACTGAGAGCCGCCTGCTCGACAACATCATTATCTCTTGCTAATGATCGTCGCTCCAGCAGCTCTTAAATACCACAGTCAAAAAGATGGACATTAAACAACTCCCATGCGATGGATTTTTTTTGTGTGTGAAGTTAGGGACGCCAAAGGTTGTGCCCTGTTTTTTATGGTGATCAAACAGAGGGAAGATCAATGCGCGAAAAAAATTAAGAAAGGGATCTGAGGCCAATTATTTTTCCACAGAACACTTTATGTGACAACATCAGCGGCTCCCGAAGGGCAGCGCGCGACAACAAAACCTAATTAGAATGTTTCGTGTCTAATCATTAGCTGGCGTCCAACACCTACGAGAGCATCCTGTTTAGAGAAAAACATGACCTGCGCGGCGGAGAGCGGCCTTGTAAACTGTCTCCCGGATGAAATAAAAAAATAAATGTGACAGTAAAGGTCAGGGCGATGCTCATTTGAATTTCAAGTAGGAGCTAGACGCCGCAGTTGGCGCGCTCAGTGAACGTAGGGTTCTTTTTTGTCTGTGCCTTGGCTGCCAACAATAGCAGTTGGAAAAATCCTCAAGGGCTAATTACTAGGGCGTGAAGCAGGTCCCTTTCCCTCCATGTTGGTAAAATTGTAGGTTTCTAATTATATGGGGTTTCAGATGCAGAGATGTTCTGTTTTCCATTTCTTTCATTACTGCCACCGTCTGACAAAAGGTCACACAGCTTTACTTGGCCAAACGCTGCTCTGCTGTTACATCTCACTGCAACGTGGAGCGGGAAATTCCCGTGCAGGCACTGTCCGAGCTGGAGACATTTCTGCTGGCTTGGCCACATTTTTGATTCTAAGTCACAGTTGCCAAGCAGCCCACTTCCATGTGTGACTCCCCGAGCCAGTCTTGTTTTTCCTCCACTGCATGTGGGGACTTGGAGGCCCATCCTTACAATGGGAAAAACCAAACTACAAGTTCCAGCATGCAATTGGAAACAAAAATCGGGACCGGCTGAGCTCTCACCCATAGAACTGGGCCACTTGGCAAGGGAGAGTACTTTCTTTGATCCTGATTACTGAGTAAACACACTTCCTCTTTCTTACAACTGAGACTCAATGCCCCCACCGAAGTAAGCTTCTGTAGATAAACTCCAGAAGTCCCCCAAAAGAATCTTCAATTGGGCAATGTAATTAATATGACTGTAATTGATAATTAACATTGGCTTGCCGCATTGGAAACACAAAGGAGAGGGGAAAATAAATATCTTAAATGTAAATGGTGAGTGATTCAAGTGGAATAATGCAAGAAATGCCAGGCCAGGAATGACTCAAGTACCCATACAACTATAATGCAGGGAACTAATTGTATGCTAATGAATGGAAATACATATAAAATAAAAGTGTACTTAGAGCATGAGTCTATGCGCAATAGGTATTTACTAGGTTTATATGTGTTCATGTGTAACGTGCAGAGCAAAACCATAGGCATTAGGGACATCATTTGGGGTTTGCCAGGGGACCCGTGGCATCCCCTCTGTTACCCCTAGACCTGTTCTTGGTACCCCTGACCCACTGGACAAAGAAGCAGTGCCAAGAGCAGATATCTCTGTTGCATTTGCAAATGCAGCTAAATGTGCCACAGATTTATTCACCTGGAATCTAGATCTTGTTAACTGGAGAAATAGCAGGGATGCAGGAAAAACCAAGATGCCCCCATCACTAACAGGTTGGCAGTCCGTTAGTGAAGAATGCTTGAATGGTTGGGTTCAGAGGTGGGGATGTCTGTGCAGCTCACACCCAGTACTGTAGCAACAGGAAAGGTATGGGGGCTAGGTCTAGCTAGCTGGGAATGGGTAAGAGCAGCCTGCAGTACTCAGTGACAGCACAGCATGAACGCACATTTTATCAGTGTTTCTTGTCGTCTGCTTTAAACATCCATCGAACCACTGGGCCTGTGATGAGAGGGGTGTGCAACATTAGTTTTCTGCCATCAATCGTGCCTGGGCACTGTGTGCCCTGGCCCAGTTCTGCCAAAGCTGCATCACAGGCACATTGTAGATAGACACACAGTGATATAATTAATTTACATGAAGTTTCCCTCCGCCTTTGAAGTAAACCATCTGCTGCTTCCTCAAGCAAAAAAATTTGAATCGATTTTTGCAAAATGCATTTTCCCAAAGAATTTTCAATGTCAGTTTGTCGAACAGCTTTCAGTAGTTCGCACGTGAGTTCTGAATAAAATAAAGCGAGGTTAACTTGCTTTTTCAGCCCGAATAGGCCTTTCCAAACTGGTATCTGAGAACGGATTGGTCATCCGGAGTTGCAGGTGATCTGAAGACTCGGGTGATTGTAGTTGTAGCAAGTTGACATAGCTTTCTATGATCCCTTCCAGGTTATTCAAGGTGTCTAGTTCGGACATAATTTGGTGTACTATTTTGGAAGTGGCCATTAGCCAGGTTGGTTTATCCCCACTGATCATTCTTGACCACCAGCAAGATTCACTGTCGATCGAGGGATCCGACAAGAAGTGCTGCATGTAGGCTGTCCTGATTTGTTTTGTTTCTGGGCAGCCTATAACCAGATGGCGAATTGTCTCAGTTTCCTTTTTGTTCTTGCATAGTCTGCAATGAGCTGTGTTTGAAAGTCCTCTGATGGCTTTAATTTCATTTGTTGGTAGCAAGTTAAGCCTCGCCCTTAAAAGACAGTTTAATGAAACTGTCTTTATCTCAGCGATCAGTACTTTAATGGATGATGCAATCGTGAAATATAATAAGCTGATTACCATCTGCTGCAGTGATTTAAATGGCTCGTGGTTTAAGTATGATCCACACACCAACTCCTACTGCCAGCTTGCTTACGAAGAGCTTTGCGAGAAAGAACAACGCTGGACAAACATAATGGAGATGTATGATTGTGTATTGTTGAATGGCAGTGCGCGTGGTGATATTCCGGCCCAGCCCACCTGGCATCGCCAATCAACGCACAGCATTATTGACTATTTCTGGGTGTCTAGCAACTTTGAGGCGAAGGTCATCGCGCTACACTCAGACTCCTTGCCCTTATATTCCGAGTCAGTAGAGGTAAATCCAAGTGGAAACCGACTAAGACTAAGCATCAAAGAGATCCGCTCTTTAACGGAAAACCTGCTTGACTCGCCAAATTGTGTAGACTACACTCCGCTTCTATTGAATCACATCATAACCACCAAAGATAGCTCTCAGCAACACAAGATCCACAATCATCTGTTTAGCAAAATGCTTGATGACAAAAAGAAAGAGCTAAGAAAAGATGTCCGCAGAATAAAAAATCAAAAAAATGTACCTATTTCGATTCTGCTGGAGGAAGTAAAAGCTAGACGTGCGATCTATAGAAACTGGACGAAATCCCACAGAGCCATTGTCGATCAAGATCGCGCTGAACTCATGATGAAGCTGCTGATTACAAAGAATACACGCAACACTTGGAAAATACAAAATATGGGCCCGTACAGCAGATCAAATTCAACGCAGAACACCATTTCTGGCGACACCTGGTGTAAGCACTTTAGGTTAGTGTTCAACAGCTATTCCAAGGTGCCCAAAACCGATTCTGTTGCCATATTAGTACCCTAGGATGTGCAAATGTTGCACACTGGCATTGTGGATGCCATCAAGTCGCTCAAAAATTCTCGTGCTGCGGGTCCAGATATGATTAGCAATGTGAGGCTAAAAAAAAATCCACAAATCTGAGCCCCCTTCATTGGGTGCCTTTTCCAAAAGATTGCTAAATCCAATAGTTTGCCTGAGACCTGGCTAACTGCTATTGTGATCCCGATCCACAAGAAAGGCAGTTGGGACAGACCTGAAAACTATCGACCCATTGCCCTCTGGGACTCTATTGGAAAACCTTTTGGATCCAATCTCAGATTGAAACTTGTAAATTGGGTGAAAAATTCGGGAATCCTCGATATTCGTCAAAAAGGGTTTTCAAAGGGCACAGGAGTGGATGTAAACCTTTCAATTTTAACAGCTCAGAAACTCAATGCCCTAAAACGTAAAACCAAACTTCATCTAGCCTTCATTGATATGAAGCAAGCATTTGATGGAATCAATCGCGACCTGTTATGGGCGAAATTAATCAAATGGAAATGCCCTATGGCCATCCTCAATCCAATAATGGCGCTTCACACGAATACTTCTTTTCAAGTTCGCATCAACAAGAATGGCGTTCTATCTGACAGCATTCCAACTACAAGGGGAGTTAAGCAAGGTTGCCCGCTTGCGGCAGACCTATTTAAATTGTTTTTAGCAGATCTCCCGAATCACCTTGAGCAAGCCCACTGCTTTCCACCATGTCTAAATAAGACTTCTGTTCGTTACATCGCTTATGCTGACGATCTCGTCCTGATTGATAGAACACAGATGGGCCTCCAACGCCTTCTAAGTTGTCTGTACAACTATTTAGTCATCAATGAACTTGCCATCAATACAGACAAAACTAAAATCCTGTCTATTGGACCTACATCAGGCAGAAGAGATCATGCATTCAAATGGGCTGTAGGTGGTCAGCCGCTAACTTCAGTCAACTCGATCCGCTATTTGGGTATTGAATTCAACAATTCAATCTGTGAAGCACAATGGCTAAAAGGTCTAAAACGGAAAGCATTAAGATTAGCGCTTCAAGCGGCCAAGATCAATAAAAACTTAGGAACATTTTCCCTAACTCCGGTTTTAACGTTCTACCTTCAAAAGGTAGTTCCTATCTTAACATTTGGTGCAGAAGCGGGATGGAATATCAGCGAGCAAAATTGGAATGTATTAGAGGGTATCTTTTGGAGACATGTCCTCAACCTCCCGATTTGTATCCCAATCATACTGATACGCCATGAACTTTCGCTGAATTCACTCTTTACCCATGTGATCTGGAAGTCCATCTCGCTGTGGCGTGAGATGAGAGAAGCGGGCGGTGCGCCAGTTTATAGAATATTCACCGCCACTGACGACTCCAAAGTCAGCTGTCTGTTGGATCAATGGAGTACAAGAGTTCAAGAGTGGATTGCCACAGCTGATATTAACAATTTTGATTTATTTTCCCGTTCTCAAGTGGCCAAAAGAAAATTCGAAGCTTGGGCATGGATCGTTAATGTTGAAAAACATACAAACCTCGCTGCTTCCCAATGGCTAGGCAACGCTAAAAAAAAACTAAATTGCCAGCCTCATTACCTGACTCAATGTTATACTCGTTACTACCGTGAACAATTCCTTTGTTTCCGCTTAAATACGCTGAATACAAAGGAAATTCTATTTCAAAGGAATCAGCCCACTGTAAATAATAACCTTTGTCGCTTCTGTGCTGTCTTGGTTGAAACTTTGAAACACTTAATTCTAAATTGTCCAGCTACTGGTGACCTTCGTTCTATTCATTTAGGCAAATACGCCCCTATGGATAGAGACATGGCCACTTGGTGGCTTTTGATTTCTTCCGGACAAAACACCAAATATGTTTGCGCGATCGTAAACTACTTGAACGCTAGCCTGAGGTTTCCCCTTAATTATAAGGGGTGTCCATCCTGATGCCTCACAAGGTTGCGTGTAAGACTGAAATTCTCTGTGTCCAGTCAAGGCATGTTATGTTGTGTTGATGTTTTGAAACAAAAGTTTGTTTCTTTTATGATAAAAACTGTAGTTTTTCAATAAAAAATAAAAATTAAAAAAAAAAAAGACAGTCACTGGCTTGTTTGTTTGGGAATTGTTTTATAAATCCCTGGTGCTCGTTTAGTTTCTTTATGTTGAGGGGCGGGTGTCGCGTTAACTTGTTTTCCATTGCTTTTGCCAGAGTTGTGATCCAGTCTAGTTCCTTGATCTTTTTCATTATTTTTGCCGGATTTTGGATTAAGTCGTCTTCTCTGCTCTCAATTGAACTCAACAGCGTGGAGATGTGTGTCTTCCAGTATTGTAGGGATTTGTTTGAGTCAACCGCTAGTTCTGCTTTTATCAGTTTGTAGGGCAGAAGGCTCTCTGGGAGCAGAATTGTTCTGTATAACCTCAGGGTGTTACAGTTTATGGTGCCTTGTAAAGAAAGGAGACTCAGATTTCTTCGTATTGATGCGACGGGTGTCGGGGCCGGAAGGGAGAGAACTGTTCTCCAATAATAGGCTTCAAGTTTTGGCCAGATTTCTCTTGGCAGCAGGATCATTGCCTCTGTACCATAGGTTATAGCAGGGACTACTTTCATTTTGTAGTAGTCAATTGCTGGTATCATTGAAAAGCGCCCGAGTTTTTGGTCGATCGCTTTTCCTTGTGCCGCTAGCTTCCTGATTTTTATTCTTAGATGTTCTTGCATAGCTGTTTCTTTTTTGGTGTTGTCTTCTATGATTCCCAAGTATTTGAAATGTTTTACTTTTTCGATCTCGGCCGATTGAAAGAACCATTTTGGTTTTTCAGTTTTCTTTGTTGATTTTTCTAGGGTAACAATTTTTGTTTTTCCTTTATTTACTTCCAAGTTGTTTGATGTTGCATAGCCAGAAAGATTTTCAAGTTGGCGCTGTACTCCAATGGGCGTCTGATCAATTAGTATATGGTCGTCCGCGTAGAGTAACCGGCTGATTTTATGTTTGCCCAGTTGCGGTGAAAAAGATCTAACAGAGGTTTCTGTTTCTTTAAAGTCACCGAGATAGGCCAGAAAAAGAGTGGGGGCCAACGGGCACCCCTGCTTGACTCCTCTTTGGATCGGTATAGATTTTGAGAGAGTTCCTTGGCAATTTAATCTGAATCGCACAGACGTGTTGGTATGTAGAGATTTGATGGGATTTAGAATCTCTTTAGGATAAGACCAGCTTTCCAGTTTGCTCCATAGGAGGGTCCTGTCAACCCTATCAAACGCTTGAGAGAAGTTGACGAAAGCCAAGTGGAGTTTAGGGCCTCCTTCTAGCATTTTACTTTTCAGGACACTTATTATGAGGACGTTTGCAGCGATTCCCAAGTTCTTCTTAAATCCTGACTGGAAGGGATCGTTGCACGCCGCGTCACATGCCCATTTTTGGAACCTTTTCTGTAGGAGGGAGCCAAATAGTTTTCCTATAGGATCCAGCAGCGCGATGGGCCGGTAGTTTGAAGGATCATTGATGGCGCCTTTCTTATAAATTGGAATGATCGTGGCAGTAGTCCACAAAGCCGGAATTGATTTGGAGTCTGAGCATCTTGAGAAAACTTCACTGATGAAAGTGGACCAGACTTCAGGATGGGCCTTAAGGTCGATGTTTGTAATGCCTTCGGGTCCCGGTGCTCTTGAGTTTTTCAGTTTGGTTATTGCATCATAGATTTCTTCTTTGTCGTTTAAGGTTGTCCAAGGATTCCCGCGGCTTTCTGAAAAAGGAATTTTCTGGTCCAAAGGTAGTTTGAAGGTTTCCTTTATGTGCTTTTCCCAGGTAACTTCACCAATCACGTTTTCAATGTTTTCGCTCCTAACAGTTGTCTTAGAATTTAGCAATGACCAGAATTTTCTTGAATTTTTGGTGCAGATGGCTCTCAGTATGGCTTCAGAGTCTTGTTGATGTAATTTTCTTTGGTGCGATCTTAGCCAGGTACGATAGACCAGTTTTGCTTTTAACTTAATAATTTTTGTTTGGTCCGTGCTCCACTTAGCTGCCTGTCTGATGGCCTTCTGGTATTCTCATCGCTTTTCGACTAGGAGAGAGTCGTACAAGTGTTTTGCAGATTGAGTGAACAAGTTTGTTTTTAGACAAGACTTCTTGTACAGTGTTAACAAGGGGCCATAGTCGGTCGCGTACTTCCGGTCACTGGATTTGGGCTTCTTGTACTTATTGGACAGGTCTTCAATGTCTTTCGCTGAGAGGCGTAGTCTATTACCCTGGACATTTACTTCGAAGTGGTAAGGCAGCGAATCTAGATGGTCGTTTGGTCTATTTTCCAAGATGTAAGTAGAGGATTGTGGTCACTGGCTTTGGTTTTCTTTACCTTGAAGGACGAGATCAGATTCAGAAATGGTTGTGAGGTGAATATGTGATCAATTGAAGATTGTAGCATGCCATTAGACCAGGTCGCTGTCCGGTACTGGTCAGGGAAGACCGCATCTAGGCTTTGCAATTTTCTAGATTTCATTAAGACTTGCCACTGAGTCCCTCTGAGATCTGCCGGGGTCGAAGGTTTTTTAGGTCTTTGTTGTGTACATACAGCGTTTAAGTCTCCACAGATTAGTATGTATGACACTAAATTGACTGTTAGGATTTCGTCAATTGTTGTTTCAATTTCTCTAAGAAAGGTTTTGCTTCTATTTTCGCAGGGTTCCAATAGATATTTAGAATTGCTAAGGGCGTACACTGTTCTTTCTTGTCAAATTCACTTTTGTGGGACCAATTTAGCAAAACCGCCAAGAGGAAATGGTTTGCACTTAGGACTTTGTCCAGGTTCAGACCGTGTCCAATGCGAGATGCCGTCAGGAGGCCAGAAGAGGGACGTCCTTTAATACTTTTGAGGGCCGGGGCCAAGGAGAGTTCGTAGCCGTCTAGGGTCGGTGGTTTCGTAAGCCATGTTTCTTGTAAGCAGATTATGTCGTAATCACCTACGTGGATTTCTGATGGAGAGGTCAGGTGCTTAAAGCCCCTCGTGTTCCATGAGCAGAGGCTTATGGTATGTCTGGTGTCGTCAATGGGCTGCTGATCTTCGTGGCTGTGGTCCTGGGGCTTGGATTGCTATTTGGAGTTTCTTGAGGTAAGAGTTTTAGGAAGCCGAGCCCATAGACCCAAAGCAGTTGACTTAGACTCGTTTGGGGCCTGCTTTGATGTTGCTGGTTGGACCAATTGATTGGTTGTTTTTTGCAGGACTTGAGTGGTGGTGCTGCTTGCGGTGGTTGCCTGTTTGCTGTTGTCGATCCTTTGCCCTTTTTCGTCATGCTTCAAATTGAGATTGGGTTTTTCCTTTGAGATTAAACTTTCGTGATCGTTGGTCAGTTTGTCGGGCATTAAAGTGCAATTTTTCGTGCATTGGTTCCGCTTAGAAGTGGACGTTTCTCTATGGTCTTTCTTATAGTTTCTTACTTTGTTTGATGCTGAGTGGGTTTGAGATCTTTCGTGTCCCTTTGGAGTGTGAGTTCTACTGCATGCTCGTTCATTTGTGTTATTTAGGTCAGTGAGATCGTAACCCAGTCTCAGTAGTTCTTTTGCTTCTTTTCTTAGTAGGTCTTTAATCGAAGCCGAAGCAATGTGTAGATAAGTTTCAGCCTTCCCTTTTGTATGGGAAGGGTCGACGATCTTTAGGTCTTCCGTTTTTATTTCCCTCAGTCTTGGTACGTGGTTGAAGAGTATTAAGACAGAGCTTCGGTTTAAGATCACATCATCGTAATTCCCTTGTATTTGTTCTAGTTTGAGAATCCACTGCCGTTCTTGTGTGGAATTTGAAGTTTTGCAGTATTTATTTTCTGTTTGGGATCAATAGTGATGTTCTCTTCTTGCTGGTGTTCGCAGGTCTGTATCCGTTGTTGACTTGAAGGTGTCTTTTTCTTGCTTTTGGTCTTCCTTTGAAGTAAAATAGAGTAGGGATTTGTTTCTGTCTGAAGAACTTTTTGATCTACAGTTTTCCGCCGTTCGGGAGGGAGGTGTTGAAGATCGTCGGCTTTTACTTGAAATTGTGGTCGAAGAGTGGCTGGGTTTCTTTTCTGTTTCATGAAAGTGCTGAATTATTTTGTTACGGCGTTCTTCTAACGTAAGGAAGGATGAATTTTGATTTGGACTAACGTCCTCTGTGTTGTCAAGTGTACTTTGAGAAGGGCCCACGAAAGGTACTTTTCTATCTAGGGTTGACGATTTCTCCTTGGTCAGGTCATGCTGTGGGCTCTCTAGATGTTGGCTGAGGTTCATCAGAGACTCCTGGGCCATGAACTCTTCAGCTGTTTTAAGAGATTGTGGACCTGTACGTTGGTTGTTGGCGACAATCTGGGCGGAGCCCAAGGTAATGTTGCTCCTTGGAGTGACTGGCCTTTCTTTACTCGAAGTTATTTCAGAGTGTGTCGAAACAGCCAATAGTTTCATAGAATTAGACTCTTGTTTTTCATTTCTTTTGTTTTTGTCCTTTTCAGCTTTGTTTTTCTTGAAGATCAGGAAAGGTTGGTCCGCCCCTTGGGTCTAGGTGGCGTTTCCCGAGTCAAGGAGATTGGGGTTGTCCACAACCGACAACACTTCCTTTTTCCGTCTTTTGTCCTGATTTACTATATCCATGTTCGTTAGTATTACATCAGTTTGAGTTTGAGCATTTCTTGATACAGTTTGTCCAGTCAGGTCTATAATTGGTGAGGTTTGTTCCCCCAACTCTTTTCTAGATTTATTTTTCCTCTGGTCAGTAGTTAGTGAGTTTGTGTCTCTGTTTTGGTACTGGGTTGAGGCAAAGTAGTGCTTTTGTTCTTTAGACAGTTTCAGGCACTCTTCGTGGGCCATCACGTAGCCCTCTAGATAGATCAGTTTGGTATACATCATTGCCTGAATTGACGTGTGGTCTTTTAAGGTGTCGTTGAGGGATTCAAAGACTTTTGTGAATGATGTAAGGCCTATTGAAATAGCCGACATAATTGAAAAATGTCTGTTTTTTTCACTGGGGAGGCTTGTATAGGCGATTTTCCTTGGCTCCTCGAAGTTCTTGGTGAAGAAGGAGTAGATTGTTGTGCAGTTGGAAATTTCTGATGGTGTCTTGTAGGCGGCTGGTCTAAAGAGAATCTTCTGTATGGCCCACGTGGGAGAAGTAGAACTGGGAAGATCTTTGGGCTTTCAAAACCATTTCTTGCACCTTTGTGGATTTCTTTTTCAGGAGAAATTTCATAATTTGCTGTAAAGGGTTTGGGGTTTGCCACCATGGGTGAGGCTTCGATCTTATCGTGTTGTTCCGGACTCATTGTGTCCCGCAACGGGGATTGTGGAATAGAGTGGTTGTCCTCTTCCCAGGGTTCATTTGATGGACTTGATGGGACAGTCACTTTATCTTCAACAGCTGAAGATAAGAGGTTTATGGTGTCTCTGTTTAGGTTTATTTGAAGTTTTCCTTGAACTTGGTCATCGACTAGCTTTGGGTTTGACCCAACCGATTGTTTTAGTAAATCCTCTTCAGGAAGGATTTTTGGTGTACTTGGTATGCTTAGAGGAGTGCTCACTTGCGCTTCATAGGCTGGGGGTGAGAGCTCTGAGGCGTTTTCGTGTACATTTTTTAGATGTTCTCCTTGTTCATGAGCCTCAATTGCATTAAGGTTGATCTTCGCCGGTGCCTTTACTGGTTCAGAGAGTTCTTTTTGTGGCACCTGTTCTTCAGCCCTCACTAGCTGAGGATCTGGACTTGGTAGAACTTCTGAATGCTTTGGGGTTTTAGGCGAAACCGCACTTTGGCCCTGGCATGAGTTGGTGGGCGATAATGTCATCAACGTTCGTGAGGAGATTGTCCTATGCTATAGCTTCCTGTGTTTCTCAATGGGTTGGCAAACTTGAAGAGCTTCCAGGATTTCCATGTCGGTTAGCTCAGCTGTTTGTATTGGCCGGGTGATGTTTCTGAAATTAAAGAAGCTTGTGAGCAGGTTTTGTGAGACGGCTTGCTGGATTGCCTTTCCTGATCTATTAGAATAAGAAGTCGTTCCATTGCCTTTTTGTCTGAGTGACAACACCATTGTGTAGGTGTAGCCCTCTCTTTTTACTTTCTTTTTTTTTCTTTTAGGGTCGTGTGTGTTTTCCTGCATTTTGAACTGTAGGTGAAAATCGTGGTTGTTTTCTTATGTTGGACTGGGCCGTTGCATTTGTACTGCTCGGCTCGTCCACTACCACTAGAACAGTCTCTGGACCAACTTGGTCATAGGGGTCTGAAGCGCGGTCCAATGCTGAACGCTCGAGGGAAGCACCCCGAGAAGCATGTCTCTTGGGGGCGGCGCTCAGTTGGTCGGCCTCCGCGTTGCAGTGAATGATAGCTTTAACAGCTACACGGCAGCACTGTACGTCCTCTTCTGGCTCTGACCCCGCTAATCCGTCCTCACGATCCAGGTCTGACCCCCCGTCGCCGCTGCTGCTGCCGGCTCTGGGCCAGAGGCCTAGCCGAGCCTCGGCAGCTCCTTGCACCGCTCCTTGCCCCGCCCCACCCGATCACAGTCCCGGATCCTCTCGACGTGGCGACGTGGACCTGCCATCCCCTCCGGGATTAACAGGTGAGCGTGCCGTTTGGATAGTGTTCACGGGATCTGCATTTCCTGCGGTGGGGAGGTCTTCGTTTGTGATGTCTTCCAAGGCCAATGGCGGGGAAGCCTTCATTTATTGTTTCTTTAGTTTGTGGCCTGATTTTTCCGATGAGCATGGGGAAATCTGAGAGTCATCTGGAATCATCAGGGTAGGTTTGGTGATTATCAGTTTTTTAATGAGTTTATTTCTTTTTCCCCTTTGGCTGCAACTTTCAGACAATAAGTGGACTTGATTTGAGTCTTTTACATATGGTTCGTCTGAGATCGAGTGGGGGCGCGAACTCCGCATCCATCGCCTCTCTTCACACATGGAGGAGTTAACGGAGGCGGCAGTCCTCGCAGCCTCGACCGCCATGACTGCAGGACTGCCACTCGCCATCACTCCGCGTCTGCTCTGCGGACTGCTGGGGTTTTAGTAGCTGGGTTGAAAGGGTGCTCCACCTCCAAAACAAAGGATAGTGAAGGCAGGCTCTGCAGCTAGAAGATACTGCAGGACTGCCACTCGCTGCCACTCCACGTCCGCTCTGCCGACTGCTGGGGTTTTAGTAGCTGGGTTGAAAGGGTGCTCCGCCTCCAAAACAAAGGATGGTGAAGGCAGACTCTGCAGCTAGAAGATACTGCCGGACTGCCACTCGCCACCACTCCCCGTCCGCTCCGTGGACTGCTGGGGTTTTAGTAGCTGGGTTGAAAGGGTGCTCCGCCTCCAAAACAAAGGATAGTGAAGGCAGACTCTGCAGCTAGAAGATACTGCAGGACTGCCACTCGCCGCCACTCTGCGTCCGCTCCGCGTCCGCTGTGCCGACTGCTGGGGTTTTAGTAACTGGGTTGAAAGGGTGCTCCGCCTCCAAAACAAAGGATAGTGAAGGCAGACTCTGCAGCTAGAAGATACTGCAGGACTGCCACTCGCCGCCACTCCGCGCCTGCTCCACGGACTGCTGGGGTTTTAGTAGCTGGGCTGAAAGGGTGCTCTGCCTCCAAAACAAAGGATAGTGAAAGCAGACTCTGCAGCTAGAAGATACTGCAGGACTGCCACTCGCCGCCACTGCGCATCCGCTCCGCAGACTGCTGGGGTTTTAGTAGCTGGGTTGAAAGGGTGCTCCGCCTCCAAAACAAAGGATAGTGAAGGCAGACTCTGTAGCTAGAAGATACTGCAGGACTGCCACTCGCCGCTACTCCGCGTCTGCTCCGTGGACTGCTGGGGTTTTAGTAGCTGGGTTGAAAGGGTGCTCCGCCTCCAAAACAAAGGATAGTGAAGGCAGACTCTGCAGCTAGAAGATACTGCAGGACTGTCACTCGCTGCCACTCCGCAGGATAGTTAAGGGGCAACACACTTGCTTTGGGAACAAGAGGATGCAGTGCAACATAGGTTCAGTTCCTGTTTCAGTGCTTAGACGCTGGAGTAGACTGGCATTAAGCAAAATATAAAGGACCAAAGAAAATAATAAAATTGACCTTTTCTAGGGGTGATGACATGGAGATACTGCTGCTGTTTACATTTTAAAATGAAAAGAAACCGCAACTATGTCCTGCAACACATCCTTCCCTCCTATCTAACAAAAAAAAAAACGGTACATTTGGGATGTTGTGGGAGGAGGCATGAGATGTATGGCTTGGCAGAGAGTGCACTAGACTTAAGAGGTTGGAGGGGCACTGGTCTGGAAAGTCGAAGATGTTGACGGATGATATGTGGGATAACCGGGCCGAATTTTAGCCAAGAGGGAATTTTGGCAACAACTCAACTCCTATAGAAGGGGTATTCCAGTGTATAAATGATGATGGTGTGTGGCTTAGCACTGATGTGAGAAACTGATGAAAATGCATGCAAACCAAAGAAAGGGTGAGTTGGGATTTAGCATTACATAGTAGCATAGGGTAGCTTGAATTGATTGAATAGAATACCATGGCATTGCGTACGATAGCACTGCATTGTAGTGTAGCGTAGTGACTGACCCTGCTCACTGCTCACACTGCTAACATCCTAACCTCTAACCCCTAACACACTAATATAATTAGTGATTAGAATGGGACAGCTTAGTTCATAGGAAATGCTGCAAACTTAGGGTGCAAAATGGGGTTGTAGATACAGACAGTTGACAGATTCTGCGATGTTGCTTAGAAAATAAAATGCATGAAGTAAAACTGTTTTTCTGATGATGATGTGAAGATCAGAGTATGAGGAATTTGCAAAATCATGCTGCCCAGAGTAGTCATTGTCAGAGCTTCAGAGCCGGAAGACAGCATGAAAGTGTTTCAACTAGCCATCTGGCGTTACTGAGCTGAACTCTGTACAAAGGTAAGAATGAGGGAGCACATGTTAGCCTTCCGAAACAATATAGGGAGTTCACTCCAGGCACAAGTGTGATTGATGGATGATATAGCAGCCAGGGTTGGAATATGATATGTTTTCTGTAGGGAGCCATAAATCAAGAGGAGGGAAGCAGAAGTGAACCTAAAAAGGCTGGGAAGGAGGAGCTAGGGGCTTTTTGATCAAGAGAAAGGGAAGCAAGAGGAGAGAATAAAAGAAAAGATCAGAGGGTTTGGGGTGCTGTGCTGAGCCAAGCTGCCTGGTTGCTATGCTGGAAGAAGAGGGGAGAGCTGCAAAGCTGCAGTGCTTCACTGGGCAGACGGAGTGGCAGAGAGAGAGAGAGAGTCTGTGAGCGTCAAAAGCGGTTGCTGTCAGTCGGCAGAGACAGAGCTCTTCAAAAAGTTCAGGTAAGCATAAAAGTGACAAATGAAAAGAGAAGCTGACACCTGTTATGTACACTCACACTCATTAGCGAAAAGTCTGATTAGACACCAGGAGAACCCCTTTTTTTCATTCGCTGGAAAGCAAATGCATTTTTCCTATGCGAAGCTTGCTGCTTGTAAGAGAAAGGGGTTGCTGCACTCTCAAAGCTGTAAAAGCTCAGGGTTGATGTAAAAGAACGTGTGCGCTGTGTCAAATTGTATGGAGGAGATCCTTTTGCCTGGGGTGAGAGAAGCCAGGGAGTGATTCTGAAATTGCTATTGCCATAAGTGCATTGCATCATTATTGACAGAAGGTGAAAATAATAAGAACAGATAAGCTGGAACATGTTTCTTTTTTCTCAGTTTGTTTTCAATGTTACATGTGCCCAATGATCACACATCGTGTTTCCTTCTATATTCTTTTTACAATCTATCAAGTGGATCGCAGAATAACGAAAGCTGCGCATAGCAGTTTATTGTGTGGCATGTTTATTTGGTAATGTGTATGGGGTTGAATTGGGTACAAATATAACTGCAACAACTGATTAAAGTTTAGAGTGCCCTGCACAATACTTGGCCTGGTAATGACCTTACAACCCAGAATAAAAAGATACATTTTGCAATGAGCTGATCTCCGTGCTAGAAATTAGAGCAACACATAAGACAGCAAATGAGATTGTAGAGGCCTGGAGATAAAAAATATCTGACACTAAGCAAGATATAAAGGACCAAAGAAATGTTTTTTTTTATTTTCATTTTATTGTGTTTAGTCTACAAAACTAAACTTTTCACAAATAGAATTACAATGAAGTCAAATACAACATTTAAAACAACAAAAACCATAAAACATAAAAAAGGAAATGTAATATATTGTCAACAATTTCATCAGCAGTAAGGTAAAAAAAAACACAACATCCAACCTGTAATATGCTAAAAAATTGGGCCTCATTACGCGGTAGGCGGTAGCCATGGTGCTTTTAGTGCCATGGCTACCCCCTTACCGCATTCCGGGTCCGGGTTCCCAAAATAGGGACTTACGGGGTCATTCCAACCTTGGAGGACCCAGTAAGTCCCCATTCCGGAACCATTCCCCATTCCCATTCGAGCCCCTATAGGGCTCAATGGGAATAGGGATGGAGCTAATAATGGTACCGCAACTTGCAGTACCGTTATTAGCTCTGAAGTCCCTTAAAGGGTCCCTTCCATAACCCCTGCGTTAAGGAAGGGACCGGCTAAGGGACCTCGGAATAGGGTGGTAAGGGATTACCAGCACCGGTGCCCTTACCGGTGCCGGTAATCCCTTACCGTCTACAGCGTAATGAGGCCCATTGTCTTTTTCCCCCCAAAGGCCCATGGTCCACTCATTCAATTAGCTTCAAGAACACAGATAAGAAGGCATGCAATGCTAGAGTCACTTTTACTGAATTTCCCCACATTAACCTCACCCAGAACATCTCACTCAACAACCCCTCCCCCAGGTAGCGCAGCCGTGGTTCAGCAAAGCCGGAACAGTCCAGAGTGATATGTTTCAGGGTTTCCACCATAGTGGATTCGCAAAATCTACAGGTGTTACTTGCCAGTGTTTTTCCCACTTGAATCTCCTTTACAGGGTTGCAAACTGGTTCAGATGGAATCAAAGGTATACTTCCCGAATTTCTGGGCAGGGAAAGAGGGATAAATACATCAAGCTCTTCCCTCACTTTCTTCGGAACCCTGCATACTGCCTGTAGAGCGAAACATTGCCCAATAAATCGGTAGTTTTTGCCCAGTCTGCAATATGTAATTGCACTTTGCAACTCCCGGAAATGACTTCAACTCGTCCGGAAAAGACCCAATTCATTGTAGTATACTGCACTTAGTAAGCTTAAATTGGACTAGGGTAGAGGTAGAAAAAAATGAATGGCCCTTTTCTAGGGGGTGAAGTCATGGAGACCTCCAAAACACCCTTCCCCTCTATCTCCCATCTAACAAAAACTGGACACTTGGGATGTTGGGGGAGAGTGCGTGAGATTTATGGCTTGGCAGAGAGTTCACAGACTTAAGAGGTTGGATGAGCACTGGTCTGGAAAGTTGAAGATGTTGGTGGTTGGTACCACAGAGTATGGTGGAAGCGTGCAGGGGACTTTGGACGTTTAACAAGTGTGCCTGAGATTTAATACATTTAAGGGCTGCTGGGGATGTGAGATGTTGGGGGAGGGTGCTGGAGACATAAGATGTTGGAGATTGTTCTTGATACAAAAAGTGTTTGGGGTGATGGAGTCTTAACACAGTTTGATGAATGTGCTTGAGGATCTAGCTGTTGGAGGAGGGTAGTTGCGAGACATATTGGGGAAAGTCCTGTTGTGGGAGAGTGCTGGAGACTTAAGATGCTTGAGGCTCTAGATTTTGAAGTGGGTGTAAGAGATGTAAGATGTTAGCAGCGGGTAACAGAGACTCGCAGTTTTGGGGTGTTAAGATTTGAGGTGTGTGAATGAGGCTAAATGTCATGGAGGCTGGTACTGGAGTCTTAAGATGTTTTACTAGTGACTTACAGATGTTGGGAGAGAGTGTTTGAGTGATAATATGTTGAAAGAGAGTTGAAATGCATTGAATGCAGATATAAGATGTTTGAGGAGGGTAATTGAGACTCACACTGTTGGGGTGTTGAAGAAGGGTACTGGAGACTGAGGTTTCTAGTTTGCTTGAGGGTGATGGTGTTGGAGAATGCTGGAGCCTTAAGTTGCTGGAGGGTGTCACTGTGTAAACATGAAGGTGTTGGAGCAAGGCATTGGAGGTGTAAGGTGTTGGAGGGCAGGAGTGGGTGGCAGACATTTAAATCTATTGACAAAGGCCCCTTAGCAACTTACATTGGATGGCGGGGTACCAGTGGTGAAAATGGTTGGGGAATATTCAGGCTCTGAGTGACTTGCGTGAGTGGTTTGCTGTGCAATGGTTCAAAGTGCACTATTGACAAGAACATCCCTGTACATATTGTCCAAGTGTAAAAGCATGAAGTGGAACAGCCTCTGATTGTCTTCTGGTTGGACTTGTGTTGGTCAGTTACTGTTTCCAGTCTGTGGGCATTCACTTGGCAGGCACTGGATGTCTGCATTTTGGGGTTTAGGCCTCTTCAAGATACTCTGTCTGTTTACAGTTTAGCCCGAGTGATTTCCAATAGTGCAGTTTGCTGTGTTGGACGTCTGCTTACATTCACAGTATTTTGGTAATATGGGCCTATACACACTGATATTACCGCTACATATGGTGATCCATTCTTGTATGAAATGTTTATCATATTACAGTGATATGATAGCCATATATTTCTTAGTGTAATGAGGAACAATGCTATGTGATGCCACTTCCTGTTTTGGCAAGGGGTGAACGGTTGTACACCATAACTTCCTATGATGTCACTTGGGATGTCATTTTGGGGTGGGGCCAAATGACATCACATCATGTGATGTCACCAAAGTCAAGGGTCGCGTGATGTCACTTCTGCTAACCCTGGCCTTTTGGTGTAATGTCGTCCGTGATAGGTTTCTCAGTGCCACACCACCATTATTTGGAACCGAATCCTTAGAGAGATTCCTTGATCCATTTTGAAGGGTACACACTGAGGAATGGATATCGAGTCCTCACTAACAGGAGTACATTGCATACTCCTCATAGCATTGCTTTGACTATACTGTCATACATTTTGAACTGAAATAATGCTGTAATTAATGCCTACATTATTGTTTTATTGTAATTATGTATTTAGTAATGCATGGCCCGTGGACTGTTTAAACAGTGGGGCCCGAAACTATTTTGAAAGACTGTTGAACATTCTGTTTTTGTTACACCTATGACACTTTTCTTCTTTAAACATTTAAGAAGCAGAGAAAGCTGCACGTTCTGGTGACAAGAAGTTCATGATGTGATTGTACACATAGCACTTTAAAAAAGAAGGCCGGTGGTACAGAAAGTTTGCATAAGCGCAAGTGCAATCAGCACCAGTGCAAAAACAGCTGTAGTGCAAAAACATATTCTTTCAAATAATTTATTTCACCAAGGCAATGCTTGCCCTTGACCTAGACATAGACCCTGGTGAAAACATGCACTGAAAGAATGATAATTGTACGTAGGCAATTTGTGCCTTATTGCTAGTCGTTCTTGTATCGAGGCAATGGTTTAGTAACGTGGCCGGAATTTCTCTGGTATAGTGCACATCTGGCAAATATTCCCACGGGACACATATTTCAATGTCCTATCTTATTTTCCAAACTGTATCAGAAACATGGAATTACAACTTCAAATTGTATAAATAACTAGCAGAAAGTACCCGTACTCCGCACAGGTTCTGCAGACAGACATCATAACACTCATCCATTGTTGAAAATCAATTATCCTGTGGGTCGCCGTCTCGAGTTGCTTATCGCTTGATGTGCTTTGCACTCTGAAGTAAACTGCACTGAGAATGGGCATGTGCGGCTGGTGAACATACCCCGGAACAGATGTGGAGAGGAGGCAAGAGTTGGTGTGCTGCAGCATAGTGGGACCTTCTGTGCGCTCTCTCCACCTGCCGCCTCATCCTGGCATGGTGCATTGCATTGGGATGCAAATGTCTCAGAAACGGTGTGCTCTAGGACTTTGAAATGTGGTTTTCGAGGTCCAGTAAGGACCTTGAGTTTTGTTTCTCTCATCCATATGCTTGCAATGAGCTCTGATCAATCCTTCTACGACCACCTTGATGTTCCGCCACTTCCATGCAACCGTCACATGTGTGCATGGGCTGAAATCTGGATAACGGGCTGCATTGTCCACATGTAATGTAGCCAGTGTTGTCCAGAGGGTGCTAACATGTTACTGTGCAAGGTGTGGTGCAGAGTGGTGGAACGGTGTGGAATTGTATGAGGAACATACAAACCCACAAACCCACAAACCCATTTTGACTTTTATAATTATTGATAAAATATTTTGTTATGAGACACTGCTGCCACAATATTGTGGGACTGTAAGCAGAGATAATACACATTACGATGGGGCTTCCTTCATCCACTTTAGAAGAATAAAAAGCAGTTATGCCATCGGGGTCCAGATTAAATAAAGAGTGCAAATTCACTGGTATGGCGCGGGGCTGCTAGCACAATCACGTTAAGGTGCTTTCTGTACGGAGGAGTGTGCATGACAGAAGGATCCGAAAATATGAGCTCCAGACTTTTCTGAAGTCTCAGTGGTTTTCTTCAGACTATTAGTGTCAGTGTTGAGGCCGAGGTCCTTGCACTGCAAAGCGTTTTTAACTTTTAAGGCTGTCCACGATCATAAGGTAGTTGCCTGCTTGCTGTCAAGATGTTTTGGGGAGTTTTCTTGAATTAATTTGTGGTTTAAGTAGAGACCTTGTAAAATGATAACATTGTTGATGGTTGTCTGCTTTGACTGGAGAATGGGGGGACGGATTGCCAATTTCTGAAAATGTTTGTGATATCCTGAGTGTAAGAACCAAGTCCCTGCTTTTTCATGGCAATTGCAATGCCAACAAAAATGTCTTGACTGACACAATAAACAAGATAAGGAAAAACACTGAAAGCTCTAAACAAAACACAGAATAGCGCACATACCAGCCCGCAACATGTGAGGGCGGACTAAGGGCAATTGCCCTGACCAACACTCTTGCAGCCCACAATCCCACCACTACAAAAACAACATCCAACCTTTCAATTTGTTGGTGATCAAATAGACACTCCGTCCACTCATCAACCTGATCAACACATCTGTCAAACAACACACATTGCCCAACACACATTGAATTTGGGAGAGATCCTCCCCTGCTGAATACAAATCCACACTTGCTCCAGATGATCAAGCCATCTAGGACTCCATCACATGTATCCCCCTTCCACATCCATGTCCTTTAACTCCAGCTACAGGTGGATGGCTGGGCTTCAAGGTTAGCATTGATCCTCTGGAGACAACACACACATTGGTCCTGGGGACAAACACAGTGTTTCACTAACAATGCTGCAATCAAGATTCGGGTAGTCATAACATGCATCCACCCTTGTGGTGCCTCTCATGCACAAAAGCATTAACCAGCATTCCCTGGTGTACCCAGCGGCCATCATGCCCCCTGCACAGGCACAGTGAAGGAAATCTGATGTTCAGAAGCCCTGTCCTTGCATGCATTTGCTCTAATTAAACAATGTATCGTTGTATGTGTAGTGTTGTGTCACTTTCTGAAACATGCACACCACACAACCTTGAATGTGTTCCATTGGCTTCAATAAACAGGGCACCATACTTGGATCCCAAAACAACCATGCAGCAAGACGGTGCTATTCCTCACTGCATAGAGTATATGCTGCATTATATCTGTACATTTTAATGTGTGACAAGTACTTTTGCTTTTATTTTGGCTCATGTTGGGGAAATATAGCTGGTGCGAAATTCATGCATACACGCTCTACACATTGTTTAATGCAGGGGTGTGTAACCTGTGGCTCTCCAGATGTTTTGGACCAGCATTCCCATGATACCTCAGCATTGACTAAGCTGGCTCTGGTTTAACGCCCCCTTTACCTCTGTGGGTGTTTTCATGCATTTGACATGCTGAGGAAGGGGGGGGGGGCAGATTGAAATCTACTATCCTGTCACCCTATCAGCTTCACTTGTCAGATAGATACAGGAGCATCCCCGCCAGCATCTGAGTTTGATTCTGGAGGGGATGCTCGGGATTCCTGCCAAATCCATCTGCTTTTTGCACCTGATCAAACCTGGCGGATTCCATAGGAATCCATGTAACTGCCTTGCACTAGGCATGTGCGCTGTGGGCGGTCTTTGTAAATCATTTTATAAAAGGGCGTACATATAAGGTGGAAACATGGGCATACATGCATTTCCGTGTTGCATTTACACCCTTTGCCAAAATGATAACACAATTGCACGGAGGGTACGGCATTCATGGAATTGCACACGTTTGCGTTCCTCTCTGTGCAATCGCTGGGGACCTTGACAATAATTTTCTGAGCCCCTGTGCAATGACCCCAAACAAGAATATGTCTAGTTCTGCTGCACAAATGTGTTTTTGGGTAACTGCACCATTCTGAAAATCGTGTTCATTAAAATGTCTTCTATGTTCTCCATGCAGAGGTATGAAAGCGATGCTAGCTGCACCATGCAAAGACATCATTTGTCTGTGATGAGGGCTGGTGTAAGAAAGAGAAAAGCTTGCCGTATTACATGTGATTTCAGTCAGAAGACACCCTCACAATGTCTATGAACACGTCAATCATTTCTCTTTTAATCACCACCAAAACACCATCTCAAGCGCATCTCTGCTGCTGTCAGTCTTCTGAAGTTTTTTGCTCCTGGATGCTAATGTACATAGTAAAAAATGTGCTTTCAAGTCGGTGGTGTCAAACAAGCACCTGATGGATCACAGATTATCATGATTTTAAATTAAAACCTAAGTGCCTCTGCAAGAGGAATCCTTTTGTTTAGTGACTTTTTGTCTCCCCATATGTTTCCAACCATTCATTTGGTAATTATAGTGAACACGACCATTGTGTTTGAATTTCATCATCTTGTTGGTAATATGTACATTATCGGCATAGCTGCTTTGCTTATTAAATAGTAAGGTAGATTGCTACACTCTTCCTTTACATGCTTTTAACCATGCCGTTCCTCCGAAGTATTAGGAAGTATGCATTTAGGTCTGCCGAGAAAGAGCTTCGGGGTGATATGACAGAAACTTTGCACCTTTGCACCAGTGCAATTGCAATGAGGACTAGGGCAAAAACTGCCACAATTCTAAATACCATTCAGTTTTACACCAGAGCATATGTGTGAAATCTGGCATGGGTGTAGTAGTCCTGGATGTTTTGATTTTTATTATTTAATAACATGATGTGGGTAATTCAATCTCAGAAAGGGTGATCTGTTAACCGCATCCCTGTTTCCTAGGCTCCAAACCAAAGGCATGGTGGCATGTGCCCTACTGTATCAGTGTCCTGATGGTCTGCAGCATCTGCTCTCCAGGGGCACAAAGCAGGTTCAGAGAGCACATGTGCCCTTTTGACAACTGCTGTGACAGCCAAATCACTTCAGCACATAGGCTACATTTAAGGTCTACACCTCTGTTTCAAAACCACATACTCATGTGATATTACTATTCTGTTGGCAGTTTAATCATTAAACATAAAGCCATACCTGAGTTTAGGGTACATCAAATTGATATCATACATGTGTCAGCACTGTGAACCCAGGCCAGCTGTTGAAGAAGTGTGTGTATTCTGGTCACACAGTCTGCACCTCACAGCCTGAAGGGGCAGGAAAAGGAACATTGTGCCTACCCTTTTAGCCATTGTGGGATCTGGTAACACCTTTCTCCAGCAGGACAGCCTCCCAGAAGGAGCTGTGCCAGGAAACTGGAATCAAATGGCACACCCATCTCAAAAGGACTAGACTCACACTACGGTGCTGCATACCAAAAAAGCCTTTGATGCTATATTGTGGGGTTATTGTAGACGGAGGGAGCTCAGCATAGTTGAAGGAAGATGCCACCATCTTTTTTTTCTCTCTACATTTCTTTCCTTCTTGTCTCCTCTACTTCCTTCAGCACAAAGCACTTTGGGCATGATGTTAGAAGGCAAAGAGCATTTGTCTCAAGGGTAGGGATTGAACTCCTTAAATCCAGCTAGATTTTGCACAATCACATGTTCGCTTTTGCCTATAAAAGAGGGAGTTTCCCACTCCTTTTTTAATTCATCTTTGGTATTCAACATTTCAAGAAGAATTTGTTTGCACCCTGTCAGGAGAGCAATCCTTTTCAAAGTCCAACAGTTGGGAGATAACAACAGGTGTTCCAAAGCAGAGGAAAGTTATGCTCCCTATCCATTTCCAGGCCAAATTGAGAGGGACCTGGTGCTGGAGCAAGACACTCTTCCAAGTACACTGGTACCACAGACCTAACTGGAGGTGAAGGCCTCCTGCAGGCGTTTACCTGCATCGCCCGTGTTTGGGAGAACAAGAACAAAGACATATTGTTTCTCAGAGGCAATGGATTGGAACTCACAGTAACTGAAGAAGCCAAGCAGATTGTCCCCAAAATTTCGACCGCATTCAAATGCATTAAAACCAACAGAACCTTTGCTCTTAATTGTGGCACTTCTTCAAACTCTTCCAACCACTATTGCTGCTTCCTCCAACCAACTTGCCCCAGCACTGTGCCAGCTGAGTGGGTTGCCTCAAACCAGCAGTATGCTGCCGTGGAAGAATTGGAACTGCTGCGTACCTCACTTCGAACCTGACTGAATGCCTGCTCCCCATTTGGATCACTGTGACTCACTGCATCAGATCCTGATTTGAACCACTTGCACACTGCTAAGAAGCCTGGTTCACCGCTGTCGAATCACCAAGAACAGCGAGAAGGTATTATTGCCCCTCTGGACCATCCTTAGACCCTAGAAAATTGCTAAGTCACCATTAATCCCTTTTCTCGCACAAGATAATATCCTTTAATGAACATTGATTGCCTTTTGCCTGTTTCTTTGCCTAGAGTGCTGCATCTTTCTATCCCTTACATATTCTGTGTTCTTGCCACAGGGGTGGGTTTTTGTGGTGTATTCTATTTCGTTACCAAACTTCCCATTCCATTAACTCCCCTGTTACATTTCTGTTCAACATCTCATCTTTCATGTGATTAGTGATGCAGCTCATATCCAGGCCTCTCTGGCTTACCTCCCTCACACTCCTCCTCTCCGGCTACCTCGTCTCTCCCTCACTTCAATCAGGTCATCCATAACCATTCAATGTCCCAGAGTCCTCAGCGTGCTCAAGCTGAAAGAGTGGTTCAAGTGCTGGCTCCTGTGCAGTGGAGAACGTTGAAATCACCACTCCTTTTTGGTTGTCTGCAAAGTGCTGACATATTTTTGTGTGTGTGTGTGTGAGAGACAGGCGCATGCCACTTAGAAAAGTACATATATCACTTACAAAGCCATCAAGGCGTCATCATACTTAATGGCGACACTGAAGATCTATGGTGGTTATCAAAACACCAGAAGCCTGAATGTTGCTAGACGAAAACCATGGCAGAATGAGCAAAACTGGAACCAGGCTTTCCTACCATCTATCATCAGACAGGCCTCACCCCTTCAACACATGCGGGAGGTCTTGAGGGGCCTAATATTCAAAAATCATTACCTTAAATTGTAGTCACTCTGCCCTCTCTCCTCATCGACCTCACCTCCCTGATTTTCCTGTGCCTCAAGACCAACCACCTTTCTCTCTCCCTCCTACTTTAGTAGCCTCTGCCATAATTCTCCTGTGCCTTCAGTTCACCCGCATATACTCTCCCTCCTTCTTGGACTTGCCTCCCTGAGTCTCCTGTACTTCTGGCCCAACCGTCGTTCCCTCTCACTCCTCCTCCATCATGCCTCACTGATTCCTCTGTTCCTCGAGCCCAACTTGATCCGCTGACCACCCTTCCACCCGTTTCTTTCTCACCTGTACTGTTCCATGCCACTTGCTTGCTTGGTTAGTGCCATATACATCCCAATCCATCACGATACTTGAAATGTTTTCTGATAATATGGTTATTTAAAAAAGTTACTACTGTGATTTTATTTAATATTTTCATAAATCATATTGCAGTAGCAAACAGAGTCTCTAGGATTTTTATAGGCATGGGAAATGCTCTTGCCAGGCACTGCTGTAGTGGTATTAACTGGCCGTTCATGGTAGCAGGTGCAAAATGGTGCAAGTACCTGCAGATCTAATAGCAGTGCCTGGTAAATGCCTACTACTCACACATAAGCCAGAACCGTTGGCTTTGCCAATGCTGGTTTATTGCAGGAGATACGTGAAGGATACGCATTGTGCTTATAAATGTAGGGGCTGAAAACAGTCCCTGTTAAGGCATTTTTATTGCACCTGTAGTGGTTTTAGAGCTCCAATTAATTAGCTCTCAGAAGACTACTTTGAAAAAACACTTCAACTGTAGAGTTTGATGGTAAGGCTTGTTTAAAGAGAGCTCAATGAATTGCCATGAGGAGCTGTTTGGCTATAGGGATTAGCATGGCGGGCATATGACCAAACAATACCTCCAAGCTGTGTGTCCCTCCTCTTATGCCATATCTCCCAAGCTGTACTCTATTGCAATAGTTTCGGTGTACATCGACACCTAATAACCCAATCTAAAGAAGCGTTGTCAAGGAAGCATAGCTGAATAGCAGGGCAGCACCAAAAAAAGGCCCACATACATAATTTTAATTAGTAGTTCAGAATATTTTATTTCTTTTGAAGGTGTGGGGTATATTTGTAGAATGTATATCCATATGCATGGACGTGAGAACTGATGCAGTCCCTACCAGCTAGGATTGTTTTCTTAACAGTTTCCCTCGGTATTTCAGCTGCTGCAACATGGGCGATGTAATGACACTGTGCTCAGTGAATTTAAGTGGGATATGAATTTGATGGGGGTGGCGTCTCTGGAAAGGGTCCGTGGCCAGATTGTGCTGGCCATGCACTAAAGGTGGGGCAGGTGACTTAGGCAAGGACCACCTGACCACCTGGCCATCATGTGGCCCTGCAAACACGTACTTTAGGCCACTCAGCTTGGTCTCAGGTGGTCTTGTTAGCATCCAGTCTGCATACTTATAAGTAAACTAGCAGGTGTACCTGTGCTTTGCATGGTAATTCCTACTTCAGCCCTAGCTTGAAGTGTATTTAATGAACTAAACCAAAGCTTCTTTGTAGACAATATTGCTTGTCTTTTCTGTAGGAGCTAGTGTGAACAAATTGTCTTTGTTTACAACTCTGGAGCAAGCCACATAAAGCTGACCATGAGAAAGGCAGAATATGATGTGATATGATAGGTTATTTATAACACGCTTAATACCCAGAGGTTTCTAAGCGTGGACCTGGGATCGAACCTGTGTTGCTCCGTGTCATCTTGCTTCCAAGGCGAGCACGTTGCTAAAGAGCTATCCTCCCGATACCGTAATTCAGTTCCAGCTACATTGATTTGGAGCATTGAGATTGCGCAGCAATATTATTGGTATCTCGATCTACAGCTGAGGCAGCCACAATCTCAACATAAGTGCCGCACATGTAGGGCTGAAGAATGTAATCTTAAAGTGCTGTACGCGTGCGTGTATGGCTGAAGCATCTAAGCTTTGTACTGTTGAGATGTCATACGTTCTTCAACTTCTGTGGGAAATGAAGATTCTGTAATTATCATGAGAGATTTGTCACAATGTGATGGACAACGTAATTGAGGAAACTTTTGAAGAGACATGCAATGTTTCCTGTCACTTGCATTACTACAAAAACACTGTATTGTCACCAGCATGACTCCAAAAGTGAGTGCCACTAATGTCAGCTAGACTGCTGATAGTGTGGAAAGTTTAGGAACAATGAACTGCTCAAGTTTTCATGAACTGCTGAACCATGAACGTAGAACTTCAGCAGAACTATGGTGCGAAGAGCCATATGGCCGGGGTAAGAATTACAGACCGCTTAAAAAAAGAAACATTAGAAATAAAAAGAAAAATTCGAAAAATGTATATTTGATACTTTTTTCATTCTCTACACCATGTAACCTAGCCACATGCCACATTTCAGGTTTGTAGCATGTTGGGAAGTATGCTGAACATTTTTAACAGACACAAACACATATTCAAGCATTGCAGACTGTAAAGATTAGCAAAATGTATATTTTATGCTGTTTACTTTGTCCACACCATCGAACCTACCCACATGCCAAATGGTAGGGTTCTAGCATGTTGGGAAGTATGCATATCCACAAATGTAATTTTTATTACAGGGCCTGCAGTAGCAGCCCTATAGTTATGTTTAAGTTGCTAAACCCATAGGAAGAGCACTTTTTGGTTGGCTTATAACTTGGCCCCCTGCACAAATTCTTCCGAAACTTTGCAAAAAGTGTACATGGCCCGTCAGATTGATTTTGCAAAGTTTGGTGAGGTTTCGTTCAGGGGGGTCAAAATTATAAGGGTTTCCAAAAATTGTATTTTTTCCCATAGACGCATTGGTAAAAAGAATTTGCTCACGCGTGCTGGACGGAGTTTCATATAATTTGTGTCAGGAGTGGCGGCTTGGTCTCAAAAGCACGCTTTTGTAAATTTGGTGTAAATCCATACAGTAGTTTTTTTTAAACAACCAAAAAGTAGGTAAACTTTTTTGGTGATATCTGGGTTCGGTCCGCAGACTCACTTCCCTGTTTGGTCTGCGGACGGGTCTCTGATTGGCCCAGAGACCGGTGTGAGGTCCGCGGGTATCGGACTTGCCTGCTGATTGGATGGTGAAACGCATGAGGTGTGTCAGATTTTTAGTAATGCCTGCCATGTTGGATTCCCGGAACTGCACCTGTTGTCTGCGGACAGCGCAGTGGGGGGAAAGTCTGGAAAACACATTTGAGGTTTTTTTGATGGTGGAAAGAGGGACTTGGAAGGGTGGGGGAGTGGAAAAAAGATGATGTATGGCTATTTTTGTAGGTTGGAATAGGTTAGGCAGGTGCTGTGGCTGTCGGCAGGCACAGCGGTAGTTTGCGGGTGGCACTGTGAACGGACAGCTTGCAAAAGACATGTGTGGTTATTTGATGGCTGAAAGAGGGCATAGATATGGTAGGAGAGTGGAATTAAGGTAATGTGGAGCTGTTTTTATAATGAAAAAAGGGTTTGGAAATGCTGCTGAGTCCGTGGTCAATTCCGATGTCCGCAGACATCAGTTCGATTGCAGGGGGTCAGCGTTAGTTTTATTAGTTGACGGTGTTTGGTACATACATGTTATACAGTTAATTGTATTGTGGTGGTTGAGGCCAGTGACCATATTCTGGGGGGCATGGCCAAAGGCCATGGCCCCAAGAATATGTGCACAGGGCACAACCACGACTGTGGTAATATGTGTATAGTAATTATAGGTAATGTAGTAGGAGTACAAAGTGTTTGTAACATGGAGGAATGATGTAATTGAACTGTATATGGTACTTATGATTGCAGTACAATTGAGGACAGTGCTCATAGAATATGTATTTGATTATAATTGCTGTGGCTACTCAGTTTTATAGTGTTATGAAGCTGGAATCAATGGTTTATTTTGTGTGGGAAAGAAAAACTGTACAGTGTGTTAAGCAGGATAGTTTAAAAGCGGTATTTGTATACCATTTTACATATACATACCCTCATAAACAGTACATTCTAAGTACTGTTATGTACAAAATTAGTGTGTGACACACTGCTGCTGTTTTGACATTAAAAAATAATTAGATCATTGGGAGAAAAAAAATCCATAATGGATTTTTAAAAAACTATTAACGTTTTGCGCGTGTAAGAGTGATAGTATGTTTGTTTGAAGTATGTTGTGATTAAGGGAACACTTGAAGTAGTTAGGTACCTGTTGGCGTGTTCTAACTACATTAGAGGTTAGAAGATGTTTTGTCGTATAAGAATTGAGATGACGTATTTGAAGTGCATTGGAATGAAGGGTGTTTTTCAAGTAGTTAGATACCTGTTGGCGTATTGTAACTCGATTTCAAAAGTTCTATTGTAGTATTATGGTAGTAGTTAGATACCTGCTGGTATATTTTAACTGTTAATTGTGTTATAGTTTAGTGACTAAATTTGGGTTGAAGGAATATTAAGTAGGCATTTGTTAAATTTGCTGGTACCCTATGTTTTGGATTCACAGAAGTATTGTTACATTCAAACCAACCACTTCTTTTTTGACATATGCAGTGTAGTGCCCTGAAGTCGTCGTGGCTCCAGTGTGGTGTACTATACATACTGTTGTGAAGGTTTTCTTTCCAAGAGACACTTGGCCGTGTGTGAAGACTGAAAGCTTACAATTATTTTTGGTATCATCTGCTTTGTACCTTAGAACCATTAGTATGACATATGGGCTATGTGAGTTTATTTGTGTGGTGGAACGATTGTCTGAATTGCAAAAAGGGCATAATGTGCTATGATTTGCATTCTGCAGAAGCTGGTGAAATGCAATGGATTCAGAATTTGGTATGGATACATATACAAATCGTTCATTAGGGATGTGCTCTTGTGAAATATGGTTGCAGAGAATGCATGTTTGTTTCTACGTGTATGAAATTAGGAAGATTTCATTGATATGGATGTTTTTGGTTTCCAGTACTTGTAGTAAGTACATTAGGAATTCTTGTGGATCTTCTTGTGTGTTTATAGTAAATTTGACCATTCCTGCACAGTATTCCAATTGTTGCTTTGTACCTGAGACACTGGGCCTCATTATGAGTGTGGCAGTCTGGAAACAAGGGTGCCGGTAAGCTCACCAGCACTCTTGTTTCCGTACTGCCATACTATGAGGTTGCCTGTCGGGGCATTTGCACTCGGTAGGTCTGACCCTGCCGGGCACAGCAGCCCTGGTAGACAGACTCATCATGGAAGCAAGTGCACCTTTTGGACACCAGGGAAATGGGCACTTACATTTTCTAGCATCCAGCTTCCCGGTCAGCCGGGACTTGTAATGTCCCAGTGGTACTGCAAGCTATGTACCGGTAAATGTTAAGAGTACAATGGCAACCCGCCGGTAGCATGGGCAGGGTTACTATCAGACTGCTAATGAGGCCCACTGTAAGTGCTGTTTGGATTGTTTGTGGCATTGCTATGAAGGACGAGCATTTGCAAACACAACTGGTCCGAGTCATTTAAATAAATGCTGTGAACAATTGGTGACAATTGAAAGAGAAGATTCATCGTTAAATTAGCAAAACCATTTAATCCATTTGTGTTACTGAATTTAAATGGACCAGAGAGTTCTTTGTGGATCACGAAACACAGGTAATGTCAATACGTTGTATGAAAAGGTACTTTATAAATGAAAACAATGCCATACATTTTACAAGGTAGTGCAAATAAAAAAAAGCAATTATTGCCTTCATTCCAGTAATTTTGTCTGTATCAGTTACACAGGTGGTGTAGGTTTGTGGCATATCCTGCATTTACAAGGTGGTTTCATGGAAGACTGCGATTTTGCATACGCAGAGTAATACCTGCTTGTGTGGTTCGAGCCATTATTGATGAATTCTCAGTGACAATGGACAATACAGTGGATTGATGCAGCCAGTATGTCAACTGCAGCAGTATAATGTGTAGTGTCATTGATATCCACCTTTACCAAACTAAATACAAATATTAAAAATAATTCAAGTTAAATAGTTGTGAAAATGTTTTGTAAGTGCACTACATGTTCAAACATATAAGAGTATCATTACATATTGGTGTGCAATAAAATGTGCATTGGCCTATGGTCCTCGCCTCATCATCATATACCCCCCCAGTATCAATGGCAGTTGGCACCTGTGATTGTGTGCTCACAAGGCGGCTGGGTAGATGGGGATGCTCAAGGTGCGGTACACCATGTGCACCTCAAAGACATCTTATGCACTGTGACTATTGTCCAAATGGCTACCACAGTCCTTGTATCTCCAAACTCCCCTTTGAAGACCCCATTCCTGCAATGAACACATGTATATATCCCTTGAACATTGTCCCGGGCCTATCACGCTTCCCCCATCCTCATCCTCCCACTCTCACTTTTACCTAGAAGCTCAACATCTGTAGAGCTCTGGTACTTTCGTGGCTGTACTATTGCAAAAGCCTCTTCTTTAATCTACCCACTTTTTTTCTCAGCCCCCTCCAGCTAATTCGAAATAAGGCTGCAAAACGTATCATTGGCCTCCACACCAGGGACCGCAATCTCACCGTGACTCTTCAACCTTTACTTGGCACACCTAATCTCTACATTATTTTCTAACTTTCCGTGTTTTGCGGATGACACTCAGCTTTCCTCCAAGCTGTGTGCTGCATCCATTCCTCTGTCGCTTATTGCTGACTGTGTATGTGCTATTCAAGAATGGTGTGCCTCCAACAATGTCTGCCATAATGCCGGTAACACTGAGATCATTCTTATTGGACCACTGTTAGTGCTTCCCCTCTTTCACTATGGCTGTCCTCCTTGAGTTCTGTATCTGCGCCTTCCGGTGAGGAGAAAACCTTGGTGTCATCTTGGTGTCATCTTTCACTCCACCCTCTTTTTCTGTTCTCACATTACGGATGTCTGTAAGAAGTCCCAGTACCAGCTGCATCTACTGAGGGGCATTGTTGCTTTTGTCACTTCCCCCAGAAACTCACTGCCTCAAGAGCCTTAGATCTTTCTAGGCTGGACTATTTTAACAGCCTCTTTCTAAATATTCCTGCTTCTACTCTCTGACTTCTGCTGCTTATCCAGAACAGGACTGCAAGACTTGTCCTTGTCCATAAGCCAAGGGATGATATGTGTCCAGTCCTGAAAGCTCTACACTGGCTCCAATTGGTAGCTACAAGGATCAAGTTCAAGACCTTCTGCATTGTTCACAATGCTTTCTGGGGCCAGGGAACACACTACTTGCAACTTTATCTTAGTAAGCATTTTTTCTTATTGCACCCTTTGCTCATCCACCTCCAAATCTCTGAGGGTTAGATGCTTATCTAGAGGTGGGGAGATGGGTTGATTTCTCTCCTCGGCTGGTGAGTCCCTCTGGAACAGTTTCCCTGCCTCTCTTAAACTTGAGCAGGAGGAACACCTCAGGTTCTGGAAGTGATTTAACACTTGTCTTTATGCTTCTGCTTTTTCTCTCCCCTGCTGGTGTTCTCATTCTGCTGCAATAACTGGTTAACTGGCCACCCTCTAAACCTTATGGGGACCAGGTTCCCTCATGACCAGCAGCCCCATGCACTGTCTCCGGGTCCACCAGGCACTATGAAATGTATCTGCAACCCCATGGTGCCATGCCTATTTGCACTTAGTTAGTGCTGGCCACCCTAGCACCACTTACTGCAGGTTGCTTATTGCACTCTGCCCTCCCATCCTCCTGGCACCTCTCCCCTTGTTTCCCCTTGTACAATATGAATGGCACAAGGCCTAGTAAGATTATTTGTTGTTTCCCTTTGTTTTTCCCTTCCTTGCCTTGCTGCACCTAGAAACACCTGTGTACAGCCATGCTATAAATGACCTATCATATCATATCATTGTTGTTTTGTTCCCTGCCCTCCAGCCCCCAACCCTTTTTTAGTCTTGTGGCAATGTGCACATTTCTTTTTGGGTGTAGGCGCTTCACAAATAATCAAGAAATAAATTAATAAATTAAATGAAGTCTGGACATGCTGGAAAGTAGGTACAATGATAAGTGGCTGCAAATTGCAATAGACCAAAAGTTTATGTGTCACAGTGTAAGCCAATATTGAAATAACGGGCAAAGGAATTTGTATTGCCAATGTGAATTATGAACATGTGCCTGCCGCCTTTGCACATTTACATCTTACTGTGGAGGGCAACAAGGGGCGCATGCATGAATGCAGAAATGGACATGATTGCGGGAATAGAGGAACACAGAAGATAGTAAGACTGAATTCCACTGTTCGTGTCGCTGCACTTTTACGTGATCACTGTATTTGTCTTTCCATCACTATTATCCCTTCAAATTCCAGCAATTATGCCGTACAAACACTGATGCCTTTGTGGTTGCTGTAAAGATGAAATTCAAGACCCTTGCATTATCCACAATGCTCTCTGGGCGTGGGAACACACTACCTGCAGCTTTTCTGACAAACTACTTTTCTTCATGATTCCTTTGATCCTGTCGCTCTAACTCTCTGCTGGATAAACGCTTTTATATAGCAGAGAGCAGGGGGGAGATCACTATTGATGTATAGGGAAATCCATGCCTGTGGACCACGCCTGAGGTTATCTTTGAAAGAAAACGTAAATGTATTGGGAACAGGCGCATTGATACCGATAAAATTGAAGTAAATATTGTGATATGTGGTTTACTTTAAATATTTTGTTGTTTTTCAGTACACTGATTGCCCGTAATATTGTTTTATTTTGTGGCATGTGTTTCCAAAAACGAAACTGACTCGGGCACTCTGTGAACGCAACATGAATGGTCTCATTGTAATGTGTCCCTGAATGCACCGCACTAAGAATTTGAAGGGCTAAATGTGTCAGAAATCTACAAGGAAATTATAAGATTCACTATATTGAAAGCTGACTTCGGAAAGTAAAGTTTCTATTTCAGAAAACTGTGTTTTGAAGTGGTTACATCGGAAGAATGGATTTGCAAAATGCAATCTAAGCAAGATTTTAAATAATATTTATTAAAGTGTGGTTTGAAAGTGTGCTGTGCGCCATATGATGAACGTTCTGATGGGTGAATGTTCAGTTTGATGCAAAGAATAGACAATGTTGTGTGTTAATTGTAACTTAAATAAATATGCAAATAAGATTGTACTGTGTATATTTAAATATAAAGTGGTTACTGAAATATGTTTTTGCATTCTCGATTTTACATAGTTATATAATCCTGATGTGCGCCTTTCATGGGTACAGTCTACTGGCCAAGGACTCCTTCAACAGCATTTGGACAATAATGATCAACAACGGATATGTGATAACAATAATCTGGGATGATCGCCAGACCACAATCTGCCCTTTTGCAGTTGCAGTGACAAGGAGCAACATGGGAGCATATAGGTTCTAGAAATTTGCAGATGTGAAAATGTTACGTTTATTTCAATTTTAAAGCACTCATTTCTATTCTTTAATGGAGTGCCATGTGCGTAGATTAGTCGTCGGTCATGGAAGATAATTTTTGTTGAAGATCGCTAAGACTTGTATTAATCGATCGATGATCGGATTTGGCATTAGAAGATCACTGTTGACAGTTTCACTAAAAATTAGAACGATGTGAAGTTCAGTAGCTATGAACTGTGTTCGAAAAATGTAACCAAGTTTTCAAGGACTTAATTGAATGTTTTCATCGTTGTGTCAAAATGTACTTGTTACGGACCCAACAATTGGTGTTTTCTTCAACATAAAATGTTTCTATCATTTTTGTAAATAGAAACTAATGTTTTGCGTTTGTTGTGGATGTGTGTGTTTAAGTTCCTTATTCTGCGTTAGATAATCTTATGATGTTGGTGATGACAGGGTACGTTTGGCTACGCTGCCCACTAACATCATTGAAATAGGTGAAGCTCATTCTGAGCGTATAATGATGTTAGCATTAGGGCAGGTGAATGTAACCAGTGCCGCAAGGGCCTTTGAAGTTAGGGCAATAGAATCTTATTGAGCTAATCTACTTTATTGAGAAATGTAAAGTAGATGGAGTCTACAAGATTCTTTTTTGTTAGTTCTATTTTTTAGCTCTAAAAGGTGTTTCCTAAAGGAACCTTTTTTTTGTTGTTTTTTTGCAATTATATTTTTTGAAGGAGAGGCCAGAAAGTAAGTTGGGGTGGGAAATGAGGGAAGAGGCACCAACCACAAATATGGAGGGGCAGGTGGACAGGGGAAGATGTTGCACGTGTGTTACATCTAAGGTAGGGGTAGTGTTTCTCATGTTCTTTGATTACAGCTTCAAATTCAGTTTGAAATTGCTCCCCCCCTGTATAGTGCCACTCTTGGTCCTCTTGATTGTCTTTTGAAGTACTGCATTTTTTTTGTTGTGTAGGTCCTTAAGCTGGTGGTGGTGTTGCCTCTTGGGGAGGATGGATGGCAATAGCTGATGCCATTTGTAAGATAAATAGCAGTTGTGCTAATATTCTCCTAAGTATGTGCTCTGTGCTAGATTGTTAATGGATAATGGTAAAAGCCCATGAAATTCACTGGAAAAATGTTGTTAAAGGGACATGGGGATCATTACAAGTTGGGCGGTAAAGGGTTAAGGGGACCGGTAAAGGTGCCGGAGCCTTCAACCCCTTACCGCCTTATTACGAGGTCTCCTCGTGGGATCCGGTAAGGCCGCCTGGTAAAACCAGGTGTCCTTAGCGGGTCCCGCAAGCAGACCAGGGGTTATTAACGGGCCCGTTGTTAGCACTCTCCCCATTCCCATTGAGCCCTATGGGGGCTCAAATGGGAATAAGGATGTACCGGGTCCGGGTTCCTTGAATGAGGAATTACCAGGCCCCCCAAGGTTGGAATGGCTGGGTAATCCCTCATTTAAGGAACCCGGACCCGGTACCCGGTAAGGGGGTAGCCATGGCGCTATTAGCGGCATGGTTACCTCCTACCGTGTAATGACCCCCATTATGGTTAAGTTGCACTAATAAAAACCTATGACATTTGTGATGTCATCTTTGATTTCCTGGGTGTTAGGCTTAGCAGTGCACGGTGGTATCGCGAGTTACGGTTGCTTAGCTTACCATAACTGCTGAAGTTCTTGGGTTTTTCGGTTTTACTTGTAACCATAACGTCCATTCAACAACGCTTTTTCATTGAATTTCATAGGTTTTTATTTGTGCAATTTAACCATACCGTCCCTTTAAGAAAGTTTTTCCACTGAATATTAAGTGAAAAAACTTTGTCAAAGGGATGTTATGGTTCAGTTGCCCTAATAAAAACCTACGAAATTCATTGCAAAAACTTTGTTAAAGGGTAGTTACAGATACCTTGCACTAATAACAACCTATCATATTATGGTTACAAGTAAAACCGAAAACCTCCCAAAAATTCGCCAGTTATGGTAAGCTAAGCAACAATAACTCACGCCACCATAGTGCACAGCTAAGACTAACCCTCAGGACACCAAAGATGACATCACAAATGTCATTGATGACATCACTGATGACATCACATATCTGGGTCACTTGTTTTTGTTCACTGACATATCCAGGCCAGGTGTTTTTGTTCACTGACAGTCAGAAACCTAAAATTCAAAAGGTACTATGTATCTAGACGTTACCCTTCTCACATGTTATTACAGTACTTTCCTTAGGGTTTGGTCTCAGCTAATGGTGCATATACAAGGGGCAATAAGCAGGCCTCAAACACACCAATCATTTCTATGTATGAAGATAAACGTTTGCGTTATTAACAGTTTCAGATGATACTGCTTCTTTTGTGCTTACTTTAGTTTCCCTGTATGGGCCTCTGATTTGTGAACTTTGTGATCTTTATATTAATTGTTTGCAGTAACACAAGTGTGTAGTAAGTCTTCAATTATTATCTGATTAGTATATGTTTAACTGTACTCAAAATTCTGATAAGGTACCATTCATTATTTTACTATGCCTATGTTTATGTCTTATTAGGTTCCTGCACTAAGAACAACACTGCTATAGAATGTTATTTAGAGCAGTACATTCTTTAATAGATTAAATAATTCATGATATGTCTCCCTATCAGCCCTGACATCTTTTTACCAACATTGTAATCACAACCTCTTGTAGGGAATTTTTATCAAAATAAATTTCACATGTGATGTCATCAGTGATGTCATCTTTGATGTCCTGGGTGTTAGTCTTAGCAGTGCACGGTGGTGGCGCAAGTTATGGTTGCTTAGCTTACCATAACTAGCGAATTTCTGAGGTTTTTTGGATTCACTTGTAACCATAATATGGATAGGTTGTTATTAGTGCAAAGTAACTGTAACATCCCTTTAACAAAGTTTTTGCACTGAAATTGATAGGTTTTTAGTAGCGCAACTGAACCATAACTTCCCTTTAAGAAAGTTGTTTCACTGAATTTCATAGGTTTTTACCAGGCTACCCTTAATTTGTATAGCTGTACCATACAACATATTGAACTCCCTGGCTCCATGTTGATAACCTCAGGGTCCGCAGACTGTGACGCTGCTTGCGGATCTCGGGTAGCATCCACACTACCCAATATCGCGGGGGTTCTTTCACATTATGGTAGGCTACAGTAAAGTAACTGAACATCCTTAAAGACCAAAACATAAGTGAATTGTAAGGAAAAATGAAAGAGGTCTATAAACTCTGTCCTTATAAGCAGCAATGCAATTGCACAGAGTTTGCAACATATTGAAATGCACCAAGCAGGAAAATAACATGTGCTTCCAACAGTATTACCTCAATGCTGCATTACATACAAACTGAGAAGCAGCTGTCAGTGGGACAAGTGCAAAGTACCGACAACAGAACTGTACTACAAAGAGCTAAGTTCGCTATATGTTTACTATAACTGTGCAGTTTGTACATTACTAGTAAAAATTGTTTCTCTTTGTTTACACAGAAATGGCAAGCACCCTGGAGTGGCTAGAGGAAAATGTCCCTGATGATGAAATGAGTGAAGACAGTAATACACATTGCTTCACATGAACCGAGACATATTTTTTTCTTTATCGGTACATACAGCTAATGAAGGGAATGGCCCAGAAGCAGTAGTTCCTCCACAAGTACATGGACACATAGAAAACCAAACTAACAGTGTGCAAAATAAACTAGTGAGCCTGGAGGTGAAAATTGACCAATTAATGAACAGTTTTGGCAACTTAAAAGATTTTGTACAGAGACATATAATGGACAAAATTAAATACCACTGCCCCACCTGCACATGTACGCCTAGCCCCTGTCCCAGCCAACCATCCCCACAAATTCTCTGTAAGCAAAGACGTTATGATGAGACCTCAATCCTTCCTCCCCTGATGCCAAACCTGTGGAAAACCCCAATTCCCCTGTATATGTTCCCATTTCTGCTAACCCTTCCCTTTCCTAATTTTATGTGTTTATGTGTGTAAATAAAGTTCTATATTTATACTGTTGCTGTGTGTGTGTGTGTTTTATTTTTTTAAGCCCTGTTAGGAGTCAGCGGAGCGCGCAACTGTCTGTGAAGTCTGCATTCAAAATGGAGGTGTCCATAGGACTCTGCACCTGTCCACATGTCAGCAAAGCTGTGATGTACCTTTAATTAGTTCGGGAACCCCACTCATGTCCAGTGGACACCTGGGTGCATGCGCATCTCATTACCTGTATCCTATGGACAACGTGTGTGTCTGGCATGTACGCAAAGTTGTGGCATACTTTTAATTAGTTCCGGGACCCCAACCCTGTCCGGCTGACACTTGGGGGCATGTGCATCTCCGCCCCGAATCCTACGAACATCGTGCCTATCTGTCATGTATGCAAAGTGGTGACATACTTAAATTAGTTGGGGCACCCCACCCATGTCCAGCGGACACCTGGGCGCATGCCCATCTCATCCCCATGGTCTTACAAACACTACGCCTGTTCGGATCTGTCCGCCGCATGTGTGTCACACTTTTAATTAATTCCGGGACCCCAACCCTGTCCATAGGACACCTATGCGCATACGTCTGCGACATCACCATGTGACCGCACCCATGCTGAGCGTCGCCCATTATTGGCGAACAGGGTCTGGGCCCCCGAAAAGCAAAAAAGTGCTTTTCTGAACAATCCAAGGTGTTTT
This sequence comes from Ambystoma mexicanum, assembly GCF_040938575.1. Classification (NCBI taxonomy): domain Eukaryota; kingdom Metazoa; phylum Chordata; class Amphibia; order Caudata; family Ambystomatidae; genus Ambystoma; species Ambystoma mexicanum. Next base: position 1,244,119,718 of record NC_090935.1, on the reverse strand, counting down.
ACTGTGAAACCTTACCCTTGCAGAGTGCCCCTGGCGATCTGGATTCTTTTTGGAACTTTCTGAGCCCAGCTTGGTGTTCAAAGTGTGCCCGGAGCACGCAACTGTCCGTTAGGCGCTCCCCAGCATCCCTATATAAGGCCACACCACAGTGCTGCACCTCATTCTGTGTCACGATGCCCGCTCCCGGGGAGCCGGTTCAAGCCCTGCGTCCCCGAAAGCGGACATCCAGTCCCAAAGGAAGGACCCAGCAACCCCATATAGGGGCTCTTTGGACAGTGTCCTGGCGCCTATGGCGCCAGGCTCATAAAAGACATCAGTCCTGGAGCCATAGGCGCCAGGCTCATTATGGGAGTGCTTGGGTGTACTTACCTCATGCAGACCATGCTGCAGGATCCCGGCCTCCTTGAGGCCTGAAAGGAACTACTTTACCTGTGGGACTAATTTACCATCCGGGCGTGGTCGGGGAAGGATACATACCTGATTGGAGGAAGGATACATACCTGGAACTTCTTCCAAGGCTATTTAAACCCCACCCGAACAGCCACACGTGCTTCGCGTTGTTCTGCATCTAGCAGCTGGACGCTCACCGTGTCTTCTCCTGCATCCTGACTTCTGCCATGCCTGCCAGCATCCTGGATCACCTGCAAAGGAAGAGAAGAAGAGAACAGAAGAAGGAAAAGTCCTTACCTGCTAAATCCGCATCCCGGAGACATCTCGCCGACAATCCTGAAAAGGAAGACTTTTATTTAAAAGCTCATCGCGTCGATCGCTGCAGAGCCACATTCCACTCACCTTTACAGGGCGCCTCCATGTTCAGCAGCGATCATCCGGATTCGCAGTCACGCCCCAGCGCCTAGGGAGAAAAAGACCAGAACAAAAGGTAAGAGAGAGAAGGGAATAAGGAAAGCAAAATCTCCATGTTAAGACTTACCTGTTGATTCATTCCCTCTTCATTTCGGGTCCGCGCCGCATCCTGGCATTTCCGGACCCCGGCTCCTAAGGGGAAAAAGAGACATCAGCGTTAATGAGCGAATGAAAAGACATTACCAAAAAACGCTCATTAAAGACTTACCTGATTTCTACAAGGATTTCACCTCTCATCTCGGGTCAGTGCCAGTCCCCCGGCATTCCGTACCCCGGCCCCTATGGGGAAAAAGACACTAGCATTAGTACATTAATGCATGGACACAAGGGGAACCTCTTATCAAAAAACTTACCTGGAAGCCAAGCAAGTTTGGTTCTCACCAATCCGAAAAATCCAGTGAAGTAACTGGATACCAACACGCCCCTGCATCAGAAGCAGGATGGAGAGCTCGTCCTTCCAGACCCTAAGGTGAGACGCTACGAGGAATCACAGAAGGGTTTCGAGGAGGGTGAGAGGGGAAAGTGGGAGGCTGATTGCATTACCCCGCAGACAGTTAATCCCCTATTTTCGCCTACAGAAGGATACTTCTGCGAGCCAGACAAGCCAGATTTGGGGTCCCGATCCAGTCCGTCTTCCGAACCCTGCGCATCACCTTAGAAGAGGTCACAGCGGCGCGAACCAGGCCAGCGCCTCCGTGGGAGTCAGGTGAGCGTTACATTCTGTTTCTGGATTAACAAGACAGAGCACTTGGCAGTCATTGGCCTTCTATTGCTGGATTGCTGCTCAGAGCACTTGGCTGTAATTGGCATTGCTGTTGTTTCTGCTTCACCAGGACTGTTCCTACTGTTTTGCAGACTCCTCTGTTCCTGGTTCCAGGCTACTTTAACTTGGATAATGGCATCCATGTCTACCTCTGCGGCTGCCTCTGCCTCAGCACCATCCTCACCACCTCCACCACAACCTTCCCAAGAGACTGGGGAGAGGAACAGGCATGACGATGCAGAGGAGGAAGAAGAGGTAGAAGAGAATGAGGTAGTGGAAGTCCTCGCTAACAGCTGCCGATTTGAGTCTTGGGTGTGGAGGCTTTTTACCACTGTTGGTGGTAAGCCCAAGGCTAGTGCGGACAAGGTTCACTGCAATGAGGTACTCAGTCATGGCAAACCTGGCCTGTACGGTTTTGGGTCTACCTCTATGCGATGACAGCTGAAATCCAACCACAAAGCAGCAGTTTGGTGTATTGTCCCCTTTGAACAGGGTAGTAGGTTGAGTTCCCCTGCAGCATCCTCAACATTTGCTCCTGTCACCACAAGGGACACTCCTGTGGGGCAGAGGATTCCTCCAGCAGACTCGCAGGCCATACGCACTGCAGTAGATCCTTACCTTTCAAAGGTCACTGTTTTGTGTGTGTACTGCAAAGCAGTACTCTGCAGGGGTGAGCAGATCCAGAGTGGTTTCGAGGCTTTGGTCTGGGACCATGAAGGAAAGTGCCCCCTTCTTCGATGAGTCACACCCTCTCTTCATCTGCCATTTCTTATCCCTGTGCTTGGTTCCCCTTCCCTCCCCTCCCTTGTGTGTCATGTTTAAAAAATCCCAAACAATTCACAAAACTGAAAAATAAAAAAGGCTCTTTTCAGAGCCACTTTTACAGTTTAAAAATAGAAGTGCCAATGAAATGGTGCAGACCCCTGCGAAGTCCGCGAAGTCTTCGGATATCGTGGTAATCCGCAGACTTCCAGAGCAGGCAGGGTGTGACAGTATGTAAACCATTTCATTCTTTTCCGGGAGACAGTGGTGGCTCTGAAAAGAGCCTTTTTGGGTTTGTTTTGTTCTTGGAAGTTTTGAAGTGGCCAACACCTATTGCACACCTGCTTGCTATGATTGCAAGAAAGGCTGCAAAGCATTTTGGATATTGCACAAAAAAGGTGATTGTCAGCATCAGTAAGATGGATGCCATTTCTGCAAAAAAAATGTTGGTGCTACGAAACGTAATGTTTTTATTGTGGAAGGAAGACATACCAACATCACACAAAAATGCACAAACAGCCTTGTTGACATTGCATCTGGCTTTCTCCATTTGGCGACATAGTGCAGCCACATCTGTCTCTGGGCAATGCACGTAAAAATTACTTGAGACTTTGGAAACATGTCCATGACTTTCCAAAGTGCCACCTTCACCGTAAACTGCAGAGAGATTCCAGTAATGTGGCCTAAACTGTTCCCTACTCAATGAACCATAATAATGGCTGGATGATGCTGTGTCACCAAAGTGGAACAAAGGGGAAGCAAACCAGTGCCCATCCACATTAGGAAATCCAACATGTGCAGCCACTCCACAGCGCTCTGCATACACCTGCAACCAATGTATCCTCAAGTCCACCAAAATCCACACACTTTACCTCCTGAAAGACACAGCCATAGCCACAGCCATCTGCACCCCTCTCAGCAAACAGACCTTCTACCACAGTTTCTCCTTGTACACCACACCCAGGAAACTTTATTGACCAATCCCCTGGCCTCCACAGTCGCATTTCGATGGCGGCCATTCTCAAAAGCCCTGGATTTGGCACGTGCGATCCGCAAACTACTGCAGTGCCTGTGGAAATATCGTGCAATTCACGGGGATGGGGAAAGAAATTTTAACCACGGTAGGAGGTTTCCTCTTTAGTGGTGACTCTGAAAAGAGCCTTTTTTTCTTGTTTTAAAGGTGCTTGTAAACAAACACCTTTTATTGTGTATTTTTGGGAGGGGTTCTCTTCTTTTCCTCCTTAGTGCCTTACATCAACCTCTGCAATGCATCCTTAGATTCCAAAAGAAACAAGCATTTCTGAGAATGGACAACGAAATGCCATCTGCAATAAAATACTGCACACTAAGGGAGTCAATGTTGTCGTTGGAGAAAACAGACATCTCAGCACACCGCAGAACTATACCCATGCATCTATTAACAATGCACCTTCCAACATTTTGCTGGGGTTTGAAGACATTGGGGTTGTTCCATTGTGCTCTTGGTAGTATTTCAGAAAAAAAACACCTTTGCACTTAGGAAAAGTAGCATTAGTTCTTCCACTAACAACTTCAATACAGGAATCAAACTTGGGGCACTGATGTAGCCTAAATGCTCTCATGTGTGCACCACCAAAACATCAGGACTACCAAAAGTAGTCATGTTTCTACAAAGAGCAAGCAATGCCTGCACATTGAGGCTAGGCACACTGCACCATAACGCCTCCAGGCCTGGAAAAGCAAGATCTGCAGAAACACCTTTTGCCTTTGCATACCTCTCTAGATCACAAACAAAGAAATCTCCCACTATCCATACAATAACTCCAACCATCTTCACTACACAACCAACACAGCAATGAAAAAAAGTATTACAAAAAAGGTAGCAGGCGCCCCTCTTTCGAAAGAACAAGGCATGATAACCTGTTCAGTGGTTATTAACCACATTGAGAGTTCGCAGCCATTGCCTTTTGCTCACTCTACCTTCACAGATGGGAAATATCCATTTGCATATCAGTCTTTGTCCCGCCCACAAGGGCAGTCCAGCACCGAAATGCTATGGCAATTCCTCTCTGAACAAGAGTACCATCAGCAACCCCATACACGTGTTTCAGCCTTGTTGGGCATCATCAGTGAGGGGAAGCTGAGCCTCTCTAGGCACAGTGAGCAGGGAGTCCACGTCTGGTTGCCCCCAGGTAACCTAGGGTGACCAACCCCAAGTTCCTTTCAAAAATACAAAAAAGGTAGCAGGCGCCCCTCTCTCGAAAGAACAAGGCATGATAACCTGTTCAGTGGTTATTAACCACATTGAGAGTTCGCAGCCATTGCCTTTTGCTCACTCTACCTTCACAGATAGGAAATATCCATTTGCATATCAGTCTTTGTCCCGCCCACAAGGGCAGTCCAGCACCGAAATGCTATGGCAATTCCTCTCTGAACAAGAGTACCATCAGCAACCCCATACACGTGTTTCAGCCTTGTTGGGCATCATCAGTGAGGTGAAGCTGAGCCTCTCTAAGCACAGTGAGCAGGGAGTCCACGTCTGGTTGCCCCCAGGTAACCTAGGGTGACCAACCCCAAGTTCCTTTCAAAAATACAAAAAAGGTAGCAGGCGCCCCTCTCTCGAAAGAACAAGGCATGATAACCTGTTCAGTGGTTATTAACCACACATTTTGTAATTTTGAAAGGAACTTGGGGTTGGTCACCCTAGGTTACCTGGGGGCAACCAGACGTGGACTCCCTGCTCACTGTGCTTAGAGAGGCTCAGCTTCACCTCACTGATGATGCCCAACAAGGCTGAAACACGTGTATGGGGTTGCTGATGGTACTCTTGTTCAGAGAGGAATTGCCATAGCATTTCGGTGCTGGACTGCCCTTGTGGGCGGGACAAAGACTGATATGCAAATGCATATTTCCCATCTGTGAAGGTACAGTGAGCAAAAAGCAATGGCTGCGAACTCTCAATGTGGTTAATAACCACTGAACAGGTTATCATGCCTTGTTCTTTTGAGAGAGGGGCGCCTGCTACCTTTTTTGTAATTTTGAAAGGAACTTGGGGTTGGTCACCCTAGGTTACCTGGGGGCAACCAGACGTGGACTCCCTGCTCACTGTGCTTAGAGAGGCTCAGCTTCACCTCACTGATGATGCCCAACAAGGCTGAAACAAGTGTATGGGGTTGCTGATGGTACTCTTGTTCAGAGAGGAATTGCCATAGCATTTCGGTGCTGGACTGCCCTTGTGGGCGGGACAAAGACTGATATGCAAATGGATATTTCCCATCTGTGAAGGTACAGTGAGCAAAAAGCAATGGCTGCGAACTCTCAATGTGGTTAATAACCACTGAACAGGTTATCATGCCTTGTTCTTTCGAGAGAGGGGCGCCTGCTACGTTTTTTGTAATTTTGAAAGGAACTTGGGGTTGGTCACCCTAGGTTACCTGGGGGCAACCAGACGTGGACTCCCTGCTCACTGTGCTTAGAGAGGCTCAGCTTCACCTCACTGATGATGCCCAACAAGGCTGAAACACGTGTATGGGGTTGCTGATGGTACTCTTGTTCAGAGAGGAATTGTCATAGCATTTCGGTGCTGGACTGCCCTTGTGGGCGGGACAAAGACTGATATGCAAATGGATATTTCCCATCTGTGAAGGTACAGTGAGCAAAAAGCAATGGCTGCGAACTCTCAATGTGGTTAATACCCACTGAACAGGTTATCATGCCTTGTTCTTTCGAGAGAGGGGCGCCTGCTACCTTTTTTGTAATTTTGAAAGGAACTTGGGGTTGGTCACCCTAGGTTACCTGGGGGCAACCAGACGTGGATTCCCTGCTCACTGTGCTTAGAGAGGCTCAGCTTCACCTCACTGATGATGCCCAACAAGGCTGAAACACGTGTATGGGGTTGCTGATGGTACTCTTGTTCAGAGAGGAATTGCCATAGCATTTCGGTGCTGGACTGCTCTTGTGGGCGGGACAAAGACTGATATGCAAATGGATATTTCCCATCTGTGAAGGTACAGTGAGCAAAAAGCAATGGCTGCGAACTCTCAATGTGGTTAATAACCACTGAACAGGTTATCATGCCTTGTTCTTTCGAGAGAGGGGCGCCTGCTACCTTTTTTGTAAAATTGAAAAAAAGTATTACCCTCCCTTCCTGAAAAGCACACCCTTAACACCGGATTGGCTTATCCCCACAGTACACACCCATTTCCATACCATGCATGCTCAGAATCCTCGGATGTAGCATGTGTGATCCGCGTACTACCGCAGCATCCGTGGATCCTGTAACACAGGCGCAGCCCTTCTTCACTTCCCACTTTGCAGCACTCTCTTGTTTGCTACTGTTAAGCAGTCCCACAACCATTCACCAATCACATCCAAGATCTCTACATCTAACTCTACCAACTCAGTACAACACTGCACAGCAGATGTACTGTTTAATAATCAGAGCACAGGTCTCCTATGATTCCCAAGCACCTGCATCCAAAAGTGCTGTAAAACTTTCTGAGATCTCTACTTCCAGATTATTCACAGCTACATCCATCAACACAAACTACAAGTATGCATAGTTGTTTAAATCCACACAGAAAATGAAAACTGCATGTATGTTAACAAATGCATAGCAAGTACATAGATTGAATGCATTTGAACAGGGTGCCTACCACTTGCCCTGCATAACCTACTAAATAGTAATACTGTGATTTGTACCATCTCCTCACATCAACTGACATTTACTTACAATGCTGTGCGCTTTCACAGTTTCCTTGTACTGCTCACTAGCATAATAGCTGCAAACCACATATTTCAATTTCAGCACCACTGCCTATGATTTTGTTTTATAAAAACCCACATTGCAAACATTTTCACAGCACATGCAAGTGCCAGATCCCATGTGAAATGCTCCGAATGCACACAAAAAATGTAAACTGCATGTATATTAAGAAAGCATGGCAAGAACATGCATTGCACAACTAACAAAATGCACCATTGGGAGGAAAGCAACGAAATGCATGTGTACATTCCAAACAGTGCTATCTGTAAATTTGGATAAATAAATTAAACAACAGAATAGAACATCTGTACTCATGTAGCGAGCATCTATGTGTGAGAAACTTAACCTAATTCCACACACAGTAATATTCTCCTTTCCTATCGCTACATCGTTCTGCCCTTTTTCTCACTCTATGTTATGATTTCCAAAACAAACAGTGCAAAAACATCTCACACACTTCAAAACTGCAGCTCCATAGGGCACAGTGATCACTGCAGCACTGGCCCCATACCAACAATGCTAATACTCCCAAGTCCCCACTCGTATGCAGTGCTGTACAATTGCACACGCACACTAACTCTTCCTGCCAACCAATCCTCCTACAATCTAAAACAATGTTTTCTCCTACTCCTATTACTGTACCATTAACACACATAACCACTAACTTCCTTCTTTTGCAATTGCAGTGAAGACCACCTGCTAAAAGCCAGTGATGTCTCGGCTGGAAGATAAAACCCAGAAGAAACCTACTCTTCACATCCAACAAAGTAAGTTCATTACTGTTGTAGTGTTATGCTTTTTACTCAGACAGTGCAGTGTTGTTGTATTGTATCCTAGACAATTTTATCCAACCCCACAGCACTCGCTTCACCCTTACTCATTGCACCTTGCCAGGTCTACTGTTTCTATTGTCATCAGAACACTAGTATGTTAATACCCACTAGTTTTCTAAAAACATTGTAATGTACTTCCTTCTTCAAGCACATTACACTGTTATACACACTGAAGCAAACCTTTCCCACAGGAACACACACACATATACCAGTACAACCATACCAAACAAAAATAGCAGCCCTTTTCACAATCGCACTCCTCTACGTATACCTACCCTCACATTTAGGCACTCATGAACAGTACACACAAATACACTGCACAACTTCCAAACCCAACGGACACAAGACAATGCCTGCCAAAAAGCAACTCTGTAGAAAACAACGCAGAAATAGAGCAGATAAAACTCAAACCATGCGAAATGGCCATCCACCTCTAGAACACTTTGTACAAAAAGTTCAAACAAAACAGCCAATACAGTCACAAGCAAAACGGAAACAGGTAGTAGGAAAAAAAATATGACTTCTCTTCCAATATGTAAAACTAAAGTTAATGTATTTAGAAGAATGCAATTACGATTAGGGCTAACATTACATCTACCAACGTTAACATAGTCACACGTAAGCATTCCAAAAAAATATATTTTACAAAAAATGCTCCACCATAGAATCCTTCAGAACCTTATAAAAATAGGGGAGAAATCACGCTCCACCCTTAAAACTTACAGCAGAAAACTGATCCTGGAAGCTCTCATAGACAGTGCAATGCTTCTGAAAAGGAAATTATTTATCTTAATTTTAAACAGAATGAAACCACTAACAAAATGAATTAGAAAACTACAAAAAGTACTTCGCAACATACGCAATATCAACATAGATACCTTTACAAACATCTGTGCAGGTGAGTGGATTCACACCACCAACATAGAGCCATATTTCAATGAAGAGGCATAAAAACAAGAGCACACAAACCCAATTGCCATACATAGCAGTGGGCGAGGGTATGGAAAGGTAGACAATACCATTATAGGAGAAGAAACGCTGATTGCACGAATATCCCCAACAAACTTACAACCAACTCGCCATTCCACCGAACCAATCCGTCCCATCTACAAATGACTGTGCACCTCAATGTGTAACGTACGAAAACAATACTTCAAATCTTTGCAGCAGCTACTCAATCAGTATGTGAAAGCCAGAGACAAATATTACAAACCATGGACTCCTGTCCAGTGCTAAAATACACAGGACTACGAGGACATTCATTAGCCTGTATTTCCAGGCCTGCTTACAAAAGCAACTTCCACCACATCAAAATGTCAGCAACACACATTTCTATTGTACGAAATCTCGTTCAGAGACTGTTCTATGCAAAAAGTCCTGCTTTAGCACTGGAGAATTTAAATCACATTCTCCTACATTGTACAGCCAAAGAACTGCTGGAAGAAATAGACCACATCCAGAGCAAATATTTTGGAAGTGAAGAGCACTTACAAAATCCAGTAACTTTAGAAGAGAGTAGATACAACCTTGTAGATGTCAACCTTCTATTACACACGTACAAAAAAGAAATAGCAAAGTTTAAAAGCACATTTGTTGAAGTACCAAACCAAGTAAGTGTGGGTTGTCGCAGAACATTTTATACAAAGAGCACCAAAAGTGTTGATATAACGTACAAAATAGAAGACAATGAGGAATCCCAATGGTTCCAATTAGCTCTCTATCTTATAGCAGAAAACAAATATGAAATTACTAACCCCTCAATTCTTGGCACATACTGCAGTGGAAAACTTGACAATAACCAAATGCCTTCACAGGCTATCACTAATAACTTGGAAATATTCCCACTGCCAAAACCACTCCAATAGCTTAATTTGTATGAGAGTGTTGTAATCCAAACAGTGGACCCAGTTCAAGCGATAATACACCTTCAACCATAAACAGCCAAGTTGCCTTCTTCTGAATTACTGAAAGGTGTTCATGGCAAAGTAGTTTATTTGCCATTAGATCTTAAGGAAAATGTAGACACTCTGGGAGTGCAAAGGACAATAGATCAATCTTTGATAATCCTAGTGAATGGTGTACCTACAAATGACAAAAAAATGTTGCAGCAACTAGTAGACTTACACAAAGTTAGAGAAGCCCTCCAATATCTTAAAGAGAACAATGAATACAACAAAGAAATAAACATTGAAGAAAACCTGAGAGAAGACACCAACATAATTCAGCATTCCTCATTACATGGCCAATTTGAACTTCTATATCCTACCACAGCCTCCAATATTTTAGACCTGTGGTACACAATTCACCCACTACACTCCAAAGACACCATAGATGATGCACTAGAAACATATCAAATGCGGCAAGCCAAAGGATGGCCAATCAACAGATGGGAAAAAAGTGTAGAAGCAAAAGTCTGTCCTTCACTCTTTCCTACTGTAAGATGCGCAAAAATAACAGCATCAGAATACCGCTCTTTACAAATGTATTCTGAAGACCACAGATACAGACAAAACATTGAATACATATTCCACCTCCTCTTTGAAAGTGAACTAGCAACTCTATGTTACGGAGTTGCACACACATTTAAAACAGGTTCCAATTTTCGAAACATGTCTGCTAGGCAGATACTTCAAAAGGTGCGAGAGAAAGATGAAGTTTTACACTCAAGTATTACAAATCTCTTGCCAAACATGTGTGGTACAAAAGAATACTGTTCCGACGTCACGCAGAAATACGGTGTATGCTAAGCAACCATGGCCCACCCACATGGTATGTCACTTTAAGTTGTGCAGAGTTTGCATGGGAAGACTTGCACGATTTACTATGCATAGCAAACGAAAACAAAGCATGGATAGACATAAAAACACCAGGAGAACTCTGCTCTCTTGACCCTGGAAATGTGTCAAGGTACTTCCATCATCACTTTATTGCCATGCTGCGCTTTATCTGTAATACAACAATTCCTCCCCTCAGAGAAGTGGAACACTTCTTTTGGAGAAACGAATATGAATCCAGAGGAGCACCACAAATTCACATTCTTTTGTGGATTAAAGATGCTCCTAAATTTGGTCAGGACAATGATGTCACTGTTTAATATGTCACTTGTGAAATCCCTTCAGAAAGTGCACATAGTGGCATACATGCACACAAATTGCGGTTTCAAAGACACAAGTGTGGCAAGTATTGTCAGCGCAAATATAAAAACAAAGGCAAATACTACACCAAATGCGTATTTGGTTTCCCTAGACCAGTTTCAGCAAAAGGACAAGTAAACAGCTGCATGTCATTTGTTAGACACAGTGTGAAAGGAAAATCACCTAAGAACACATACTGCATAAAAAGAACTGAACCATCAAAGTACATCCATGATTACAATGCAATCATTGCCCTCCTATGGAATACAAACATTGATGTGCAGTGCATTGCAGACAGTTCCACTGCAGTTGCATGATATGTCAAAGTCTACTTAACCAAAGCTGAGAAAACAGAGCTGATAGACCTCTGGGAAAACACTGTCACATAAATTATACAGCTTTGGCATAATAATGCTCTGCCATAGAGAATGGGGCTGCTACGAAGCCGTAGACCATTTAACGGGCACAGCATTGTATGGGAAATCTGAAAACATAGTCTAGCTAAGCCTTCGTCCTGCTGCATCCAGAAAAAGAGTTCTCAAATCGTGCCAAGACATAGAAACAATAGCCAAAAAAGATCCTAACAGCCAGGATGTTTTGAAAAACAATTTATTGGACACATACTATCCAAACAGGAGTACTGCTTTGGAAACCATATGTCTATACCACATAGCCCAAAACTTCTCATACAAAAATATTACACCAGATGAGATAAATGGTAATACATTGCCAAAAGTTGTGAGGGCAATCTGGTTAAATTTACCAAACGGAGCCTGATTAATCATATGAAGCTACCATTAAAACGTCTTCAACATAGAGAACTTTACTACATGTCCCTACTGCAACATATTAAACCATAGAGAAAAGAAGATTTATTGGACACCCATGCCTCCTATGAAGATGCTTTCAATGCAAGTGAAAACTCTAAAACAGATATAAACTTTAAACAGTACAAAAACATGTTGGACAATGAACACCAAAAAGAAGAACTTCAAGCACAACTAAATGTAGACTCCTGAGAGCAGTCAACCTTCTCTTACAGGAAGCCAAGGACCACTTGGAGAGCCACTCATAGTAAATGAGGCAGAATTAGCAATGACTGAAGTACAAAATAACATGTGTCAGTATGAGCAATCTGAACAAAACTTTGCTCTACTGAAATCACAACTGAATTGTGAGCTGCGTAGCATTTTCCTGGAAGTAACTAAAGAAATTGAACATGGTATGGAGCACAGAACTAAAACTTGTACCTGTCAAAACTATAAACCTATACTCCTGTATGTAGGTGGTCACGCTGGTACAGGCAAAACATTCTTAATAAAAATCATCATCAAGTTCCTCCAATAATTAACAAACAACAAGCCTTCAGCTGTTTTAACTGCTCCCACAGGTTTAGCTGCCTACAACATAGGAAGGTGTTACTTTACACCGATTGCTACCCCTTCCAGTATAACACCAAGACAAATTAGATGTCAGAACCCTGGCAAGTGTTGGGGTGGTGGCAGGGAAAAGAACCCCTAGGTTGGGTTATGGAGGGAGGAGGGGGCCTTTGCAGCGCCCAACGGGCTTCTCAAGAGGTGTTCTCCACTCCTTTAGCAGGTCGTGTGGCCAGGGGTGGAGAACAGCCAAGAGACTACGTTTCCCAGCGGCCCCGGCGGCAGGACACATGAGAACCGCGCCCACGCGAGGGCGCATGCGCAAGCTGTGCCCCACGAGCGCTGCTCGCAATACTGACCGGCAACCTGAGTTGACGTGCATCCGACGAGCTCCGGTCGGCAAGCATCTGCGGGGCACCAGCCCGCCTGAAAGCATACCCCAGGCCCCGCGTCACACTTAAGATAAGTAGCGCAAGGTTCTACGCGCTGCGGCTAATTGCATGGAAGAGATTTTCTTAAATAACTAACAAGAAAACCACGAAACCAAGTCGCGTGCAAAACGAAACTAACTCTTGGGGCACAAACTATTAACCCTGCATGGGTAGTGCTTGCATAACTACCGCATGCACCGTGGGAGGCATTGCATGGTCCAGACTACTAAGACCCAGAAAGACGATTCCGCAGAACGGTGCTGAGACAGGGAAGACGGCAGTCGCCGCAGATCATCAGGAAACGAACCTAAGTCCAAGTTTAAGTTTCTTGTAGTTTTAATGACGGAGTGGGCTTAGCACAGAATTGCCCCTCACATGAAGTAATGTGGGGAATGCTTATTTCTACATGAGGTGATGTGGGAAACGCCTATTTCTACATGATGTAATGTGGGGATTGTGCATGCAGTAACCTGGGATATGTTTAGTAGGTGTTGGTGAATAACATAGGCAATCACACAGGCTCTGCAGAAGCAGGTGGCCAAACTGGTTGGAGCTCCAGCACAAAGGCTCCCGAGTTTACCAGATGAGGTAAAAGAGCATGGAGTGACAAGTCACAGCTCCACTGAAAGGAAGCAGGAGCCAAGGAGCATGTTACCCTAATTCCCCCTTCCCTATCCACAACTCCTTCCTCTACCTCTTTCCGGTGATCCTAAAACCCTCAGCCTATCCAATCCACGGACCCTAACCCTCTTTCCCCGAAGGGTCGCGGAAGCCTGCGATGGTGTAGTCTCCAGGCCCCAAGACCTAACGGGAAGGGAGGTGTTTGTGCTGCCTCTGCGCCAGAAGAAGAAGACCGAAGGCTCTGACATTAGACTACTACAGACTTTCAGCTGAAACTGCTATGGAGCTACGCAGAGTTTTGAAACAAATGAAAATGCTCCTAATAGATGAGGTGAGCATGCTCTCCAATCTACTGCTGGCTTTGATTCACCTCAGATTGCAAGAGGTCCTTAAAACAGACTACGAAGAACTCTTTGGAGGAAAACATGTTATTGTTTTTCGGAATCTTCTTCAATTAACATCAGTGAAAGTTGAACCAATTTTTAAAACCTTAGGAAACAAACTGTGCCGTAATACACTTGGCAGCATAGGAAATGTAAATCTCTGGCAACATTTTCAATACAGAGCACTAACTGAAAACATGTGTCAGTCTGCAGACCTCACCTATGCTAACATTTTGAAAAGTATTCAGATTGGTGTGCTTTCTAAGGAAGCACAGTCTATCTTAAATAGCAGATGCATCCATGAGCAATACGGGCATACCACATCTGCTACTGATGTCATGGAACAATCAGCACACAAATGTCCAATGTATGTCCTTAATTCCAACACTAACAAGAAGGGCACAATTCAATGAAACAGTGTTGAAAAAAGAAATGCAACCAAAAGTGCAAATTTACTCCACAGACAAACTGGACGTGCACGGTATGACAGTAACTATGTGTCAACAAGACACAGCATGACTAAATATCTTAGAAAACTCTATCTCCAACACAGCTGGTTTGGAGAAAATGTTGACATTGTGTTTAAACTGTAAAGTAAAGCTAAAACGTAGCCTTGTCGTGGAGCAAGGTTTAGTTAATGGAGCAGTTGGTACAATTGTTGGCTTCCAGACATACCCAAGAGACAACAGTATTCAGTTTGTCAACATCCACTTTGACAAACTTTCAGAAGTTAAAAGCATAGGATGCTCAACAGTCTGATTTCTTCTTTTCAAAGACATGTATGTACACAGAGAACAGTTTTCTATGTCTCTAGCATATGCAGTAACTATTCATAAATTGCAAGGTCTAACCCTAGATCAAGCATTGATTGACATTGGCAGCACAGTCTTTAAAGAAGGCATGAGTTACATAGCACTGTCACACCAAGTACACTTGAAAGACTATTTCTAGTCAATTTTGATACAAGCAAAGTCAAGGCTGACATTACTTGCATCGTAGAGTACAACTGACTACGTGCAGTCTACACACCCCATCTCAAAATGTACCCTGTTCTTCAAAAAGGCAAACTTTGTAAACGAAAACTAGTGCAAACACTTAAAACTTATATGTGATCTCCCAACAGTACCACCAAAGACATTGAAAGCAGCTGGTACTCCATCAATTACCACAACCACAAAAGGATATACTGAAAGGGCAAATTCATACCCAACTGCACAAACAAAGAGAACTAGCCCTTCAAAAAAAGCTTGTGGACTTCCATCAAATGACTCAGACACAGAACTGTCTGGCCCATTCAAATTTTCCAACACCACTGGTGTAAATTACCATGCTAATGTAGTAATCAATGTTCTATTCCAATTGCCACCAATTGTTGAATACATTTACTTAAATGGCACAGACCAGTTGTGTTTGCAAATGCTACTCCTTCATAGAAATGCAACAAAATATTCTGAGCCATGCACCCAAGAATCACAACCCTCGGGGAAGTCCAATAAGCTAGCGGTCACACACCCTGTCCACTTACACATACTATTACACTACTTGCAGCCAATGGCAGACTCTTGGGTGCATGGCCTCTGGCCATGCATCCAAGAGTCTAGTAGCTGGCCACAATCACCACTGCATAATACAGCCATGCAACCAACAATCTGCACACTGGCCTCAACCCACACACATATGCCAGCCACCTGAGGCCCTGTCCATTTCTGTACACATACTATTGCAGTACTTGCAACCAGCCTGCAGACTCTTGGGTGCAATAAGCCATCCGCCTGAGGCCCTGTGCACTTCTCTACACATACTAATACAGTATTTAAACCAGTGGGCAGACTATGCACCCAACAGTCCAGGTGCTTTCCACAACCCCCACAGCATAAACAGCCTATACAAACATTCTCATATCATCCACTCCCTTACCCAATGGAGCCTGCTTGCAGTGACTAGATAAGCTGCTCGCCTGAGAACCTACCCGCAAACTGATGTGGTATCTGTGGACACCGCAGATACAACACAGTCTTCTTCCACCTAAACAAATACATCACATGAACCATCTTTCACTCCCCCACCCTTTCCAGCCCCTCTTCCCAATACCAAATGCCCCAAAACATGTTTTCCACCCTGTTCGCTATCTGCGGATATCCGCGAATATCCACGGATACAACATGGCGGGCGCTTCAGAAAAATATGACGCACATCACGCTTCCCTCCAGCCAATCAGCGGGCGTGTTGGATGTCTGCAGTCATCACACGGCCCTCCGGACCAATCAGAGGCCTGTCCACAGAGCAAACATGGAAATGGGTCCACGGAGCAGAGACAGATATCACTAATTTATTTGGAGCTACATTCTGCCTGTTTTAAAAAAAACTCCTGGACAGATTTTCAGCAAATTTACAAATGCACGCTTTCGGGACCAAGCCGCCGCTCCTGCTGCAAATTTGGTGAAAAGCTGTCCAGCAGTTTGGGCTTTAGAAAAATGGAGAACAAAAATGTGGAACCCCCCTATAATATTGCCACCCTTTTATGAAACCTCACCAAATTTGCCCTATTCACTCCAGTTCACATACTATTACATTGCTCGCACCCACTGCACAGACTATCATACACCCAAGAATCTCGGGACAGTCCAATAAGCCACCTGCCACACACCATGTCCACTTCTGTACACATACTATTACACTACTTGCAGACAGTGGACAGACTCTCATACAAGAGTCTCGTAGCTGACCACAATCACCACAGCATAATACAGCCATGCACCCAACAATCTGTTCACTGGCCACTGGCCACAACCCACACACATAAATCAGCCGCCTGAGGCCTTGTCGACTTCTGTACACATACTATTGTAGTACTTGTAACCAGTCAGCAGACTCTTGGGTGCAATTAGCCAGCCACCTGAGGCCCTGTGCACTTCTCTACACATACTATTACAGTATTTCAACCGGTGGGCAGACTCTTGGGTGCATGGCCTCTGCACCCAAGAGTCCAGGATCTTGCCAAAACCACCACAGCATAATTCAGCATACACAAACATCCTCATATCATCTACATTCCACTCCCCTACCCTAATGAAGCCTGCCTGCAGTCACCAGATAAGCTGCTCGCCTTACAGTTCACATACGATTACATTGATCGCACCCACTGCACAGACTCTCATACCCCCAATAATCTCAGGGAAGTCCAATAAGCCTGCTGCCACACTCCCTGTCCACTTCTGTACACATAGTATTACAGTACTTCCAGCCAGTGGACAATCTCTTGGGTGCATGCCCACAAATCCACAAATCTGCATCCCGCAACATCTAACTTCCTGATATCTAAAACACAACTTTATTTCCATGTCACTGTATTTCTTAATTTTAATAAATAAGTATTCAGTATTTCATTAATTCATTTTATTGTATACATTGCTGCTGTATTCAATATACTGCTGCAGTATTCATTAATTCCTTTATTCGTTTTATTTCAGCACTAACTTATAGCCAAATCATTTCTGAATTAATTTCCAACATGGCCGCCAGACACCATCTGTAATCTAAATGAATTCAGCAGGCTAGTCTTTGCCCTAATGCAGACAGCAGTCATTTTCTGTATGCGCTCGGCATCAACCCTCACTGTTTTTCGCCACAGCCAGTCTGCCACTCTGTCCCTATTAGTATCCCAGGAAAGACACCAAGAATACTAATAGCAATAAACGCCTTGCTGGGGGGCCTTACTGAATCAGGCACTGTTAACAACTATGGGACTCCACAGGAATGGGGATTTACTGTTCTGCCGCCGCTCCTGATATCCCGCTGGCACCAGGATATCAGGCGTCAGAAATGGTGTTACGGGATCACCGGTAGCTCCTTTTCCTACCGGTGACCTTTACCACTGACCTCGTAATGAGGCCCATAAGGATCTCCACATACATAGATACAGTTCCATATTGAACACACATTGCATCAAACCATTAGGTTTAGGTTTACTGGAGCTTCTGGTAGTCTCCGAAAGTATTGTGGTTGGTTTTTATCTTGCACTTGCCTGTGCTATCCCGCACACTTTTGCCCTATAAAGGCTGGGAGCCTCTGTCAAATTGCCACTGTGCGTGCACTCTGCCTGTATTCAGGGTGCATATAGTCTGAGGGAGGCCATCACAACCATCAACGGCCCGTAGTGACAGCATTTAAATCCCCCACTTTTGTCATTAAGACCCCTTAATAGCAACGCATAAAGAAATGCCCAGTCTCTGGAGACTGAATCTGCCATTTTTTTGCCGCTAATCAACGGTTAGCGAGTAACATCATTACTGTACTGTTCGAGGCAGGCTGGGTGGGGTTGTGAGCAGAAACAAAACATGTGACACCATCGAGGACTATTTCCAACGCGGCTTTCTTTACTCAACTGAACTTCTTCCCTCCTCCCTTTCACGCCATTTCCTCTCTTACTCACACACCCAGCTCCTCCCTTACATATTGAGGTGAATGAATAATAGACAAGACACTACACCTATCCACTTTTTTAAACAATAAACCCACCTTAAACCATTTCCTGAATTAGCTGCACTAGTTTTATGCTGGTGCGTGTGGGAGAAGCTTCTCGAGGCTGTTCTGCACTCGTCAGGTATGATGCTCTGTAAACCTCTTTCCATTCTCCATCCAACAGTTCACAATCTCCTAAATATGAGGCATCCAAATCTTCTTCGATACCTCTCACTCCTCTTCTGGACTACACCTCTCCTTCACACCCGTCATGCACCTTGAATGAGAAATGTTCCTGTTAATGGTTCTGTCACCATCACTTGCAGTTACCATGGTGTTATTCTTGTGTGTCACCGTCAGGAATTCCAGAATCAATATTGAGTCTTCTTCCCTCTTCTGAAGATACCTCACAACCGCTCAATCACATATCTGTATGTCCGAGCCTCTCTCCTCTCCTATTCAGCTTCACTTTCTCATCGTTCACCCACATCAGCTGATCCCTGTCCTGTTAGCCCTCTCACTCTTATGCCTTTGGGAGTCGAGTCCTCACCATACGGCCAAACATCAATTCCTCTGGACACCTCCCTATCGTACTGTGTGGGGTGGTCCAGTAATAACAGAGCAGCCTATATAGAATATGTTCCAATAGCCGTTCCATTATGTGGGCAATCTGAAATGCTCTTTTTATATTGGCCATAAAACTTTCAACCACGTTATTGGCTTGGTGCCATAGCGGTGTCACCTTGCTGTGTTTGAACCTCATATATGTAGTGACATTTGCAAAGTATTGGCTGGTGAAAGGTGGTCCATTATCTGATTTAACAATCTCCCTCTGGGATTTCATGCGCTGTCAATATTCGTTGTAAGGTGGGAAGGACATTTATGGCTGCTGTTGAATGTACTTTATGCACCTCAGTGAATCGGGATTACTAATCCGCTACTACAAGTATGTATGTCCAATGTCTCATGGGTCAGACAAAGTCTATTGCCGCCTCTTCCTACACATTTCTTGGCAACTCTGACATCTGCAGCAGATTAGGATGTGGTGCTGGGGATATTACACAGCTTGTGTCACAGTTGCATAGTGTAACCTATACCTTTGTGTCTAGTTCGGGAAACCACATCTTCCGTGGTAACATCCTCTTGGTGGAGCCTACTCCTTGATGCCCTTCATGAGCCAAATCAATAGCTTGTTGTCTCAGTGATAATGTTATCACCATTTTGCACCCTTTTAAAACAATGCAATCTTCTGTGGCAGTCAGGTCATTCTGAACCAATAACAGACTGGCTACGTCTTCCTGTACAGCCACACCTTTCTCCCATGCCATCCCTTTTGCATGTTTCATTCTTCCTTCAGTGATGCACCTGGCAATGATGGTGAGAGCTTGATCTTTTTCTGACTCTCTTTGTAGGGTTTCATCTGGTGTACAACATAGTTGATATAGCTGTCCTCTATTGGCGGTTCAATCCTGGCTGAACCGGTGAGGTTACCAGATAGGTAATTTGCAGGATTTTCATCTTTCCCTGGCCTATTCACAATCGTCAAGCCATAATCATGGAGCTTCAGACCCCACCTTGCACTCCTGGGTGGCATTCTTGCCTTGGGATTCTCATAAATGCTGAGGAGTGCTTGATGGTCAGTGACGATAATGAACACCATTCTGTAAAGGAATAGATGGAAGTGTTCAGACGCCCACATCACCACCAGCCTTTTCTTCTACACCTGAGAATAGGCTTGCTTGGTGGGCAACAGACTGCGATTCACATAAGATACAGTGAATTTGTTGTCTGTGGACTTTAGATCATATTATTGTGTTAATATGGTCCCTAGACCTACGGGACTCACATCTACTGTCAGTTTGGTCACCCTACTGGCATTGAAGTAGGCAATGTTGTCTGCAGATGCGAATTTCCGTCTAATCTCTTCAAATGTCACTTGACAGGATGCAGTCCATCTGAAGTCAGCTTTATGTTTGGTGAAGCCCCTTAGGGGGCACTTATCATGGCATAGTCCTGCATGTACTGGGAGCAATAGCCGGCTAGCCCCAGAAACGATTGAAGGTTTGAGATGTTTTCAGGTCGTGGGGCCCATTTAATGTTGCCACCCTTTCTGGATCAAGGTGCATTCTTTGATCTGAAAACACATGGCCAAAAAATTTAATTGTACTTTAGCTAAACTCGCATTTCTTCTGGTTTAGAGTTAATTGAGCCGAATCCATTGTCATGCAGACGCCATGAAGTGTAGTATCATGTTGTTCCATGGACTGCCCAAAGCCCAGTATATCATCACTTTATTTTTTACAGTTGGGCACATGCCGGATTACTTTATGGATCTCCTCTAGAATATTTCCACTGTGGATGAGACCCCAAATCTCAACTGCTTGTAGCAGTATAGCCTGAGGTGTGTCACAAAAGTTGTAATATACCTTGACTCTGGAGCCAGCTCCAAATGGTGATAGCCTTTATTAAGATCCAATTTGGAAAACACTGTTGCCTCATTCAGCAAATGGTTCATGCCTGTCTCCTTGGCGCCTCGGGTTGCTCCCTAAGTATAGCCTTGTTTGGTCTCCTCATGTCCACACATAGCTGGATGGACCCATCAGTGTTTTTCTTGGGATTGGGAATGATGGGTGATACCCATGGTGTATGTCCCATGACGGGCTCTATGATGTCTTGATCCAGTAATTTCCTTATTTCATTTTCTACCTGCAGCCAAAGTTTGATTGGGATATCCCAATAGTTTTGGGTTACTGGTATGATGGATTCCTTGATGTGGGGTCTGATCTGGCTATTCCTCATCTTCCCCAGTCCTTTAAACAGAGTGGGGAACACTTGTTCAATGTTTCCCCCTCAGGCCATATACCTATGCACCATGAGATTGTACAAGATAGGAGCCAGTCCCATTTCCAATGCGGTCTTAAAACTAAGGATACATCCAGTCTCCGCTGTCTTGAGCACATGTAGTTGTATTCTGACCGAGTCTTTTATGTGCATACAGTGGAGAATCTTCCTTTGTATGGCCAGGGAAATTGGACCTGTAGGGGTATATGTCCACTTCAGATGGTGTGGTTTGGGTTGGGCGTGGCATGCTTCCTCAAAGATGATATTCACTGTCCATCAGAACTTCAATGGGGGTGTTGCTTACCTGCATCAATATAACTGGGCTGTTTTCTTTTGCTGACGTGTTCCCCAGAGCCAACACATAGCCTTTCTTTCACTGATCGTCTGGTGATGAGCTCGACTCACTCCCTGATGGTGATCTGGCTTCCAAGTAATGCACATTCCTTCTTGGTCATCTCTGCTCTCTCCTTCCCTGTGATCTCTATGCCCTCTGGGTGTGTTATCTACCCATTCTGAGGCTGTGAAAGCAGTTTTTCCTGCTCTTGCCTTCCTGTCTTGCAATACCATTTCAAGGGTGTGATCATTGTTGCGATCGCTGGGATGAGACAGGGTGTGCAGCAGGGGGTGCATACGGGCACACTTCCTAAAAGTGATTGTCTCCACCACATGCCGAGCAGGTTTGCTACACGATCAGACAGGCACCCATGTGTGGAAATTCGCACCCGCATTTAAAACATGTTCTATCTATGTGTCTGTTTATCAGTGGTTCACTCTGGGCCGGTCCCAGCTTCTCCAGATTGGCTTGTTCCTTCTGTGCTGAGTGTAGAACTAGGTTGGTCATGTTCTCCACCTGCAGATCGATGGCAGATTTTGTTCGGGACATCATCAAAATTTCCTCCACAAGCAGGGTTTCTGCAAGAGTTTTTTTTCAAAATAGTGGAGACTAGCACACTGCTATGACTTGGGACCTCAACGCCTGAGCATTGGTGAGACTCGTAGTGTTTGATCCTGAGCCACAGAACAAAGTTATCCATCGTCTCCCTTTTGTCTTGTGTGGTGATGTGGAACATATGTTGTTCATAGATGCTATTCTAGTGTGGCGTGAAGTTTAGTTTAGTTTAGTTTAGTTTATTATTTGATAATGCGCTCCAAACCCAGGGGTAGCTGGGTGCAGCAGTCACAAGAATACTTAAGATTAGGTTACATGCAGAGGATATATACAGAAAATGCCTTACATGTGTTATTAACGTATTTACAATACAAATATACAAGAGATACAAGATGTGGGTACCTCACATCACAAGGGGCAATGAGATAGTCTATAGTCCGGTTTCAGAGGTATCATGGTAATTATATGCAATGATAGATCCGGGCCTAAAGCAGGGGAACAGTTTGTTGGTCGTCATTGGTCCAGAGCCAGCTTTTCACATTACATCTAAATCTAGAGTAGGGTATATTAGCTCTCAATGCAGTAGGGAGTGCATTCCAGGCACGGGTAGCTCTAACAGGGAAGCTTGCTCCACCTGATTTTGTTAGTCTGAATCTGGGAGTTTCAAGTAGGAAGTGGTTGGAAGCTCTGGTGTGGTGAGTAGAGGATTTTCTGGTCAGTCTGGCTGAGATGTATGGGGGCGCAGTATTGTTCAGTCCTTTATGGGTGAGGGATAGCGTCTTGAGGAGAACTCTGTCAGTAATTTGTAACCAATGATGGTCTTTACCTGATGTTGGATATGTGCGCTCTGTGGGGTATCTCCAAGGCTGCTCTAAGAGCATTATTCTGCAGTATTTGCATTTTGTTTATAACAGTTTTACTGGCGCCCGCATATAGGGTGTTGCAGTAGTCCAATTTAGACATTACTAGGGCGTTGGCTAGTGTGATACAATTGGTTTTGGAAAGGTATGGTCTGCAGGCCGTGATTAATTTGCAGGTGTAAGCTGTGGAGGAAGCCAAGGAGTTGACTTGTTTTTTGAGAGATAATGTTGAATCGAGGTAGAAACCTAGTGTTTTTACCTCAGTTGCCACTTTAATTATATTGCCATCTATGTTGAAGGCGAGATAATTGGGGCTGAGTGTTTTGAGGTTAGAGTCGGAACCCAGGATCAGTATTTCTGTTTTGTCGTCATTCAGGCAGAGGCAGTGGGAGGCCATCCATGCCTGAATGAGGAGGTAAATCTTGTTTACAGAGCTGTGTCTTCGACAAAGTTGCCAGATAGTGGTATGAGGATCTGCGTATTGTCCGCATAATTAGTATAAGTTACCCCCAGTCTGTCAAGTTTGTCGAAGAGTGGCTTAGTGAAGATGTTGTACATTGTGGGGGAGACACATGAACCTTGTGGGACGCCACAGGTGATTTGTATTGGGTCCGCTGAAGCTAAGGGGGAGAACACTCTCATCGTACGGTGCTTAAGAGTGGTGGGAGTGAGTTGCAGATTGTCTCATCCCCATGCTGTCTCTACCCCAGGGTTTTTCATTCACAATTAAAAGTAAAATAACTATTGTAATTGTAGTGTCGTATCTATTGCTCATCCTCCTTGTTAAGTAAGGGAGGAGCTGGGTTTGGGAGTAAGAGAGGAAGTGACGTGGAAAGGAGTGGGAAGCAGTTCAGTTGAATAATGAAAGCCTAGTTGGAAACAGTCCTCGATGGTGTCCTATGTTTTGTTTCTACATGCAAACCCGCCCTGCCTGTACCAAACAGTAGATTGGTGATGAACAGGAGTCAGATCATCCCATGCAAGGACGTGCCATGCTGGGGAGAATAGGCGCGGCCCGATGACACTCGAGAAAGCAATTTCAGAGGTGTTGGGATGCTGGAGCACCACGGCAGAGAGTGGAGGGACAGGGTAAACGCACAGCTCGACGATGGCACAGAGGGGCCTTTGGCTCTGGGACAGGTGTCCACATAGGTGGCTGGATCCTGATGAGACCTGCCGGCATGGAGGAAAGTGAATAAGGAGCACGGATCAGCGTGAGGTGTAAGCACCACTCCTCCATCACTGCAGTACCAACACAGAATGGTTGTGGCATCAAGGCTGACACAAGGACAACGTGCTCCTGTAGGCTCAAAATAAGGGCAAGAGAGGTTTGGGAGTAAGAGAGGAAGTGACGTGGAAAGGAGTGGGAAGCAGTTCAGTTGAATAATGAAAGCCTAGTTGGAAACAGTCCTCGATGGTGTCCTATGTTTTGTTTCTACATGCAAACCCGCCCTGCCTGTACCAAACAGTAGATTGGTGATGAACAGGAGTCAGATCATCCCATGCAAGGACGTGCCATGCGAAGTAATGTGAAAGAGCGTCTTTAAATTCATCAAATGAAAGATTCTCGTTGACCAGGAGCTCATGTAAGATGTCTCACACTGTGCTGCCTTCTGCCAATGTCAGTAAAAAAAATGTCTCTTTCGTCATCAAATGGGGATGAATTCTCCTATGTGGACCTTGATGTCTCTGATCCAGTGCGCCCGTCTGTGTCAATCAGGTTAAACGCTGCTGGTAGTTGAAGCGTCAGACATTCCCTACTTACTGGTGGAAACATTGTTGGTGATGATATTGGGACTGTCGATGGGACGTCTTTATCAGACATCTTCTTGATTCCGGCTCAGACGTGTCCTTGTTCGCATGTGCATTCCACCTTGAGCTACTGGATATTCCACAGCATTTCACCACCTTCAATCACGGCAGGACATGGGTTTGGTGGGCCGTTGTACCCTGTTATGCACTTCTTGATGCTTGCTGATGCATCTGTGTCTCACTATGCTTTTTCGCAGTTCTCTTGCCCTTATTTTGAGCCTGCAGGAGCACGTTGTCCTTGTGTCAGCCTTGATGCCACAACCATTCTGTGTTGGTACTGCAGTGATGGAGGGGTGGTGCTTACACCTCATGCTGATCCATGCTCCTTATTCACTTTCCTCCATGCCGGCAGGTCTCATCAGGTTCCAGCCACCTATGTGGACACCTGTCCCAGAGCCAAAGGCCCCTCTGTGCCATCGTCGAGCTGTGCGTTTACCGTGTCCCTCCACTCCCTTCCGTGGTGCTCCAGCATCCCAACACCTCTGAAATTGCTTTCTCGAGTGTCTTCGGGCCGCGCCTATTCTCCCCAGCATGGCACGTCCTTGCATGGGATGATCTGACTCCTGTTCATCACCAATCTACTGTTTGGTACAGGCAGGGCGGGTTTGCATGTAGAAACAAAACATAGGACACCATCGAGGACTGTTTCCAACTAGGCTTTCATTATTCAACTGAACTGTTTCCCACTCCTTTCCACGTCACCTCCTCTCTTACTCCCAAACCCAGCTCCTCCCTTACTTAATAAGGAGGATGAGCAACAGATACAACACTACAATTACAATAGTTATTTTACTTTTAATTGTGAATGAAAAACCCTGGGGTAGAGACAGCATGGGAACGAGACAATCTGCAACTCACTCCCACCACTCCTAAGCACCCCCAGAGCCATGGTTTGGCTCTGGGGGTGGTGGATAATCAAAAGCAGCTGGAATTTGTAATCACTTCACAACCCCTCACAGACAAACACACAGGCTTATACTTTGAGAGTCAGGTGCTGGCTGTCTTGCTTTAGCAATCTCTGCACATATTTCTTTCATAGAACGGCATCCCTACTACTGCCACTTGGTGTTACTCATGCACAGTCACAATACTTTCTTTGCCCAACTGCTGTGTCTGGAAGAATGTGGCACAAGCATAGTGGTTTTACATGTCCTTCCCCTGTGTAGGGAAGGCATGGTATCACAAGCAGTGACTGACACAAAAGAAATACGTTTTCAAAATCTTTATTTAATATTTGTGGAGTTGGAAAACTCCTAACTTGCCCGAACACTAAAGTGAGAGTAGTCTCTACAATCAAAATAAACAAAACACAGTCCTAGTCAGACTTTTATTCGAAATACAAATGGCCTATACTAAAATAAAACGAATGCCTGCCCCTAAACTTATAAAATAACAGTGGAAAGGAATATTTATGTAAAAATGAGCAATTTCTCTTCCCCACGTTTGTATAGCATGGGGTAACCCTGTCCCTGTAGGCAGGATGACACACCCTGGCTCGGTTTCCAACACAATAAACAGTTCCAAAGCGTGGATTGAGGCCCGTCTGGCCTTTCACGTTAAAGTCTCTTTTCTTGACTTCCAAAATAATGTTTCAACCAAAATGTTCACAAATGTCCCTCTCTGTCTGGCTCAGACATTTCACCACACAGTTCTGCTAGGTCCCACTCTGTCTGGCTCAGACCTCTCATGATAAGGTTCAACACAATCTTGGAAGGGGGCTCCCTTTTTCAAGCTTATTTCACTTCGGGTCTCCCGCTGTTGGGCTCAGACCACTTTTGGATGTCGAAGACTTTCAATTGTGCGTGGTTTCCTCTACTGACCACTACAGGACCACTCTGACTCGAAGTTTACAGTTCAACTTTCACTCTCCCCTTCTCTAGGAGTTACACCTCTTTTGACTGGGCAATATTTCTCTGCCGGACCACTCTGTTATTTTGTATCTCTCTTTTCCCAACTGGACTACAAGTCCCATAAGGCCTTGCTCTTTCCTCTGTATCTTTGGCTCCTTGAGCCAACTGGGCTCTTGTTTCATTCACTCACTCACTGGTAGCATTCATGGATTCCACTTCTTCCAGCTTGCTTGGTGGGCAAGGCCTTCAGCATCAGCCTCTCTGCTCCTCTCCAACACTCTTGTTTACCCAAGAGGATAATAGCCTATTTCCTGACACAGAAAGGGATGCTTTCTCCAGCTCCTTGGCTACACGTCACAAACCCGTCTAGCCTCTTGTAAGCATGGTACTGCTGCCTGGCTTTCTTTTGCTTTCTTTTGCAGCTGAGCAGCCCCTCTGCCATCCGTGCTTTGCTACCTGGTCATTGTCAGCCTCCGCTGAGGTGCTCCTTTTTGTGTCAAGCCTTGCCTCTTGAGTGTTTGGGATTTGGATAGGGATCAGCCTTGCAGCCTCCCTCCTCTCTTCCCAAGAGCAACGGCCTTCTTCTCCCTTGCAGGTTCTTTTTAAACACCTGTGAGAGGTTAATGTGCTGCAGGTGTGTGGGCAGGGTTGGACCTGCCTGGCCTTGCCTGTCTTTGTTAGCAGGACAGCCTTTTGACAAAATGGGAGAGTCTGTCCTCTGTGTCTTAGTGTGTGGTTTCTCAGTACTCTTTATCCTCTCAGCCCCTCCTTTCCTCGTCTCAGTGTTTGTGAAAAAGGGGGGGTGTTGGGAATTTGGAGTATCCTAAAAAATAGAATGGGGTAGGGGTGTTGAAAAGGGGGGACTACTGCATCTCAAATTTGGGTGTTCAACCCGCACGCTCTGAGGACCCCTCACCCAGGTGACCCTCCCACACTGGTCCACCCCCATGGACTGGTTCCAGAGGCAATGGTTGTGCCCTGGCCACCTGGGCAAAATATACGCGGGGACTAGACGGTGAGACACCCTCTGGTTTCTCACACCTGGCTGATACCAATTCCACAGTTTGATTCCAGCATTTACTGAAATGATTGAACTTACTTCAGAATAGAAGAATGCACCTGATCACAGGTCTCAGAGATATGGTGGCCAACTGTCCCAGCATTTGCGGGACTGTCCCATTATGGAGGGCTCTGTCTCATGGTTGGCTAAAAGTCCCACCCCGTTCATTTAGCAGTCTCGACCCAGGCTCCTTTGTGAGAGCTGCTGCCGCCGGTTTTACTGCTAAAACTGTGACACCCGGTTTCAATCCAAAACTAATGGGTTGGTCCTGAGGTTGTGATGGCCAGGCCATGTTTGAGTTAAAAAACATGACCATCACCTCCCAAGGACAAACCTTTAGCAATTAAGCCGGGTGTTAGAGCCTTACCAGCCATTCACAAATTGTTTAACTTACAAATCAGGGTGGGCCTATGGTGAATGACTCTGTGATATCATCACCGTTCTGTGGGCAATTGTCCCACAAACTGAGACAGTCTGCCGGTATTGGTTACAGAACCACCAGGAAAAGCATTTGATGGATGCAAGAGGCAATGCAGTATTACCAGGTCAATAACTTGTCACTAGAAATGAGAGACCACTCATATCACATTGACTCATGCCACTCTCACTGTTGAATATATTAATCTCACAATGTATTAGTAGAACAGCATTAGGATAAGTTATCTTGAGGTTTCTTTATAATACACTCTTACATCACATTAATACACACATTAGCTATGTAGTGCAGCCTCAATATATAAATCACATGATGGGTGACATATAGACAACACATCTACAAGCACCTTTACTGTACTAGATGGATTTTGATTAGCTCTGTTTATTCCATATACATTTGACTTACAGTAGCTTTTATTGTATTTTGGAATTCTGCAGGTGGTTTGCTACAGCAGTCCAGGTCCCTGTAAAGTGGCAGAAACCTGGGCTGAATATCATTTATACATACAATTAACATCAGGCATTTCAGTGCACTCTGTGCAGCGATGGAGCATGGGTTCTTAGTTTTCCATGAAAACAAAGCTGTGCATGCTGGGCATACAATACTTAGCTTTTAAGGGAATCAGGCTAGCACAGCATTCTAATCAGAACTAAGGCCCTGCAATGAGGTTTTTAGCATGGAAGTGGTTCAGGTAAATCTAGTGGTTCTCTTGAGCCTGTGGCTCGAGTGGTTTGTGTTGTTCCTGTAAAATGTCGGGCAGACACTTTTATGGCAAGAGAGAACTTCACATTTGTGTGGTGAGAGGCAGTGGCAGCCCGTATGTATGGGCGGGGGTGGCACCCTCTCGCTTCAGTGGCAGGAAGCACTGTCCCATTATTTCTAAGGAGACTGTGCTGCCTCTCTCTGAGCAGGGCCACATCTCCCTTTTATGCTTTTTGTGTTGCTTTTTCAATGCAGCGCCCCGTTGGATCAAAAGAAGTGCAGTGCACAATGATAAATGGCCCGAGGGTCATAGGAAGGCCGGCCCACTGCCTCTCATCCTTGTGCTACTCTCTGTGCTCTCATCTTCTATCAGTCAGTGCGCACAGTGTGGGCCAGGCCTGCAGGTTGTGCTGTGGATGGTATCTGCGTCCTGAAGGAGCAAAGAGGAGGTACGTGAAAATGTGTTGTGTATCTTGTGTAATGTGTTTTTAGGAATGTGTTTATGGAAGTGGGGTTGTCTAAGTGCATGTGTGGCAGTGTGTCCATGTGTGATTGTATGTTTTTATGTATGCAAGCATGCAAGGAGTTGTATGAATGTATGAATGAGCATGTGAATGAGTGTGTATGTTGTGCACATATGTTAATGTGCAGGTGAATCAGAGAGTGCATGCTGTGTGAAAAGAGCTTTTGTGGGCCTGCCCTGAACTGAGTGTATTAGTGGAAGCAAGCTTCTAATTTGGTGGGAGAATGCTACTAATGGCTTGGCATTTATATGGGGTATTGAGGGTAGAGAAAACATGATGTGTGTTATTACATAGCTAGACAGGCATACTTTGGTGCATCAAATATGGCTATACATTCTTTTGTGGTATGGTATTTTTATTGGGCATCAAGGGCAAAGAAAACATGATGAGTGCTAGTATGTAGCTATACCGGCATACTTGGGTGCAACCAGTCTAGCTACACTTTCTTAATGTGGCATGCCATTTATACTGGACATCAAGGTTAAAGCAAACATGATAAGTGCTTTTACATAGCTAGACTGGCAGACTTTGGTGCAGCCAGTCTAGTTATATTTGCTTACTGTCGAAATGTGAGAATGGATTTCTAAACTCTGGCCTGATGGACAGATGTTTATGAGGTCACCCATGTTAGTGAAACAGGGGATTCTTCAGGGAAGATAGCCAGACCAATTCACGGTAGCTTGAAGAGCAGTCACGGCTAGATACCAGGAGGAGTGAGGTGATAGGGGCCTACAATGAGCACACAGAGTGAAACACCAAAAAGTTACAATTAGACGGACGTATAACAAAAATACTATTTATTAGGGGCCAAAGAATCAAAACAAGTGAATAACAAAAAGCATAAGCAAAATTACCACACAAGCAACACACTATGGGCCTCATTACATGGTATGCGGTAACCATGGCGCTATTAGCGCCATGGTTGCCGCCGGTATTTTATGGTGTCCTCCTTGGTGGATGGCGGAATTACCGCCCTACTCCAAGGTGAGCGGGGGCGGTAATTCCCCATTCACCAAGGCATAAAACCAGCCGTTAAGGTCCGGTCCTGAAAAAAGGGACCTCGTAGTAAGGCGGCAAGGGTTTACCGGTACCGGTGCCCTTACCGGTACCGGCAAACCCTTACCACATTCCGTGTAATGTGGCCCTATGTAAAATATATACAATCACTGGAGTCAATGCGATAAAGTTAAGGATTCCACAAATACCTGTAAGGGAAGAGGGTAAATAACCTTTAGAGCATAGGAAAACTTCAGAAATGATAATCCAACTTCAGAAGTCCATCCCTATGATTAGTGGAGCCTTGTGCTCAATTTTCGATGCACATGTAAAAGCGCTTGGTTGTGCATAAAAGTCACAAAGTACCCTTTTAGGAAGCTGTGAAAAGTTAGGGAAAGGATTCTGAAGGGGTGAAACAAGCTCCAGGAGTCAGGAGTGGATCTGCTGCGATGATCAAAGCTATTCCCAACTTTCTGAGGACTTTAGGAAGCGCAGGCTAACCAAGCCAAAGAGAAGACCACAAAGGATCCTCTATTCAAAAAAGCATATGGATGAACAAGGGGACACCGGAAAGTGACTTCAGTCCTCACTGCCTTAGCTCAGTTTTGGTCCAAACTTGGCAAGCCTGGATGGGGTTATCAGGGGTTCGATTACCCGACCTCAGTTCGGCTTCAAAGTACACAGGCGCTGCGGGTGCGGATGCAGGTCCGGCATGGAACAGGAGCTGTACTTCTTGATTCGGGTGATGAAGAAAGAAAACCACCAATCCAGCTTGTCTTAGGGCACAAGAAGGATCGTGGAAAACTGCTTTCAGCAAATGTCACTGTAGAACAGTGACATAGGGGCACCCAACTCTTGCGATCTGATGCAACCTTCTATCTCACAACCCAAAGTGACTGGGATGATGACATTTGGTGGAAGGGTGCTTTGCAGTGCAAGGTAGGGTCTCCGAAACCTTCAAATCAAAACTCCACATGGCAACACTCCTGTACAGCAATCAATCAATGTTTGAGCTAGACAGTACACTGGATGGCCCAGGGACACTTCCAAACAAGCTCTTTTGCAGGGCAGACAGGAAGCGTGTGGATTGATTATTCCCACCACTCCAAAGGTCCAAAGCACCATCAGCGGTCTTCTGAGATTGAGCACAAAGCAGGGCTCCACCGGGACAACACAGGTTCAGGGTGCCAACTTTCATCTGCATGTCTCAGGATCTTTCTTTGTTCTACTCAGCTCTTCCAGACACTCGGCTCAGTCTCCAAGTTGGTTCTGACCTGTTGCTGATCTGCTGTTCAACATTCAGGACCCCTCCTCATATCCAAAGTCTGGCAAGTGCTCACACCGGTCAGCCAATGAGAAGATCTGCCCCACTTATGCTCACCAGCAGTGGTCCAATCAGGGACCAATGGGGTTCTGATGGTCTCATGCGCACCAGCCATCCTGGCAGAAGTAGTGTGGATTGGGACCAGACAGTTCACTTCCTGGATACCCAGACACGTGAGCAACAGTAGCCCGCGAAAGAAGCAGAATTTGTGGGCAAATGCATGCCCAAATAAGGAAGTCCAGATCAGGAAGACCAGAGGGAACGCCAAGGACAAAATGTCCAAAGGACCAGACAAAAGACATAGTGGAACGGCCATGATGGATACTAGCCACAGTCATGAGCCAAACCCGGTAAGCACGGTATGGCTCGGTAAAAAATTGTAAAAATACAAAGAAAAGCTTGTGGTGCCACCAGTCTGTTCCTAGGCACACTGTACCATCACCAAGAAATCATTAGAGGTTGACTAGGGCCAGAAAACTCTAGGACCCCATTGCGCCACACTGTAATGTACTTTGTGCAATGATACAATGTTACGAAGAGTGGCAACAAAGTTGAAAGGCTAAGAGAAACAAAGTTTCTCAGTACTCACCACCTGAATGACGTGTCAGTTTTCCCCTAACAATGAGCGAAAGCCAAGTGGAGTGCCGCTGAAGGCTGTGCTCCACTGTAAAAAGTCAGGTCAGGATACAATGACAAAAGCAAAAGGTTTGGGGGGGTCCACAAATGTGGAGGGAAAGTTGCATTTAGAGAAATCTTTCCTAACAGGCATAGCATTTATAGTGTGCATCAAGGGTAAAGCAAACATGACCAGTGCTATCACATGGCCTTCATTCGTGCAGTCAGTTTGGATATACTTTCTTACTGTGGCAGGACATTTTTACTGGCAAAGCCAACATGAGTAAGTTCTTATAATAATGTCAAACATTATGTTTGGGCACAGCCAGCATGAAAATGTTTCTTTACACTGACAGATATTGTGGGCAAAGGCACTATGAAAATGTTTTGGAAAAAGTTCCTGTGCATTGTTGGTGACTGGCATCAATTGTATTTTGTCAGGTCCTGCCATATGATACTGATTGCAAAAGTTGTGGCTTGGTACCCAGTCTTTCGCAAAAGCTGTACTAGAATATACACCATTTTAACCCATCATTTAAAAAAAAAATCATGGTGGGTTCCTTTTCCCCCTCACTGCCTCTTCTGTTGGAAATGTACATTGTTGTGATATTCTTCTTATTCCCCACCGGAAGAGAGGATTAGTTTAAATCGTGCAGAGTTGCTGGCCTTTCAAACATTCAATAATGTAATCAGACTGATTCAATTAGCCTTCCCTAACAATGTTCCAATGCTAATGTAAAAGAACCCCCTTCTGGCAAAAAATGTCTGCGTTGCCTTATGTGTTATTGCTTAAGTTTGAGCCTGGGCTTTGCAAAAACATGGAATAAATACTCAATTCATACCACACGCACAGGATGTGTCAGAAATCATTATCATGTCTCAGTGCTTTACATACTGGCAAGGCTCTCAGTGCCGGTTTTTTATGTGATATGGAGAGTACCAGCTTTCACTTCTTATTAGGAAGCTAGTACTCTGGTATAGACCACCTGGATTTGTGCTTTAACACTCTATCACTGCTATTTGTACATAGACTGAGCACCTGACTTACGTGCTTGACTTTCACAGAGCTGCACAATACATTCCATGAAGTGCTTGAGAAATGACTATCAACGAGTCTTGGCGGAAAAGGGATGTCATATTAATGTGGCAATAAGACCCGATGCCCCGGGGGCATTACCGTGGGCAGTTTTGGCCAGCCGCCTCGGGTCTTATAGCCATTAGTACTTCAGTCCGTTAGACCAGGGTACTAATGGCATTTTTTCTGTTCCGAAACGCTGCCGCATTTAGAAACAAAAAAATAAAAAAAAAAATAAGTCAAATAAAATGGTCGCCGGGAAAGGGAAAACGTAGTCTGTTTTCCCTTTCCATGGCGGCCATCGGGAGCAGATGCGCTGGGAACACATGTCTTCCCAGCGCGTTCGCTCCCGAGAAAAAGAAAAAAGAAGATAAGTGGGGTTGGGAGGGTGGGGAGGGGAAGTTTGCAGGGGAGGGGGTTGGAGGGAAAAAAAACATACCTAAGTCCACGGCGGGGGACGAAGGCAGCGTCCAGCCTTGGGGAGGCTTGGAGCGGGGATTGCCCCATTTCAAGCATCCTCATTGGCTAATGGGCTGCCATGCCCCCACCGGGAACAAACGCCGGCACGCTCGTACGTCCATGGGAATACTGTGTGGTATGACTCAGAAAAGAGCCAATCCACGTGTAGTATTTCCCGTGTACAGAGCGTGCCGGGTACTAATTTGTCATAAATAAACTGCCTGGAACAATGGGTCTCCAGTAAGAATCCTCTAGGACAGCGACAGAGACTATAAATTGCTCTGAGGCCGTGTGATTTCAAACTATATTAGTTATGTCTGTAGAAGAGTTACCCAGGACTACACTTACACTAAGAACAATGAGCCGGCTGGGATAGGCTAATTCTCAGGCCCACTCAGGCTTTGGAAGTTGTCATCGTCCTAAATGCTGGTTTGAACTTTTTCACTTTTTCCCCTCCTCCCTGGATAATGATCTAATGACAGTGCAAGAGAGAAATGTAGGTCCTCAGTACCATAATAACTATTTGGTGTTTCAGCATTCACCGGATTGTATGATATAGTTCCAAAAATAACACACCCTCAAAACTAGAATTCAGCCCATAGACAATGCACTGAGACACCTTTCATGTTTTATCTACTCTCCAACAAGTAGCGTTATTATGCACTATATTTCCCATCTTTAGTGTAGTTTTCTGATGGACCGTATGACATGGCCATCTTATCACTTCTTCACCGATCACATCTTATACATGCCCTTCACATGTTATTGTTTTACATTTCTCCTTATTTGCACCACTCCATTCTCGGGCAGTTCCTTTATTCTTCGTTCAATTAGCCATGTGGATACTTTTGCCATTCCGATTCTGTTGACAAAGCTACTGTTTACATAAGGGTCATACTTATTTTAGTCCCTTTTCCATGTTACCCAACTGTAACTTTGGTTACATTTACAACAGCAGAAACGCTTGCACTTGTTACAACCACGACACGCACTCAGGAATACACTGCATTGACATGCATGGTAAACACAGGTTAGACCATTCCCTTTATTATTAATATCTCTCTTCTTCCGAAGGGTTGATATACATTATTTAGGATTACTGTTGGTACTTTACCCTTTCGGCACTTCTATCCGTTTTGCGTATGTTCTTTTTTATTGGTTTTATTTAAAGTGCATTTGGTTATTCAACCTTTCACACTAGTCTATAAAACGTGTACAAAACATATCTAAAATGTCACACTTCATGGAAAAGATTATAAAAACAATTTCCTTCCAAATACATTTCATGTTAAAAAAGGAATTACATATATGGCCATTCATTCCAACAATCTATCTTTGACAATTTTCCAAATGTAGAAAGCACCTGAAACTACAAGTGATTCAGCCCCATAGAGCATGCTCCAGAATTGATCTTGTTTAACATGACAAATCGTAGCATATTGCTTGGTATTCAAATATTGAAACGTAGGACATCAAAGATGACATCACACATTTTTATGAAAAGTCCCTTCAAGGGGTTGTGTTTATAATGTTGGTAACAAGATGTCAGGGGTGATCGGAGACCTATCATGAGCTACTTAATCTATTAAAGAATGTACTCATCTAAACAACATTGTATTACAGTGTTGTTGTTAGTACAGGAATCTAATCATACATAAACAAAGGCAATGGCTGCAGCATGCACCATAGAATTACAGTATTTATAATATTGTAATTATAGATAGTACAATAATGAATGCTACCTTATCAGAGTTTTGAGTAATGTTAAACATCTAATAACTAGCTAACAATTGAAGACTTACTACACATTTGTGCTAGTACAAACAATAAATATGAAGAACCAAAATGCATACAAATCAGAGGCACACACAGGGAAACTAGAGTAAGGAAGAAAGAAACAGCACCATCAGAAAATGTTAATAACATTTAAGTTTATCTTCATGTATACAAATACATTGTGTGTTTGAGGCCTGCTAGCTGAGACCAAACCCTAAGGAAAGTACTTTAAGAACATATGACAAGGTTAACGTCAAAGTACTTTAAGAACATATGACAAGGTTAACGTCTAGATATATAGCACCTTTTGAATTTTAATATTCTGACTGTCAGTGAACAAAACCACCAGGCCTAGGTATGTCAGTGAACAAAAACAAGTGGCCCAGATATGTGATTCATCAGTGATGTCATCAATGGCATTTGTGATGTCATCTTTGATGTCCTGGGTGTTACTCTTACCAGTGCACATTTCTGAGGTTTTTTGGTTTTACTTGTAACCATAACGTCCCTTTAACAACGTTTTTTCATTGATTTCATAGGTTTTTATTAGTGCAACTTAACCATAATGTCCCTTTAACAAAGTTTTTTCAGTGAATAGTGTAGATTATTGAATTGCACCTGATGAAGGGAATCTGTATCCCGAAACGTGTTCTGCTGTTAACTTTGAATTTAAAGGAAGATTTCACTGCAGTACTTTAAAAAAAATCTCTATACACTGAATGTAATTTACTTTGCAAGTTTATAATTATTTAGCTCATTCTGGCTGACCTGTTCAGAATCAAGGTGTGCAGGGGACAGGAGTCTCCGATACACTTCGGACACCATCTGTTTTGCACCTTTTAGTTGTCGCCATTCAGTCTGCCACAAGTAATGCATGGCTAAACACTGACAAATATTGCTTTGACCACAAAATTGATGCAACATTGCCCATCCTGGATCCCATGCTAAAGTAGCTGAAAAGGTAAAAGAGAGATCTGTGCATTACAAAGAATAATCCTGCAACTCCCTGGAAAATGTGCATAATGACTTGTCAGTGCAAAGCATCAGCCATTTTGTAAAAACCTGGCTAGTGTGAAAGTTGTGACTACAGTTGTAGAATGTTGTCTACAAGATGTACCTCAGTGTGTCTTGTTGTGTTCATTGATACCTTTTCAACCTATGTACTGCATTCATAGTTGTTCTAATTATTGTTTTGTAAAGACATCAGGCCACTCCACGATGCATGGTTAAACAATAACACATAACTGCTATGGGGCCATGCTGTAGTGTATGAGTAGATCATCATTTTAATTAATGCATCATGGCATTGTGAAGTAGTGTTGAGCCAAGCACCAGCAATTGGTGTCCAGGAGTTGTCTATCACAGGCTTTAATATGTAGCATTGATCAGTTGGGCACCAACATTAAATGGACGAGGTTGCAGATCTCAAGGCT
Organism: Ambystoma mexicanum; assembly: GCF_040938575.1. NCBI lineage: Eukaryota > Metazoa > Chordata > Amphibia > Caudata > Ambystomatidae > Ambystoma > Ambystoma mexicanum. The sequence continues at coordinate 1,244,082,694 of NC_090935.1, read as the reverse complement.
GTTAATTGGTGATACTATTCAATCTGAAACTAACATATATCTACAACAGTATACTACCACCCATGGGTAATATCTAGCTCTGTGCATTCCACACACTCAAAGGACCAGCTGACGGGCTATTGCTGTGCTACGTGTGTCCATGCAGCACTGCCTTCTGTCTATCCCATGCTAAAACAGTGAATAGAGATGAAGAGGAAGATGTGCAATACAAAGAGGAATCTTGCAAATTCCTGAAAAATGAGAAAGGCAGTCCCTGAGTGAATAGGTTCAGCCTTTTGTAAAAGCCTATGCTGTGAAAATATATTTAGTTTAGTGTCCTACAAGGTATGCATATTAGCCTAAGCACATTCACATCACACTACAAACCTATTGCCACAATAATGGTGTTCATGTTGCCCTTTTGTTTTATTCGCCATCTTGGATGCAATGTTCAGTTCTCTGCTCATTTTGCGTTTTCGCTCTGCACGCGGTAGAAGAAAGCGGCATGAACTTTCAGACACTTACAAGACAGGAATTCACATTCTGCTGAGCGTGTTGTTTGTCTTTCACTGTAGAACCTTGAAGTCCTTAGTGAAGCGTAGCTAATCTATAAGTTAGGTGCCCGTCTGTCTCGACCATGTTTTCTCCACTGAACTATTAACTATTAATTATAATAATGTGCATTTGAACCGTGCTCCTCTAGAGAAAACCCTATTCCCAAGCTTTAGAGCAGACTGACCTTAGGCTCCAGGGGCAACATAGATAAGCTGTACAGCAAATGTTACCTTGTACCAGAGAACACAATATGCCCCCATGCACTGTTTTGCCCTGCTCCCAGACAGTAAATTTTCAGTAGGAGGACGTGGGAAAATGCAAGAACGTTGTCTAGGTAATATCATCTATGTGGAAAGGTCATGAACCCTATGGACCTTATCACATGAGGGGGCTTGACAAGTGTATCGTATGTGATTCCGATTGGTACATAGGTATCTGTCTCTGGTGGCTCGGGGCTCTCTCCCACCACGGTGCCTGTACGCATGCATCGTGGGGTGCTGAGACTCAGTCATGACTTTAATAAACTTTGTACTTTGACCTTGTAACTGCCTATTTACATTTCTTTGTAGTAAGCCTCATTTTGTGGTCTTTCAGATGGCGCCCGAACAGGGACCCTCCCGTTGATGTTCCATTCATCGTTGGACGAAGACGAGGCTGTCGGATTGAGATCAGTGAGTAAAGGGGGCCCCTGCACAAGAGACGTGTTTCCTCGCAGACTGCTATGCCTGATCTCCGGCCGATCGCAGCGCCTAGAGGCCATCGCTGTGAGGGTTCCGGAATCGAGGCTTGTTTGCCTGTTTGGTGGAAATGCCAGCCACGACGATTGTCCATTGGACTTGATTGATTGGAAATCAGGTGAGTTTGTTTTGAGTAGCAAACGCCCTGATGATTTGATTAGTAGTAGTATATACACGTAAATATTTTGGCCAGGTAAGACTGTGATTTTAGTATGCCTGGTAAATTGTCATCCTGTTTTGCAATGTTTTGTTGCTGAGAAAAATAATCTAGTAATTTGAAACATAGTCAACCTGCACCACCCGAGGGGTCGGCAGCGTATGATAAGTATGTATCCTATGGCCTAGGCGCTATTGTATTTAATTATATTTCGCATCGACAAACCATACATGCTCCAGACCTTCAGTGGCCAGTGCTGGGTAGTTTTGAGATGGAGAGAATAGAATATGTGGAATCTGTATTGTTGCATAAGAAAGCTAGACCAGCTGCATTTGACACCATTAGAGATTGGAAAAAGGAAGCAAATAAGCAACTTAAGAGTAAAGAGAAGCATGCACGTAGACAGATGACAAATGCCGAGAAGGCCTTAGTACATGACCAGCAGAAAATAGGCAAGGCCATTAGGAGTATGGATAAGGCCTTTCAATTAGATGTGCATAAAATATAAACATTGCAAGATTTGCATGTATCAGATGAGTTGTTGAATAAGCTACTGAATGAGCGGAGGTCTGATTCAGGAGCCTATGCAACTGCAGCACCTCCTTATGTACCTCCCCCTGCATCTGCACCCAGTCCAAATGTAACAGCTACTGTAACAGTTGCACCATCTGCACCAATAGCATTTCCTCCACCGCCTTGCGTGCATGATTTGTTTTTGCTTTCATTTCCGACTGCTTCCACTTCTACTCCACCCCCAGTTCATGATGTAATCCACACTGATTCAAGAATAGTGACACGTAGTACGATATCTGTAGAAAGAAAGAAGGAATTGCGTGAATGCGCTGAGACGTATATGGAGGGGGGTGATGAAACAGCTGCTGCAAGTGCAATTTCTGACCATGTGGGTATTCCTGAACAGAAGGTATTGATAGAACAAATGGGAGTGTATCTTGCTGAAGTATGGATTGATTTGACTGGTTCAGCTGTTCCACAAGAATTGCGGGTTTTGTATTTTTGTCTCGTTCAAGAGATACTGCAACGAAAATACACAAACATATCGCAAAATTGTTTGTATATAAGAGGGAACTTGATCGATTTTTGCCTCTGTTGAAACCCGTTAGTGAAGAAATGCGCATTTGCACGAGGGACGCGCTTTGATGGATTTCAGATGTTTCCATTTCTCCTATTGAAGTGCAAGATACATTTAGTCAGTATACACCGGCTATGCAGCGGAATGTGTTACAAGTGATGGTTGAGTATTTACAAGATTAATGCATGAAGAGAAATTTGTGTTGTGCTGCAGATATGATGGTGATTTATAAAAGAGCATTTTCACCTGACACCGCATTAACTGCTTTGTCACTTGATTTGGCCCTATTGCTTAACAAAAATTCAGAACTTCCTACTGTACAATTGCCTATGAGAGAGGTTCCTCCTACATTGGTACCGAAAGTAGAAATTCCGGCTGCAGGGCAGATTCATGCTTCCACTATTCCAGCGCACTACATCTCACAGTTTGTCCATGTTCTATTTTCGAGACAGGAAGTGAATACTATTAAGCAGTCTATGCCAGACATCAGGAAGAATCCTACAGGGTTCTACAAGGAGATAGAAACAGTTTTGAATTTGTCAGTTTTCACCTTAGGGGATATTGAGTTGTTGTTTCCCGTGATCTTACCTGCAGATTTTTTGGAAGCAGATTAGGACCGTAGATGATCAGGCAGGTATGGGTGATACTTGGGATGCCTTAATACAAGCTGATGGGGCTAGAAAAGCAGGCGAGAAACCGCATCAGGCTATATTGATGTTGCCAAATAATATAGTGACAAAACTGAAGACTTTGGTACCTGAGAAGAGAATTATATGGGACAAATTGACAGCATGCATGCAAGGAAAGACTGAGGGTGCGACTGAGTTTTTCAACAGGTTTGAACAAGTGTTTTCAAATTTTAAAGAGGCAAGATTTGAGTACGGAGATAGGGAAGAGATTTTTGTAGACAAATTTGTACAAGGATTGTTGCCTGACATCCAAACTCAGATCATGACCTCTGAAATTGCATGGCAAGCAAAATCGCAATCCGAAGTGTTACATATGGCCCAGTATTATGAGAACAGGGTAAATACAGAGAAGGAGACGGTGGAAAAGAAAAAGGGTGATTTGAAAACTAGAGTTCTTTTGCAGCAAATAGCACGAGGATCGAGGGGTGGGAACATTCAACCGAGGGGTCAATTTGTGCCGCAGATCGGGGCACAAATGGGTCCCGTACACATGAATCAGTGTGGGTATTGTAGATAGGAAGGTCATTGGAGGGTACAGTGTTCGTGAACAAACAATATTTATGGTATGATCGGGAGGCGATCATGGGGTCGCCCCGGCATTGGGTGTCCTGGTAGATACCAATTTGCACAAAATCAGCAGAGTCAACCACAAGAAACGAATGTGGGTAGACAGGGAGGAGGACAGCCACAGAATGTGAGTAGTGGGAATGTCTTTGATAATCCTACTCACGCCTACTTCACTGAAGATTTCACATCTGATTATGTATTATTTCGCTAGGAAAGCCCGAAGCAGGGTCTAGAACCGATACCTATTCCCGTAAATCCGAGGGGGCCCTATGTTGAAATGAAGGTGGGGAATAGGGAGCATATCTTTCTAATAGATACCAGAGCACAGAAGTGTTCCATTGATCATATGTGGGTTCGAGATATTCCACTGTCAGGGCAGAGCAATTTTTCCGTAGTGTTCTCCGGTACACCAGTGGTTAGTCCGGTCTCTCGACCAGTACCGATTGCACTAGGGCCATTTCCTGATTCATGTCCATTTTTGTTGACAACGAAATGCTGTGAAAACTTGTTGGGATTAAATCTGTTGAAGAAATTGAATGCTGTGATTTACTGTTCTCTGGATGGAGTGAATTTGACGATCTCTACCCAACAAAATTTAGTTTCACAATTTTTGTCTATGCCTTTGCCAAGTGAGTAAAGTACCCACACAATTATGGGTGGTGAATGATAATGAGGTTGGGATCCTTAACGTTGAACCGGTAGAGATAATTTTGAAATCAGGTATTACACTGCCAAGTATTCCACAGTACAAAATATTAGTAGAAGGTGAGCGTGCTTTTAAAAGTATTGTTTGAAGATATTTCTGGGAGTGTGTGTAATAGCCCGATTCTACCCGTATATAAGAAAGGAGACAATGGGCCTCATTACACGGTAGGCGCTAAAAAATGTGATTTACCGTCATGGCGCCATTAGCGTGTCCGCCATCGTAGGAGACCGCTAATAGCGTCACATTACGAGTTAGCGGACACGCGCATAGGGCCATGACGGTAAATGACCCCACCGCCATGGCGGAAAAGCACCTTACCGGCTCCGACCAAAGTGCTGATAGCACCTCCGCCCTCATGCTGCACGCTATTAGCGGCCACCGCTGTTAGCGGTCACTGCTATTAGCGGTCACTGCTATTAGCGGTCACCGTAAAACACCGGAACCGGAAATAGCGTCATCGCACCGGAACGGGAAAGAGCCCGGCGGCCATCTTTAAAAACACAATCCATTGCCATCCCCTGCACTCAGGACCTGCAGCAACACCACGACTGGCAGAACCACATCCCAGAAGAACAAACAATGCCCAAGGCCCTAAAGAAAGCCGATGCGCGCCAGCGCAAAGAACGCTTCTCAAATGAGGAATTGAAAATGCTGGCAGACACCCTGGCTGCAAATGCAGATGTAGTGTTCGCTAGCGACATGCGGCGCCCGGCACTCCTGAGAAAAAAGGAAATCTGGGCTGAGGTGGCGCAGAAAGTCAGTGCGGTGGGCTCCACCCCCCGCACCGTAAAGGACGTGCGCAAGCGGTGGGATGATCTGCGCCTCCGTGTACGCAGCATTTTATCGGCCAACAGGAATCTGGCCATGGGCACAGGAGGCGGAGGTGGATCCCCGATGAAGATGCAGGAGTGGGAGGAGACATGTGCCAGCACCATTGGCATAGAATCCATCGATGGAGTGGGCCGAATGGAGTGTGGTGTGGCAACAACGTCAGACGGAGGTGAGTGACCACGCAAGACACAGCAATGCCAAGCATGAGTCCCTCCCCTAAATGTGAATTGGGAATCAGCTAATGGATGGGGTCATCACACACACATGTACACAACCCTGCATATATGCCCTGCACATCCCCACACAACCACATGCATGCAGCACCTCACACACGTGTCACCCTGACACATGTCCGGATGACCCACCCATCTGGCCAACAACCTGCAGGCCCAAAGTAGATGTCCAAATCCAAAGAACTGCAGCAACTACAACATATGCATGATGCACGTTGACCCATCACTGATGTTATCCCTGTCTTGCTCCCCCACAGGGTCACAATCTGACAGTGAGGAGCTGGACGCTGCAACGCAGGCCCCACCACCCAAAAAGCAGGCCAAGGGAAAGGATGCAGGCACCAGGCCCAGTACATCGAGGGGCACTGGGATATCTGGAGTGGCCCAGCGTACAAAAGCCACCCACGCAACGACCACACCAAGGGTCGAAATGCCATCCGACACTGTGGCAGCACCCCCACCACCCACCCCCACCACTCAGGAGCCAGTGCCAGAAGGCACGCCGTCCGCAGCCAATAGCTCCGTTGGGGAAGCAGCAGCCACGGCACCTATGAGTGATGTGGACGACCCATGTCCGACACCGGAAGGGCAGCGTACACCCAGCCCCCAGCTGTCCCCACTCCACAGCCCATGCAACACATCCAATGGCAACATCCATGAGGTGCATGCCGGAGATGCAATGGATGGGTCATTCAGTCCCGTGGCGAGCTCACCTGATGTCGGCCACATGCAGCAAGCTGCGCCGAGGAGTAACAGGGGCAGGGCCGCAGACGACACCATGAGCCTGATACGCCAGCGCCAGGAGGAGCTCATGCCCTGGTTGCCCGGCAAGTGAGCGAGGCTGCCTCGACCAGGGAGGAGATCCGGGGGTTGTCAAGGGACATGAAAGCTGCCATGGACAGCAACACGACGCGCCTATGTGAGGAGATGGCCGCTGTGAGGCAGGTCCTAACGCGCATTGCTGAGGCGATGGAGAGCATGCGTCACTCACAGGGAGCAGATCAACCAGCCACGCCCTCGTCTACTAGCTCCGACCAGACAACCATCCTGCGCAGGTCCAGCCGGTCCTTGCGGCGGTCAGACTCACAACCCCCCAATGGTGGTAGTGGAGGAGGGAAGTAGGGCCAGCCTGTCCCTGTTGACACTTGGGAACTAATGCAGCACTGATGTGCACACCATGTTCGGTGGAGTTGTGGGGGAAGGGGGGTGAGGGTGTTTGGGGGAGTTGTGGGGGGAGGGGGGTGAGGGTGTTTGGGGGAGTTGTGGGGGGAGGGGGGTGAGGGTGTTTGGGGGAGTTGTGGGGGGAGGGGGGTGAGGGTGTTTGGGGGAGTTGTGGGGGGAGGGGGGTGAGGGTGTTTGGGGGAGTTGTGGGGGGAGGGGGGTGAGGGTGTTTGGGGGAGTTGTGGGGGGAGGGGGGTGAGGGTGTTTGGGGGAGTTGTGGGGGGAGGGGGGTGAGGGTGTTTGGGGGAGTTGTGGGGGGAGGGGGGTGAGGGTGTTTGGGGGAGTTGTTGGGGGAGGGGGGTGAGGGTGTTTTGGGTGGAGGGTACATGCACGTTTGAATGTCATAATGCCCAATACAGACGTAATGGCATGGATAATCACATGACTCGACATTGATAATTGTGTATGTGTGTTTTATTGTTGAAGGGTGCACTGTGATTATGTCCTCCATACACCCCGTGCCCTGAGCTGAACACCAATTGCACCCTCCTAATCCATGTGCATCAGAAACAATGGTCTATCAGGTGCTGCCGCACAGCACGTCCCTCATGGGCATCGCCACCTGCATGACCTGCAGCCCCCTCTCCTCCATCCTCATCCCCGTCATCATCCTCAGACGGTGGTCGCAGTTCTATGTCAGGGGGCATTGGCACATTCCGTCTGATACACATATTGTGAAGCATGACACATGCCATGGTGATCTTGGCCACCTTCTCATGCCCGTACAGGAGTGCCCCGCCCGACCTGCTGAGGCACCGGAAGCGTTCCTTCAATAGGCCGAATGTCTGCTCGATCACCACGCGGGTACGGGTGTGTGCATGATTGTAGTCCTCTTCGTGCCTGTTCTGTGGGTTCCGCACAGGGGTAAGGAGCCACCTCTTCAGGGGATAACCTGCATCACCTGCATGGGTGCAACAATGGGTATGTGTAAGTGTCTACATAATGTGGAGCGTGCACATGTCACACAAACAAACATTGCATATTCAACGACATCCACTGATCCAAGCACGCATGGCAATCAGGGTAACTGCAATGTGGGAAGGTGAGGTGGTCCTTGCAAGTGGACATGCACCATGCATGCATACAGCAGGGATTGCCATGTCCCGCCAGAGTTTAAGTGATTTGTGTTTCCTGGCCCTGGCAACGTTAGTGCCACACTGCTAGTACACTGCCATTCCTTAGTTGATGTCCCCATGCTGTTTGATGGCAATTCTGTGGTGGGGTACGGGTGTGCCTCACCACAATGGCTACAGGGGATCCATTTGTATGCACTCATGTGCGCGGACCATTTCTGATGTAGTTCAGCGTACATTTCAGTTGTGATTTTGATATGCATGTTGCTGATTTGTGTAATGGGGGAATGGTGTGTTGTGCGGTGTGCATGTTGTTTGGAATGGCCTGTTTGGCGTAATGGATTGATATGTTTGCCGTGGCACTCACTTCCGGCATGTGGTTTTGTCTCTGGTCCATTGTGGGCTGCCTCACTGTACAGTGATGCAAATATGTATGTCCATTCTTCTCATGACACAAGTTCACGCACAGTTGGAGTATGCATCTCCCCCCCCCCATTCACGCCCAGTTGGAGTATGCATCTCCCCCCCCCCATTCACGCCCAGTTGGAGTATGCATCTCCCCCCCCCCATTCACGCCCAGTTGGAGTATGCATCTCCCCCCCCCCCATTCACGGCCAGTTGGAGTATGCATCTCCCCCCCCCCATTCACGGCCAGTTGGAGTATGCATCTCCCCCCCCCACTCACAATCCACATCACACTGACATGTGGTCAGCCTGCTACTCACCAAGTAGCCACGAACGTTGTCCAGCATGTCGCTCCATGTATCGTGGTATTGTCGAGTTCCGCAGGACCATTGCATCATGGGTTGAACCGGGATATCGGGCACAGCAATGTGTGATGATCTTATTGGAGTCACATACCATTTGGACGTTGATGGAGTGGTATTGCTTTCTGTTACGGTACACTACCTCATTGGCATGTGGGACCACCAGTTCTACATGGGTACAGTCGATGGCCCCAATGCAACTTGGGATGCCTGCCAGTGTATGGAAGCCTACTTTGGTGTTGGAGATCTCCTGGGCAGTCCGTGGCATGTATATGTGTTGACTTGTGTGCTGCAGGAGGGCATCGAGCACCTGGTTCAGTGTGCGTGAGAATACTGGTTGTGATATGCCATGCATCTGACCTACCGTATGCTGGTAGGTGCCTGTGGCCAAGAAGTGGAGCACTGTTACTACCTTCAGTAGAGGGGGGATGGCAGTACGGATGTCAATGAGACTCACAATGTCGTTGTATATCATGTCTACTATGGTGGTGATGGTATCCCAGTCCAGACGGTACAGGGTGTGTATCTGCTCAGGGGTTAGGTTGACTGGACTGGCTCTGATCCTGGGAATTGGTGGCTGCCTCTGTGGTATCACTAGGTGCACTGGTGGTGCTTGCTGCGCCTGTCTTGCCCTCCTCCTCCTCCTCCTGCGTCTCCTCTGTGCTGCCTGTTGTTGTAGCTGCTGCACAGCAATCATGTCCTCTAGCCCATGTAATGCTGCTAGTATTGCATCCATCTTGGTGTGGGAATGGGTGTGGGGAGGGGTGTGGTGTGCTCTTTTGTGCTGCCAGTCTCCATTGCCTCCACCTGTGCTGATTTTGTCCACCTGTGGCAGGTTGGAACTCTGCTGTGCTCTTTTAACGTGTGGTTCGCGATGCCGGTATTAGCGCCTTGCCGGTAAGGGTTCTTTGGGTCTAGTACATGCCGGTATTGCCATGTACGCATGGCTCGTGATGCCGTGATATTAGCGCTATGCCGCTATTTCCGGTCTGAGGGGCCGCGCGCTCACGGACTTGCCGCTAATAGTGCCACCGTACTTTGCGGTGCCGCTAATAGCGGTATGTCCGGGTCGTGATTGGGGAGGGGATTTACCGATATCGGTAATCCCTTACCGGTAACGGTATGTCCCTACCGCCTACCGTGTAATGAGGCCCAATGTATTGGCCTATTATTTCATAATTGATTTGCGTGCAATTAACAAGATTGTCACACCACAGTTTCCGATTGCGCCTGATGTTTTATGACCATTTTGACTATGATTCCGGCTATGGCCACACATTTTAGCGTTATTGATTTGAAAAATGCTTTCTTTAGCATTCCTGTACACACAGATAGTAGATACCTGTTTGCGTTTACCTTAGGAGGATGTTAATTTACATTTACACGAGTTCCTCACGGTTATACCGATATTCCAAGCATATATAGTATTAAAAGAACAGCTTGATAGGCTTCAGTTACCGTCAACCTGCACGTTGCTGCAGTACATTGACTATCTGCTCATTGCAGTGGATTCTGAGGACACTTACAAGGAGGGTACTATTTTACTGCTTATTCATTTAGCTACACATGGACATAAGGCTTCACTAAAGAAGTTTCATAGGTCGCATATTTGGGCTATCTCCTGTCAAAGGAGGGAAGGCGTCCGACACCTGAACATATACAAAGCATATCTGACATATCTGTTCCAAATACACAAAAGGAAGTCAGAGTTTTTATTGGCATGGCTTCTTATTGTAGACAGTGGATCCTGAATTTTTCGATTTCGAACAAACCTATGCTGGCATTGACAAAGAAGGATGTTCCTTTGACTTTGCCATGGGACATAGATTGCCACAGCGATTTTGATCTGGCCAATGCTGCGTTGTGTTCAGTGCCAGTATTGAGCACACCAAATTATGAGAAGAATTTTGTTTTGTACGTGCACAAGAAAGAGGGTTGCACTTTGGCTGTATTGACACAGGGACATAGAGGAAAGAGCAGACCACGCAGCTATTTTTCCTCCACGTTAGACCCTGTTGCATGTGCTTTGTCGAAATGTTTTAGAGCTGTGGCTGCTGCTGCATCAGTAAAACAAAGTGAGGGTATGGTTTTAGGTCACTTTTTAACCGTGATGGTACCTCACTCTGTTGATGTTCTACTAAACAGAACACAGACACAGCATCTCACTTCTGCTCGATTAATGTAATGAGTTGATTCTATTTGCACCGCACATCCAAATTAAGAGATGCTGTACTTTGAATCCGGCTGAACTTTTGCTGTCTCCACAAGAGGAAGACCCCACTAATGCTATGTCCTATGATTGCCTATATATTACAGAACAAGAGACAAAAGGCAGAATTGATTTCAGCGATACACCTTTGAAGTCTCCAGATGGGCAACTATTTTGTGATGGTTCCTGTTTTAAGTTACATGATGGTAGTTCCACTGCCGCAATTACCACATTAGACACCATTGTTGAGAGCAGAAAGATACTGCATAATTCCGCCCAGGCTGCGGACATTGTTGCATTGACCAGAGCATGCAAGATTTCTGAAGGGTTTAGCGTAAACATCTATACTGACAGTCAGTACGCGTTTGGAGTGGTTCACAATTTTGGGCAATTATGGGCTGAGAGGGGATTCTTGACATCACACAGCACCAAAATTCAACATGTTACTCTGATAGTACAATTGTTCTCAGCACTAACGCTTCCTACACAGTTAGCTATAATGAAATGCTCCGCACACCAGAAAGTGATGGACGACATAGGAGAAGGAAACGCTTTTGCTGATACAATTGCTAAACAGACTGCTACCAATCCACACTCAGGGATGTATGTGTTGGATTTGGCTAAATGGGTTAATGACACCAATGTAATGGAAGAAGGGATCAATAGTGTGAAAGAGATTCAGGATGAAGCAACAGCAAAGTAGATTAAACAATGGATTAAGGGTCTGGCTGGACTAGATGTTCAGGGTTGTTGGGTGGACAATGAGAAACAAAGCTGGGTGCTGCCTAATGCTTATGTCACTGCTATAGTTACTATGGCTCATAGTCCAGCACACATATGCGCAAAAAAGATATGCTAGCATTTAGATCACGTATGGCACAACAACAATATCCCAAAAATTGATGAACGTTTGGTTCAGAACTGAATGATATGTTTACAACACAACATTGGGAAGGGCACGCCAACCTCGAAGGGTAGTTTTGGGCCTCCTTCTATGCCATTTGAAGTGTTTCATTTTGACTTTATCGAGATGCAACGCTGCCAAAACTATAAATACGTATTAGTTGTGATTTGTGCCTTTAGTAAATGGGTTGAGGCTTTCCTCCTGATAGACAAAACTGCTCTGTCGACGGCCAAAGGCATGTTAAAGGAATATTTTCATAAGTTTGGCCTGCCGAGAGTCATTTGTTCCGACAATGGGCCGCACTTTATCGCTGATGTCATTCTGCAAATATGTGCGGGATTACAGATTGGTAAACATTTTCACTCAGTGAGACATCCTCAGAGTGCCGGTTTGCCATAATGGTATTTTGAAGAATAAACTAGCGAAGGTGTGTGCACATAGCAATTTGAAATGACCTGACGCTTTACCAATAGCTTTACTTTCAATGCGTACATCCGCACAGTCAAAGACAGGACTTTCCCCATACGAGATCGTAATGGGAAAGCCTGCAAATGTATAGAATGCACTGAGACCAAAAAGGTTGGCAGAGATCGCGTATCCATTACTGTCTGACTATTGTGACTAGTTGACTCAAAACTTGTGTTTGATTCACCAATCGGGTCGAGCAGCCTTACAAGAGAAATATGCGGGCCCAGGCCATCGAATTCCACCTGGGGAGTTTGTATTGTTGAAGAACTTTGATAGGAAAATGTGCCATGCACCATGCTGGAAGGGGCCTTACCAAGTGCTATTGGCCACGCAGACAGCAGTACTCTAATTGAAAAGTTGAGAAATCAGAAAAATCAATAAAAAATGAATTAGAAAAAAAAAGACAGCAGTACGTGTGACCTGCAAGCAACATTGGATACACGCAACACACGTGAAATGAGTGCCATTACCTTTGCCTCTCGACGAGTGTGACAAAAAGGAAATTGATCAACATGTGCCAGTCCTGATCGACACCAAGAGTGATATGAAACCACTTCCTGAATCCGTGGGGCTTGGGGAAACAGTTCTTTCTTCTTCCTCTGCATTGACTGACCTTGTTTCGTCGGAAATTAACGATCCTTTGTTTATTGACCATTCAGTACCCGGGGCTTTGAGGTACAAGCTGCGACCACGAAACCGGATTTAGTTCAGGGATTGACATTACGTTTTGTAATAGAATAGGAAAGTGTGGTAGGAATACTGCACCAACAAGAAACCAACGTTGTGTCAATCCCTCGTCATTCCCCTCCAGACAAATTAAGGGGCAGGGAGCGGCAAAGAAGACTACAAGCAAGATTGGCCATGTGGTCAGGTGCCACCAACGGATGAACTTATAAAGCCTATCAGTGAGGCTTCTTAACTGACGCTGAAGGACTATGCCTGCGTTTGGGGCTGCTTGTTTAAATGAGGACATGGTACATTTCCAGGTTTATGGGCCTGTATTTCAAGGGCCCTGGTCTCCGAGGACAAAATCGATAATAATCTTGGTAATAACCTGTATTATGGTCACATTGATACCTGTACTATGGTATCTGGAAAGTGTGATTCCACTTGATACTCTATTGCCAATGTTAGTGCATCCACAATGTCTCCCCTACATGTGTATGCACACACTTTACGTCCACGTGATCTCAGTCATAGAGGGGGTTATCATAACAACACCCTCATGATGATTATGAATGCAACGCATGCTATTTTGAATAAAACTAATTGCTGGGTTTGTTCACATTTACCAGAGCATGGTGAGAAGGGGATATGTTGGTATGTTCATCCCTTCCCCCTGTCTACTGCATGTTATGCCACATTCAGGGCACTGTTGTTTGGACGATGGAATGACAGTGCCACTGGTAACTTTGATGGTACAAATGTTAATGAATTCGATCGACTGGTATTATTGCTTCTAGGATGTTCAGTGTTTGCAAACAAAAGCACCCTCAATGCTGCCACTGCCAAACATTCTGATAAGTATTCCAGACCTTACCAATCAATTATCTGTTTCAAAATGACTCCAGTAGGGAATAAGGAGGTTGCTCCTCCATCATACACCATCAACCATGACCCTGATTATGTCCCATTTTGTTTGCGTAAAGACGGTTCCCGACCTATGGGCTCTTTTGATAAATGCACAAACACAGCTGTTTTGGTGAAAGAGGACAGGCCTCTGTATATAGGGGGTTCTATCTATTTCATTTGTGGAAGTGAAGCTTATCCTTGGTTACCTAAAGATTGGCAGGGTACATGCTATTTCAGAATACCAGATATCATGTTCAATATGACATTAGAGCAAAAGACCATTAGACTAGTGGCCCTTCAGAACAGAATGGTGTTAGACGTCATCCTGGATGAGCGGGATGGTGTATGCAAAATGGTCTGGTCTATGTGTTGCGTTTACGTACCTGACTCCGCCCCCACCATTTTCCAAGCAATCAAGAGATTACATATTCTGGGTCCGGAGGTACATATTCCCCAAGGGGATTGGGATCTTAGTGTATGGTTCGGTAGTTCACTACGAACTTGCGGTTGGAAGATATTTTCTGTTTTAGCTTAGTCCTTAGTATAGTTCTATTTTGCTGCTGCTGTATTCAATGTTTACCTGTCCTAGGTTCAATGCTAGGGGATTGCTGTGCAAGTACAATGGTCAAACTGAAACCAAGCCCACACTGTACACTGTACACATCACTAATGCACTCATAATGCAGGGCGTTGGTAAAAAAGAGTTTATGGCAATCAGTGTTCATGATAGTGATGATTCGGGGTGTTCTGATGATGACACTACATCCTGGTTGTCTGAGGATGTCATGCTTGGATGATGCTTTTGGCTTAGGCCAAAAGGAGGGTTTGTGAAAATATATTTAGTTTAGTGTGCTATAAGGTATGCCTATTGGCCTATTCACATTTGCATCACTCTACAAACCTATTGCCACAATAATGGTGGTCATGTTTCCATTTTGTTTTATTCGCCATCTTCAATAAAATTTTCAGTTCTCTGCTCATTTTGCGGTTTCACTCTGCATGCGGTAGAAGACAGTGGCATGAACTTTCAGACACTTACAAGACAGGAATGCACATTCTGCTGAGCGTGTTGTTTGTCTTTCATTGTAGAACCTTGAAGTCCTTACAGAAGCATAGCTACTCTATAAGTTAGGTGCCTGCCTGTCTCAACCATGTTTTCTCTACTGAACAAATAATTATAATAATGTGTATCTGAACCGTGCTCCTCTAGAGAAAACCCTATTCCTAAGCTTTAGAGCAGGCTGACCTTAGGCTCCAGAAGCAACATAGATAAGCTGTACAGCAAATGTTACCTTGTACCAGAGAACACGATATGCCCCCACGCACTGTTTTGCCTTGCTCCCAGACAGTATGGCTGGGGGAAAATGCAAGAAGGTTGTCTTGGTAATATCATCTACATGGAAAGGTCATGAACCCTATGAACCCTATCACATGAGGAGGCTGGACAAATGTATTGTATGTGATTGCAATTTGTACATAGGTATCTGTCTCTGGTGGCTTGGGGGCTCTCTCCCTCCAAAGTGCCTGTACACATGCATCGTGGGGTACTGAGACTCAGTCATGATTTTAATAAACTCTGTACTTTGACCTTGTGACTGGCTATTTCCATTTCTTTGTAGTAAGCCTCATTTTGTGCTCTTTCAATGCTAATATGCCAGTTGCAGCTGGAGTTGTAGAATGCAGCCTGTAAGAGCTCATTTAATTTACCTTGTGCAGTTTATTGATATGTTTCCACCTATGTGGAGCATTCATATACATTCTACTTATTGGTTTGTAAAAC
Source organism: Ambystoma mexicanum (assembly GCF_040938575.1). Classification (NCBI taxonomy): domain Eukaryota; kingdom Metazoa; phylum Chordata; class Amphibia; order Caudata; family Ambystomatidae; genus Ambystoma; species Ambystoma mexicanum. The sequence continues at coordinate 1,244,067,156 of NC_090935.1, read as the reverse complement.
AAGCAGGCTGCTCCATGCCATACATTTAGATTAACACTGACAGATATTATTGAGAGGGATATGGATGAGCGAGGTTAGGGAACCATTTTGGTCTATGTACCATGACATTTTGCAGTACTGGGGATCCAGGCACTAGTAATTGGTAAACATGAGTGCTTCATCATAGGCTTTAATATGCAGCATTGTACAGTTGGATACCAACATTGGACATGCAATGCTGCAGTACTGCATGCCTTTGATTGGTGGCACTTTGCAATGTGGAACTAACACATGCCTAAAGAAGTTGAGTAGAACACGTCTAACACTTGGGCTGTGCAGTCTTGTACATGTAATGCAACCTGCAGATAAGCAATCCTTTTTTCGAGGTGAAAGATTGATATTGATATTGATATTTTATTTCTATCACGCTCATACATAAGTGTTTCAGAGCGCAGAAATCTGAGCTTCTGTATCTTTCAGAGGATTTTTTAACACCTCAGGTGGTCCTCTATTGCATGCCTCTAATTGGCAGCGTTGTGCACTTGGGCCGTGTCATTGGATGCATAGGAATGCACTACCACAAGCTGTTAATAGGTAGCACTGTGCAAGCAGGCATACGTAATGTGGCTGCAACCAAACTAATTGTGTTCCTTTGTTCCCTTTTGCCCAGTGAAACTTTGGGTTGTGAATCTGTGCTTCCTTGTTTGTCACAGGCTTTTGCACCGGTTTGGTTGCCGTTTTTTTAAATTAATTAACTAGTTGTAGAATTGATATGCTCTGTGTGTTTCTGTATAGAACAGATTTGGAAAGCACAAATACATGTGTTCCGAATGTGTATTTGTCAATAAACACAGAATTCCTGTTCCAGTTGTTGCTATTTACACATCTGTCATGGTGCTGAAGTGTTTCTGCACATGCAATGGTTACTAAATACATATTTTTATCATAGCATACACAAAGTGACACCTTAAACATTTGTGATCCTGTATACATGTGTCCAAGTGACTCTAAAAATGATAGCCAAAAGCAGGAGTATTGGAAACACAAAGATTCTGGGGGTGGGGGTACAAGTGAATGGCCAGTGACTTGGTACTGGCACATCCCATCTCAACCCAAACCAAATTGCCATATTTCTATGTGCCTTTAATGCCTATGTGTATTATGTTGTATATGGGTGGGAGGGGTATGGGGGTAGGGGAACAAAGTATGCTAGTATTGCAAAGATATTTACTCTCCAACATTTTTGTTTATTCACATGTTGCACAATATGTACTGACATTTTTAAACACATGTTTGTTTCCAACTGGTACTTTGTAATTTTACTCATGAGAGCACAATCAGCTCTCTTGGCCATCATTACACATTATAGATAGTAACGTCATCCTCAGCACACAATCAACAGTATGTGGTTGACTGGAGAAAGAGTCTTACCTGCTCAGTGTGAAATCAGAAACTTAACAGGAAATTATTGGCAGGTCAATTTGAAATCTCCAAACACCCCTCCTGTGTCCTTCTTGCTGATAATTGGATACATGCTAATTGTGAGGTCATCTGGTGCACAGCCTTTGCATTCCAATGGCTGCTGGAGCCGAATACAACATTTGCAGTTTAAGCTTGTCTCTGGAAAGCAGCTGATTAAAGAACATCAGGGTTATTACGAAATTAATTATAATTATCCTAATTCCTGCAAACTTTTGCATCTTGGTACAATTTATAAACACATAAATGCGCTTTCTTTGCATTCTCCGGCGTCTTTTGTTATTCCCAATATACACTCTATTTGTAATGGGAATATGTCCTAGTCTCAGTCCGGACAACAGGGCCCAGATTTGGGAAAGAAAAACAGGACTGGAAAAGCATCTCACAAATGACCTTGGGAGTGTTGGCGTGTATGCACAACAAACTAAAAGGATCACAGCACACCTGGGGGGTGCAGCCTGCTCCAAAGGGGAAGTCTGAAGGAATGTGGAGGGTCTGTGCATACATTTGCATGTGGCAAGGTATGGCATTCAACAGAGCATTGCTTATTCTAGAATGCCTGAACAGTTTGCCATGCGCTTTTTCTTTGCGAAATAATGACTTTCACCTGCTCTTTATTTTATGTGCTGTAATATTTGAATGCCCTTACTGATTCGACTTCTGAAGGGTGAGGCATTGTGTTGGACCTGCTGTGTTAGGAACTCTAAGTTTCAGGAGTGCGCAGGTCTCAGCAGCAAATGCTTAATTCACTGAGCTACAAGATCAGCTAATGTTTATGGATAATATGTCTGTTATCCAGGCCTACCAACGGGAGGAGGTTACAAAGAAGGGCTGTTCGTTTTGGGGGAAAAATTGTTCCATAAATGAAAGCATTCGACAGAAGGGAGTCCAGAATGGAGAGGCTGGTAAAAATGATAGTGACAGACTTGTGAAGCGAGGGCAGGGTTGGAAGGGTTCAGAGACAGTACACTCTGTTAAAAATTTGATATAGTAGAAGCCATTTTGGCATCTACACAGCAAGTAAGCTAAATGTATTGCCAAAGGATGAGAGGATTCCCAAAAATGCAACTAGATCCCAATAAACAAATTGTTAGAATGACCAGGGAGATCCTCTGACCTTTGGCTGCTGTGCGCAGTTTACACTATTGAGGAATTTGAGCCCTGGGGAGGGGGCTGTAATTGGTGTTATGGGCCCACACCTGAGTTATGGGCCTGAGGTCAAATTGATGGTGCATAATGAGAGTAAGGGACCATAACACTTGCTACAGTCCTATGTACATAGGCTGTAATGCCATTATTGTATGGCTAAATGCTAGAAGCAGATTTAAGCAGTTTAGAAACAAAAGAGAACCGTCGCAGGAAGGGACGATTGTACAGGTGAAATGTTGGTTAAGGGAAACACTGTGGCAGAATGTTGGGAGAGAACATGAAGCATTGCAACACTGGTGAAAGCCCTCTGCAGACACATTGCCATGCCCAAGTTCCAAAGTTATAATTAGGCTGTATAAACGTAGCCTGAGGACCATACCACGTGTTTAGGGCCCTAAAGAATGAGTTAAAGGCAGGGACGTCCTTTCACAAAAATGCCAGGGGTAGCAGAGGTGACATCATACGACCCTTGACCTCTGATGAAATCACAGAAAGTGATGTAATTTTACCCCACCCCGAAGTGATATCACAGGAAGCAATGGAACACGACCTTTCATCCCTTGAAAAAACAGGAAGTGGCATCACATAGGATTGTTGCCAAGCACACTACGAAAAATATAGTTATGATATCACTATAATGTGATATACATTTCATACAAGATTGATCGCCATATGTATCATTAAGATAAGTGTGTATAGGCCCATATTACCAATTACTGTGAATGCAAGCAGACGTCCATGACCAAAAGATAATGATGTGCTATTATATAGCACTTATGCTTCAGCTCTTTATATAGAGCACATATACATACTATAACACCCAACCTGTGTTGGTGCTCATTTATCGACCTCAGACGGATGAAAGGCTAAGTTGAGGTCTATAAGAACAGACTAAATCAGTGACTCACCCCCTGAAGTGTACCTGAAATAACCTTTAATGCGTCTAGCAATTATTGTACAGAATTCTATGAAGACAAATTATTTGGTATTCCCATTCTTTCTTATTTAGGCTCACTGCTGAAAGTGTTAGACTTGCGGAACTCCTGTTCTTTTTTGAAACAATTCTTTTTTCAAGAGGCCTGAACAAGAAAGCCAGTCACTCCAGAAGCAAAGAGCCACATGGTGCTGGCCACAGCCGAGGACGTTGCATAACATTTTTAAAATCCTTTTTTTAGGGGTTGCAAGGGAGACCACAGGGGTAGCAATGGAGACCTCAAGGGTCACAATTGTAACCCCTGGCGACCCCTAAATGACATCTCTGGTTAAAGCCACAAGCGCAACAAGGGTGTTTAACAAAGTTTACAGGCCTATACCTGCTGGTACAGCCTGAGGGTGGGGTCTGTAAACGTATTATGTGCTATTTGGAGAATTAAAGACAAAGCAGTTAGAAATCTTCCTGGGATATTTGCAGGGAATTAGTTGGCTGGTTGCACGTGCATAGCTATGTACCGACCGAGCAAAGGAGAGGCAAGTCTTGACATAAAGTACTGAAGAAAAGATTTTAAAATGTGTCATTAGTTTCCTCAGATTATATGTCATTGCCATATAAAAATTACATAACTGCATGACGAAGTAGCCATCTTTGGAGCAGCACTAGTACATGCTGTAATGGAGTAAAGAATACTGCATTGTGGATACTAGCAAACAGATCTTACATTTCTCTCTTGTACATGCTCATTGTAGAAAATGAACATATTTCAAACAAATCATGAATATACATGAGACTACATTGTATACATACATTTATGGTTAATATTGAAAAGTATATATGACATGACTCATAGGACTAATACACCCCTTGAAACTACTTTAACAACACATATTTAAACACTGAAAACCTTTGAGTCTCCTGATGATCTTAAACTATCCCACTATGATCTGGACAGCACATTTATTATTCATCATCTGTAGGCGAACCCCTTATTCCATTTGATGTTTTTATTAGGACCATCAGTATGGCTGTGTGCCAAATAAATACGTTTTTGTTTAAATTTGTCTAGTTTAGTTTCTATTCTTGATTGATTATGACCCGTCACCTTAAGTTTCACTGTCCAATGAAAACTGTCAAATCTATGTAGTGCTTTCACAAAGTGCTTCACTAGCGGGCTGTGGTGATTTTATTTTTGATACAACCCATGCAAGTTTCATTCATGCAAGTTTTCACTTTCCTTACAGTTACAACAATATACACCACTTAGGCCTTTGCTGGTTTGACAATTTGAAACATCCTGCTGACTCCATTGATAGGAAAGGCCTACATGGAGATTTCTTGTTTGTGAGTGTACACACTGAGCTTCTACCGCAGGGGTAATGACCCCTTATCTGATCCAGGACGCACAAATCAGTTACATTTCTTAACACTGGGGCACTTTCTGCCCTGTTGTTTTATACCATGCCAAACTGCACTTGTTATGGTGCAATGGTTTCCTAATATGTCCCAGTGTTTTTAGAAATAGGGCAAACTTTGCCCTAGTGCTAATACCGTGCAGCTTTGCACCTGCACCGGTGCAAACTTTCTGTAATCTGGCCCCGGATGTCTGTTTCCGGTCGTTGATGTAAACATTTGGAAATTTGTATTGAACAACTTTCTTAAGGAAAGTGTTAATGTTAGAGGCATGTTTTTGAAAGTACCTAGATTATAATTATGCATGAAAATGTTGCAGTTCTTTTTCAGTACCTTCAGTCTTATTACCCATTCTATCCAATGTCCTTATTATCACGTTTTCCTTCTTCCGATATGAAAGTATCAGTAACATATTTTGCTCTGTCAGTGGCAATACATATATTACCTTTATTTACTATTTTGCTCATAGCCAGAACCATCATTCAATATGAAAATGTATTCAAAATGTATATTTTGAAGATGTATTTTGTAGGAGATATCATAAAATAACAAAATAATCTTTCAGTCCTAGCAATTTCCTTCTTAAGGAAGGACACCCAAATACACGCAACTGTGTTTGGGTGGGACATTACAATGTAGTAATGCTTACCTTAGTAGACACATATGCTCCATTTGATGGGAAGAGAACTGTGGAGTGCATGTCAATTCCTGCATGACAATTGCGATGCATAAAATACAGAAAAATACCCTTTGCTGTGCATCTTTTCCCTTGAAATGCTGACGCGCAAAAAATAATTTTTTCCTAAAACACAATTTTATATGACATTTGGTTTGCTTTAACCCGAGTCAAGTGGCTGATGCTGCTTTTGCTCTGTGCCTGGTTGTTGCGCTAAACCATTTTTTATAATTTCTTTTGCTCCCAAGTGGAATGTAGAGAGCAGAGTTCAGGTATCAGTAGACATAGAAATTTGATGTATGCCTGCTCTGGTGGAAATCACAGTTGACCAGTTACAAATGGTTTCTACTGGATCCATATGGAACCAGATAGGTTGCATTATTGTATAGTAGGTAAGCCCTATAGAGAAAATAAGGTAATTTGTAGGAGTTGAACACAGTATTATTTATTTCCAATTACACAGCCAAAAGACTGTGTACAGGTTATTGTGGATATTGGAAATGACACTTGTCTTTAAGTCAATTTCATCCTCTACCTTTGTGCCCTTGGACATGTTCCAGTGAGACATAATTTACAATCTTCAACTTTATGAATGCTTCTGAGACTTGCAGAGTTAATGTATCAATGCCAATGGCAAGGTGTGATGGATGGGCAATGGTACTTGTCATGAAGCTCATTCTTGGTTGTGGTGAAAAAGGTTTGGGGGAGTGGACCGGGCGATTGAATTGGGCCTGCTTAAAATACCAATTGGAGTGGCCCCTGCAGTAAGAGGGCAGGGTTGTTTGCGGATCAATGTTTCAGGAGTTGGTGGGTTTAAGGCTGGTGGAGGAGTTTTCAGTTCTGTCGGTGGTGGTGAAATATAAAAGCCAACCTTTAACTGGTTATTGACCATGTGTTGATTTATTACAACCTGACAGGGCTTAGCTAAGCATCAATATTGTATTTGTATTCATATCTATTGGGCATAAGGAGCCTCTTTGGACAGAAATGATGTAGAAAGGAGGTAATGCAGGAGGCAGAGACAAACCCAGGGATGGGGTGTCCTTAGAAGAGAATCGATACATCTATGTTTTAGTAACCAGTTGATGAGGGCTTAGGGTGATGGAAAACCCCAGTTTAAGTGGAAATCCCACACTCAATAACTGAAATAGACAAAGTAAATGGCAAAATACGCTTTATTAACAGTCCACATAAAGCAGGGATAGCATACAAGCAAGTTCACTCTTGACGCTCTCAGCCATGACAATGGATTAAAAACAAAAAATACATCATCATTGACGTCACATCACAATTCTGGTTACAAAGACCTATGGGGTTGATGAATTGGTTTAGGGCATAGACTATGCATACATTGTATATGGGCTAGTCCTTTCATTGGCTATTGCATATCTGATGGCTCCACCTGGGATCACCTATAAATTGATAATAGAGAAAACATGCCATCTTCAAAGAAGTTGATTGGTTAGTATAACATATATTGGGTGGCATAACATTGAGAGTTTCTATTGATTGGCATCTTACTTACCAACCTTGAGCAATTGGCAGACATCAACACATGAACCAAAAATGGGAGTAGGGGGAGAAAGGTCAGCAAACTGTTTTTATTCATTTAACAAATATACCATCCCTTATTCCTAGGCCAGAGTAACTCCTTTGTAGATGGCCTTGCACAGTGCCATACATCTGAGATTATGTGGGGAGTCAATGCAGGTGGTTCTCTGTGTCTGGGGCTAATGAATGTACATTGTTCTTGAATCATGGATCACGTGTGAGGGGACTGTGCTCTAAATTATTTCACTTTCTATTAACTAAGATTCAAGCTAATAAGAACATGAGTGTCATTACTTTTCCGACCACTAGGGACTTAGTTGATCTTTTCTTTATGAAGTTTTAGTTTGTAATTATTTGGCACCTAGCATTCAAAAGCTGGTTGTTCTTTAATTAAACTTGGAGGATTATGCCCTGCCTTGGGAATTGTTACCTCATGTTCTCTTCTCGCCCATCCAAATCCTCTCTAATCTTCCAGTAACCTTGGAAGGGGCCACACAGCTACTGCCTGTGCCCTGCACAAATATGCATTTCATTTGATTCAGCAGTTTGAGTTTTATGAAGCTTCAAAGCCTTCGATTAATTTTAATGTGGGTTGCAGCTTTCATTTTGAAAAAGATGGCTGCCCATTACGGTCATGTTTTTATGTTAGTGAGCTATATACGTATCTTGCTTGTGTTGCATTTCAGAGTATACATTGATTATGTTATGTTCTTCGTGTTTATATGGTTGCAAGCAATTTTCTTCATGCATACAGGCATAATTGACCTAGTGCGTTTCTTTGTGTTGTGCACATGTGTGTTTCATGGCTAATGGATGCATATATGTTTCTTTCGTAAGTCTGGTCATTCTTGCCATCTTAACTCACATTGATTCTTCTGTCATTTTATGCGCCTCCTTGGGGTATGGGTGATACAGCTGTCTCAGTGAATAGCACTTCTGACCTTTATGATATTGGACCGGGGGATGGACGGTTGCCCTGAATGACGTATTCATCCGTCTCTCGACATTCCCCCCCTCTGGTCCAATATTTGACCACACCCACATTCTTGACCTCTGAAAGTAAGCGTCCCCCAATAAGGCAGTTAATTCCCCTCAATGAGAGGCAGTAAAGGACACACCCCAGGAGGGAATGGGACCAGGACCAAGTGCGGTTGAAATTAAAAGGTTTTATCTAAATCAAAATAGGGCATGCAAAGGACTCTGCAAACTCTGAGAGTGCTCTGTCTGACAATAGCAAAGACAGTCAGTTATATTACAAATACACGTCATGCATGAGCTAAGCTATAGGGGCCACTTAGTCGTGGGGATTAGATGGCGACCTCTAGCTACTATGTTGTCTATACGCTCTGTGCTTCATGATTGGCGGGGATCCACGTGGTGGCATTAGGAAGTGCTTGGGTCAGCTGGGCTCGTCAGGGTGGAGCTCCAGGGCACTGGCTGTCAACGGAGATTCACCACTTTGGTTCTAGAAACTTGCCCTTGTGGCCTTTCATACACATTCATCACACTCATCTATGCCAGGTTGTTATGTAAAACTTCTAACACATCAATCTAATACCTGTGTGGGGACACAAGAAAGCAGCATGCAATAAGAGGCTTCCTCCATACATCATCGTAAAGTTGTCATTAAGAAAGGTTCCACTCTCATGGGTCCAGGTGTCTTATCAGGGGGGCAAAGGTCAAGCTACCTTCATCATTTTATCCTATTAGATGCTGTAAATGATGGCTCTGGGGGATGTTTGCACAAGGACGGATAACTGTCTTCGTGGTCTGTTGGATTTGGGGTGAAGTGGAATACCATTAGGTGAGGGGGGCACATAGCTGGCACCTCAAAGGTGGTGAGATTTAGGACTGGGTAGCTCGTAATTTACTTGGCCTGGCCATGGCAGTACACAGTGATTGTATGGCGGCCTCTGACATGGGGGAGGTAAATACTTGGAGCGGGCCCAGCAGGAATGTGGGAGGCGAAACTGTGCGGTTTGAACACCAGCAAGCCCTGGCGGTGTCTATGCTATGCTACACTATGGGCCGTGCAGCCTCACCTGTCAATCCGCAGCCACCCTGCCTCCCGGGCCCATGTGCATGGGGGGCTGCCGACGAGTCATCAGCCTCACGTAGGTGGGCAATGTGGGGGAGGGGGATCCTAAATACCTGTCCTCCCATACATTTCCCCCCTTTTGTTACTTAAGTAATGAATACTGTAACTCACCCAACCTCTGACGTTCGTTTTCATTAGCAACTGCTTCATCCCATGCCGGTGTCCCCTTTATTGGCATCCAGGCTCTACACACCCCTCAGAGACTTTCCCCCTTCTACCATACTCATCCGGTATGCAGGTCATATATATGCATCCCCCATCCCCCTCCAAGTCTACCCATACCTCCTTATACCATTCTCGTTCCAGAGGCTCTTTTATTGTTGTCTGGTATAACCTATCCACTATGTCCCCGTCATAGTATAATGACACCATCCTTTATTTAGGTTCAGGATCCTCACCTGTTTGCACTTCTGCCTCCTGCATGATCTGTGCTGCTCCTCTAGCGGTGCCCATTGTCACCATCATCATTGCACCATTAGGGACTGTGTTTGCGCAGCACCGAAGACCTAGCTGGCACACACAAAAAATCAGGAGGAAAAATACGATGATGGGTATCAGCATTTTGACAGTCAATCCTAGCCAGGATGGTACTCAGGAAAAAATGTTGTTGAACCACGAGCTCTGGTCCACACCACCTTCTTTCTTCATCTGTTCCCCCAAATTGTGCACTGCCGCGATAACGTGTGATAGAGTTCCGTTGTCCGTATCTGCAGAAGGTACGAATGGGCAGCACACGCTCCTGATTTTTCAGCAAACACCTCCATCCATCCCCGTTAACAGGTCTCGGACATACCTGTTCTGCATTGTCATTAGCCTTAGGGCTCTTAGCTCCACCTTGATCACGTTGAACCTTCTTCAGTGTTGTTGGCCAATTGAATCAGTTCCCAGCGCGTGATTTGCAGCCACTTGGTGTTGGCTCACGCCTGGACACTAGGGACGAGGGAGGCAAAGAATGTTTCAGCTGAGTTGAATAGCTGGTACCTGTCAGGAATTTATGCCAACAGTTCTGTGGAGGCCTTGGGTATGTAGTTGGACGACCTCCGCTTTCTGGACATCACACCTTGCGCGTTGTCCTCGGACAGGACATACATTGGTGGTTCTTCTGTTGGTTGTGAATTTTCTGGGCGACGGGTGGCTTGCAGTCCTTCTTCTCCTTTGATGTGACTCTCCGGGATCCCCATCAGGGCAGAGTGCAGCGTCGCCAAAGAACATGTGCCCCTCCAAGATTGTGGGAGGTGCAAGTATGCCTGTTTACCGCAGACCCAGTAAGTGTCCATAAGGGCTGCTGTCCCTTTCTTCATATCTGGGATAATGATCGTTCTATTGCAGTTCTTATTTCTGCCTGTGTTGTTTTTCCCTTCGCCAAGGAAGCATAGTTCGTATGTAATTTCTTTTTGCAGCTTGAACGGTTTTTCTATGGCTGTCACCCATGTTAGCTTGGTGATACGCTTCGTCCAAACTGGTGTGCAGGTTTTCTTGACCCATTGCAGGTTCTCTTCTGGTAATCCTCGTACTTCTGCTTTGCATGTTATTACTTCCTCTTTCCACTTATTTTCTGAAAACAAAGTTCCTTTAATGACTAAGAACGGTTCTTTTAAACATATCACTCCTTTGGGTCTCGAGTAGCAGGTTTTCTCATTTTGCGCATTTCAAAAGATACTGTGCGTGCCTGAAAGGTGTTCTTAATTCTACATGGGGTGAGATGAAGGAGACAGTGGGCATCTGCAAGAGGCACTTCTTGAGGCAGTAGTACCTTTGGTGTGCCTGAGGCATAGGGAATCAAGTAGCATATGTAACAGCTCTCATTTGTTGTTTGCTTTGCGGAGGAGCTCATATCTGCATACCATTTATTTTATTGATGTGGGTGTCTAGAGTCTTCTATTGTGTCTAGCCCCAGGCCAGAATACTCGTCATATTTCCTACTTCTTACCTCCCTCCTCCTTCTGCTGCTTTTGAGGTACTCTTTCGCATTCCTTGCTGCTTGCAGCATTTTGCCCTGTTCACCCCCCCCCCCTTTTCCCACTCATCATATAGGGCCAGGAATCTTTCAGTCATTTCTGCATTTTCTTCCTGTATACTTGTGGGGTATTCATGTTCTGTGGATGAATTGACTGTTGGTGTGGGCAGGTTGGCGGTACTGTCATATAACCATGATAAAACAGACGGATTACAATCATTCAGACCATAGACACTGTATTCAGAGGCATTGTACTGGGAAGTCGGGCGTGGGGTCAGCCTATTGCTGGTGTCATTTGGGTGCTGTGCATGATCAGGGTGAGTTTCATAACCCCATTTGAGCTGAAAGCCATCCCAGATTAAATATGCCCCTTCTTTAACCATCTTCGTTCCATTCCCCATGTTGGTTCCATTCCCTCCCCCATATTCATATCAATAGAGATGAATGTAATAGCCCAAAAAAAACAAGTCCAAACATCATTGTAAAAAATATAATTGCGCAGATAAACAGACCACACTCATATGAATATTTACGCAAATCAAAATTTCAGTTGCCATTTCTGTCTGCCCTAACATTATTCGGTGTGGGCTGCCCCTTCATTGCCATGGTTTCTCCTATACATTAAAACATAAAAGTGCATTAAGCATCCTCAAATAATTAATTATATCATTTTCATTAGAGAGAGAGAGAGAGAGAGAGAGAGAGGAAGAGAGAGAGAGAGCTTCATGTTGCATTTTGAAAATTATATAAATATCACATGTTACACAGTTATTTTATTCAGTTATTTCTTTTTAACGTATACCACTATCTAATGATAGGATGCAGTTACATCTTTTCTCTTCACTTATTGTGACGCTTCTTCTGTGTTTTGTACTCATTCGTCCTGTCCTTGTGTGATATTATCATAGGCCTTTCGTACGTCTGTTAAAGGTATCTAATATCTCAGGCCCTTCACTTTCACTGCTGTCGGCATGCAATACACTACTTCGTATGGGCCATGAAATCTTGGGGCATTCCACCCACGCACGAAACTCCTTACATACACCATCTCCCCTGGTATAAGCTGACCTTTTGGGTTCTCTTCTGGGGACGTTAATCCCTTGCTTTCTTCCTCATTTATGAACAGTGGTGCGAGTTGTTTTGCTATCATATGAGCCGCTTTCGTGAGTTTTGTCAAGTACTCATTGAACTCTTCACCTAGTACAGTGGTGCTTCTATGGGCGTCTGGATGTCTGCAGAGTGGGGAGTGTGCCGTGTGCATGTGCCTTCCTGTTACGATTTTGTGTGGTGACAGATGGTCGTCCTTGCTAGGCTGATTTCTCAGCTCGAAGAAGGCCATGGGCAAACAATGCATCCCGTTTTTCTTTAGTGAGAAACCCAATTTTGACAACCTTCCTTTCAGGAGGCCATTGATCTTCTCAACTACACCATTACTTTGCGGGTGATAAATTGAGCATAGTTTGTGTTTGATTCCTAACAAAGCTATCACTTCCTTGAAGAGATCATTGACAAAATGTGTGCTATTGTTGGAGCGAATTACATTGCAAATTCCCCAGCGCGGGAATACCTCCCTCACCAGGAACTTTGCAGGACACTTGGCATCCGGGGGTGCACATGGTCCTGCCTCCACCCATCGTGAAAATGGACAAACCACTACTATCACGTAACGTGACCCATTGCACCTCTCTTCCATGTCTGCATAATCAATGTGCAGCTCTCTGAAGGGGCCTGTCGGTTTTGGTATTGTTCCTCGTAATGTCCTTAGTGTCATTCCTGAATTATATATTTGGCACGTTGTACATTCATTGCCATTTTTGAAAGCTGCTCCTGCAAACCTGGGACAAACCAATTCTCCTGTATTTCTGCGGGGATATGTTGTTTTGCATTGTGTGCTGGAAAATGTAGTTGTTGGAAAGCTATTTCTAATAGATTGATTGGCATTACTACTTTACCTGTGCTGTTTTGACGCCATAGGAGGTCTGTTGCTGACTGGCTACACCCTCTTTTTTCCCACAATTCTTTTTCCTCTTTTGGTTCCCTGTCTTGCAGCTCCAGTATTTGCGACATGGGCATGGCATTGTAGCCATCTGGGAGATCCTCTTCTACATGTTTTTGTAATAGGTACTCACCTGTTCTCTCTTTTATTAAGTAAGAAGCTTCCTTGGCAGCAGCATCTGCTGCCGCGTTTCCCAAAGAGATCACATCTGTATTGTTTGTATGGGCCTGGCACTTCACTATAGCTACCATGGTGGGGTCTTTTAATGCCTCTATCAGTTCTCTTAGAAGCTCTAAGTGCTGTACAGGTGACCCATCTGCTCTGTGGAACCCTCTCCGTCCCCATCTTGCCAATCCCCCGTGCACAGTAATAGTCATGTAAGCTGAATCTGTGTAAATTGTAACTGCACACCCCTTTGCTGCATGCAATGCTTCAATGAGTGCTATTAGTTCTGCAGCTGGTGCTGAGTAATGGGCGGGTAGGCGCTGCAGTATTAGCACTTCGTACTCACCTTCTTCTAGCCTTACAACAGCTATTCCCACGTGTTTTTCTCCTGTCTCTGAATTTATTGATGTTGACCCGTCTATGAAGAGTACCTCTCCTTCAGTCAGTGCATTTTCACTCACCAGGGTCGTTTCTCCCTCCTCACCCCTGTATGTTGCACAGTCGTGTGCTTGCATGTCTTCCACTGTGCATGGTTCTGTAATAAATCTTGCAGGGTTCACTGTCTTGCATCTTACTATGTGTATGTTTGCGCTGGCCTGAATTATTTCATACGCTTTGGCTCTTTGTGTTGTGAGTGCTCTTTTTGATCTTTCCAGGATTGCGAATAGGGAGTGCTCCACGAACAGTGTCATGGAACATCCCATCACTATCGTTGCACTTTTCTCAATGGCGAACGCTGCGGCTGCGAGAGATTGCTCGCAAGCGAAGTGTCCTTGCATTACTGCCTCCAGTGTGCCACTGTAGTACGCCAGGGGCTTGTATCCCAGAGATATCTTTTGTGTCAGTACTGCTGTCATGAGGGACCCTTTACAGTGTGAGAACAGATAGAACTTGCGCTCATAATCTGGGTTCGCGAGTACTGGTGCGCCTTAAATTAGTTCTTTGAGTGATGTGAAAGCATTATCTAGTTCTGCTGACCATTGTATTTCTGTGTTTTCTCTTTGAGCTTCCTTGAGTCCTTTCAGTAATGGCCTTGTGTATGCTGCATAATCTAATATCCATTCTCGGCAGTAATTACACATGCCGAGGAATTTTTGCATTTCCTTCTCTGTTTTTGGTCTGCCTACTGCTGTGATGGCGGCTACCCTGTCTGGTATGATTCTCTTACCGTCTTTTGAAATTAGCTGTCCCAGGTACAACACTTCTCGCTGACAATATTATAACTTTCCTTTATCTACCTTGTAACCTTTGTGGGCCAACAAGTCAAGAGAATGATAGAATCTTTCCTGCACTCCTCCTCATTTTTTCTTTTCCGCAGATCAGCAAATCATCCACATACTGAATAATTGTGCTGTCTGTTGTCACATTTCCTAGATCTTCGTGTAGAATTCTGTTGAATATGCTTGGGCTTTCGCAATACCCCTGCGGTAGTCTGCAGTGCTCATACCTTTTTCCTCCCAATGTAAATGCTGTTAGATATCTGCACTCTTCCGCGAGTGGTACTTAGAAGAATGCGTTTTTCAAATCAACCACTGTGAAGCGAATCGCATCTTTCGGGATGCTGCATGGGGTGGATGCAGGATTGGGGATCAAGTGGAACTCTTTTTGGATGACGTCATTGAGTGGGCGTGGATCTTGGATCATCCTCCAAGCTCCTCCCTTTGTTTTTTTGATGGGGTAGATGCAAGTATTGCATGGTGAGTTTGAGGGCACTATTATTCCCTGTGCTAATAATGCGGTTTTTGTTTCTTTTATTCCTTCTTCTGCTTCCTGGGACAGGGGGTACTGTTTTACCTGGGCAGTATGGCTCCTTGTTTGAGTTTTATCTTAACTGGTGTCACCCCATGCAATTGTCCCACATCATGGGGGCTGGTGGTCCACAGGTCACCCCGCACTGACTGCATGTCATCATCAAAGAATGAAGGTGGTGCTCCTACCACTGCCATTAGTTGCACTGGCAGTTATATTGTCCGTATCATGATATCACAGGGGATTGCTATCTCCATTATTATTTCCCCATCACTATCTGAATCTGTGAAGAGGTCTTCATCTGATAAATCTTGCAGTGCAATGTCAGCATTGATGCACAGCACTGTGCGCCATTCGCAGCCATGTATGTCCATTGCAATTACTGCTATTCGTTGGGCTTAGACCTGAACTGCATGTAAATCTAATGACATCACGGTTCCGGGCACTATCTTCAATTCTGGGACCACCCGTGCCAATGTTTTTAACCCCTGGATGAACATATCTGGGTCCACTGGTATGCCGCGCACTTCGTGCGTACACTACCAGCATCACTCGCATGGGGCAAATCCCTGGTGTTGAGCATACTATTCCTCTCTTTGTAAAGAAGATAGTCATGTCAAGCTTACTGAGGAGATCCCTCCCCAATAAGTTAATCGGGGATTGTTCATAGTACAATAGGAGTGCTCTTACTGTTTTACCCCCCACTGTTACATCCAATTCTTCTGTTTAAGGAACTTCGACCACCGCCCCAGAGAACCCCTGCATCTCCAATTTACGATTAGATAGCGGAAACCTGCCCTCACGTAAACATGATTTTTCGGCTCCCGAATCCACCATAAAAATGAATTGTTTGTTCCCTACCTCCGTCAATAGTACTGGACACGCAAGTGCTCTCTGTGGGCTGTCCTATGCTGGGTGCCTCGTGGTCCTCCCTTGGATGAAAACATTTCCTGATACCACCGCCACTCCCCCGTATGGTGCAGGTGCACTATTTGCTGTTGTGGCGAAGGGGTTACCCTGCGTGTATGGCATGTGTTTGCGGCATTGTGGTTGCTGTTGGACGTTGTGTGGTTGTTCTCTGTGTTGTTCTGTGCACCTTTGCTCCTGCTGTCCTTGCCCCCCTCCCATTGGTAACCCGTATGGGCTACCTGGGTGTGGGTGACCATAATGCTGGTCATCTTGGTAATTACTGTTTGGCCTGCTCCTACATTCTCGTAAGAAGTGTCCCCATCTCCCACAGCTCCAACAATTTCCTTGTCCTCCTCTAGGTCCTTTGCCCCATACCCACCATTTCCTCCATACCCCGGACCACCCCCTCTGTACCCACCTCTTCCTCCTTGGGGGCTCCACACTTGCCACTGCGGTCCTCCGAACTGCTCCTGCCCATTCCACTGTGCCTGCCCATTGCCAGCCCAATTTGCTGCCATCCTTCCCTGTATCACTACTGAGTGCTGCTATAGCTGCGGCAACCTTCACCAGTTTCGTCTGTATTAACTTTGCCTCGTCTGCCAACCTTCTCTGTGCTATCTCTTTCTCCCTTTCTTTGATTCTCTTGCAGTAGTGTACTATTATACTTTGAATTTCGGGCCAGCCTCTCACTTCAATCCCTGCTATTTTTCCGAGTGCTTTCTGAACTTCTTTTGGGAGCCCTCTCTTTATTATAAAGTAAAATAGGGATGTTGATTGATCCCAGGCCGTACCCGTCTCCGCTCTCCACATCTCCTGCACCCGTAAAATGAAATCCATGGCATCTTCCCCATCAGTCATTGTACATTGCATTACTGACTGTAAATCTGGCGTGTCTGGGAAGGTGTCTCTCAAGGCATACCAGACCCTCGCACGTACTGTATTGAAGGAGGCTCCATCATGACGGTCGCAATCTAATGTTATTCCTGGGAAACCAGCCTTTGCCCAAACTCTGTCTGCTTGGTCACCCACTGCTGATACCAACAAAATGTTGACATCCCCCACTGCTAATGGCACCCCCCCTATATGCTTCTCAAATGCATAAATCCACTTACTTGCTCCTTCCGACAGCGGGGGCAATAATTTTAATAAGTTGGCCTTGTCCATTTGAGCCCAGGGTATGTAATACGGCCTCCCGCTCCCTCTATGTATCAGCAGAAGCTGCAGTTTGTTTTTACTTACTCTCCCACTACTCACCTTTGACCCGTTCCTCCCCAATGTGGCCATTCTTCCCATCCTATTCCTTAACCTCCCGGTCCACTCTTCTTCCATGGCCCTCCCCAGAGGTGTCTCATTCAACGTTTCCGACATGCTGCTACCCCCAGTCTCCCTCCCTCCAGTTCATCGTCCTCTATGTCACACCACAGCTCTTCCATTCCTCCAGTGGCCATTTCTCCCTCCCCTGTGTTGTCTCCGGGTGTATGTGGTTCCAATTGTATTATTCTAGTTGGCTCTTCCTGTATTCGGAATAGTATTTCCCCCTTTCTCCACCCTTCCTCGGAGGGCCTGTCAAGTGCTTGTGTCCGTGGCGTTTGCTCTGTTCTTGACGTACTTGTCCCGCCTTGTTCACATATGTTTCGTATTCTAGATAGCTCACTTTGGGCCATCGAGAGTCGGGAATCTAAGTCTTCTGTTAATTTCTCAATATCTACTGTGGGAGTACTTACCTGCCCGCTAGTCCTGGGGCAATCATATGGTGGCGGTGCAGTTGGTCGTGGGGCAACTGTGGGGGTAGGTCTGGACACATACACAGGATCACTATACCCCTCGGTGGGCACTGGCTTATTCAGGAGGAGGTGCAACCGTGTTACCTCTATTGACCTCTCTTTCCCCCTACCCTCACCTTCACTCTCGTTTGCTGCCAGGGAAATGGTGGCAGTGGTGGGCTGCTCTGGCTTTCCTCTTGAGTGGGGGCACTTCTTCAAATAGTCAATATTAATCTAGTATCTCTCTTCTATTATGGAATGGTTTTCCCTTGTATGTTATGAATATGCATGTGGCTACCATGTCCAGGACACACTTATCAAATGACCCTCCTTGGGGCCATACCTGGGGTAGCCCTTCTTCCTTCAATTCCGTGACCCACTGGTCATGATACTTGGTTATGCGTTCTGCATAGCCTGGGAGATTTTTACAAATGTGGGCTTGGGCCGTTTCAGCCCCCATGTTATTTTCTCGTTGTTCACCCTTCTGTGTTTCCTGTAAATTTTGTTGTCTAGACTCGGGCACTGCCAAAGCTGAGGCCGGCCCTGCCAGGGGAGGTGTGTGTGTGAACATTTAGGTACAGAAGTGGCCGAGGAGCAGGTATGGGAGAGGGGGTTCTTTCTAGTGTTTAGAAGTGCGATTCTGGCCCCTTTGGCAGAAATTAAATGATGTAATTTAAGTTTGCTGTCGAAGAAGACCGAAAGATTGTGAGCCTTAGCGGTTGGCGTGAGGAGAAAGGACACAGTGGAGAGAAGAATTGGCTGATTGGCTTTGCAGGACGCAGAAAGAGGACTTCCAGTTTGGATGAGTTTAGTATTGGACCATGCAGCTCCATCCATTGGCAGAGAGGCAGTTGGTGATGTCAGCAGCTGAGTCATAATAAGACACATCAATTAGCGAACCCAGCGCTTCTCCAGCGCTTCTCCACTCTCCTTCATTGAGATCATCAGAGCTATTCAATGATTGCGGGAGAGTGGTTCAGAGAGAGCCCTCTGGGTGGTGGGTGGGAGACAGGAAGTATACTCACTTGAATGAAGTATGTGGATGGAACGGGTGAAGTATGTGGAAGGAACGGGTGAAGTATGCGGATGGAACAGGTGAAGTATATGGATGGAACGGGTGAAGTATGTGGATCGAACGGATGAAGTATGTGGATGGAACTGGTGAAGTATGTGGATGGAACGCGTGAAGTATGTGGATGGAACAGCTGAAGTATGTAGATGGAACGAGTGAACTGATGTTGAATGGGTGAAGTGGGTGGAACGGGCGAAATGGTAGAACGGATGAAATGGGTGGATGGACGGGTGATGTGTTACGGAACCGGTGAAGTGGGTGAAACCAGTGAAGTGGGTAGACTGGATGAAGTGGATAGAACGTATGAATTGAGTGCAGCCAGTTAAGTGAATGGAACCTGTGAAGATGACGTATGTGGTTGAATGATGCATGGAGAAAGGATAACATGGCCAGAACGAATGAAAGGAGCAGTGCATAAATTGGTTGGAGTGCATGAAACGGTTGAAGAGCTTGGAATGGGTTGGTCTGCTTGAAGCGAAGAGGAGTGCATGTATCGGATGCGAGTGCATGGAACAGATACGAGTGCATGGAATGGATTGGAATGCATGAAACGGATTGGAGCGCACATGGAATGATTTGGAGAACATGGAAAGGAACGGTTTGAAGTGCTTGAAATTATCTGAGTACTTAGAACAGTCGGAGTACTTGAAACGGATGGAGTACATGGAACTAATGGTGTGTAGCACCAAATGTAAACCACCATATTCTCATCTCCACGCTTACTCTCTTCTTTCACCACCACTCAAATAGAACACAGCGATACTATGACACCATTCGGTATAGCTGTTCGCCATACCATCATTTTCCACATACTCCCCATCACTCTAACTAAACGCTGCTGGTTACACACCCTCCAGCCTAGGCGTTTCTCCTCAGGCCTAACGCAGCCAAATTCGGTCTGGATAACAACCTGCCAGAACGAACACATACTCTTGATCTCTCAACCTCCACACCTACCGCTAAGAAGCAGCTATCACACGAATGCCACACCAGCTGCACACATATCCGGTGCTCACATGCACCTTTTGACTCTTCTATTCTCTCTACTGACCTGAACTTCGGTTCCGGAGGGCGTTCAACCCACCAGCGCCTTGAGACCATACCATTGGTACATAAGGCGCTATATAAATGCAAAATAACATAACATAACATAACATAACTATCACTGTGGCTCACGTGTGTGTGTGTGTTAGCACTAACAATTCTTAAATACTAAGATATTTCTACACAATATCTCTGCCCTGAACCTTACCGGGTCACACTTACAATGACCATTTCACAGAAACCCCTGTTACCATTAGTTTAACATTATCACTTTGCAGTGCAATTTTGTAACTGAAAAAAACATAGCATATTCAACTCTCGATAGAGATCCAACAAACATTTAACATACACACATAACAAATAACAAAGACCCTCCTTTCCCTTGCCCTGTAATTTTCTTTGAAAAAGACCCTCTGTCCCTCACCCAGTTCTTCCCTCCAACCCTGGAAGTTTATAGAATATTCCCTAATATTAATTCACCCATAATAAAGAAGAAGAAAAAAACATTTTCTAATCTATACACTGTGTCTCTCTCTCTCTCAGACACCTTTATTTATGTTTTCCACTATTTCACTTATTCCAAGTACTAGTCAAGATAGCACTATGCGGCACCGCCTTCTACCCCCTTGCAGAATAAGGTTCCCGTCTTCCTTTTTTCTTTTTTTTCACCTTATTATCCAAATGACCATATGCAGAGAAAGAGAATAGTATTAATGTATTATAGTACAAATCGATTTACCCCTAAGAAAAATCCCCTCTTTACCTCACTTGACCTTGTACACTCTGATTTCTATCCCACTCCTTTTATTTTCACTCGCACTTAATACTCACGTGCACGTCTTGTTCCGAGACTCTCTGGACCCGGTCCGTCCAGGCAGCGCTGCCTCACACTCAATGTCCTCCCCCGGCGAGTGGTACTAAGGGATTTTTGGAGCGGGGCCCATACCCTTTTGCCCTACTGCGTGCGCACTTCTAAGCGTACCAATTGCCGTAGGCGGGCAGCTCTCTTGAGCAGGCGCACCGTGCATCTCCACTGCGGCCGTGGACGTCTCGTGCCAAAAGGGGACAATAAAGAAGAATCACATCTAAGGGGTCACCACTGAAAGTAAGCATCCCCCAATAAGGCAGTTAACCCCCCTCAATGAGAGGCAGTAAAGGACACACCCCAGGAGGGAATGAGACCAGGACCAAGTGCGGTTGGAATTAAAAGGTTTTGGGCCTCATTACGACCCAGGCGGTAAGGGGTTAACGGCAGCGTTAACAGCGCCGACCCTTACCGCCTGAGTACGAGGTCCCTTAGCGCCATGGCGCTTTTAACACCTGCTTTTAGCAGGTGTTAAAATCCATGGCGCTAAGGGACCATGGAGTTAATTACGCCACCGTAATTTACGGTGGCGTAATTAACGCCTTTCCAACTCCCATTATACCCTATGGGGCAAAAATGGGAATGGGGAAGGGTAAATGGGGATTGGGGATTTACCGCCCCGCCAAGGTCGGAATGGGGCGGTAAGTCCGCCAACCACCATGGCGTAAACGTAGTTTACGCCATGGTGGTAAAGTCACGGCCCAGGCGGTAACTTACCGCCTGGGTCGTAATGAGGCCCTTTATCTAAATCAAAATAGGGCATGCAAAGGACTCTGCAAACTTGGAGAACGCTCTGTCTGACAATAGCAAAGACAGTCAGTTATATTACAAATACACGTCATGCATGAGCTAAGCTATAGGGGCCACATAGTTGTGGGGATTGGATGGGGACGTCTAGCTACTATGTTGTCTATACGCTCGGTGCTTCATGATTGGCGGGGATCCACGTGGTGGCATCATGAAGTGCTTGGGTCAGCTGGGCTGGTCGGGGTGGAGCTCCAGGGCACTGGCTGTCAACGGAGAGTCACCACTTTGGTTCTAGAAACTTGCCCTTGTGGCCTTTCATACAGATTCATCACACTCATCTATGCCAGGTTGTTATGTAAAACTTCTAACACATCACTCTAATACCTGTGTTGGGACACAAGAAATCAGTATGCAATAAGAAGCTTCCTCCATACATCATCGTAAAGTTGTCATTAACAAAGGGTCCACTCTCATGGGTCCAGGTGTCTTGTCAGGGGGGCACAGGTCAAGCTACCTTCATCATTTTAGCCTATTAGATGACATAAATGATGGCTCTGGGGGATGTTTGCACAAGGATGGATAACTGTCTTCGTGGTCTGTTGGATTTGGGGTGAACTGGAATACCAATAGATCAAGGAGGGCACATAGCTGGCACCTCAAAGGCGGTGAGATTTAGGACCGGGTAGCTCATAATTTTTTTTTTTTTTCTATTTGCATTTGGTTCAAAATACATAACAATTCATGTAGAACCTTTACAAAATTTAAAATATTACAGACAATCATTTTGCAATTACAAAAATAGCTCTAATTCATTCTCAATGTGCTTACAAAACTTGCCAATTCATATATTAGGGGTTTATGAAATCCCTGCATCATTCTGGACCACAGAACTTCAAGGCAGTCCTCAAATTCAATTTCCACGAATTTCATCAATTTAAGTGTCCTTATGTTCTTAAAATGCGGACAATACAATATAAGGTGTTTCAACGTTTCATAAGATTCATTACATTCAACAAATCGACATCCCACACAATTATTTGATTTATTCATTTCCCAGTTCTTGGTTCTTTCTCTTGTATGGTATAGGTTTAGTCTGAAGCGAATATATATCTTTCGGATATTTTCACAGGGGAATAACAAGACATGATCACAACGTGGAATACGCTGTTTAACATGTATACTGTATTCCTTATATAGCCCATCGGTCTTAATTAAATCAATTGTAATACACCAATCCATTTCAAAGAGTGTTTTCTTAGCAAAACCAGGACGATATTGTATATCCTCAACAGTTATATTTACATTGTCTAAGATTTGTTGCATTTTCGATTGATAATTAGAAAAGGATTTTAAAGTTCGAGAACCCAACATTTTATTTAAGTCGATATACAATGAATTTATTGGAGGATAATGAATCTTAACGTAATTGGACAACTGTCTCCATTTCCAACGAGATGATAATGAAACCAGTCCCAATTTGAGTCGAATAATGGCATTAGGAATTGACATAGGGAGAAACATTGCAGATTTCAGAAGAGAGCCCTGTAAGCTATCAAGCGCGCTTGTCATGTCACATAGACAAATATCTAATGTATATAGTATGACACTTTCAATTTTTAATGTCATAAAATCTATTAGCGGGATTAAAGAGAATTTGCAAAAATGGCTATAGATCCTTTTCATTTGAGATAATAGTGGTCGAGTTTTATTTCTAATGACAGTTGACCAAGCGTTAATGGAGTTGAGGGCTGATATATAATACCCTAGATAGAGAGCATTGTTCACACGACAAATTTGTGTATTCAATATTTGCCATCTAAAATTCGCTCTTTTTGATTTAACTCCAAAGGTCATAATGGCAGTTTTCGCTGGGTTAGGTGTCAAGTTATGAGCTTTTGCAAAAGTCTCAAATAATGAGAGTTTAGTTTGAAATCCTACCGGGGTAGGGTCAAACAAGACGATATCGTCAGCGAATGCAATCCATTTCAAATGAATACTCCCCACTTTGACAGAAAACAAATTCCCTTTTTCCCAGTTTTCACCGAGATCAGATAGGTATAGGTTAAATAAGGTAGCCGCCAGGTTACAACCCTGTTTCACACCTATTGTTGTGCATATGGGGCAGTGGTACCACCTTCTGGCGAGATTCTTATTCTATACGAAGTATTCGTGTGCAACTTAATGATCCAATACATCAACACAGTTGGAATCCCTAACTTCATCATTTTCTTCCACAATAAATTGCGGACCACCGTGTCGAAAGCTGAACTCATATCGATCATTGCTATATAAACAGGATTAGAATTCTTTTCTTTTGCTCCAGCAATAACATGCGACATGATAAAAGCATTTAAGGTTGTACTCATGCACTTCCTAAATCCAGTTTGGTATTTCGAGTACATGTCATTCGCCCTAATTACTTTCTCCAATTCGTTTAAGAGAAGGATAGAAAAAATCTTAGCCTCAGTATCAATTAAAGATATTGGACGATAATTTTCTGGGAGAGATGATCACCCTTTTTAAATATGGTTACTATATTAGCGGTTAGCCATGAGGGTGGAACCTCCCCGGACCTAATGATAGAGTCGAACTTAACATTTATAATGCCAGCCCAAAACAAGGGATCCGCCTTATAAAGACATGGGGGAAGGCCATCAGGTCCTGCAGCTTTTGAATATGTCAACCTGGAAATTGCCCACATAATGTCAATGCAATCCCACTTCAGCCTTGGGATATTAGAATATTCAAGAGAAACATCTGGGACAAAACGAAATTTGCAAGGCAGTTGGTATTTAACCTTTATAAATATTTGCCATGTCTGCTCAGGAATACAATTTAACGAGAACAATGCCACACATCTATTGTCAGCTTTCAAGGTGCGCCAAATTACTCGTGTGTCATGAGCCAAGATGGCACGAATTAATGTGCAATTCGCGTCGTTATAACTTGAAATACGAGCAGATCTCAAGTTGTGTTTATAGGCTGATAATATTCTATTCCTCCTTGCCTTGCTATCTTCGCTGCCCAAGTTGCTTTTCTTTAAATATCTCAACGCCCTATTCTTCTCCCTTTTTAATAGTTTACATGTATGATCATATGAATGTGTATGTTGCACGTTACTTTGTATATTGCCTAACCGCTCAAGAGCTGTTGCAACTATATCAGGATAATGCATACACAATGTATATTCATAATTTCCCCCTGCTCGTCTAATCCTCTCAATCTCTGAGGAAATTTGTTTAACAACAAAGTTGCAGGTCCCTCGGTTCCATCTGATGGAATGCAGAGGACGATCAATTTCAACCACTGCCAAGGTTATATTTGCCATAAGCGAATGACATTTTAGTTGAAAAAAAGTAGAAAGTTGTGCATGATCTCCTATCTCAATCTGTCCTATTACTAGGGGTGCCATATGCATGATAAGATTATGTGATACAAATATATAATCTATCGTTGAATGCATCGTTCCTCTTGCCCAAGTATTTCCAAGATTCATGTCATTTCTGACCATTAAATCCATATCCCACTCTGTGAGGAGTTCTCTAAATTTAACTCCTCTACTGTAAGAAAGAGAGGACGATTTAATTTTATGGGTTACAGTCAAATCTCTACAGTCACAATTAAAGTCACCGCCTATAATGATTTCACAAGTCCGGTATCTACCAGATATATATAATAAGCATGCATCTAGTTCGTCCAACATCTCGTCGACTGACAAGGCAGCTGGATTCCAATATAGGGAAATTATCATGAGTGAGGAATACCTAAATGAGGGTATTGCAAGATGGATCCCCAGTATACTAGCAGATTCCCAAGCTAATTCCGCTTGAGCCTGCAAGGATATCTTAACTCCAACCAACAGACCCCCAGATGGACGTCCTAGCAGAGATCTCCTTGCAGGTGAAGTAAAAGTTAAATACCCAGGAATCACAAATGGCTCAGTTTTCATCGTTTCTTGTCCCATTATTATTGTTGGTTGTTCTATATAGGTTAAAGCAGAGTGCCACTTCATCAAGTTTACATACCCGCAAGAATTCCAAGATATAATTTGCATACTCATATCATTGCGTGGCTATTTAGCAGGCATAGATAATTTTGGACATAGGATTGCCGAAAGCATAGGTTCCAACCATGGTAGTCCTTTTGTGTGGCTACAAATTTCAATATTTCCAACATTCCTCCATCCAGCCCTGCTTCAGATTGCGTACAAGGTCCGCCCGCTACTTCAATCTTTTCAGTACCCTTGCCTGGTGTTTCTAGAAATATTAAAGCCTCCGACTCACAGTCAAACGTAAACAGCGTCAGACCCTCGTTTTTTATTTCCTCGCGATTAAACCAGATAAATTTCATTATAGCCTCAGAGGTAAGATAACAAATAGCCCTGTGATTATTTACAGTTGCCAAAGAAACCCATGTAATATCCTCATATTTGATTATTCTCAATTGAGGTATTTTTGAGAATACGGAGAATGTGTAGGATCGATTAATGCGATTATTCGCCAATATCTTTTCATCCCCCTCAAATCCAATAATGTACTGTGTTGACAATTCACTTCGTTGTGGCCTAGTAGGAGGTGTGCTTTTTCCTGTATTTATTAATGTCACAGCCAATGGGGATGCCCAAGTAACCACACGGGGATTTGACTCAAGTGAAAATGTGCACTTGCTATCGGATATATCGTATTCCTTATTTGAGTTATTCATGTTAATTTGTTTCTCAGATAAGGACCTTCTTAGTGGAGGACCATGGATAGATATATGGCTCGGGGCAAAAAAGGTACCCACATTATTTACTTCATTTATTGATAAATCCCCAGGCTGGGTCCTCAAAGGTACCTCAGCCATTTCCACTTTTTTGCCTTGGCCATTTACCATCACTACATTTTCCTTTTTGTCCAATAAACAATTTTCCAACCTTATTGAATCATCACATATTACATTCATTTTATTGCTATTTCTATTTCCTACTTCTGATTGTATTTCATTACTCAGTCTACATACATTATTTACATGTGTTCATTATTCGAGACATTAGTACATATCTCACTATAGGAATTCCTCGTAGGTATTTTTAGGGGGACGCTGATTCCTCCGTCCTGATGCTTTATTTGACTTTTCGATGTACAGCATCTGCCTACTATAGGGAAATATTCACTTAAGGTGGCTTTTGCTGAGTTTTGAATGATGCAATCCGTGTTAGACTTTTCATTTTCCTTTTCCTGGGTTAAGTGATCTTTTGGAATAACCGTGACTATTTTTTGATGTAACACAGTTTTAGAAGTTAAGGTTTTCTGAGAGTTTAATTTTGCCAATTGTGTAGTACTAGTTTTTATCCTTCCCGTATTGGTATGCACGTCTTCCTTCAATAGCGAAGAGGTGCCGCGGCCTCCACCTCCTTTTTCCACTCTTACTTCAGTTGCAGGTGTGAGGGCATCCTGACTCTCTTTGGACAACTGGTCCAAGTCAATGTGCTCCTCATCTGCAATTTCTAAAATAGAAGTTGATTTTATGACCTTGTCCTCCCTCCTTCTTTTCGCAAGTCTTTTCACAGCACGCATATGCATCCTTTTAGCCCGGCGAGACATAAAGGTTGGGGTTACTTCGGTGTGAATATTTTCAATCTCTGCCTTTTTTTGGTTTTCAATTTCGTCCAACAAGACAGAAGGGCTATCAGGCAGATCTAAAATCGGAACTTTGGCAATAGGACTGCGCAGCGTATCACAAGGCTGTGTTTTATTAAGTAATTGTGAAACTATTGTATCGTTTAATGCGATTATCGAAGCTTTAATCTCACTCAAATCATTCTCACAAGAGCACTTCAGCGGCTCGGATGATATCCCATGTGATTGCCTAGAATTGTTACATTCTAGGTGAACAGGTAGCGAACATTGTGTACTTCTCTCATGACACTCATTTGTAGGCTCTCTTGATCTTTGGCCACCTATTTCATATTGCAAAGATCTCAGGGTATCAATTGCGGTTATAAAGCCCTCAATTAAATCCATCTTGGAACAAAGATAATGCATAATTGCCTTTAATTCCTTTAATTCCAAGTGGGTAAGTTCGTGGCCCTTATCGAGAAGATCTAATATTTTTGTGATCACTGGAAGGGGGCTAGGAGATTGAGGTTCAGCACTGCCCCTATCAGATATGTTACCCTCAGAATCATCATTTATGGACCTTCTTTGGGCTTTGATTTGCTCAGGAGAGTACAATAAAGCATGCGAAATCACTTCAGAGCCTCCTTCGCCTATTATTTCATTGTGAGTTTTCATGATGTCCTTTCTACAAGTTGGTTTAACATTCCCCTTGTTAGATGATCTATGAACAAGTGGGGTCATCATATCAATGGATTGATTAACCTGTTCATTTAATTCAGCCATTTTCCTCATAGTTATCCTAAACGGGTATTCATTAAAATTGCAAGATAGTAATGTGGTTGTGCAATTTCCCCAAACTCACCCTGGCATCATTATTTACTTCCTCTTTTATGAAATTGTACAAAGAGGCAGTTGGGTCGGCATGAATCTGAGCCACATAAGTAGTTTGTATTGGAGTATCAGTGCGATTCAAATTATCGTCTTTAGCTACCTCAGCTAAAGTGTTATTATCCAATAGCTCATTATCAGGAATACTCCTTTTGTGACCTAAGGAGTCATTATTAGTTTCAGTACAAGCTTTCAATATTGCCTCAGTGCATCGCCCACTACGCAATCCATTAGCCATAGTTAAAATGCAAGATATAGCTCTTGTGCAATGTATTAGTGTAGAGACAGAGTTCTCAGCCTGCTCGATAAATGTCAGGATAAAACAATGGTGGGTAGAGACTAATCCAGCTTTACACCGGAAATCTAATGAAATACGAATTAGCACATTATAAGGTGACAAGCACCTAGCACTTCATAATAAAATGTCAGCAATTAGAATATAGCCTCGCCCTCACTCACCAGCGCATATGATAAACTCATAAGATCTTCATATTCTAGCAATATATCGTTGGGTTCACTACTTTCAGCATGAACCTGAGCATTAACACTTTTAAAAATAGAGCCTCCGGGATCAAAAGTGACTAATCACAGCAGTCTCCCTTCTAAATGTGCCGCCAGACACCCGCACAACAGCCTTCGCCCTTTACCCCTGACGGGCTTAACGCCGCAAGGGTGACTCGAGTGCCGTTAAAAGCACGCTCCAAATCACGTGACCGCACACGTGGGAGAAGCTGACCCCGCCTCCTCCAGGAAGCGATCAGGCCCGGGCAAGAGCAGTGCTCGCAGTGCCCGTGGATGTCAGAAGCTGGTTAATTGTTCCCAAACTAAGCAGCAATTCACTCGAGATGCAGTCCTTCAATAAATGTTTGTTGCGCCGCTGGGGCGACTCGAGTGCCGTTAAAAGCACGCTCCAAATCACGTGACCGCACACGTGGGAGAAGCTGACCCCGCCTCCTCCAGGAAGCGATCAGGCCCGGGCAAGAGCAGTGCTCGCAGTGCCCGTGGATGTCAGAAGCTGGTTAATTGTTCCCAAACTAAGCAGCAATTCACTCGAGATGCAGTCCTTTAATCAATGTTTGTTGCGCCGCTCGGCCGACTCGAGTGCCGTTAAAAGCACGCTCCAAATCACGTGACCGCACACGTGGGAGAAGCTGACCCCGCCTCCTCCAGGAAGCGATCAGGCCCGGGCAAGAGCAGTGCTCGCAGTGCCCGTGGATGTCAGAAGCTGGTTATTGTTCCCAAACTAAGCAGCAATTCACTCGAGATGCAGTCCTTCAATGAATGTTTGTTGCTAATTCACTTGGCCTGGCCATGGCAGTACACAGTGGTTGTATGGCGGCCTCTGACATGGGGAGGTAAATACTTGGAGCGAGTCCAGCAGGAATGTGGGGTGGTTAAGCTGTGCGGTTTGAACACCAGCAAGCCCCGACAGGCCTTGGCGGGTGGAGAGGGAGATGGCCTTGCACTGGACTGTACAAATACTATTACAGAGGACAGATGTTAGGGCTGGGGGCATTAGGTAAATTACACATTTCTGCCGTTTCCATGTGCTTACATTACTAGGTTCATAACAATGGAGGTTTTTCATTGGCACATACATTACATAAGGTTAGTCGGTCTTATGCTTGCTATTCATGAGAAAGGTTAACATATAACAAACGTGAGGTAGTATCAGGTTGGGTCACATACTCGGGAGCAAGAAAGCAATGTGTTAATCTAACACTTCGATTATAGTAAGGACTGGCTCAATGCCCTACGTGGCTTATATGCAATACAACATATCTCATCACATCACATTCAAGTATTTTATATATTTCTTTTCCATTACCCGTTGTTACAATAGCAGCAAACATTAGTTGGTGCAAAGCGGATTTTCGAGTGGTCGTACACTGGGCCTCAGAACATGAAGGTGTTTCGGGGGAGGGCGGGGGTCACCTTGCTTTATTATGAGTGACTTGCATTATACGTTTTAACACTTTTTAACACACATCCTTTAGCAGCATGGATAAGACTGAGAGATTCGAGAGTTTAGCATATATGGTTAACACTTCATCTGGGAGAACAGGGCTGGGGGTCATGAGCACCATATATCACAAGCGCGGGGGGTTAGGTGCAGGGTCGGGGTATACTTGATAGGGACGAATTTTGTTCTTTCCCAGACCTCAACTGTAAGTCCGGTCTCTTCTAAGGCAATGATGTAGTGCGGAAGGTAAATGGAGGGAGGAAGGGGGGGATGCAGGAGGCTCTGTGTGCAGTCAAGTGGGGGCAGAGCTGCAGCGTTTCTACGCAGGCTGTTCTACTGGGGCCTGGATTCAGTGTGCTCAAAATTGAGTCTTGGTGTGTCATAAAATGGTGCCTATGTTATGCTACACTACGGGCCGTGCAGCCTCACGTGTCGATCCGCAGCCACCCTGCCTCCCGGGCCCAGGTGCATGGGGGGCTGCCGACGAGTCATGAGCCTCATGTAGGTGGGCAATGTGGGGGTGGGGGGCCCTAAAGACCTGTCCTCCCATACACCTCCTCCGCACAGGGTACATTAGGTATCCATATTTTAGTCACCCCCCACGTCACCTGTGCATCTTATTTGTTTGTTCACACTCCAGATCATGTAGCATCAATCCCCATCTGGTTTGCAAAATACCCATCATCCAATGTAATTGTGACGGTCCTGGGGATGAGTACATTTCAAACCTGGAGGGATGATTTGTGTATGTTCGTGTACTTGAGCATCCATGTTTATTACTATTTTAATTCCCACTGCCTTTTTGGCAGTCTTCTTGCATTGGTTTATGGTTATCCTCAAGGTGCAGAATCCCAGTAGTGCTAGTACTAGTATAGCCACTAGTATTTTGAATCCGTTAGCCAACCAGGTGGGGAACCATGAGAACAGATAAGAAAGCCAGTGATCATTTAAACTGTCCTTCACCTCCTCTTTAATTTGTGTGTGTAGATCTGTTAACAAAGTTATGACCTCTGTGAGGGTCCAATTTTTCTCATCATGGGCGCATCTGTTTGTGCATCAAGACACGCCAATTTTTGCACACATGCCACCCTCAATGGCCGTTATCAGATCCAGGAAATACCTGTTCTGGAGGGTCACAAGTCTTATTGCCCTCTGCTCCTCCTTTATGACATTAAAGTAGTTCACTGTTGTGTTGATTGTTTGCAACAACTCCCATCTTGTGATTTGCAGCCATTTCCCGTTTGTAGTGTGCTGCAACCCGGGGAGAAAAATAGCAGAGAGAATCTCTGCTGTTGTGCTGAACAATCTGTGTTCATCTGGTATGTCCGTGAGGGCCTGTTCTGACTTTGCTGAAAAATAAGTTTCCCTTTTATTGCATGTAAGAGTGAGGGACATCCTTGTCCTCAAATGTGTATCCATCCTGGAAAAATCAGCACTTTATATGTCACTCTGGGGAACTCCAAGAGTTGGCCTGCCTATCATGACAAAGGATGAAACCTCTCTAATTTGGAGGGAGTTCCATGTAAGCCTTTGAACCACAGGCCCAATAATAGTCCATTAATAGAGCTGGCCCCAGTTTCATTCCAGGTAAGGCATATGTTTTCTTACACCCTTTGTTTTTTCCTACTTTTTACTGCTCCCATATTCCTTACCATAAGGAAGCTTTTTTCACTGGGAGTATGTGCAATGGGCCTGCTTCATCCTCTATGCATGTGAGCATTTTAATATATGTGTCCCAGTCCTTATGACACTTTTTGTTAACTTTGTGGATAACCACTTGTGGTTGCTCTGTAAGCACCTCTGCCTTAAAGTCGATTAATCCGTTGATCCATCCTTCTTGGAAAAATATTTGTTCTTCTGTTTGTAATCAACTTCTTTTCCAAAACCCAGGAATTTCTTTTCCTTGTTTGTCATTGTAGCTTAATAATTGGTGATCTTCAGTTATTATTTGCCCCACTTTCCAGGCCTGATAATATATTCTGTATTACTTTGTGTTCTTTATTAACTTTGCTCGTTGGTGATACTGCTTTTATGAAATTATCCACCCGTGGAGAATCTTCTTTGGTTACACAGAGCATTGAGGACTTTCTGCCCTGAAAGTGTACTTTTGTCATATATGTTGCAAGATGTGTCAGACAATGTGATAGGGGCGCAGGTATTTCTTTGGCTACGAATGTTCTGGAAGCACTCATGGAGTGGGAAATGAGGGAACAAACGTAGCAGCGTTTGTAAGATGTTCCTCTCTCCACCCGGCTCATGTGTTTGTACCACAAATTATTAGTGATTTGATCAGGATAGGGCAATTAACTATTTAAATCTATAGAGTCATTCAATATATTTAGTTTCAATCTTTTTGTCTGAGCATTCATTGTAGGAATGTTTTCTGTCACCGCTTTACTTCTCATTGTGACTATAGACGCATTTTGACATGCTGTCCTGTTGACATTATGCTGTATCACTTTTCTCATAACCTGAAAAACAATAAAATAAAGACCACAAAATATACAAAATATTGCAATAAGCATGATCGTCCACCACAAGGTCCTATGTCACCACTTATCCACCACAGCTAAGTTTCAACGCCAACGCCTGGATCGCTTCCTTCCTTCAAGTATTCTCTGACATGGCCTCAGCCTCTCCTACCATCATCCTATGGTGTCCCACAAGGATCCTGCATCTCGCCCACCCTCTATAACATTTTTACACAGCCCCTCTTCCTCATTCCCGACTCTCTGGGTATCTCATACACTAACTACGCTGACGATACCCAGATCCTCCTCACACTAACAGGAGACAAGACACGTAATGACATTTACAACACTATCCAAGCTTGGCTGGCAGCCAATGGGATCTGTCTAAACTCAGACAAGACTGAAATACTCCTGGTTGGCTCCAAGGAAACACTTAAGAACCTTGACTCCAAGTTCAGTCACTTAATGATCGACTGCATCGAAATACCTGTGGCTAACTCAGCAAAAACATTGGCAGTCTATCTTGACTCCAAGCTAACAATGACTGGGCAAGTTAATGCCCTCGCCTCATCAGCAGCATACCACACCAAACTCATGACTGCAGCTACACCTTTCCTCTCCAAGGACAACTGCATCACCATTGCTAGAGCTATTACAGGATCTAGATTAGATTACTGCAATGGTCTCTTTCTGGGTACCTCCACTAAAAACATGGCCAAACTGCAAATAATACAAAACAACGCCACTGGGAATCCCAAAAAAAGAACATATCACAGCTGCCAGGAAACAGGCGCGCTGGCTCCCTGTTAAAGAGAGAGTCCTCTTCAGAGCCCTTGCCCTTACTCATAAGTGTATCCACAATACTGCCCCACCTTACCTCTCTGAGAGAATTCACCCCACAATCTCCACAAGACCAACCAGAACACCCTGTGCAAACATGCTCGTAAACCCCAGAATCAAGAGAGCCTGAGCCGGAGGCGCTAGCTTCCCATACCTATCAGCTTTGCAATGGAACACCCTACCACATCCCCTGCGAGGAGAAGTCTCCCACCTAGCATTCCGCAAAGCCATGAAAACAATGCTCTTTACTTAAACCCCGGCCTAGGGCTGACCAATACCAACTACCTGCATCACAAATGTCATAATTTATATACCTGAATGTTTGTACTCACCTGCTCTGACATTTACTTGTGACTTACATGCACGCATCTCTTCTGTAACTAAGCCTGCCACAAGTATCAGCGCTGCAATGCCCTTGGCCTGTATGTGTGCTATACAAATGTATAAATAAATAGATAAATGATAGCCAACGTGTCTACCTTTTGTAAATATAGAGGAGTATTGTTTATCCTAAAAGATAAAAGCGAGTATCAACTGAATTGAAAAGTCCTATTTTCCTTTTTTTAAAAGTCTCTTTTCGTTTCTTCAAAATGTCAGTATTTAAAGAAAAAAATGTGTTACTATAGCGAGAACAATTCTTTAAAAAATAAAACACATTTTAGGATTCCGTAAAATAGCAGCAAGGGTTAGTTTTCTTACTCTTGCAGCAGGATACGTATTCACTAAATATGAAAAGATCATAAACAGTAAGGTTTGCAGAGGAAACATTTAGTGTATATATTTCTGTCAAAATTCTACTCTTTGTCTTATACATTTATGATTTTTAGGAAAAGTGTTCACTAAATTCCTTCTGTTTCTATTTAAGAACAAACAAACAGTGTATTTCTAATTCTTCTGGCTGTTGCTTGGCTCTTATGGCAGACCTCATTTGAACCTGTGCCGTCTCTTCTTCACCTTCAGATTCAGAGAGTCGCAGCAGGGGAATCTCTCCTCTGTAGGGTTTATAGTCACTGAGGTGCAATCAGGCATGCCTTCCTTGCACCTTCATAGATGTTGGTGTCACGTCCTCTATGACAAACAGGCCCTCAAAATGCGGCTTGTGCCAGTGCCGTACAGCATTTTTAATGAATACCTTCTTTCCCATGTACAACAACAGGCGTTTTAAAATGGTTGCATGAACAATCTGTTCATTGTCTTCATTAGTCTTCTCTGACCTCCCCTGCCGGGCACAAAGCTGCTGAGACATAAAAGCAACACTCGTCGTCAGAGCAGCCAAATAGTCATGCATTTTATTTCCAAGTATATTTACTCTTGAGGAGTCATGTGATGGTCTGAGCCAGGCTAATTACATAATGCAAATAAAGGTAAGTGTGGGCCATGGAGCCATCCTTTTTTCAGGGTCATTTTCAGTTTGGCAATGCATTCTATGAGGATGCCATTGAGGCGCTCACAAACACTGTTCACTTGTGGGTGCGAAGCGGGAGAAAATGTGAACTTAATACCCAGCAGGATTGTGATGTGCTCAAACACTTCATTTGCATAATGTCATCCATTGTTCGTCCTGACGGGAGCACTTCATGCACTCCCCACCTCGGGAAAAACTGACGTATGAGGAACTTCGCAACACATGTGGCTTCATGATGGGTGCATGGACTGGCCTCGATCCATCTGGAAAAAGGACACACCACCAGTAGCATATATTTGCAGCCGTTACAAACTTGCAGCATATCTACATAGTTGATATGCAAATGCTGGAAAGGTCCAGTAGGAAGGGGCATTGCTTCTCTCATTGTTCACAGTGTATGCCCTACAGTATACTGTTGGCAGGTCAAGCAATTCACAATAAAGGCACCAACATGCTCAGCCAGATTGGGTACAAACCAGTCATCTTAGATCCAGTCGGCAAGACACTCTCGAATTCTATGCACTGGGTGATGAAGTTAGTCTAATGCTACCTTAAGTAATCCGAGGGGCATTACTGGTTTCCCCATGCTGTCCTAGCGCCACATTGCATCTGTGGGGGACATTGAGATCCCCCTTTGCTTCCACAGTTCTTGCTTCTTGATGAGGCTCGTCCCTGCCACTCAATATTTTGGGCTTTGGGCAATTTATTAAAGCTGTCTTTCATTACCATGTTTCGTGCTCATGTGTATTTATTTGATGCAGTATCAAATTTGGATATTTCAATGAAATATGCTGCTTTTCTTTTTTCTAAATCAGCGGCCCCATTGCCGCAAGAAATTAAATCTGTACCTTTAGTGTGGGCTGCACACTTCAACACAGCGATGGCTGATATGAGCTGTAGTGCGTTCATGAGCCTGTGCAATAGTGGCACATGCTGCACTGGCTTGCCTTCTGTGTAAGAAACCACACATCTTCCAACGTGACAGTCTGAGTGTACTGTTGACATCACGTAGGCTGAGTTAGAATACACTGTTATTGCCTATTCTTCATGCTCTTCATTTGCCAAAATGGCTGCTACCAGTTCTGCTGCTTGCGCCGAGAAATGTAAAGACAATCTCACACTTGCTACTGTCCCAAAGTTGCCATTCAGTTTTACTTTTAGCACTGCGGTCCCCGTGTGTCTTTCACCTGAGTTTTGAGCAATTGACGATGACCCATCAATGAAGAGGACTCCCCCCACCATAGAATTTTGTTTAACGTGCAGTATCTCATCATGATATTCAGTATACTTGGTGCAATCATGCACGTAGTCTCCTTCTTCCACTGGCTCTGCTATAAATTTTGCTGCTAAAACTACTCTGCGCCAGAAAATTGTGATTGCTGGATTTGATACAATTACCTCATAATCAGAGGCTCTTTGTGTGGTTAATGTCATTTTAGGCTTTTCAAGGATGACAACAGGGCATGCTCCACATAACATTACTGTACAGCCGATTGTAATAAGGCAGACAATTCAATTGCAAAGGTTGCTGCTGTTAATGCTTGTTCACAGGGATAATTACCTCTCATTAATAGATCTAGCATCCCACTGTAAAATGCTAGTGGTTTGTGTCCCATGGTATTTTTTTATGAGAGGACTGCTCTCATTACTTCTCAATTTGATTGGGAGAAAAGGAACAACTCTACACTGTAATCAGGTATCCCTAACAGGGGTGCTGTGCTTATTGCTATTTTTAATTTGTCAACAGCTTATATCATTCCCCTGTCTACACTATGTCACTCATATCCTTCTGTGCTTCCTTGAGTACTTTTAAAAGGGCTCTAACATATGTATAAAGTAAAAGACTCATGCCCTGCAGTAATTGCAAAGGGCCAGAACCTGTCCCATCCCCATCAATGTTTTTGGTTTGGCTGTTTTCACAATCCCTTCTGCTCTCTGTGGGATGTATTGACACACTCTGCTATGCTATGTGGCATCACCCTGCCAGTTATGGTGAAAGAAACAGCAACAATGGCAGCAAAACTCTTGTGCATGCCAAAAAACCTACAAAAACCTACAAAAACTGTGTGCTTCAGCACACAAAAAGAGGGATGCACAACCTGCCACCCAGGGTGCATGTGCGTTGAAATAGAGCACACCCGCAGAAAATGTGCCAGGGGGCTCCATGACCAGCAAACAGGGTGCAGAGAGAGAAGCAGCACTTTGCAAGTGAAACCCAAATGTGCCTAAAAATGACATTTCAACACTTCTCAACATTAAAAATGTTGCCTGGTGCTAAAGTTTTTTATCTAATGAAGTATTGTGAACATACAAAGTCCTAATGTGAAGAGCAAACCATTCTTCAGAAAAAACTGGATTGTCTGAAAACTGACAGCCAATGCCAAAATCTGGGTGCAGTATCCTGTGCTACCTGAATGACAGCTGTCAGAGGAGTACTGATGAAACTTTAAAGTGACCTAAAACTAAACATTCTGCTGGATTAGCAAACATAAATAGGATTGTTGCCAAAAAGGAATACAGATTTTAGTTGTGTTTTTGATCCCACAGATTTTAAGGCTAAAAAAGAAATGTATTTATGTTTGATGCAACAAATTTGGTTTTGGCTGGACTTAAAAAGTTAATTAGCCTGGCTGAGCTACAAGACCTGGAAAAGCAGGTTTCTCCCAGAAGGAGGGCCTTCCTCTCAGCAGAAACTGGGAGATGTTAAATGCAGGTTAGCCCAGACTTTTGTCTATGGAATGAGAAGGAACAATAACAGAGCCTCAGCCCAGGAAACTGAAGGTGTGAAGGTGGTCGTAAATGGCTTCTGGAGGGAACAAACAAGGAGGGGGATGCCCCTGGACTGCAGGAAGACAAAAAGGACCTCCTGTTTCGTGGATGAGATTCAAGCAATTCACCAGGTCTCTTCGATCATAATCTGTGGGGACCTGAACGCCAAATGCACAAATGAACCTCGAATGCCAGAAGAAACCGCTCAACCAACAACAGCAGCGAAAAGAGGGTGTCTATGGTCTTCGCTAATGACTTCGAGAAACTTTGAAAATCTGAACTTTGTTTTTCCAAACGACCACCGTCTCCCGACCTGGAACCAAGGATCTCTTATGGCGACCATAGATTACATCTATGTATCCAGACCCCTTCTGTCCAAAGTAATCACCTTTGAGGTTCGAAAAACCATAGCCAGCGACCACAACCAGCTGACGATGTCCTTAGCAAATCACTTCAAAGAACCCACACAGTACGCCATGGAAGTGGAACCAAACGCACGTGGAAACCGCTTAATCTTGACAACTCGAGCGATCACAGCTTTGCAGACAAAATACGACGAGGCTGGAAGCACGGAGGGCACAAATTCTGTGGACTACGTGCCCCTGTTACTCAAACACGTGGTGAAACCAAAACAGAAAGCTCCACTTTTTAGGCCTCCAAATCATACTTACGACACTACTTTGGTGGCAAAAAGACATGAACTCCGCAAAATCAAAAGGCAGCTGGGAAATCATCCGCGGAATAAAGAAAATTTAAAGTCGGCAATAATATCAACCTACAAAACTTGGGTGAAAGAACATCGACACCAACTCCACCAACAAGATGCGGAAACTATGCTAAAAGCAATCTGCGGCAATAAAGTTAAAGAATTCTGGTCCCTGCTGAAATCCGTGGCACCCTCGTATAACAACTTGTCCATCAACGCCATGCCGGAGCATAAATGGATCACCCACTTTACCACTGTCTTTCAAGCCCCTGCAACAACCACCAACCTGGAAAAAATACCTCAGACAACAGACTGGCTTAACCTGGACGACCAACAAGAAATTAGCAACCATATTAAAAAACTAAAGATCTCCAGAGCAGCAGGCCCGGACGGGATCTCAAACATCGATCTGAAAGCAAATCGACCAGAATGGGCCGCGCTGTTAGCATCCATCTTCCAGAAATGCGCCAAAAAGAAATCCCTACTGCCTTCATGGACAAAATCCATCATTGTCCCTATCTGCAAAAAGGGGGACATCCCTGATCCTCTAAACTACCGCCCCATTGCCCTTTTGGACTGCATTGGCAAAGTCTTCGGGAGTCTGCTTCTGAATCGCTTTCAATCTTGGGCAGAATCAGCCCCGTGCAACAAAAAATTCCAATCGGGCTTCAAGAAAAACATGGGTACGGCGGCAAACATTTTAGCGATCAGCACCCTGAAAAGCAAAGCTTGGGAAAGAAAATTACGGATCTTCATCGCCTTCATCGACCTTTCCCAGGCTTTCGACTTAGTCGACAGGTCTCGCCTGTGGACAAAATTGGAGGGGTGGAGCTGCCCACAGGACATCCTTCAACCAATCAAAGCCCTACACACGGACACCACTCTTAGGGTACGCTTATCCCAAAGAGGCACCCTATCAGAAGAAATCCAGATAGGACGGGGGGTAAAACAGGGATGGCCCCTAGCTCCAGCGCTGTTTCTCGCATATATCGGTGACTACGGGGCCTCAGAAGACCTGGAGCACACATTTCCACCGTCACTTGCATCCTCGGAAATAAGTCACCTGTTATATGCTGATGACTTGATACTACTGGACCAGACCCAGATTGGTCTCCAGAGACAGTTATCCAACCTCTTGAGCTACACAGCCGAAAACAACCTAAAAATAAATCAAGAAAAAACTAAAATCATGATATTGGAAGCAGGCCAGAAGAAGAACAAAAGCTCAGAAAAATGCAAATGGTTCCTGGAGAAAAACGCGATCGAGAGGGTCAACGACTATAAATACCTAGATGTCCAGATAGACTCCTCGAAAAACGAGTTATCAATGCAGAGCGCCCTCCAAATCAAACTAAAGAAACTAGCATCTCAAGGAAAGGCCATTGACCTAAAATTCGGGAAATTTTCTTGCATTCCTGCAATCGAATTTTACAAGAAAAAAAGTTGTCCCGTTGATCACTTATGGAGCTGAGGCTATGCCAACGATTCCAGCAAAAATCTGGAAAAAATTGGAGAGCATTTTCTGGAAAACGGTCCTGGGCCTGCCGAACTCCACATCAATAGCGGCATCCGCCGGGAGTTAAGCTTACTGTCATTAACAGCTACAGTCAACATTAACTCTCTCAGGCTATTCAGGAAATGCACCACGGACGAGAGCGAGCACATTTCTGGACTGCTAAACAAATAACTCGAATCTGGAAAGGTCAAAATGTTAACAAGCTGGAAACAGAAAAACATGTCCATACTTGATTCAGTCATGTGCTCGAAAGACGATCTCATAACAAACCCTTTGAGAGTCTATAAGAAGCTGAAAGAACTCGACTGGATCAACACTCAAGATTTAGTATCCAACAACAAACTCCTTTCTCACCTGCCTCCGTCGACTTCCAAACTCAACGAACCAATGCTGTACCTCCAAAAATTCCCAAACAGGGGGGCACGCAACTTCATGCTAAGGACCAGGTTGAACCTGCTTGAAACCAATGAAATCCGATACATTGGAGGCTTATCTGACTCCAGCATGTGTCGACTGTGTAAAGCCGAGATGGAAACCATTAGGCATTTACTGCTGTCATGCTCAAAAACTCTAGACTTGAGATCGGCCTACGTGAAGCACCTTAGCCAAGAGGAAAGTGGGTGGGACGAAAATATCGCCTGGAAAAGACTGAATGGAGGAGACCAAACCGCTTGGCTCCTAGCAACCATCAATGTTCTCCAACACTCTCTGTCGAGGATGAATGGATGAGGGGCCCACCCTTGTGTAGTCAACGCACTTCTTTTTTTCTTCTTTGTAAAGTTCTTATGAACAAACACAAATACAAAAAATTAAAAAAATTAAAATAAAATAGGATTGTTGCCAAAAAGGAATACAGATTTTAGTTGTGTGTTTGATCCCACAGATTTTAAGACTTTTTGGCTGGACTTAAAAAGTTAATTAGCCTGGCTGAGCTACAAGACCTGGAAACGCAGGTTTCTCCCAGAAGGAGGGCCTTCCTCTCAGCAGAAACTGGGAGATGTTAAATGCAGGTTAGCCCAGACTTTTGTCTATGGAATGAGAAGGAACAATAACAGAGCCTCAGCCCAGGAAACTGAAGGTGTGAAGGTGGTCGTAAATGGCTTCTGGAAGGAACAAACAAGGAGGGGGATGCCCCTGGACTGCAGGAAGACAAAGAGGACCTCCTGGTGCTAAACATAAACAAAGAACAATTTTTAAAAGACTCATAACTTGTTATTCAAAGTGTCAAAAAATATAAAAAGGACAGAGTTGTTCATTTAAATTTTGGCTGCATGTGTGAAGAGATGGTAGAACTCTGTGACATGTTCTGGGCAGGAATGGCAATATATGTGGTTTTATGTGAAATGTATTAATGTTAGAATTGTGAAAAAAATACACACACATCCCTATGTTAAACACACACATTTGTTGGCATAAAATTTGGAAATAAAATTTGGAAATTGTGTTCATAGCGAAAAGGACAAAATTCTGTAGAAAGTTGAGACAAGATCCCACCACTGCTGGGTTTTGAGGAATTGCTGGTACATAAAATATGGCATCTTTGTGTGTGATTTGTATAAAGGTGACCAATGTAGAAATGTACATTTTGTATCAAATACGATTTTGAGACCAGTGGCTAAAGGGAGGTTTCTCAGGACTGTAAAGCAAACCATAAAATGTGACATCATCTGGCCTTGATCCAATCACTCAAATTGCAAGGCGGAGATGAAGTGTGGTCCTATCCCAGCTCACAGGGGCAAGCTTAGCTAAGCCGGCCCATACACCCCATTTGTGATGTCATTTTTAAGCATAAATAGAGACAGCTGACAACACATAGGGACTCAATGATCCACTGACTTTCCTGATTCCAGCGTAGCACTCTGATCCAGCATTCTACATCCAGCTTTAATATTCATCCAGATCCAGAGGCCAAAACTCTTGGCAGCAATAGAGAACTATTGATTTTCATCAAGGCCCAAATACTCAACTTATTTTCCCCACCCAGTGGAGCGCTGTGGGGGGAGAAGGCCTTTTGAACCAGTATACTGAAATTCTCTGGCTTGCCACCACTAGGCTTGCCTGAGGAACTCGCTATCCAGCGGATTAGGATACCCACAGACTAGGAGGGCTATTCTGCGCCAATCCGGCGACCGGCCCAGCTGTTCCAGTACTGTGCCTGATGTGCTGTCTTTCCTAGACCAGACTCAATCCTATGACCAGAGCTGACGGCCCAATTAATAACTTATCCTGTGAATATTAATAGGAAGGACTGTGGCCCATAGTATATATGCATTGTCTTATCCCTATCTGAAACCCATCCTCTCTTTCATTCAGAACCAGTATTGTTAGAACTATCTTTGCGCTGACTCTTTTCTTATCTGAAGAAGTCGAGTTTCCTCAGTAGGCGGGTTACACTGATCACGTAACTGTAAGATTCCTCTGTGGTATTCGCTTTTTCATAGTCATCCTCTAGTGTAAGCAAATCCATTTGTCATTTTCAAAAGTGCATTTCTGTATTCCATTCTCGCGCCTATCTCGCAAAAATGACCTTTACTAAAACCTCTAAAACTTCCTCTGTTTTTGGGATAGAAACGAAATTTCAACTCCTACTTGTACCTAACATCCATAGCTATCCATAATTCTCCCATTATAGAAAAAATAAGCCAAGGAAAAGTTTGCTGTGTTTTAAAAATTTGAAAGGTTTTACATGTGTGAAATAGTTTAAACTGCTTTAAACTGCTTCCAACTTGGACCTTAAGATTTCAAATGTTTTCTTTGGACTAAATCATTGCTTGTGCTTGTGTGCAACTGTTCAAAGTGGCTCCCATAGGAATTTACAACAATTTAAGTATTTTTGACCATATTTGGTGTTTTTGCCCCTGTTTTTCTCTTGTGTTTGAAGGGGGAAGTGGGACTGATATTCTGTTTAATTTGTGCTATTCCTGAATACCTGCTCTATCCTCCCATCTCTTTCCATTGCCTATTGGGGGTTGAAGGGTGTTGCAGGGGGAACCTCTAAACATAGCGCTATCTGATCTGAACCAACAAAAAAGTATTATTTTCTGTGCTGAATCTGTTTTGCTCCTCACTTATTCCTAGTGTATTAAAGATATTCTTCAGTGTTCTGTCATCCCATTGGTGATTGTTGGTTATCTATTAAAACATATTGTGATTACATTTTAAATCCATAATATATATTTACCTTTGCAAACACCCCATTGGTGATTGTTGGTTATCTATTAAAACATATTGTGATTACATTTAAATCCATAATAAATATTTACCTTTGCAAACTAGCCTGATTCCTGGTTCAGTGAGACCGGGGGGGGGGAGGGTTCCAGGAGAAGGGTGTGATATTAGTGGTATATCGTTCAGAATATTGAACTTATAGACAAAAATAAATAAGGGTTTCAGTTGTGCACTACATACTGGGCTTGACTTGGGTGTGTGCCAGATTGAAATCACTTACATCTCTCAGGACTCACTTTTCTTCCTTGTTAAGATATTAACTTGCACAGGACCTCTTTCAGGCAACATTGTAACTACTCCTTGTCTACTTTGTACTCCTTCTCTGCCAACACTGTCATGTGTTGAGCTTTTCCTGCACTGTTCCTTTGCCTCACTATACACCAAAATGTCATCTACATTTTGTATCACTATACTGTCATGGTGTACGTTTCCTAGGTTCATC
This sequence comes from Ambystoma mexicanum, assembly GCF_040938575.1. Classification (NCBI taxonomy): domain Eukaryota; kingdom Metazoa; phylum Chordata; class Amphibia; order Caudata; family Ambystomatidae; genus Ambystoma; species Ambystoma mexicanum. Next base: position 1,244,023,785 of record NC_090935.1, on the reverse strand, counting down.
TGGAGCACTTGGTTAAAGATTGAGGGGGACTCACAGTACCCCTGAGGTAACCTTATATATTTCCACTTCGCCTGGTGATAGGAAAACAAAGTCAAGTCTTGAGACTGTTCATGGAGGGGGACTGGAAAGAACGCATTTGTCAAATTGATCATGGTGAAATATTGGGCTCTGGATGGGATAGTACACAATATTGTGGCTGGGTTTGGGACCAATGGGAACTCTGCTTAAACAATATTGTTTAGGGTGGGATAAATCTTGAATAAATCTCCGCAAACACCCTGCAGATTCTTTTATTGGGTACACTGGTGTGTTACATGGGGAGTCTGATGGCACTAGTATGCCTTGTTAACTAGAGCAGTTAAATACCCTCATCTGCTTCTCTTGAAATTGGGTACTGTCTCAACTCCAGCAAATAACTCCTGGTTTCAGTTTCATTTTGACTGCCCCAACTCCTCTTAATAAGCCAACATCATATGGACTGCTGGTCCAAAGTGTGCTTGGCACTTGTGTCAAATCTTCCTGCAGAAAATATTTTATTTAGCCATGACATCCTCTGCTGCACTTCTCTGCTCTCAATTTTCAGCTGATAAGCAGGACCTATGTTAAACACTACTTTGTCATCTGAGTCATCATCTGTAAACAAGTCTTCATCTGTCAAATCAGTTAATCTGGGTCCCTCATCAAGAGCTATGACTGTCCTCCAATGTATTCCATTATCAATTCCATGTAGAATCACGCTGTCTTCTCTCACTATTGTTGCTTCTGGCTCTATTGTAATCACTTGTCATTCTTCCTCATCCATAGGTACTTCTGGTCAGAGCAAAAGCTCTGTGGGTAATTGCAACAATCTCTCTGTTATTTTTAGGAGCCATGCTAATAATATCCTTTGACCGCTCCATCTGTTAGTTGGATAACTGTGGTAATTCCAGAGCTAATGCATGCCGATAGGTAAGTTGTCCGTAAAAGGAACCATACTTGTCACACCAGAAAAACCTTGTGGATTCCTGGCAATGCCTGATATTGGGTAACTTAACTCCCTAACACAGGACCTGGTCGCCCCTGCATAAACAATGAAGTAAAATCTTTTGTCACTTACCACTGTGGTAGTCCTATCAGTTACACCAGACCCATGACTCTCGGTTCCTCCTGTGGGTCTGGTGTGACGGTTAGGATGGAACACATCAAGTGTTTCTGTGGGCTGTCCTATTGCGGATAGAGCTTCATCCCTGTGTCGGTGAAAGAGTTCCCTGTCATCATGGCCACACTCCCTATTCTGGGTGTAGGCTTCTGGGGCACTGCATTTGTGTTCAATTATGTCATTTTATTCTGTTGTGTATGTGCTTGTGGTTGCATTGATATTCGCTCTGTCTGCATGGGTGCTTGCTGTTTACCCATTGGTACCTGTTGCATTTGCATTGGCCTTCCCTGTTGGGCAGGTGGCATTTGTGGTGCTTGTGTTGCATACTGCATTCAATCTTGGACATAATATTCAGGTGGTTCTGCACTATACGGTGGATCATATGCTGCCCCCTCTTTGATCTTGCCTTTTCTGCTGCATCCCTCACCTGCTGCTATGTGCTCAGGAAATGTGCACCATTTTCCACACATTCAACAATGCTGAGGCTTTCCTCCAAACCTATCTGGTGCCCCAATGAATCCTCCTCCCTGTGGAGCCTGAAATCTGAACCCTCTGCCTCTGTGTGCACTTCCTCTTCCCTGTGGAAAATAATTATATTCTCTCCTTCCTGCAAAATGTCCACCATCCTTTGGCTGTACCTGCTGTGCTTCCTGTGCAATCACCCCCTCCCCACTGGTTAGCACGGCTTCTTCCACTGAAAACTTATTTCATTTTTTTCTGAACCCATTTTCTTTTCCTCCAGCTTTCTTTCCTCAAGTTTATTTCTGGCTTTCTCTTGTTTCATCTAACAGTGGTGGACTATGGTTAACTGAATCTCTGGCCATTGCTTCACTTCCATTCCCACTATCTTTTTCAATTGTCTCTGTACTACCTCAGGCAGACCCAGGCACAATATCTGATCAAAAATAGCTATGGTTTTATCTCATGGTTCTCTCATTTCAAGCTGCCATTTTTCTTGAATCTTGTGAATATAAGCAACTGGGTCTTCGTCATCATGTACTTTGCGTGTCATAATCACGCTCATGTCTGATGAATCGGGATTTTGTACCCTCTGTGCTCTCCATACTTTGTCCCTAGAATTGTTACAAGGTGCTCCGCCATGAGTGTTTTTTTAGGACATCACTCCAGAATAACCAGCTCATTTCCAAATGTCACCTGTTCTCTCCCCTATTATGGGAGCAAGCAATCTCTTTATGTCACCCACTGTTAACGTCACTCCCGCTGTCACTCTTTCTAGTTCATAAATCCATTTGCCCGCTCCCGATGTCAACATTGGTTACTTACAGATTACATTATTCTTATCCATCTGTGGCCATGGAATATATTGTGGCCGTCCTCCCCACTTTTCTAGCAATGGGGATTGCATCAATTCTATGTCCTGTCCCCCACAGTAGGCCCCCATTTCTTGGGTGTCACATCTGTCAAATTATTTTTCTTCCGTCTCAGCAAATTTCTCAACCTATTCACATAAGATGTTCTATCTTCTAGGCTTCTTGATCATACTTTCGGGAGCCCAGAGCCTTGAACAGGTTTCGGCATTCTTTCTGACTCTTCCAAACCTAACCATGTTTTCTCCTCACTTGTTCTTAAGCCAGTAGAGGGGATTGGTGTAGTCCCTTCGTCCTCCATTTCTCAATTTTCCTCTCGTTCCTCAACAATAAACATTGTATCACCACGTTCACCACTTCCATCATATTCTCTATGCTCAAAATCTAGGCTCCTCAGGGGAATCGTCCTATACAATCCACTCATCACTTCGTCCACTGCCCTTCTTCCATCTGTGGAGATCCTCCTCTATTCTGTTGTTCTTGAAAGACATCACTATCCTTCCTGCTTCTATACAAATTACCAATCCTCCTTTGCATAACTTTCCCCTCATCTTCACCTGCCCATGAGGACCTTTTGGGTATTTCATGCACTTCCTTACAAAGTCTTTCTAAACTCCTTTCCCTTTCTTTCCACTCCTGCTCCTTCACTCTCTTTATCTTAGAGTATATGCCCCATAACAATCTCATTGCTTTCTTTTCATCACCTTTCCCTACTCTTTTTATCCCTCATTCTATCTCTCAGTCTCTTTCTTCTTCCTTTTCCCTCTTTCTGTTTCTACACCCCAGTTTCTCTCCTTTGCCTTTTCTTCTTCCTGTCTCTTCTCCCTTTCCTTATGTTCTCCTTGTTTTCTCACCCCTCCATTTCTTCTTCATGTCTCCTCCCATTTTCCTTCTCCTTTTATTCCCTTCTCTGTTCTTCTTTCCATTTTCTCTCCTTCTCTCTATATACCTCCTGCTTCTTTTCCTTCTCTTTCTCTGTTTCATACTTTCTTTCCCATTCTCTTTCTTTCTTCTCCTGGTAACTTCTCTTTTGTTCCTCTTGTTCTTGTTCTCTTCTCTCGTCCTCTTCTTTCTCTAACTTCCCTTTCTCTTTCTCTTTCTTTAGAGCAATCCATGTTTCTTTCGTCAAATGTAAGCCGTATTTGTCCTGCAACTTACTCGTTCGGGGCAATCACTGTCTCTTCACTATTTTCTTACTTGCCTCTCTGTCTCCAGATCTCTTCCTCAGCCTTTGTCAATTTTGCCTACAACTCTCAGCATTCACTGTATTCATTGTGCATGAACACTGCATTTTGTTTAGGTATTTTTACTCCATTTAAAATATTTTTGTTGCTATAAGCGGGGATGCATATGTGGGGTTAGTGTATCCTGCTGCTGCTTTTAATTCTTGAAATGGGTATTGTCCTTGTATTTTGGAAGACAGATCAAGGCTTTGGGCATGAGGAGTAGGAGCTGAAGGTGCTGTGCCATCCCTTTCATGCTGCTTAAGCATCCACTCTTTCATGGGTGGCTCTTCTGTCTCATCTCCATACATCTTCCACAGTTCAAGAATAGCTCATCATTTTTGTAACTTCATCCCTTTGTGTGTGGTATGCAAATATGTTATCCTCTGTTGCAGCACTGCTCTCAAAAGAGTACCTTCCTGCGGCCAAGGTATAAACATCTTGGCCACAGTTTCACAAACCCACTGAGCGTGGTACTTGACAATTTTGTCTTTCTACCGGGGTAATGCTTTACATAAATGCATAAAAGTAGTGTCTCTGATGATTACACGTCACAGTTTAGTCTGCCAATCATTACCAAACCTCTGTTCTAGTTTCACTTACTCCCTATTCAACCTTCCTTCACACTCTACCTCCAACAATGTGTCCCTTTATTTCCAACACATCTATGTCATGTCCCAACACCTTCTTCATTATACCTGGGCAAGCAAAACAAACGCTGCCCATGCTCCGAACCACAGTCTTTTGGTCCAAACCATAACTTCACGTCCTCCATAATATCCACCACTATTCACAAACCTTCAATATTTTCAAAAACGAACCCACGTTACATCCTACCCTGGCACCAGAATTCACTAGACACATAAATATACCACAATATAATACAGCTGTTATCTCATGGATGGTGAGGTAGTCAATCTTCTCTCGTCTCTTCAATCATGCCCCAGAAGTGGGCTTTCAATGCACTCTTCCATGACCTTGTAATGGGTAAATAAACTATTAATACCTTGTGCGAGGTTTAGTATGTTGGCTTCGTAACAAAAATAAGGGTACCTGTTAACCACACAATCCCTCAGGTAAACAACATAATCATATTAAAAAAATGGATCTTGGTAGTGCGGTTGGATTAACACACTATACAACAAATTATCTTAGAAAAAATGTAATTCCACAAAATATATTACAAAATGAGTAATCACATGAATACTGTATACAATCAATCCTGTTTTGAACATCTACTAATTTCCACCTTTCACACACACACGTACCAACACACATTCAATCTTACACCAATAATTATGATACACAAGCAAAGTTCAGCTCCCAATGAGGACTTTCTTGTTACCCTACTTCATATAATACATTCTTTTTTTCGCACCCAAATTTCCTAATAGTGTGCAAATAAGTCCAATAGTATTCACTTACAGACTATGGGCCTCATCATGAGTTTGGCGGTAACGCCGGCGCTAATAGCACTGGCGTTATTAGCCCTACCGCCAAACCCACCGGCGCTATTAGCGCCGGATCACGGGTTGGCGGAACGGGTATTCCCCATTGGGCACAATGGGGATATTTCATACTTTTACTGCTGGCGGATTTCCCGCTGGCGGTAAGCGCGCTGAAAATCTGCTAATTTTCAGCGGATTTCCCCCCAGCTGAGAGCTGGGGGGAAATCAGCCAAAGCCATGATTTGGCGGACCCTTAAATGCGGCGCTAACAGCGCTACCGCCGCATTTTAAGGGCTATCGCCAAACTCATGATGAGGCCCTATGTCTATGTCTACATATGTTTCGGTCGATTTCAGCCAAAGAAATATGGCCCACAGTCTTCTCAACCTTCTTCAGGACAGCAAACGAGAGTGGTGATGTCCTAACTCTCGTTATACATATCGGTGGAGATGTCCTTGACAATTTTACAGTTTCATTCTACCTAAAACAAACATATAGAAAACTATTGGTAATCCAACCTCATTTCTTTACTTTGGCATATCCAAATTATGCATAACAATCATCTCTGATTGTAAGAGCTTGCACTCACTTCCACTTTATAAATGATGGGCGTGGCAGAAGTCATAGGTATCAACCCCAAGTGTTCGAAGGGGCACAGTTCCCAAAGCTCCAACAAACAGGCTCCTGAATAATCAGAGGAGCAGCACTGAAGGTATCCTAGGATGCAATAAAGCCAGAGTCAACCTATATATCCACACCTATGGACCAGCCACCAAAGCGTACGAGTAGCATAACAGGTAGGACTCACTTTCTCCTGATGCCTGTCTGTTGCATACTGTCATCTAGAATCTATCTTGTAGTGCTGTTAGTCTGTACACCACTCCTAGCGTAACCACCACCTCAAAAACATAGTGATGCAACTAGGGATCAGCATAAATTCTAATATCTGTGGCCCGAGCGCCATGCCCAGTCTACACTTCAGTCTAGTCCCATTAGTACAGTTATCAACAACTCAAACTTCATGTGGTTTCCTGTCGGAAAACAGTCCATGGGAGCTGACGGTAAATTCAGGCTGTGTTGTCACCAGGTCTTGTGTAACTACCCCGTCCAGACAGCATCTGTGTGATGAATTATAGCCATTAATTCAATCAGTGATGTCATGAATGAGATTTGTGATGGCATCGTTGATGTCATGGGTGTTAGTCCTTGCAGTTCACACTGGTGGCGTGCGTTATGGTTACTTAGCTTACCATAACTGTCAATTTTTTTTTCTTTTTTCAGTTTTACCTGTAACCATAACTTTCCTGTAACAACGTTTTTCCATTGAATTTTACAGGTTTTTTAGTAGTGCAATTTAACCCTAACGTCCCTTTAACAACATTTTTTGTTAGTGAATTTCATAGGTTTTTAGTAGGGCACTTTAAGCATGATGTTGCTTTAGGGTAGTTTTTTCAGTAAAGGGAAAAGGTTTTTATTAACATATGTAGACTTCACCTGATTGGTGTATGAGCAATTACATGGCAAGTATTCGTAGGACTCCATTAGTGGCCACATGTCTGCATCTTCAAATGCACTTTTAAGTAGTTGTGGAAGCGCACGTGTTTACGTTCCACAACTAGACCCATGCATAGGTCATGCACTGCATGCTGATAACACCGCCCCTGTCGCCAGACCTACGTATTCATGCAGTAGGCTACCACATTTAAAGTATTGCTGTCCACTTCGTGGGTGGCTCTGCAAACTTAGCAATGTGTGGCTATAGTACTCCTAACTGTATAACGGCCACTCGTAAACAAAGAACACCAACCTGCACTGTGACGTGGGTGTGTTAAATGTGGCATTACTTTGATTTATCTGCTGCTTCCCTTTCCATGACCCGTGAAACTGATACATTGTATGTGCACTCAGCAGTGTGATGGAAAGTATGAACAGGTCGCGTGTCAGTTATACAGTTGAAGAAAACATGTAACTGCAAGTGGGACAGTTTGTAGTAAGGCTGCAAAATTGCAAAGCTGGAGCACCTTCCTCACGCACATACCAGTGCATGTAAAGGCAAGTAAGGAAACAACAGAATATGCAGCGCAAACAATCTTACTGGTGCTTAAAAAAGCGATGTATATGCATGGGTTGCACATAATAAATGGTTTCATGGTATACGTAGAGAAGCTGTGCTTGGCGTTGTTGTAAACATTCTTGTATTCCACAATGTATGTATATACGTGAATGGTACCGGTAACAGTAATGGCGTAGTATAAAGTGTTTGTACTGCATGTGGCGACAACTCAAATTAAAGGACAAAGGAGCAGTGGGCCAGCTACCGCCTTTCAAAGAATGACGTTGGGTACATTCATGTACAGCATTTGCCACATCTGCTATGGGAAACAAGAGGGGCACTCCTGTAGGGCAGCAGAGCTGTAAAACAATGATTCCAAAGCATATGCTGTGCTACAGACCCTAAGCCGACAAAGGCCATTGTATTGTACATGTAGTGCAATGTGCTACTGTACACAGGGAAGGTACTTGGAAGTGCATTGCAACAGTCTTTATAGGAGCATTACAATGAGTGCCACCTATATAGGCGAGGGCCACCCAATAATTCTGTCTCCCGGCTTGTCTCCTATAGTATCTAAGCAGGTGCTGTCCCCTCTGTACCGGACCTTTCCTGGATTTCCTTCTGTGGCATGTGTGAGAACATGATAATAAATAAAGATGCACTGGGGAATGAAAAAAGGTAAAAAAAGAAAGCACCTTTCACAGATCAACAACGGAATTGCCAAAGCACGCATGCAGGGCGGGAAGTGTGGCATTGTGGAGAACACTGTAGTTCAGTCGGTTAGAAAGAAGTGCGCTGTACAAAGAGACTTCTTTACGTGTTGCAGAGAGTTTTCAAGAGAGTCACAGCGCAACACTTACTACAAGAAAATATCACTACTTGCAAGAAAGGCACCAAGCCAATTTAGATGGGGGGTGCAGAAATCGAGAAAGCTGGCACAGTAAAATGAACGTTGATGCTAGGGAAAAGTATTCATTCTGTGAAATGTCATCATGCTATGGGCGAAGTATGCCATTGGCACATGACAAAGAAATGCAAAAATTCACTTGTTTGCAATTTACCGCGCTGTCTCCATTGACGGACCAAATAGAAAATGACGCTGCCACATCAGTAGCTGCATACTGCGAAAGAAAGTTATGTAAGAGATTGGATAGAAACGCATGAACTGGGCAAGTGCCTCCTTCATCACAAATGGCACTGAAATTCGTGTAACATGCTGTGCAATGTTCCCTGCACAATGAACAACATTAATATCGTCATGATTGCGTATAACACACACAGACCCAAATCAGGTACTTCATTTTAACTAGTCCATAGCACTACACATGCTGATCATAGATTAGTAAATGAGTAGCGAGTGCACAGTGTTTAGCATTCACTTTCACTGAATGTATGTCGGCATACACTAAAATCCGCACGATGTACCTCGTAAAACACACAGCCATGACGGCACCCTCTTCATTTCTGTGAACAAATACACAATGTAGCACCGTCGGTCCGTACACACCACACCCACAAACTTTATTGCCCAATCCCGTAACGGCTGCAGACCCATTTCTATGGGCGTCATCTGCAAAAGAGGGCGTATGTACCACGTGCCGCCCTGCAACTATCACAATATTTGCTGACTTTTCATGCTACACACGCGCGGGAGTGGGGGAATAACTTTCTACCAGGGGAGCGCATGTCGTTGGTTGTGGTGGCTCTTAAAAGAACCTTTGTTTCTTTGTTATTTTTCTTTTAAAGGTGCTTCCCTAGAAACAATTTTGTGTGTGGGAATAACGTGCAACGAGTGCAGGGGGAGTTTGTAGTAAGGGGCTATTCTTAAAAGAGTCTGTTTTTTTTGTGTGTAGATCCTTCTACAAACACACCTTTTTTTGTCTGTTTTTAGTAGTTTTTGTGTTTTCTTCTATGCACATTAGTTCTGTAAACTCTTCACCTCATCCTGTAGATGAGCAAACAAAAGTACTTTGCCAATAGATGACAACAAAATGGCATTTTCTTGGAAACACTCAGCATTTCCAAAAGTAATAAGGTCATTGTTGCAGAAGAACATTCTGCGAGCAGACAAAAAATGTGTACATGCTTCTGTTGATGAAACGCCTTCCTTCGTCTGGCTCGGAACAACATCCATGAGCAATAGGCCATACTCTTCGCGGTATTATGGATGAGAAAAGCACCTTGGCGGTGGGAAAAAGAGTCCTCACGACATCCAGCAACCTACTCAGTCTACGGAACAAATGTAAGCAAGGCAGGTAACCCATATGAATGACGCCGTAATGAATTTCGATAACATGTACTACTGGAAATGTGGCGAGGTCTTTGCAAAGTCCTTGCATATCGATGAAATGGCACTCATGCACAGCGTTCCACAATGCGTCCACTCCTTCCAAACCAAAATTGCTGTCAAAGTGTCTTTGCAGAGCATAGTTGTACAGATCTATTACAAAGGGATCACCTACAGGCAATACAATATGTTTTGCCATGTCAGCCACCCTCGGTATGCAGAGTATAATGTGCAACCGTGTCACCTCCCCTTCCTGTTAACCAAACCCACACTACCTGATTGGCTAATCCCCACATTGCCATGGCAATTGTGCAAGGTGGTGTAAAGGGCTGATTTTACCACGTGCGCCTCCCAAAGTAGCACGAAGGCGGCACCCCTGTAAAATTGGAACAGTCCTTCTTTCCTTTGCACTATCTTATCTGCAGCTCTACTTCATTAGGTTACTGGTAAATAGGCACACACGCATCCACCAATCACATTAAAGCCACCATCATCGAACACTGTCACTGCTGTACAACACTTGAAATGTACTGTTACACATTTACCGTACAAATGTTATGCCATTCCAAAGCACATCCACTACAAAGTTCAATGAAAGTATGTACGATTTCTCCATCCGCATAGATCCACATAGCCACACAGGATGTTGCATGTGCCATCCTGAAAGTACAGCAGAATTCACTACCTTTTCCTGATAGTGAAGGTGGGGGTTGGGGTGGGTGGTAAACAATATGAAATTAGGCAGGGGATTCAGCCTTCCAGTGTATATGTATAAAGTGTTTTTTTAAAATTAATCTGTAATTTTTTTAAAGTTCGTGCGAGCAATTTATTTTGTATTTTCTCTTCATATGCGTTTCTGTTCACCTGTCCTCACATTTTTACAACATTCTGGTCAATGCTTCTTACACAGTGTGAAAGAAAACGGCATTGGCAATGGCGCCCAAATAAATGCCATTTCTTCAGAACCACTGCATATTTTGTGACCTCATGATCTCATAGTGGGTGGAGAACATGCCAGCAGTGTGCATAAACTGACACATAATTCTGTTTATAACACACCTTCCGACCGCTGACTGGGGACAAATTACACCGTCATGGACCCACACTGCTCTTGGTGTTATGCATGAGAAAACCAACTTGGCATTAGGATAAATATGCATCACTGCAGTCACCAACCTCATCAGTAGACAGATTAATCGTCCACACTACATGTAACCCAAATGTGCACTTCCATACTGCACCACAACACAGTCCACGTTCATGAAGGATGCCACATATCTGCAAAAGCGAACCATCCCACCAAAACTGCAGTCACTCTGACAGGCACAGAAAGAGTCCACTGCTTCCAACCCAAAATTACCAGCAATGCCTCTTTGTACGCAACACCTGTGCAAATGGCGCACAAAGGTATCACTGACGATAATCACTGTGCGTCTCTCCATGTCGACCACCCTCACGACACAGTATTGTGACAAAATGGTACCGCCCCGTCCTATGAACCATGCCCTAAACTCCCAATTGCCTATTTCCCACAATTACATTTCCATTTCCATAATGCTCATAATGGGAGGATGTGCATGTGTGCTTTCCCATCTACAGTGAGGACCACAGCCCAGTAAAGCTCTGACAATACTTATTTCCTTTGCACGTCACTTTTTGCAGCACTCCCCAAATTGGGTGGTGTCACATTTCAAAACATGCATGCACCAATCACATACAAACCCTCTGCATTGCACACTGTCATTTCTATACACCACTCCTTTTTTCCCATTAAACACTCTCAGTGCACGTTCTGTTTGATTGCAAAGCCCCTCCACCAGAAATTTCTGATAAAAAAGGCACTATTGCAGCATCCACAAACATCCTAACACTCCCCCAGCACACCTTTAGGTATGCACACAACATTGCAACCCTTTCCACACCCACCACAACACTACACCTCCAAGCAAGCGACCATGTGGGCACCTAACATTATGCACAAACGTTACATATGTAGCGGCAGTTCTCGCCAAACCATAAAACACCCATTCACGAAAATGTGTCACACTTGGCAGAAGCCACAAACATAGCACAGCCTGCAGCACCCCTACGCACTACCATTCACACGCTAGTGTGTCACTGCCAACCTATGCTAACCACCTTCACAACATTAGGCCTACTTCAATAACTCTCCACACATCAGAGTAACCAACCACATATAAACCAACCACATATAAACTGCCCTTCAACCTTACCCACTTCCATACTCACATTATGTACACACTGCACCCGGTGGCCACACTACCCAACTTCTCACTGCACCATCTTCTTCCGCACACCAAGTATTGTAGCATGTTCCAACTATCACCACAACCACAGAATGCACAATACACGCTTTGCAACTCACTTGTGCTGCTGTAGCATGTCGACAATGTGCTCCACAAGCATTCTCCAAAGATCACCACCCTGTGCCTCATACACTGCCAAACCTGCATTGCTTCAGTGGGTCTGCTCCTTGCACACATTTCTCCCACCGTAATTCAACAATACATGTCCGCATATCACCAACTACCACTATGCACATATGCACCACTAACACCAGCACTCCTAATCAACCTTGATACCGCAATGGACATACACATCATTACATACAACTGTTACCATAATGTATAAACATTACACTGTCTCTGGCACCCCTACGCCCTTTTTTTCACATACTATTGGTTTACCCACTTCCACTTAGAAAGGATTGTTTCACTGGCAACGTAAACACATGTTTAGAACATTGCCGATACTGCAAGCATTGTGCACACAGCACACTATCCAAGCACACATAAGCTGCCCTTCAACCATACCCTGTAACATACTGACAGTATACATGAATTGCACCCAGTACCCACACAGCGTGACTTTTCACTGCAGCATCTCCAACTACAGGGCACTGCCATGGAGGTATGCAGTAACAAATTGCAACAGTTACCATAATGTACAAACAAGACACTCCTGCATCTCTGTGCACTTTCAATCACATACTATGGGCATTCACACTACCATTCACAAAGTATTGTACCACTGCCAACCTACGCACAATCTGTTTGCAACAGTGGCCTATAATGAGTTAAATGTGCTCTACACCCAGTCCTTACATGTCACCACCCGCTAACTAAAATGCATTACTGCTGTGCATGTCCTCAAGGCCTCAGCTCTTGAATGTTTATCTTTACTAGGTTTATATAGCGCTTTAATCCATGTCTAGGCCTAAAACACACTCACGGCAACGTAATGCAACCATGCATGTCTCCATATCAGAAACTGCGACAATTCACATAGACACCACTGCCACCAACACGCCTACCCAACCTATACACTCCCATGGCGCTACTCAGCAACAAATGGCAACAGGTAACATAATGGCCATGTGGGCAGCTACCATTTTGAACAAACGTGCTGCACGTAGGTAGCAGCACTTCACCCCAACTCCCCCACACCATAAAACACCCAATCATGAACACAGGTCGCACTTACCAGAATGCACAAACATACCACATCCTCCAACATCTCTACCAACAGCCATTCACAAAGTATTGTGTCACTAACCACAACATTTTCACAACATTCGGCCTACTTCAACAATTCTGCACACAGCATAGGCTTTGAACACACCTACAGCAACGTAATGCCACCATGCATTTCACCATTTCACCAACTAGGATCATCGACATACACGCCACTGCCACCAGCAGTCCTACCCAACCTGTGCTCCACCATGTAGCTATGCAGCAACAAATTGCAATAGTTAACACAATGTGGAAAGAAAACACTCTCTCCTGCACCCCTATACACTTTCATTCACATTCTATAGGTGTACCCACTCCCATTCAGAAAGTACTGTGTCACTGTCAACCTACCCACATTCATTTTGTTGCACTAACGCTACAACAACCAATCTGCACACACTGCACTATGCAAGCACCACCCTGTACCGGATGCAGACTCAAAATGCCTTCCTGCGGTGTGTATGCTGCAGCCCAATGCTCCTCAGTTCATGCCCTACAGCCTACAGGCTACAGGCTTTGGCCATGTAACCAATAATGTAATCCTTCCACAGACCCACTGCACCTTCATTCACCCATGCATGCCTCCTTGTGCCCATCTACCGCATTCCATCCACAGCACACCGCCACCCACGCTCCCACCCAACCTATGTTATGTGCAATTCACTCCCCATCTGCAAATGACTTGCCACCGCTCACCACGAAAAGAGTTTGCTGCAAACAGGTTGCAGCAGAAGCTAAGGGACCGTTACGACAGCTGCCTCCAATCACCACAGAAAATACTACCCTACATATGTCACATATAAACGACTTCTCACTCCCCCAGCCATTCCCTCCCTTAGTGCCACCAACACAATGCATACGGTACATTTCCCAGACCTTTCCATCGCCGCACTGTCCTCCGATACACCATGGTGGCTTTACCAAAAAAGGTTGATGCATAGCACTCTTCCCTCCAGCCAACCACCGGCCGCGTTCAAACTTCTCTGACACCACGCCGTACCGCGATCCAAGGACACTTCTGTATGCTGAGCGAATAGGGAAATGGGTCAGCGGAGCGGACCCAGATATCGCACATTTTTTGGGATGTACTTTTCAGTGTTTTACAAAAGATTTACCAGTCCGATTTCCACCGAACAAACAAAAGCATGCTTTCTGGCCCAATCCCCCGCTCCTGGCGCAAATTTGGTGAAAATCCGTCCAGCCGTTCAACCTGTAGCCGTGCGCAAAGTTTTTCCCAATTCAGTCTATGGGGGAAAAAAAATGTTCAGACCCCCTCTATAACTCTACCCCACATGAAACCTCGCTCAACTTGGCGAAACAATTCAGAGCCTCCCATATACTTTTTTTTGCAAAATTTGGCCAGTATTCATTCAGGGGGAGCGAAGTTATAAGCTGCCGAAAAAGTGCTCTTCCTATGAGTTTAGCAACTTAACCATAACTACACTAGCGGTAGTGTAGTTATGGTTAAGTTCCTCAACTCATAGGAAGAGCACTTTTCCGGCAGCTTATAACTTTGCTTCCCCTGGACGAATCCTTACCAAACTCTGCAAAAAAATGTATATGTCCCGGTCTGGATTGTCCTGGCAAGTTTGGTGAGGTTTCTTCAAGGTGAGGAAAAGTTATAGGGGGGTCCCAAAATGTTTTGTTTTCCATAGACACATGGAAAAAAACTTTGCTCACGCATACAGCCCAAACCGCTGAATGGATTTTCACAAAATTTGTAGGAGGAGCTGCGAATTGGTCCCAAAATTGTGCTTTTGCAAATTTGGTCAAAATTCCGTCCAGTTGTTTTTTAAAAAAATGACCAACAAGTAGGTAAAAAGAAATGAGTGATATCTGGGTCTGGTTCGTGGACTCTTTTTCCTGTTCGGTCTGCAGAAAGGCATCTGATTGGCATATAAGGTTCTGTGATGTCCGCGGGCATCGCACACACCCACTGATTGAATGGTGAAAAGCGTGAAGTGTGTCAGATTTTTGGAAACACCTGACATGTTGGATTCCGGTGTCCGCGAACATTGCGGTAAAAACATATTAAAAAAGGCAACATTGCACTTGTCAAACTTATCAAACAATCTCTGGGGAGGTGAGGGGGGATGAGGATGTGATGGGATATGGCCATAAGAAGCCAAAAAACATGGGTTTTTCATCCCCGAAGTCCGCGAACTCTCTGGATGTTCAGGGAAATCTGTGCCTATTTCTGCATTACAGGGTTGGTGAAAAGCAGTTTTTCGATGGCTTATAACATTGGCGCCACATAATGAAACTGCAGTTCTAGACTTGATTCTGAATGGTTTTGAAAAGTGTGGAGCTGTTTTGTCAAGAGGGAACAAATTTAGAGGGGGGGTCCCAAAAAAATTGTAAAGGCTTATAAATGTGGTGTCATTTGACAAATCGGCAAAAAAAAATGCAAAACGATTTTAAATCTAGATATAAATGATTCTGCAAAGTTTGGTGGGATTCTGTCGAGCTGTCAAGAGTGGGGTGCCAAAACATTGCTTTCTCCATTAACGGACCAAATGAAAAATGACGCAGCCACATTGGTGTCTGCACAATGTGATAGAAAGCTACGCAGGAGATCAGAAACAGACACATGACCTCGGTAAGTGCCTCCTTCATCGCAAACGGCCCTAAAACTTGTGTACATGCTGTGCAATTGTTCCTCTACAATGAACAACAATAATGCCGGCATGATTGCGCATCACCAAAGTGTCACATAGACAAACCAAAATCAGTCACTTCATTATAGGTACTCCATAGCACTACACATCCACATGATAGATTCCAAAATGAGCAGCCACTTCACAGTGTTTTCCATTCACTTTCAATCAATGTATTTGAAACTCCCTCAAAACCTGCATGCTGTGGCTCGTGAAACACACAGCCATAACCGCACCCTCTTCAATTCTGTCGGCAAATACACTGTGTACCAGTCTGTGCGTACACACCACACCCAGAGACCCTATTGACCAATCCCGTAGCCTCCACAGGCCCATTTCTATGGCCGTCATCTGCAAAAGGGGCTTATCTAACACATCCCACCCTGCAACTATCGCAATATTCGGGGACTTTTTGTGCTGTGTGCACGCTGGAGTGGAGGAATAACTTTCAACTAGGGTAGGGGACCTTGTTAGTTGTGGCGGCTCTGAAAAGAGCCTTTTTTGTTGTTTTTTTAATTAAAGGTGCTTCCATAGAAACACATTTTTTTGCATTTCTTATACGTTTTTTTGTGCTTTGTACATCAGCTCACATTCTTACAATAGGGTCTTCAGTGCAGCCTGTAAATTGTGAACCAAAATGCCATTGCCACTGGTCGACAAAGACATGCCATTTCCTTTGTAAAGGTGTATTTATTGAGAACAAATGTTCTCATTCTCACAGGAGAACATGCCAGCAGCACTCAAGAAGTCAAACATGCTTCTATTGATGAGAACCCTTCCGACCTCTGGCTGGCTACAGGACTCAATGGAATAGTCCCACACTATTCTCAGTGGTATACATGAGAAAAGCACCCTGGCAGTGCGAAAAATGCGCTCCACTGCTTTCATCATCTTCTTCAGTTGATGGTACACACGGGAACAATACATGGAACCCAAAATGAAGGCTCCAAAGTGCATGACCACAACATGTACAGTTGCGTAAGTGGTCATGAGTCAAAATTCTACACGCACTCCGCCAAAACAGCACGCTTTGACACTGCACCACAAAGCCTCCACTCCCTCCAAACCGAAATTGCCACAAAAGCCTTCTTGGAGGGCACACTTATTTATGTATGTATTTATTTATTTATTTGTAAGGTGCCGTAAGCCCCCAGGCCTCAGGGCACCTCAAAAAGACACGGACAGAAACAAAAATAGCAGAACTTACATAAAGGACGGGACACGTGGCATGCTAAAACAAAGACGGATAGTTACTATGCTAGCGTCCTATTTTTATTTGAACAGGAATGTTTTCCATGCCTTTCTGAAATTTAGATGATTGGGTTCTAGTCTCAAACTCAGTGGCAGTTTATTCCAACTGACGGCTGTCCGGTTGGCAAAGGCTCTGCCTAGACCGCTAGCTTTTTTATAAGGGTTCACTACAATGAGCCCTTGAGCCTCAGATCTTAAAGTACAGGTAGGTGTGTAGCCAACAATTTTGGACTTAAGGTAAGCCGGGGCCTTTCCATACATACACTTATGGATGAGTGTCAAGGACTTAAAAATGATACGGTCTTCAACCCTAAGCCAGTGTAGCCCCCTTATGGCTTCCCTGATGTGATCTGAGCTCGCTTTTTGCTTGATTATCCATACCACATGGTTTTGGATAAATTGGTATTTTATCAAGCATTGTTTGTTTGCCCCCAATAATAGTGCATTACCATGTATGGTGGCTCTAGCTATTGTAGCACAGTTGGTTTCGTTAAGTAGGGGATCTAATAGCTTTCAACAGCCTCAAATAATAGGAACAGTTTTTACTGACATAAGAGGCTTGAGCGTCTGAGTACATGGACGCTTCTAAGGTCATGCCCAAGGTTTTGACCCTGCCCACTACTTTGATGAGGGAGTCTTTTATATGGAATGAATCATACTCAGATGGTAATTTTGCCCTAGCTTGGTTGGAGCCGAAGATCATCAGCTCGGTCTTTGTTCCGTTCAAACACATCCAGTTTTGATTCATCCACAGTTCAATGATATTATAGAGGTTGTTAATGGTTTTGTTGGCCCTCATTACGACCCTGGCGGAAAGTGACTGACCGGACCGCCACAGCGTAAATAGCGTTTCCGCCATTGCACGAAGGAGCAAAGTGCGGCCCATTCCGACCCATCGGGCACGAGCACCACGGCATGGCGGAAGTGCAAAGTCCGCGATGGCGAAATTGAACCCAAAACGGCCCACACCGCCGCCGTACGGCGCCCTAGGTGCAATACCGCCACCCATCACAGCGGACACCGCAGTGTGCGCCTACCGGAAAGTACGGTGACCGGAAATATACGGAAACGGAAGTTAAAACACGGGGCCGGAACGGGAAACATCCCGCCGTACACCTATAAAACCACTAAAACCACACAACCACTAAAATCACTACCCTGAGACACACCCCAACCCGTCATCCACCCTAGCGAAACCAAGAAAAATGGGAAAAGTAGCGAAGAAAGCGTGCGACCGCAAGCGGCAGCTCCACTTCTCCCGTGAGGAACTCACCGTGCTAACAGAGACCCTCCAGGAGAATGCTGCCGTCGTCTTCTGCACGCAAATGACCAGGACGGCACTTGCAAACAAGAAGGCCATATGGGCTCTGGTGGCACAGCGGGTAAGTGCGGTGGGGACCGCACCCCGCACCCCACAGCAATGCCGTAAGCGATGGGACGACCTGCGGATACGCGTCCGCAGCATACTCTCTGCCAACCGCAACATTGCCACAGCCACCGGGGGAGGTCCTGAATCACCCATCAAGTTGACCCCCTGGGAAGAAATCTGTGCCTCCACCATCGGAATGGAGAGCATAGAGGGAGTCGGAGGGATGGAGAAAGGAGTGCAGACATCCGAAGATTCAGGTAGGTGGCCCAAATAAAACAATGCCAAATCCACAAAGTCCATCCATGTGAAGTACCATGCGTCCACATAGTGCAACAGAAACACATGTCCAGGAGAACGTCCACACACATCGGCCTGATAGCGCACGTTAAAACCCACAATAAATACATAAATAATTAAAAACCCCTAAAACACGCACTACACGTGCAGCAGGCACACCCCAACTGCAGGCTGCCAAACAACTGCACCCTCACTCCACACACAAATGAGAGCACCTCCAAGGCCCCGACCCAAATCACCCTCAGGTACCACCCCAATGCATGTGATACAATGCCATTCCAATTCCCACAGACCCATCAATAACCCTCGCCCTCCTTTACTCCACCACAGGGTCCGATCCAAACGACGAGCTCCAGGACACCCCTACCAGCACACCTGCAAAGAGGGCCAAGACCAACGGCCAAAGACCCTCCACCTCAGCTGCACGCATCAAGACACGGCAGCAGCACAAATCAGGTGGCAGCACAGAGGAGGGAACATCAACAGGCACCCCAGCAGCCAGCATGCCCACAACACCACCACCACAGGTCCCCCCAACGGATGCCACAGAAGGCACTGCTTCTGGTGGCAGCAGCACCATAGGTGACACCCCATTGATGGCAGCATGCTCCGACACAGAAGACGGGGATGTCGAAGTCAGATCCATCCATGACCTGTCCCAATCCCCCTGTCTGTCCCATCCCATACAACATGAGGATACCACGCAGGGGCACCCACAAGACGACGACTGGCCATCCCCCACAAGCCCTGTGGCAGGGCAACATGAGGACAACAGCCCCTCTGTGACACCCCCGCAAATGGCCATGGCCCAGCAGAGGCAACAGTCCCTCGACCAGTTAATCGTGCAACAGCAGCAACTGGCCACGCTCCTCAAGGACCATGCCGATGAATGTGGGGGCACTAAGGCAGACATAGAAACATCAACTGAGACACTTAGGGCAGAAATGGAGAGAGGTACAGAGACACTAAGGGCACAAATGGAGAGAAGCACCGAGAGCCTGAGGGGGGAACTGCATGCGACGTCCAAGGACGTATGTGCCGAACTTGCCGCAGTGCGCCGTGTGCTCACTGAGCTCTCGCAAACCCTTAGGGACATGCATGGACGTGAGCAGGCAGAGACATCATCCGTTGCAAGTTCCGTCCAGGGCAGCCCCCAACGTAGATCTGGGAGGAACCTGCGCTCCACAGGCAGGGGTGCCCCTGATACCCGCAGAGGGGGCTTGCAATAGCGACTGCCCACTGACAATGAGCATCTTTGGACACTGGTGTTCGGGGGGGAGGTGGGAGGGTGGAGGGGGTGTGTTGGGCTCACTTGGGTGGCGGGTCGATAGGGTGTACAACATGATATCACATATGCCATAAAAAGTGCACGATCAACCAATGAGATGTGTGGACATTGATCTTTGTGTACTAGGCCATCATAGGCGTACAGTCCATATTGTGCATGTCCCAGACACACACAGTGCCACGAGTCCCGTGTCCATGTATCAGCCACCAGGCGTGAGTGCTAGAAGCATACATCAATGAGATGCTGACGAATGTCACGGGCCTCCGGTGCCTCGCAGACTCCTTGAGGTGCTGCCACATCCCCACCCTCATCATGACCATCATCAGGTGCTTGCAGTTCTGCGTCAGGGGGCATGGGCACATTTCTACGTACGCACATGTTGTGGAGCATGACACATGCCATCACCATCTTTGCAACCTTTTCATGGCGGTACAGGAGTGCCCCGCCAGACCTGCTGAGGCAGCGGAAACGACCCTTCAGTAGGCCGAATGCCTGTTCAATGACTACACGGGTACGTGAGTGGGCATGGTTGTAGTCCTCCTCATGCTGGTCCCGTGGGTTCCGGACTGGTGTGAGGAGCCATCTCTTCAGTGGATATCCAGCATCACCTGTATGTGGACGAGAAACGTATGATGTGGAATGCCATTGCTACGTACGCACACCCCCCCCCTTCCTGCCAGGTCATTGCCGAATCACATACCCCACATTATCATGCATGTAATGTGACTCACCGAGTAGCCAGGATCTGTTCCCTGCGTGTCGCTCCATGTAGCGTGGTATTGTAGAGTTCCTCAAGACCATAGAATCATGGGTTGATCCAGGGAATCGGGCACAACAATGTGTAATGATCCTGTTGGAGTCACACACCATTTGTACATTCAGAGAATGAAATTGTTTTCGGTTGCGGTACTGGGCCTCCATGGCATGTGGGACGACCAATTCCACATGGGTGCAGTCGATGGCACCAATGCAACCCGGTATGCCGGCAAGTGCATGGAATCCCACTTTTGTGTTGGTAATTTCCTGCTCCGAGCGTGGTAGGGAGATGTAGTCGTCTGCGTGCTGCAGGAGGGCATCGAGCACTTGCAATAGTGTCCGTGAGAACAGTGGCTGAGAAATGCCATGCAACTGTCCGACTGTGTGCTGGTAGGTGCCTGTGGCCAGGAAGTGGAGTACAGACACCACCTTCAGTAGGGGTGGGATGGCGGTTGGGCTATCTATCATGCTGACAAGGTCAGCCTGTGTCATGTCCACAATGGCGGCTATGGTGTCCCGGTCCAGACGGTAGAGGGTGTGGATCTGCTCATCAGTGAGGTTGAACGGATGTGCTCGGAGGCGTGGGATTGCGGGCTGCCTGCGTGGTGGTAGTGGCTGTGCTGGCGGCCCTTGCTGGCCCTGCCTTGGCCTCCTCCTCCTCCTGCGTCTCCTCCGTGCGGCCGGTTGTAGTTGGTGTTCGTCTTCTTCTTGGTGTTGGAGTACTTGCAGTGCTATCAGGTCCCCCAGGGCCAACATCGCGAGTCCTGCCGGTAGCATTTCGGTGTGGTTGTGGGAGGAGACTGGCTGTGCAATTTATGTGTTTTCAGGCTGAATGGCCTCCACCTGTGGTGATTCATTCCACCTGTGCAAACTGCTCTCCCCTTTGGCCGAGCGCGTCCCGCGCACAACGCTGCAATTCGTGGAATGGCATCTTGCTATTGCAATCATGTATTTGTACCCGATGGCCGTGTAACATTGGTTGATATGTTCATTCTGCTGTGGTCCCATTGTTTCACATACTATCTGTGCAGTCGCGAACAGAGTTGTGAAGGGTCAGTGGAACGTAGTACTCGAGTAACGGTGGGCCCTCATTCATCACTGTACCGAGTTGCAACGACGGGCGGGGCGTCCCATTCGTGGGTGAAGGCAGTTGCCATTTTCACACACAGCCGCACTCGATGGATTAATTAGTGTATTCAAACGGCCACAGATGCCTCTTCGACGTGATGTTGCAAATGAGGAATTCGAAGGGCGGCGCTTTCGGTTTCCAGCTAGCGGCGAGGAGATGCCCACAGGTCTGACTGCAAATATAACGTTCTATTGTTCAATGTCCTTGGGACAGGGGCCATGGCGAGAATGCAATGATTGATATGAATAGTATGGGATGCGCAATAGCGTAGTGGACGATAAGGCCGGACGTTCCCAAATACATGTTACTTCACTACACTGGAATTACGGGCTGGGGCACTGTGGATTTTGCAGGCTGCATAACGCACAGACTCAATGGATATTTCTAATGTTATGTGAGTAAATATTCAGGCGTTTTAATCCCGGGATGAGGGAATGATGAATGGATGCATGGGCAGGTGATTTGATACAGAGTTTGCCATGTACAGGGCTTCTTGGGATCTATCCGCCTCCCCTACGCTATGTGATGCAGGGCTGCCATAGTGGGACCATCGTCTATCTGGCCTTGTTGAGCCCTCCCTGTCTCGACGCGCCCTCAGACACTTGTGTCCATGCACGTTACCAATCCCATCAGATGGATTCTGTTTTCACAGGCGCATGCACAGGTACACTCGTTTGTGATGGTGTTTACGCCTCGATATAGATAGTTATGAGTCGCAAGTGGTTTTTGGGTGGTGATGGACCTTTGGAGTGGGCTAGCATGCATGTGGCTGTGGATTTAGTGTGATCATTGCAGTGAGTTGTTGGAATGTAGTACTGATGGCCATTCTGTTCTTTTTCTTTTCTTTTGGTTGACAGGTATCTCCTCCCCTTTTGCCACTGCCATTTGTATGCCACTCCTGCAGATGGGTTTTACTCCCGACACCTGCTGCTTCGTGTTAATCAGTGGAGCAGCATTACGATCTTATGGGACGATCGCCAATGGGCCACATGCCCTTACGCAGTACTGGTGGCTCGGAGCAACATTTCGGCCTTTCAGCTGGACTAGTGCCTCCCCATTGGGACGGCCCTGCGGTTCTGTGCGCTTCCATGTTGCCTTTTCGTACGTGAATGTGGCTCTGTGTACCATGAGGGAACAGGGCGTCACACAAGTAGTGGCTGGTCATTTCTTGCGGATGCAGCCCACAATGGTGAAATGTGTTTTGGAGTTCATGGCCTGATGGCTGTATGGGCTTGGTGATTTTGATGTGCATTAAATTTCTATTCTGATTTGGCCCGTGTAGCGTTCTTCTTTGCAAGTGATGTGGCATATGCCTATTTGGGGGGCGATGTATTGTGAGGAGATCTGCACTGGGTTCCAGCTTCGGAGTTTAGTTGCGTGGTACTGTACTGGGCGCGTTTGCCTACGAAGCCCGTGAGGTCAGGGATGGGGGCTGCCAATATGACTGTTTGAATGTTGTCATGCTCAGGGGCGGGGGATTGGGTTTTGTATAACAGATGCCGGTCAGCCAGGTGGACTGGTGGAATGATGTGATTTTCGGAATATTGCTGGTCACAGGTGCCTGTGTTTGCGTGCGTTTCTTGGTGGGGGACTGTGGTCATGTCCATTGGGATGGCTTCTGTATTCGTGCCATCTGTGCCCTGCAGCTCCCATTGGCCCCTGTTGTGTTTCTATTGTACGTTGGCATGCATGGGTGACTTGTACATTTCACTGGTTGCATTGTGGCTTCATTGCACCTACGGGGAGTTGTACTTTGTGGGCAGGGAGCGGTGTACGGGCACTCAGTGGGGCCGTTTACGGTTGATTCGCGATGCCGTACTTCTCACCATGGCGGAATGGTGCATTCCGCCATGCTTGATGGCGTTAGGTACATGTCCGCTAGGGTCGGAATTGGCGTACCGTTGCGCCATGGTGGTGTTTACGGTTTGGCATGGAGCGCGCGCGCGTGCTTGGTGCAGTTAGCGTTGGCGTTCACTACGGTGTCGCTAATGGCATCGTACTTTGCGGTGAAGGGGCGAATAGTCGCACCGAGCTCTATTCGATGGCGGTATTGCATTTCCGCCATCGTTTTCCGAATTCCGCCAGGGTCGTAATGAGGGCCGTTGTCTTTTACATACATTCCCCGCTTAATTCCACCACAGAGTGTTGTCAGCATAGTTGGTGAAGAAAGCATTTATATTGTCCAGAGCTTCACAGAGGGGGCGTAGATAGAGATTAAAAAGGAGTGGTGAGAGGTTAGCTCCCTGGGGGACACCACAGAAGATATTAGACTCGTGTGAAAAATGTTCACCCCAGTGTACTCTGGATATTCTATCCACCAGGAAAGACGTTAACCGGCCGACTGCCTCTTTGGAGCAGTAAGCGATTTTTGTCCAGGGCCTGCTGCAATAACTGATGGTCTAGCAGGTCAAATGCTGCACTGAGGTCAAGTAGGATTAGCATACCTGTCTTGCCTTTGTCGATAATGCCCAGCATTTCAGTTTGCAAATCCAGCATAGCCGTTTCAGTACTGTGTGCAGCACGAAAACCTGACTGTTGGTAATGCAGAATCTCATTAGTCTCAACATATGTAGTTGTGCTGAGGCAATCTTGTCCATTACTTTCAGGATAAAGTTACTTTTGGGAATACGTCTTAAGTTCACTGGTTCTCATTGGTCTAGATTGTTTTTTTTTTAACCAGAGGGGTAATGGTCACCCATTTAATGTTCTTAGGGACTGTTTGGTCTCAAAAAGAGATATTGACCATTCTCGTGAGTAATGGTGCAAAATTGTCAGCATTCTCGAGAATTATTTTGGGGGGCAGTTTATTCTCTGCACATGAGGACGTTTCATTGATGCTAATGTGGTTAGCATGTCCTCCGTTGTGATCTTGTGGAAGTGGAATTTGTCTGAGTACTCCATTGGCCTACTCGAGGGTGGTTGGTACTGTTCAGTTTTGTTGTGTTGAGCACCAGCTAATAATTCTCTTGCTTTCATGATATTGTTGGTGAAAGCAGCCTGGGTTTTTTCACATTCAGCTTGGGATGGAACGAAAGTGGGGGTCAGAGAGACATGCTTATCGATGGATTTAAGAATCTCAAAGAGTTTGCCTGAGGCGTTTGAGGCCTGCTGAATTTGGGAGTTTAAGTAGTTCTTTGTATCCTCCACAATGTTCCTCTTATAGGACATCTCTATTTCCTTCCAGTTATTCTTGTTAATGGGCGTAGGTTTCTTGACCCATCGAACTTCTTGTTGTCTTTTTTCTTTTTTTAGCATAGCTAGGTCTGGTGTGAACTAATTCTGATTGTTGTTATTAGGTCTGACTAGTTTAGGACAGAGAGGGGCTTTCTGGTCTATTAGAGATGTGATTTGTTGATCATATTTAGATAGGATAGTTTCACATGTGTTTCCTCATTAAGGTCTGCCAGAATTGTATTAGTACAGTGTATTAAACGAGATCGAACAGATCTTCCACAAAGGCATCACCCACGACAAAAACTGTGCGTCTTGCCATGTTTGCCAGCCGCACTACACAAAGTAATGGAAAAAAGGATTGCTCCCCTTTCCTGTGAAGCGCATCCTGAGCACCTGATTGGACATTCCCCACAGTCCCATTTGCATTGGCCACCATGGTGAGAAGTGCAGAATGTGGGACAAACGCTTCCCCAAGTACCGTGAGGTCCGTGCCCCAGTAAAGCAGGAGGACTCCTTTTTCCCTTTCCACTCCAGCCATGCATGCAAAGTGCTAGGCCCTCACCACAGAAAACACACAATATTACAGGCTATGGTTAAATGCTCATGTCATGTTCACTGCACTTCCCATCTGCAATTGAGACTGCCAGCTTTCACCCTGGGCACATATTTGCATGCATGGCTGCATACGCTGTGTTGGGTGCTGAATGGTAGGTTGGAGGCCATGCATGTTAGCCATAGTTTACATGCGTGCCGCTGAGCATGGCCTTTCATGCTGCAATATATTAAAGCACTCCCAATAGCAAGCAGATTATAAGGGCCAAACCATAGGAAATACACATGGTGGCATGTGGCACCCTATTGTTCAACAGGGGCAATTATGTACACTTTATGCTAATGTACGAATACCAGCTCATGTCTGCTGCTGTACCAAGTCTACAATGTCCTCCACAACCATTGTGTAAAAGTCACCAACTTAAAATGCATGCAGACACCAACATACACGCTATGTTTAAATTCGCATGCCATGTTCACTGCACTCCCCATCTGCAATTGAGCCTGCCAGCTTTCACCCTGGGCACATATTTGTATGCATGGCTCCATGACGTTCCATTGGGTGTGCTGAACGGTATGTAGGAGTCCATGTAAAATTAGCTATAGTTTACATGTGTGCTGTTCAGCACGTCCTTTCATGCTGCAATATCTTAAAGCACTCTGTAAAGCAAGGAGTTTATAAGGGCCCGACCATAGCAAACGCACATGGTGGAATGTGGCTCTATGTTGTGCAACAGGGGCAATAATGTGTACTGTATGCTAATGTATGCATAGCAGCTCACTTCTGCTGCTCTACCAAGTCTACAATGTCCTCCACAACCATTGCGTAAAAGTCACCAACCTGACATGCAAGCAGACTGACAAGTGCATGACTGCATTATATTGTGGTGGCTGTGATGAAGGCCTAGGCTGTTGGATGCATGGCCTACGGCGTACGGCCTTCGGCCATGCAGCCAACAGTCTAGGCCTTGCCCACACCCACCACAACATAACAAATCCATGCAGGCGAATATGTAGGCATGTGCCACAATTCAGAAAGGCAACATAGGCACCAGCACATCTACCCATCCTCTGCACCCTAAAGCAGGAATGCAAGCACACATGTTCCACTTACCGTAATGCACAAACATACTACAGGGTTTGGCATCACTACCCACTTCCATTCGGAAACCATTGTAATAATGACAACCAAACAACACCATTGTCACAACATTGGTCCTGCTCTTCACACTGTACTATGTGCATACAAGCAATACTGCCTAGTGCACTGCTACACTTACTAATCTGCGCAATGCACACTACGCAAGCACATGTAAGAGCTAGTTGCACCGTAACCTTTTGCATATTTACAGTATTCCATTAGTGCACCCAGTGGATACAGTACACGACTGGTCACTGCAGCATCTCCACCCATACACCAACAACTGTACAATGTTCTACCAATCACCACACCCATGCAACCAACAATGTGTGCAATGCAGGCAAACCACACACACAAAGCGACAATGTGCCACCGACTTTCAGCCAGTGGACATTACTTTTCAACCAGCAGACATACTTTTCTGTGCAAGGGCTGCAGCCATGCATTGAAGGGGCTATGGACTTAACACACACAGCACACCATAGTACACCCTATCTGTAAATGTGGGAGTAAAGGGCATGCACTCCCCTTCTGCAAATGTGCCAGCCACCACTCATCACAGAAAGACATTGCGGCTGCAGCTGGTATGCCATAACGAAGGCTGCCTTCAATGAGCACACATGATTTTTGCCTGTTGAGGTAACCGCGAATTGGCACAGTGAGCAGGGATACCGCTGGCACGCCACCATCTTCTTCTAATGAGATGTATCACTTGCAGCACTTCTCTCTCCCCCACCCTTTCCATCCCTTCTTCCCACCACCATATGCTGTAAACTATGTTTTCTAGGCCCTTTCGCCGCCACACTGCCCTCGGAAACACCATGCCGGCGTTATCGAAAACTATTCACGCACAACACGTCACCGGTCCCTGCAGTGCAATCACATTCTTGACCGCGCGGCGAACAGGGAAAAGGGACGCCAGAGCGGAGGCAGAAATGACTACTTTTAGTGACCACAGAGTTACATACAGGAGGCCCAGCCATTAACACAATGCATTAGGAGCTTGGCACACACACCACAACACTGTCCTCCGATCCACCATGGCAGCATTTCCCAAAAACATTGAAGCATAGCATGCTTCCCTCCAGCCAATCACCAGCCGCGTCCAATGTTTTCCAACATCACGGCGTCCTGCAGGCCAATGAGACTTGGATCCACAGAGAGAATAGGTAAATGGGTCCGCGTAGCGGACCCAGATAGCACTAATTGTCTGAGACGTATATTTCAGTTCTTTGCAACAAAAGTACTGGTTGGATTTCCACCAAACACACAAAAGCACGCTTTCTGACCCAAACCCCCGCTCCTGCCGCAAATTTGGTGAAAATCCGTCCAGCTGTTCGGCTTGTAGCCGTGCACAAAGTTTCTCCCCATTCAGTCTATGGAAAAAATAAATTGTTGAGACACCCCCTATAACTTTGCCCCCCCCCCCTGCACAAAACCTCACACAACTTGGCAT
Organism: Ambystoma mexicanum; assembly: GCF_040938575.1. Lineage (NCBI taxonomy): Eukaryota > Metazoa > Chordata > Amphibia > Caudata > Ambystomatidae > Ambystoma > Ambystoma mexicanum. The sequence goes on along the minus strand of NC_090935.1, from coordinate 1,243,995,702 downwards.
AAAGATTCAGAGCGGGCCATTTACTTCTTTTGCAAAGCTTGGTGAGGATTCCTCCAGGGGGAGCGAAGTTATAAGCCTCTGAAAAAGTGCTCTTCTTATGAGTTTAGCAACTTAACCATAACGCTTTAGAGTTATAATAACATTCATGTGCTGTCTGAGTCATTTAAACTCAGGAATATCCATTGAAATGAATCACTTTCCTCAAATTTCTTTTATATAGGGTTAGCTCAGTACACATGGAGCAGTTATGTTTTATATTGTGCAGCGTTCCTTCCTGCCGGGGATTGAGGTAAAATGCTTGTTTAGCAGAAATTATTGTTCTAGTGACGTTTGTCAAGGGTCATGAACTGCGGTTAATAATCAGTTTTATACTTAGAACTTCTATTTTCTAGCCCTCTTTCGGGATCATATTAATTAGCAGAAGAGCTGCTCCACCCCCTTAAATGCAATATGTGAATCCCTCACTTCATACTATCCTTCTACTTCCAGGAAAGGATCCTAGATCCACTTTCACAAGTGAGAGATAGTGGGGCTGGGTTTTCCTTTGTTCTCATAGAAAGAGTTAATGGCCCAGTGTTTGGGGCTTCAAGAAAATTGATGAAGGGTCATAAAAAAAGCTCTGTCAGGGGAACAGGTCCTTGTGACAAACCTATCTTGCGAGGTTGGATTGTGAAGCACACCAGCTTGGTGTTGCTCATACACACACGTCCCTATAAGTAACACAGGGCTTCTAGGACACAGGCTTCCCATGCTAGCAAAGTTCCTTATGACTTTCCATCATTTTCCCTCCTACTCTCACGGAGGTTTGATTTTAGCCATCTATTTTTTTTAAACAACTTTATTTATTAATCGAAGGCATTCAAAGACAATATAGTGGTACATGTACATTACCCATTGATGGGTCTTTATAGTCTGGTAGAGTATTGCACATCACCTGATTTTTGCTCTTCTGGGTGACATTTGTCTGCTAGCCTTCGAGTGTTTTCTGTTTTACCCCCCTTCCCATCCCTCCTCTCCCCCTTATACCCTCTATTCCTTCAACATTTAAACACAAACTTGTGGGTTGTAGAGAACAAACTGGAAGGCTTTTCCAGTAAGCTAATGAATCTTGGTTATTACAAAGTAGAGGATCAAATAACGTGCATGTTCCTGAGTAGGCGTGGCTTGAAGTAATGGGCTTCTCTGTCTTTCACTAGGTCATGGAAGGGCGACCATATAGTTAAGAACCTTAGGTACTTTCCGGAATTGAGGGCGCATATCTTCTCCATGGCCATTACATTCCAGATATTAACCCACCACCAGGCAGTCTGTGGACCTGACTCGTTCTTCCAATTCTGTGCTAGGGACATTCTCGCCGCCGATAGCAGATGAGTGATTAAGGTGGCTCTGGGCCCTGACATTGCGTATATCCCCTCTATGGGCACTCCCAACAGTATCGTTTTTGGGGACATCGGCAGCTCCAACCCTGTAATGTCTTTGATGTGGCCCAATATTTCTTTCTAAAACGTGTTTGCTTTGGGGCACGTCCACCACATGTGATACAGGTCGCCTTTCACTCTGCATTTCCTCCAACAATTAGGTGAATAGGACTTGTTAATTTTGTGTATGCGGTGGGGGGTCAGGTACCATCTGAGGCATAATTTATATTCCGATTCCTTCATCGTGGTGCATCTGGAGGTACCGTGTGCTCTTGCCCAGATTTGGCTCCATTCTTGCTCTGTTATGGGTTCATCTAAGTCTTTGTGCCAGCTCTCTTGGTACGGGAGTGCCTCTTCCGCTTGGGCCTTGGAGAGTAGTATGTAAAGTCTGGTCACTCCTTTCGTTGTCTGCCCCTCCTGTAAGGTCAGTGCCAGGCCTGTTGGTGTCCTTGTGCCCGCCTGCTTCCCTATTGGGTGAGTTATCCAGTGCCTGATCTGTGTATATCTAAATCGCTCTTTTTCTTCTAGGCCGAATTTCTGCTGGCATTCTGTGAAACGCAGTGGGGTGCCATTAATGTATAAATCTTCCAGGGTCAATTCTTCGGCTCCTGCCCGCCCTTCCCAGAACCTCTTTTGGAGGCCCGGTGAGAAGTCCGGATTGTGCATTAGTGGATTGTTGGGGCCTAGCCCTCGTGGGATTCCCTTCCTTTTCCGGGCTATGTCCCAGTTGAGCAGGGACTACTTGGTCGCTTCCAGAAGAAGGCCCCCTTTCTCTCAGTCCCTTGTTTTCAGATTTATTAAGGCTTTTAGAGGGGTTGCCGTGGCCGCTTGCTCCATTTGACACCAACCTTTATGATTATCGGGGTTAGCCCACCGTAACATAGGGGCCAGCTGAGCTGCCAGTATGTAACCTTTCATGTCCGGAACTCCTATGCCTCCGAGCAGAGGTGGGCGCAACATGATGCGTTTCTGGACCCTAGGTTTCTTCCCCTGGATATCGCGTTTTGCAGTTCTTTGATTTTGGCTGTGGGAATGGTCATCGGGATGGCTCCCACCACATAGAGGAGTCGGGGGAGGATAGTCATTTTTACTGCTGTGATTCGGGCGAACCATGACAGTTCCTGGGTTTCCCATCTGAGCATATCTTCCTGCAGCTGTTTCCATAGGGGGAATATGTTTGTTTTGTATAGCTTGTTTGGGTCGCACATTAGACGGATCCCCAGGTACTCCAGTGAGTCTTTCACCCACGGCACTGGGAAGTTCTTCTCTCGGTTCTCAATCACTTCTCTCTTCTCTGTGATGTTAATTACTTTGAATTTTGAGAAGTTGATGGCGAATCCTGAAACCTCTCAAAATTCCTCTAGTTGTGACATTGCTCGGGGCATCGTTACTTCTGGGTCTTTCATGAAGAGCATAATGTCATCAGCATATAGTGCAATTTTATGGGTTGTCTGACCAAATTTCAGTCCCCTGATTTCGGCGTCCTTTCTAAACCGCATGGCACATGGCTCCATTGCCATCACGAATATCAGAGGGGAGAGTGGAAATCCTTGTCGCGTACCTCTGCGAATTTTGATGTATTTTGTGCTTTGTCCGTTGATCGTGAAGCTAGTTGCCGGGATTCAGTAGTTTGCTAGCACCATATTTATGAATTCCGGTCCGCATCCGAAGCCCTCCATCACCATTTCCAGATAACTCCAATCCATACTATCGAATGCTCGTCTTGCATCCAGGGCGGCCACCGCGATTGCTTGTTGAGTTTGTCTCCCTGCATCTATTACATCTATTGCTCTTCTTACATTGTCCTGTGTGAGTCGGCCTGTGATAAAACCTGCCTGATCTTCGTGGATTATTCTCGGGAGGATCCTCATCAGTCTTGTTGCCAAGATTTTTGTGTATATATTCGCATCTGTGTTTAGCAATGTGATTGGCCAGTAGCTGGAGCACTCACGGGGGTCTTTCCCTGGTTTTAGTAGCAGTATGGTTGTGGATCGCCCCATGTCTGGCGTCACTCGACCCTCTTCCCTGATTGTGTTAAAGAGCTTGGTCAGTGGTGCCAGAAGTTGTGTACAAAATGTTTTATAGTAGCCATTGCTGAAGCCGTCCGGGCCGGGAGCTTTCCTCGTCGGTAGTGCTGAAATTGTGTCGCTGATCTCCTGTGCTGTGATCGGGCTTCCCAGGCTACTCCTTTCTTGCTCCGTGATCCGTGGCAGGGTGGTTGAGCGAATGTAGGAATGTTGTTGCTCCCGGTCCAGGTTCTCTCCACACAGGAGGTCTTCATGGAATTTCAACATTATTTCCATCTTTTTGGTTTCCGCTGTGTGGGGGTTGCCGTGCTTGTCGTGTAGTTGCGTAATGTAATTTTGGGCCCTCCGTTTTCTCAGTTTAGTGGCTAAGAATCGGTTCGCCCTGCCCCCGTGTGTGTAGTAGGACTGTTTTGCATTTAATAGTGTCTGGGCCACTCGCTCTGCCATGTGGTTCTCGAGCTGAGCTTGGATTTTCCTGAGTTCGCGTAGGGACTTCCGTGTTTGCTGGGCCTTATGTTGGATTTCGACATTCTTCACCTCTTTTTCTAGTTGTTGTGTTATGAGGGTTCTGTTCCTGTAGTATGTTGCCGCCTGAGATATGAACTCCCCTGTAATCTCCGCCTTCACTGCATCCCATATTCCCCCCAGCTCACTTCCCTGTTATCGTTTTCTTTGAAATAATTATTGATGGTGCTTTCTATATGGGCTTTTAGAGCTATATCCTTCAGGAGGAGTTCATTTAGCTTCCAGGGTGGCTTTGTTTCCGCGCTCCCTCTCCCCAGTCCACCCCCACCATAACTGGGGCATGGTCCGAACAATATTCCACCCCTATTTCTACAGAAGTTATCTGGAGGATTAGCGCAGCTGACACCAGGATCATATCAATCCTGGAATAGCCCAGGTGAACCACCAAGTAATGGGTGTACTCCCTGATTCCCTCATGAAAGAATCGCCATGTCTCTATGACCCCTAGTTCTCTAAAGAGGCGTCCTAGCGCCTGCTTATTCCTTTGGTCCGCCGCTGTGGGGGGGAGAGTTTTATCTAACTCCGGGTCCATGACGCAGTTAAAGTCCCCGCCTATTATCAGCTGGCCTTCGCACCAGCTGCCCAACTGGTTTAGTAGGTCGAGAGGAATACATCCTGCCGTTCATTGGGGGCATAAATAGCTAGGATTGTGTGCATACAGCCCTTTATTCTCCCTTTAACCCCGAGGTATCTTCCTCCACTATCCTTTCGGAGTTGTAGTTTTTTTAAATCTACGTCTCGTCCTATCAGGATAGCCACTCCCCTCTTCTTTTCCCCACTGGAAGCGTAAAATTGCTATGGGAAAGTTCGGTGGGACATCCTCCACTCATCTTTCGGGAGGAGGTGGGTCTCCTGCAGGATACCGATAGAAGCCTCCATAGCCCTTAACCTTTCCAGTATGGCTCTCATATTAGTCGGAGAATTCAGTCCCTGTGCGTTCAGGGAAATTACATTAGATTCTGCCATCCTTCCTCTATGGAGGGTTGCCCCCCTTGTGATCTGCTCCCAATTCACCTCAATTGCACCCACCCCTGCTCTTTGCGGTTTTATTGTACTCTGTTTCAAACAGCCGCTGTTTGTTCTGTGTTTTGCTTCTCTACTCCCCCAGTCCCCCCCCCTCCTCTCTCCCCCCCTTTGTGGCCCTTGTGACTAAGATTTCCCATAATCCCCCCCTCTAATAAACTGGGGCTTAGGGTCACTGTATAGGGTTTTACTTCCGAGAGGTCTCAGAGATCCCTGTCTCGGTTTGGATTCCAAGATTCGATACCTCCCTGCTCCGCCTCTGCAGGCCTGTAGATGTGTATGTTTTTATATTAGGATGTTGCTATAGTCATCTTCGGCCGGAGTCTCGAGAGCGTCCTGAGTTATCAACTTTGAGCTTCCTGACGTGGTGAGGAATTAGTTGGACCTCTAAGGTGCGGCTCTCTCCTGGGTCTACTTCTGCTTGTTCTAGACCATTCCCATGGGTTGGCCATGGCTAGCTGTTTGTTTTGGACCCGACCATTTTCTTCTCGGCTTTGGTTCTCCTCCACTCCCAGTAACGCGAGGCCCTTATCACAGGTGCTGATTTTCTTCTGTCTTCCCTCCCAACTGAATGTAAGGCCAAACAGGTACGACCAGCTGTAGGGGATTTGCTTGTCCCGCAGAATTCTCGTCACTGGGTGCATCAGACGCTGCTTGTGTAGGGTAGAGAGCGCCAGATCCTGGAACAACTGGATCGGGCTCCCGTTGATTGTCAAATCGGTGGTGGATCTGGCTGATTTCAGAATCTTTTCTTTTTTTTTTCTTTTTTTTTTATTTGTTTGTAATCTATACAGATTTTTTAACAAAAGAACACTCAGGTATCAGAAACACTTCGACACTTCTTTTCTTTTGTGGCATAGGATGTTAGTGCCACCAGCACATCCCCAGGGTGAGCTCCTGGTTCCGGTCTGCGGGGCTCGACTCGGTGGATCCTGTCAAACCCTATTGTTTCCGGCATAGTGTCTAGTAGCAGGTGGCTGAAGGTCTGCTGCAGAGTGTCACGTAGGTCTCCATCTGGGACCGATTCTGGTAGGCCCTTAACACGAATGTTGGATCGGCGTGATCTGTTTTCAAGATCCTCCACTTGGAGTTCGAGGTTATTAGTGGCTACCGCTAATTGGTCCAGCAACTGGCTGGTTTGTTTAGCTTCTTCTGATAAGTTGGAGAGGCTACTCTCTGTTGTGTCCACTCTCTCTCCCAGCTCATTGATCTCCTTTCGGACTTCTTGTAGTGAGGTTTTTAGGTCATCCCGTAGTTGACCGATTTGGGTCTGGAATGCATTTGTCATTCTTATCTCCATGCCCTTCAAGCAAGTCAGCAGGTCCTCCTTGTCTGAATCTGTGGCGCTTGGAGATGTATCCGGCATTTTCTCTGTAGAGTGTTGTGACAGCAGCAGTGTGTTTACGTCTTGTTGTTGTTGATGACTGCAGCACCTGGCCAGTTGGTTTTCTTGGATTTTGGGGGACCTTTTCGCTTTTGGGGGTGCACTTTTCCTCCTGGTGCCAGGCATCTATGCTAATCACAGGTATCTCTGCTCTCTCGTGCTCTCCGCCAGGGCGGTGCCGTTGCTGTGACCGCTGAGGTGGGTGTTGGCTGGCTGTGCGTTCCCGTTGGTGGGTTTGGGTGGTGGCGAGGCGCGGCGCCCTGCTCGCCTGTGTTCAGCTGTGGTCTCTCCCCCTCTTTTATTATTTGGGGTTGCTGCTTTTGATGTGTTTCCCCCCTGGGGGGGATTGTCCTTTAAGTCCCCTTTAAGTTCCTAAGCCTCCGCCCCACTCCTCCTCACCCCTGCTGGGCCAGTTCCAGGTGAGTGCCTGATATTGGAGCCTCCCTCCCTGGCTGTGTATTTGTAGGGAGGTATGGGCGAGTCTCCTACCTTACTCTCCTGGTGTCCGTTACTGGTGCTGGTTCCGTTCGCCCCACTTGGGCCAGTCTTTATTGCTTCCTCTGTGGACCCTCTGCTCCCTCTCTTGTATTGCAATGGGGCTTGAAGAGCCCCTGATGGAGTGCATCTACTGTCGGTTGATTCTCCTTTCCACCACCCAGAGGGAGGGGGGGCGGAGTTTGCTCAGTCTGAGTTGGCCGCCCAGGCTGGCACCCTCCGGGGCCCAGGGAGCTCTGTCGGGTCTCCTGGCCTATCAGGTGGCTGCACCGCGAGGCTCAACGCCTGTCTCCAGCCCCTTCTCCCACCTCTGCGCGGCCGCTTCAGGTCCGGTCCGGCGGTGGAGCTCTTTCACTGCTTCTGATCTTCCTCTCGATGCAGGTGGGCAACCTTCTTTGTGTTTTCCTCCCAGGGGAGATGGGGGGGCCACGGGGCTCCTTCAAACTGCGCGGGCTATGGCTTAGGATCTCTGCTTATCCAGAGGGAGGTCCGTCTGGTCTGCCGACAGTCCCCTGCTCCTCACACAGCTCCACGAGGTTCCCTTTGTGTTTTCTCCTTTAGCGGGGATTCTACCGTCTCTCTTCCAGGACGGCTCCCTCTATAGAGCGAATTCTCCTCCTCATCCCGCAGGCCGCCCCGAGGCTCCACTCCCCGCGCCAGGTGCCGTGCCAGCCCCCAGCCACAACCTCCACCAGTGCCTCCACTGATCCGCTCCGCTGGATGGGTCCCCCAGTAGCCCCGGACTGCGGGGCAGGGGGAGGTTATTCGTACCTCGGATACCCAGGGGGGCTCACTCTCTCTTCTCTAGGGGGGCTCCCGCAGCGGGGCACTTCACTCGCCCATCCCCCTCCAGGCCTTCCACTTCGGGGCTCCCGCCTGATTCGCACTGTTGGGGAATAGAAGTCTGTCGGAGCTCTTCCTCCTCCGCGTTGGAAACGCTCTACGATCCACAGCCTCAGTCGCTATTAATGCGTGTACTCCTGCTTTCAGCCCTTTTTTAGCGCTTGCTTTATGCTCCTTTTGAATCCTGCTGGTGTGGAGCTCGGAGACGTACGTCTTCACCTGCGGGCGGCCATCTTGGAATCTACCCATCTATTTTTAAGTATTCCCTGAGTGTTCACATGGCTGGTTTCCAACAATCTCCCCTTTCTTTGTCTAGCTGTGACATCGGCATCCTCCCCATACCTGCAGTTCTGCCACAATAAATGCCATCTCCCCTTTCCTTTTCCTTGAGGGTATGAAGCAAAAAAGTGAAAGTGGGTACCACACAGATCTGGCCATCCAGTGCTGCAGATAACCGTCATTTGTTAAGACATTTCTTCCTGAAAGGATATGGGTTGCAGATACGACCCCCACCTTTTTTCACTAGGGGGTAACAGGTAACTTAATTTTCAATTTCTATTCCTGTTGGTGCCTAATGTATTTTCCCCCTCTGTTGTTTGTATGAGGGGATGAAGTGTTTTTTTCTTCTCTGCACCTGTCTCCATAGACCTTGACAACCCAGTTGGGCAATCTAATCACTGTTTAAAAGTGTTCCTTTCATCGCTGCTTCAAGATTTCAGTTTTCAAGACAGGAACATCTTGCAGGTGGTTTTCACCATCAGTACACTTGCCCCCAAATTGGCTTTAGCAGCTCGAATGGAAAGGTGTGCAAGACATATCACAAATTGGCCTCCAGAGTATATGTGGCCTGGTGACAGCCTGATATCAGGCAAGTTCTTTGTGGTTGCTATTGCCCCCCAACCAAAACGTGGCATGTGGGTTTATAGAAATGCCTAATACCTCCATAATAGGAAGCCTTTGCTGTTGACATTGAATGGCAAATCCCTGTCACGATCATGAGTGTGGGTGTAGATTCTATAAATACATATAGCTGAATATAATCCCTTTCTTCCACCTGGAAGCTTTAGAGGAAACTGTTTTTTTCCCTTTGGGTTGTGAGCTGCAAGTACGCAGTCGGGATTGGTTTTTTTTGGTAAAAATGTTCTGTTCCAAAGCCGTAATTAAACAGTATATCCATATATCCCTGTTTACAGCTTGTTTTCTTAATAGACATAGGTCAGTGTGTTTTGAATATTAGTAAATGACCCCCCTCCTTTCCTTCAGAGGACTGTCCTCGTCTTCCAATACACTCCATAAACTGAACATGGGTTCACGTTCACATTAGAACATGTATAAAAGAATACTGTTCTACCCTCTCATTTTATGGGTGCTTTCCTTTTCCAGCATTTAACAGCATTAACTTGTTGATGGATGCCATTCTATAAGTTTCAAAGATTGATTCCTTTTCACATGGCACCAGTGCGTCCTGTCGTTAAGATGTGTTTTGGTGCGGAGGGAAGGTATATTGACATTAAGAGACATGCTTAAGTTATTTTGTCACAGAATTTTGTAGTTGGAACAACAATTAATTGTAATACACATACACATTAAAGGTGTGTAGTAGGTGAGGGAGTCAAATGGCCAATTTACCCCCTTAAGTGCCAGGGACGAGTATGCTTCTTCTTTTTGCATAGACTTGCATAATAGCCTGGCAGCAGGGACTACTCAATGTTTACATGTGTAGGCAATTGATATTTATACTACTACAATGACAACCATAGGTGGTGGCCAGATTAGAGATTTCCTTTGTCTGAATGTATCTCAATACACATTTCTGGCTTAATTTCAATGGAGGTTTGAGTATGTTAGGCACACCTTGTAGAATGTTGTCTTAGCTGATTTCCTTCAAAAACTTTGCACACCTAATAATATTGTCCAATTGCTTTTACATTTATTTAAATTTTAATTTTATTTTTTACATTTATAAAGCGCACAGCAGCCCTCGGGCATCGTGCCGCTGTTACAAGAATACTTCCTTTTCTGTGTATACACATCTGTGAGCATGATTAAATAGTTCAATTCTATATTTCAATGGTTGGGTGGGTTCAAAAATGTCTGTTATTTTCCCTTCCAGATATGCTTTTAAGAGCGCATGCAGCTAGGGAGGTTAGGACTGTTATATGCACTTTCCCTCTCACTGTAAATGCAACCTCATAGTGTTTTTTCTCTGAGCTGGCCAATGTATTTTTTTTTACTCAAGACAAACTACTGGTCAAGCATTCCTCGCCCGTACAGAGGCCCTTATGGAATCCTGCCCACCGTAGTCTCCCACATTCTTTTACAAATGCAAGTTAACGCTCAAGTTCTTCTGGAAGACCACAGTTCATGTGCTCTAGATGATGAATTTGACAAATTCTCTGGAAATTAGGAAGGGCATGAATGGGCGTGCCATTCAGTTCATGCTGGAACAGTTGGGAAGAAGTGATCCTAGTCTATCAACAGATATTTTCCAAAAATCAAGAAAACAGATTAATTTCCCCTCTGGTTATTGTATATTTAAAGAAAAGGGCTCCCTTTGGGGTTTTTCATTCTCAGGTAGCAACCGTTCTCCCTTTCACAAATACACCATCCTGTGATAACAATTGCATTCTTTACTGAACTGTGATATGGGTCTTTCTTTTCCACAATGACTTCCTGTTCTTTGCAGTGGTGAAAATAATGTATCAGTTCCTGGCCTTACATGAACAATTAACTCCAGAGGAGGTTTTCATTGTACCTCATGCTTGCCATATATGCTGTGTCCTTTCTTATGTGTAGCAGGGTAATATTGTTGGATATTTTGTGTAATTTTGGGGTCTGGCAGTATTTTCGTACTGCCAAAAGAATAGTGGTAGTTTGGTAATCACTTATCCTTGTATTTAGATTGGGTTTGGCCTCACATCATTCTAGTGACCATACTTTGTTACACTATATTGGAGAATTTAGTAGTATGTACTGTTGGCGGTATTTTGTGGTAGTAAATTACTTAGTGGTGAGCATAATTTTCCTTCCCTACATTATACCCCATCATACACAAAACCTTCCTTTCTATTAGAATACCTCCTAGTGATCTAAAGAGAGCCTTGGACCTATGCACAAGGAAACCCACAATGTTATGTATGGTGCCACATACAGCCTGTGGCTGGTATCACTGATTTATTTACACCAATGATCTATGCGCCCGTAGGCATCATTACTGGTTCATATACCCCCAGTAATCTATGTGTTATATTAGATTTCCCCAAACAACATGCAATGGGGAACACACACATATACCTATTTATCACTGCTTAGTCTGTCTGTTATTTCATCTGCATGAGCAAATTGGCAATTGTATTACCAAAGAACACGAATCTTCCCCAAATCCGCATATGCAGTTCCCACAACAATAAAACTCTGAACCATCTGTTTATCTTAAATTAATTAGTTATATTGCAGACAATTACAATTCATGATACAACTCTTACCATGTACATTTCAGCATTACCTGTAATATAATAAGAAGAGGAGAAAAAAAACAACAGATACAGTGCAAATAAACATTTTATAATAGGCAAAAAGACAAATGAAAATGCAGGGGATTTTCTTTTTCTTTGCTACTCTGACTGCCTGGTATTTTTAGATCAAACACTTGTCAAACAACAGGACACGATAACCTCACTTCAACTTTGGATGCTTACCAAAGATTTGTAGTTCTTTCCCCCAGACAACCTTCTTTCACTCACCTCAGAAAAGCCGGCCCAGTCAGCATGAATTACCTCTGTAATCTTGGATGTTTGAAGTGCGCGGCGAGAACAGAAGGTTCTCTAGCCAGCGCTGAGTGAGACCATGCACGTCTGTCTCAGAGCTCAGTCCACCCGAACTAACTTCTCCCTCTGACCTTGTTCCCCCAGCAAAGCTCTGCACCTTCCCATTTTGCCTACGCAATAAATCTGCAAATACACTGCTCCAATCAAGTTGAAAGGCAGCATCAACCTTCCTTCTGTACAATAGGCCATTTACATAGTGAGCAACTGTATCTAATCTCATTTCCTGGTATGCAGGCTCTCTGCTTGCTGCAAACATAGGAATAGAACGAAGACAATAAAACTCCAGTGCACGTTGGAAAAACGAATTTCAGAATATGCATTTTCACCTCATTTTTCACACAGAGATTACATTATAATGTTAATGAGTTAGCTCTAGTAATTAGTAATTGCACTTTTAAACTTGCAGCTTCACATTGAGCTTTTTGCTGTATTATAAATCCTGTACCTTGCATGTCTCCAGCCATATACTCACATTTTATACTGGCAACATAGGACTGGCTATATGTGTGTGCCACATTATTGCTGGCAACAAAATGCCATCAAATTCAGTGAGGTGCTACACACTCCAAGGCGCTCTATATTACTACAATATGCACTTTTTCATTTCAATGCCGTATATCCAGCCAATGTTCAGTCCACAATACTAGATTGCTTAGCCACAGTGCTTTGGGCTTGCCCCCCTCCACCCCTCTTTGATCACTACTCAGTTTTCCTTTTTATGGAATCATCATATGTCGCTATGTGGAGCTAACTAGACTTTGGGGGGATCATGGAAAAAAGGGTTGTCGTTTGATTTGTACCTCCCACCCACTCTGCTTGCTGTATTCTCTTTGTCCAGTTAATGACTGATGGCAGGCATTGGATAATTCTTCCTGGTTGACCCAGTGGACTTTGGGATGGATTGCCTTCGTCATCCTCTTGTGAAGAGATGCTTTGCGAGTTTAATAGTACTAGAGAAGTGGAAGAGGGACTAATTACTTGGGCTTTTATGTTCTGGCACTTTTGCTGATTGGGCGTGCTGGGTCATGACAAAACTCATTAGGAAACGTCCATTTCAGGTCTCTCTTTCAAAGTTTTTAATTTTACACAGAATACGTGTCTTTAATGATTCTCTTTGATGATGGATTGGCAATTAAAGAAGATGAAAGCACAATACGTGTTCTCTGTCTTTAAAATAATCTAAACCCACACTCATGATATTGAGGGGGTTCATCATTGTAAACTGTGTGGCTTTTTTACCCTATTTTCCCCTGAAAGTGTGCTGCAAAATGCACCATTTTAACCAATTATTTTCAGTTTTCCATGCGGGAGAATCCCGACCCCTGGATTAGTTGGAGCTACACAATTATTGAAGCAACACCGCTAAATGAGTGCAATCCCACTGGAATTGATACTGAACAATGCAACAAAAGTTATCTCTGAAGAGGAAAAACAGGGCAGATGCTAAGTTTCAAAATCTTTTGGAGACGCTGGCAAACCCGTGGCAACAAATCAAAGTTTCTTGACACTCGCCACATATCCCATAACATATTATAAAGACTTGGAGGCATGGAGTTGATCAAACATCAACCTGTAATCCTTTAGTTCTCTTTTATTTATCCATCACTACCTTCATAGTCACAGTTACTTCCCCATCTAACTTAAAATTCACTCACTTCCAACCATTTGTCAGAATAATATGCTTAATTCATTTCACAGTTATATTGGCACTCTATTGTAAAAATATGTATCTCTTACTTTAGGGCATTCCCTGTAGCGTGTACCCCTAAGCACTATATCTGTTTGTGAAATGCTCTGCCTCTTGCAACTGTTAACACTGTTTACCATCGATACTAAATACTAATGGACCATTTCAGATATAGAGCAATGATCATGCTTACATATTCTAACTAATACAAACATAAATTAGAATTACATATTGCTCAACAGGTGTCTTTCTAGAATATAAGTGTGAGAACGTAATCAGGGTTTACTCATGTACAGTTCATCAATAAGCCAACTGTCTTAAATCTCATGACAAATCAGTGCCATTTCTATACGGTGCATTCAATATGTTGATGAAAGTGTGTTATCTCATATTTTTGCAAGGATTTACTCGGATACTTTGACACATTGTAACCCTTTTTATATTTGAGGAAATGTCTTTGTTGACTCCTAATTACATACCTTTGTTTAATTAAGTTTGGCACTTCCTGTCTTTTTGAACCAATGTGAAAGACAAAACATGCATTTATTATGTTATGTTTAAGAGCCAGTGCCATATTGTCTGTCTCGTACCTACACCTAAGATCACTCAGAGCCACATATTTGCTTTTATGACAAAGTAGCTTAAAATGGCTTAAATATTTGACTGAATTGTAAACATAGTAATCCTCCTTCTTTATCTTAATCATCCAATCCCTACCTCAATGCACATTTATTCCTGGAATTCTTTCCCTCCTCGTGGGTTTGTCTCAAGAAATCTCTGCTACAGAGGGATAAGTGGAATTCTTACTCAGGTGCTGTGGGAAGAGGCAGCAACAGGGAGGTCCACACAAGTGTTTGCGATAGATGGGTTCACAGTACAAAAGCATAATGCGTGTAAGTTTCTCCCCATTCTCTCCTTGTAGAGGGTAGATGGTGTAGCCAAGTTGCATACTTTGATGAGAGGACCAACATCTTAGACAGTTGGCCCCATGAGGTCACAAGCCTGGACACCTAAGACACATACTACATGTAACAGCTCTAATGTGCTCTATCTGATACAATGTCCCTGTAAGAAAAAGTATGTTGGTACTACCGGCAGACCAGTAAAAACTGAAACTCTTACTGTACCTGTGGTCGATCCTTTTTTGTCTGCTGGACATAGCCCAAATGATATACTTTGGTGGTCCGTACAAAAAGTGACCAATCATAATATTTTTAAATTTCTTTTTTTATTTCATGTTTTATAAACTTTTAACATTTCATCTGAACTTTTCAGTTTACTCGATTATTTACATGTTTAAAAAAAATAAAAGGAAACGATAGAAGCAAAAGATAATATGAAGTTTGCGAAGTCTAACTGATGTTAATGTATAGTTCTGTACATTTTTCCCAGTATTGCATTGTCCTGAATATAAGAGGGCAAAAATGTTTGCTTATAATCGGTTCCCATCTTTCTGCAGCGTCGTGGTGGATTGCTTGTTGGGGAAGCATCTGGCCAAATATTTTTCTTGTTTCAGACAGAGAAGGACAGTCAATGGAGAGATGGTGCAGATATATTCGATTGAGTCACCTGTTTTCAGAATCTGCAGAGGATTTCCTTCTTAGGTATTTTGTCTAGTGCTTACAAGGTATTCTTTAGTTGGTAGGATTTTGAGACGAAATCGGAGGAAAGTGTGTCTTATTCGTTTGCATGGAAATTTTATTAAATATTTAGGTGGTTCATTTAGGGCTCTTGTCTCATATCTGGTATAGAGTGATAATTTGTATTTATTTTTCTCCTGAGTGGTGTGCATCCAATCTAGTTGGTTCATTTGTGTCTTTGCTTTCATTTAGCATTTAACTACTTATTTCGTACGTTTTAAGAATTTGACATCATGATTCTTTCCATCTGTCCAGAGTAGGCATATTAAGTTCTGTGTTGGTGTTTCTTAGAAATCTGATTGCCAGGATGTCTTCGTCTGTTACGGTCTTTCTATAGAGGGCAATGTGTTTCCAGACGTTTATAAAATCTAGCAACTGGATTGCTAGTTTGAAGGGAATTCTGGCTATTGTGTATGACTTTGGAAAAGGCAATACTTTTCACCAGAAGATTCCCTCCAAGAGCATCCATATCTGTCATGGTATGTTGAGTAGGCTCTCGCTTGCGTATGTGAGTATAGGCATCACTTTTTGTTTGCAGAAGGTAAGGATCGTTTTTCGAGAGAATTGGCCATATTTTTTATTGAGAATTAGTCCTTGTCGTGCAAGTGAGTAGCTTTTATTTTTTAAATGGTTCATCCAGTGTGCTTCGATTTGCGATTGATTCAGCCGGATCCTAAGGTATTTTGTAATTTTAAGTGATTCAAGACGTTTCTCATCCAGAATTAGGTGGTATGTTTTTTCCTTGTTGTTCTTCTTGGAGGTCAATTACATTATTTGTGTTTTTGAGACATTTATTGACATGTCATTGTCTTCGATGTATTTTTCAAGTACCCGAAGTCTCCTTTGTAAGCAGATTTTGGTCTTGTCAAGAAGCACGAGATCATCGGCATAGAGTATATAAGATATCTGTGTTCCATACATTTTTGGAGGATATGCTGGAAAGCTGGTTTGGCTGGCCATGATGTAAAGAGATAAAAATTAAAAGGTATGTATGGCTGCCAAGGGGCATCCTTGCTTGAGTCCCCTAGCTGTTGGAATGGAAGCTGACACAGTGCCAGAAGATGTTAATCGGACTTTGACAGAGGTGTTGCAATATAGAGCTTTAATTGGCTCTAGGATTTCTGGTAGACATTCCCAAATGTGTAATTTGTTCCAAAGTGTATTTCTATTGATGGTGTCGAAGGCCATTTGGAGGTCAATGAAAGCAGCATTGACGTGGGTTCCAGTTCTATTTCCTTCATGTTTGAGTATGTTGAGGATTATCAAATATATATTGGTTCCAGCATTCTTAAGGAAACCAGTCTGTCGTGGGTCATATATGTTGTTTTTGGTAGGCCATTAATTTAGTCTCTTTAATAAGATTACCAAGAGGATCAAGCATGGCTAATGGCCTGTAGTTGGTGGACAGATTTTTTTCTCCTTACTTGTAAACTGGAATAAGTGTCACAGTTTTCCAGGTATGTGGGATGTATTTATGTTCAGAGATTAATACGAATAGGTCAAGACATAACTCGGTCCAATCTTCTGGTTGCTGCTTGATATTGTGGTTACTTAGCCTGTCTGGTCCGGGAGCTCTCGAGGAGTTTAAGTGTTTGATATGTTGCCAGATTTCTTCTTGGTCCCATGTGTTGTACCAGTTCTTGCTATGTTCATCACTGGTGTCTGTGGTGTTTTTGGTTTTTATTGGGTTGTAGTAGAGTTTGGTAAAGTGTTCTACCCATGCTCTTTCTGGGACTTCTGTTGACAATCGGGCTTGGTTTATGTCATCCTTGTTGAGTAATTTCCAGAGCTCTCCAGTGTTCTTGTTTCCTATGGTTTTGAGTATGTTTTCAGTGTCATTCTGTATGAGGATGGATTTCGTGGACTTCATCCAATTATTGTGTCCTTGTTTCAGGGCATTGTTTGGTCTTGCGCGCAGCGACTATGCGTTTGCGTAGTTGTTTTTTCTTGGTGGTAATCAGCTTGCAATACGAGTGGGTATGCTCTTGGATGGTGTTTAAGGAGGCTCTTTGATATGTTTGAAAAGGAATCAGGAGACACTCGTAATTAATTTTGCATTTCGCTGGTTTGGTGGAATAATGGAATGTTTCTTTCAGCGTTTGTACCCAGGCGTAGGGTATTCGCAAATGGTTTAGCGCCGCATTCACTTAGATATTGCTGATGTTTTACTTGGATAGAGGTTGATATTCACATCATAATTCAAACTTATTAGCATCATGTTTGTTATGACGTAAACAATTCCGGATATACCATCTACAGAGCCACATCAATGGGCTCAATCTACAAGAAGAATGGCAAGAGTTAGGAATTTGATTGGTCTCATTTTCTTTTTTGCTTTGAACAGGTTCAGATCCTGTGGTTAAGTTACCACAGGAATTTTGTCACATTACTATGGACTAGTCTTGAGGAATCCCTACCAGTTTTCGTATTATGTAGTATTGGGTTATTGTGCCACAACACACAGATAAGTCATCTTGTGGCGATGGCCTGTAGTGGGTTTCCATTTGGTTTACTTTGAAAAAATATTGCCCATTGCACTGTACCTATGCTTTGTTTCGCCCTTCAATTGCATGGTTGGGTACTTTTGACATGAACATTTATTATTTGTTTAGATACCGCCATCAGCGAGTGCATATTACTCTAATCTTCGGGGATATGTTACTATTTTTAGGGTATAACATACCTGCAACAGGGTGTGACATGTACCCCTTAAATGGAGGTGTGGATTTGCCTCTACGCCCACACACCGTATTCCATGTCCTCTTTAGCTATACACAATCAACTGTTTACCAATGGCATTTCACTCACCTTGCATTGCGGCTAAATGACATTTTGATCTTTAGCCATTGATCCTGCTGCATCAGGTAAGTTTCGTGGAGCGTGTCGCACATTTGTGAGTCTTTATTTCACTCATCGAGCATTGCAGCTCTCACCCGGTTTAGTAATTACAGTGCTCATAAGTGGGGGCAAACTTGAACCGCTGTTTGGAAAGGCATTGTTTGGTGCTCATGTATTCAGTTTTATGAATTCAGCATTTTGAGTCGATCTAGTATGTGGCAATATTATAATTTTCGAGTACTTTGGACTCTGTCACAATAGGTGCTACATTAACTGTTCTTTCAAGGTCAGTTATTGAAATGTTGTGACTGTTATAATTATGCGGTTCGTTGTTTGAATGGTCGTGATTTCTTCTTCCTTTAAATGCAGCACTCTGGTGCTTATTGTCCATCTTATGCAAGTTATTTTTAGAACTCTGTATAGCTGCTTTAGGGAGTGGTCATAGTATTGAACTTGTGACATTTGAATTGTCGATGGGCTTGTTTATTTCCTACCACTCATTAGGGTGACCATTCTTACTCGCTGTCGTTTATTCTTAAAACTGATCCTTTGCATTGGATGCATTGCAGGGAGCATGGCTATACCAGCATAGAATAAGATTGCTTGGCCACGGTATGGTAGTCCTGTACTCTATGGAGCTTTTTGAAGACATGAAACTTTTTGCCTACATGGAGAGCTTCCATCTCTAATAAAATGGTCGTAAAGGATTTTAAGGTATGACTGGTACTGGTTTGCTTGACACCATTGGCGATTTTTGCATGGTCATAGATAGATTTACATTGAACTGTTGCAAGTGATTATTTCCTTCAGGCTTTATTCCCCTTCCTGGTGGATTCATGATTCATCTTGAAGCAATCTATTTTAGAACATGTCATTTGCAGAGGTATGTGTTATATATTTGTAGTGATTGTCCATGCACCCACATCCTGGTTGACATCTCAAATTTAGAGTCTGAGCAAATAAACATTCATCAGTGATATATACATGTTTTTGGATTTTGGTCCTGTTTCTGTTTTTGATATAGGTGAATATCAGCAGATTTTTCTAGTCCTGATGAAGGCTATGGGATGCTGTGATTTAGTCATCAGAAAGTCGAAACTAGCAAGAGAAGGCATTTATAAAATCATAATGTGATAACAGAAAGAGCCAGGGAGACTCTGTACTCTGGACCAGAGTATTAATATGAATCACAAATCTGAAGAAATGTCCAGAGAGCAAGACTGTATTACTCTTAAGAGTGTATCAAATTGTATTCACCATGATACAAAGCATTTCAAAAAAATCAATTAATGACATTATTTAACATAGCATCATTATATCACATAACACGACAACATGGAAATACATAAAACCTGGCTAAAATTAGTCCATCACAACAACCATTCATAGTGCAGCAATCAAACCATACATCACAATCAGTGACATTCAACCACACAACAATACCTAAAACACATTACAAAATTGATTAGCAGTGGGGGGTGGGATAAGCATTCCTCACGTCGTCTCTGATTATTTTAATATTTGAAAATGTTTTCAAGAACTACAATAGACATAATTAAAAACAATCTATCACGAGGGTGGATCTAGAAAAAATAATGTTGTGGAGATCACATCCCTGAGGTAAACTTAACCTGTTTTGACGTAGAATATATATTGAACAAAGTCTCCATCAGGAGATATAAAACGAAAGGCTCATTCATAAGCAGGATGGAAGCAAGGGTCGATAGGCTGAAGTCGGACCACAAAGGAGTCTGCATTTGGAGGGGAGCTGCTATGGGCTACCCCAACAATGAAAGAATGAGCTTATGAATGAGCCTTTCGTTTTATATCTCCTGATGAAGATGTTGGTCAATATATATTCTACGTCGAAACCGGTTGAGTTTACCTCAGGGATGTGATCTCCACAACATTCTTTTTTCTAGATCCACCCACGCAATAGATTTTTTTTTTACAAACTTTGTTTATTAGTGGTTACATAGAGATACATCGCACCTTTCCACATTGCACCTTATGCAGTCGAGATGGGTACATTACACAGTTATTATAGTCATACATAGTTACATGGATTCATCATTGTCAGAGGCCATATCACATAAATAAACTCGAGATGGACCCCATATGTCTTTGGGCCTGCAGGCCGAAGGTTGGGTCTGGACATATTGTTCTTCAGTTTCATTTACATACGTGAGCTCCTGAAGAAATTGGTTCATGCTAGGAGGGGCAGAGCTTTTCCACTTTTGTAGAATGCATTTTTTGGCAACAGCGCAAGCAATATTAAATAATCTTCTAATTTTTTCAGAGCATTTGCCTATGTCCCCAAATAGATATTTTTGGGGCGTCAGAGCCGGGGGGATTTGTGTAATTTCCTCCAACATTACCGCCACCTCTTTCCAAAAGCCCGCCACCACCCGACATTGCCAATACATATGTAGGTGTCCTGCCTGTGCCATATTGCACTTGGGGCATGCATTTGAGGCCTCCAGGGTAAACTTAGCTATTTTAGTCGGTGTGTAGTGCAGTCTATTCAGCATTTTGAATTGGATTAACCGCAGCCCAGAATTTAGGGAAAACTTCTTAGTGAGTGCGCAATATCTTGTCCATTTCTCTTCCTCAATAGGTGTCTGTAAGTCTCTTTCCCATTTCTCTTTAATTAGGTTAACTGTGGCGGCATGGGCCTGTATTGTGGAGTATAGTCTGGAAATCCCCAGGCCCTCTGTGGCGGTTACCAGCTGTATGCACGGGTGTGGTTGGGGTTCATCAGGGAATAGTGGCCATTTTTTCTGAAACGCCGACCTCATACGATAGTATTGTAGAGTTCTCAGTGGCCCACCTCCCAGGGCTCTCACCAGTTCCCCTAGGGTCACAAATTTACCATCAATAAACATGCCCCCTATTTTCATTTCGTAATTGGGGTCCTATGATTCGTGTATTGTACTTTCATGTTTGGGGGGTATACACGGGTGGTTCCATAAAGGTATCTCTGGGTTGTAGGGCGCTGTCACCTTCAGTCTCTTGTATATGGCCTCCCATGCTTTAACCGTACAGCTGACCGGATTGTACTCACACGTGTCCATGTACTGCGTGTCAAATATGACTGATTATATGTCTGTGGGGTGTGTGGTATATTCTTCTAACTATACATGGGGTATCTCGTGTGTTGTGTTATACCAAAATTTTGCAAATTGAACTTGTGCAACATAATAATATAGCTCGAAATCGGGGGCCGCTATACCGCCAGTTGAGTACGATTCGGTCATCCTTTCCCAGCTTATCCTAGCTGTCTTCCCATTCCATAGAAATGACACAACCATGGAACGGAGTTCAGTGAAAAAGGACCTGCCCGGCCATATAGGAATATTAACGATGAAATAAAGTAACTTAGGAAGGATTATAATTTTAAGGACAGCAACCCTGCCGTATAGAGATATCGGAAGACGTCCCCACAGCTGAAGATTTGTAGTAATAGTTTGCAATGTGGCTTCAAAATTATCTGGGTACAATGTGTGCCTTTCTCTAGATACCAGTATCCCCAGATATCTAATATGGTGTTCTGACCATTTGAGACCGTTTAGCCTCTCGGGGCATTTGGTGGCCTGTGTGAGCGGGAACATTTCGGATTTACTCTGTTCACTGTATACCCTGAATAAATTGCAAAATCTTGTATTTCCGCCATTATGGGTGCTATGTTTTTCTCTAGTTCCCGGATATATAACAACGTGCCATCGGCGTATAATGATAACAGTTGAATGGAGCCCTTCATTTTTATGCCTTTATCAGCATGTCTCAGTCTCACTGCAGCTGCCATCGGCTCAATAGTCAACGCAAATAGCAGGGGAGAAAACAGACACCCTTGCCTAGTGCCCCTGCCGAGTAGGAACAGTTTAGAGATGGATCTATTGGTGGACACCTGGGCCGCCGGCTCGGTGTATAGCAATTTTACATATCTGATAAAGTTGGGTCCCATCCCGAATGCTTCCAGCACCACCAGAAGGTAGACCCAGGAAACCGAATCGAAGGCCTTCTCGGCGTCCAAAGAAACGTCCGCTGCATTTCTTTTCGGGTCTATTTGTGGCATTATGCCGAAGAGCCTCCGGAGGTTTAGAGCCGTGGACCTCGTAGGGATAAACCCATTCTGATCCTGGTGGACTAGTCCCGGAACTGGCGGTAGGAGTCTGTTGGCCTATACCTTCGCAAATATTTTGGCGTCAGTGTTAATTAATGACAGGGGTCTATAGGAAGACACATCCTGCGGTGGTCTCCGTGGCTTGGGGAGTACTGTGATCACTGCTTCTCTCATGGCAGAGGGTAGTATATTATATTTGAGGGATTCCTCCCATACCATCATGAGTATCGGCACAAGCTCTTCTCGGAATTCTTTATAGAATTCTGCCCCTATCCCATCTGACCCAGGAGCCCTACCCAATGACAATGATTTGATTGCCTCTGTGATTTCTTCAGCTGTTACCGGCCAATCCATCCCAAGGTGATCCACCTCAGGGAGCTTAGGAAGGGCGAGAGCCTTGAGGTAGGTTTTAATGTCTGCAAGTGTTTTTTTATCTTGATTAGAGTATAGTTGTTTATAAAATTTGACAAATTCCTTGTTTATTTCCTCCTCCCCCAAGAGTACCTCCCCTTGTGGTGTATGTATACTGGTGATTTGGTTGGGTTGTCTATCATGTTTAAGTAGGTTGTTAGACAGTGTTCTACCAGCCTTGTTACCCTCCCCGTATCTGCGTGCACGCATGGGAGCCGCCAAATAGCGTACCTCTCTGGCAGCCAGTTTGTCAAATTCCTGCAGATTCTTGTGTATGTCAGCCAATAGCTCTCTGTTCTGTGTACGAGTGTAGTTTTTCTCTAAATCGTTTAACTTGTTTTCAATGCCTGTTAATTCAGTGCACACACTCTTTAGCATACCTACGGACCTAGACAGCAGTACTCCTCTAATCCATACCTTGAAAGACTGCCCACATTATTGGTGAAATATTCCGCTATCTCAGTATGTAGCGTTTCCACCACTCCTGGGTCTCCCAACATCCCATTCGGCATTCTCCATCCATTCTCCATCTTTTCGTTAGGCAGGGGACATCAAGGATTTTAAATTCTAGCATCATTGGGGAGAGGTCTGAGAACGTGCGTGGCATGATTTCACATTTCTGTAGTGCAGTGGACATACCTGATGCAACAAACCAATAATCAATCCTTGACTCGGAATCATGAACCGAAGAGTAGTATGTGTACCTCCTGCTCCCAGGATGCATCTCTCGCCAGGCATCAGTCAACAACAGCTGTGTGAGGACATTGCTCAGAGCAAGGGCAGTTTTACTGGGGGCTCTAGCGATTTTAGAAGATCTGTCCAGCGTGGCGTCCAGTGTCACATTAAAGTCCCCCCCCCCAGGTTACATTAACCATGCCATAGGCTGCAATCAATTGGTACATATTCACATAAAAGGCAGGGTCCTCAATATTGGGTCCATACGTATTAACCAACAGTAGTTGTCGCCCAGCGACTCTGCCCCAAACCACAACGTATCTACCTTGTTGGTCCACCTTGTGGCCTTCCGCTCCAAATCCCAAAGCCGGATGTATAAGGGTAGTTACCCTTCTGGCCTGGGTGGAGTAGCCCGTGTAAAACCTCAGTTGCCCCCATTTAGGCAGTATATTCATGTTACTGCTTCCCATTGTATGTGTTTCTTGCAGCATCAGGACCTGTGGGCTCTGTCTGACAATGTAATTACCAATTCTTCTGACTTCATTTGGTTATTTAGTCCCCTTACAGTCCATGTAAGAAATGTTATTCTCACCCCGTCACCAGTTCTTGCCAGTAAAGATACTCTCTATATGCATGACCCTTAAAAATGTGTTTTTGGTACAAGCAGATCAGCGTCAGTCTTAGTGCAACCAATAGTTTCACCTGTGTCGACCTCCTTCTTTAAGTGGTCATCGCCACAGTAACACCCCAAACTCCAAAACCCTGTTCCCGCCCTCCCGCCCTCATCATCACCCCCAACTTGACGATGTGCCCAAAATAACTCATGGAACCTTCCAAGGGTGGCCATGTTGCACCACATGGCCGCCAGATTGTCTCCATATCTCTGATAATCGTGTTGTGTGGAGCCACCTTGATCATCGGATTATTAGTACAGCGGCCTCAATGGTACAGTAGGGTAGGACACGTACTGACTACCGGTATACCCTAATCCTTCGTCCTGGGTCTATTATATTGCGCTGGTGTGCCCCCCCCTGGGTGGGAGTGGTATGGAAGTCTCAATATATTGTGTGGCTTCAGCCAGAGACTCGAAAAAAGTGCGCCCTCACCGCATGTTGAATCCTCATCTTGGCTGGGGACATCAGGGCGTATGGAATCTGGCGTTCTATAAGGAGTCTTTTGACCGGTTCGTAGGATCTTCTGTTGGCTTGAACCCCGGCTGAAAAATCTGGGTATATGTGTATCTGGTTTCCTTCGTATTGTAGTGTGCTAGCCTCTCTGGCCATTCGGTGGATTGCCTCCCTATCCCTGTAATTAAGGAGTCTAGCAATTATTGTGCGGGGCGGTGCACCAGGTTTCGGGGCTGGGGCTGATGTCCGGTGCGCTCTTTCCATCAAGAAATGTCCAGAGAATGCTTCCTGACTAAATAATATTTTAAGAAGCAGTTCCAGTTGTTTTTCCATTTGGCCTTTTCCAAATGTTTCCGCCACGCCCACCACACGGATGTTATTTCATCTCGATCTTGATTCAAGGTCCTCACATTTGTTCTGCATTTTGGACATGGCCTCCTTGAGCTGGGAGATGTCACGACTGTGGTCTGCAATGGCATCCTCGTTAGTGCTTATTCTATCTTCTGTTTCCGTGATGCGCGCACTCTCTTTTTCAACACTGGCCTTTAAGGAGCCCATGGTGGACACTATATCATCTAGTTTCATATTCACCGCATGGAATCCATCCTGCACAATTAGTGTAAGCTTGTCCTCTTTATCACCACTCTCTGCATTCGGGGTTTCATTGGCAGTGCCGTGTATCTCTGCAGTAGTAGTTTGAGCTTGGATGTTAGTGTACGCATCCATAGGGCCTTTCTTCTTATTGCCGGGGGTCTTGCCTCCTTTCCCTGTTTTTTGGGGTTCGCCCATGGTGTCGACCAGTATTCAGCTGGTATTGTGGCCCTCGTTAGTTAGCTACCAGGAGCTTGCTCGCCGGTGTCTTTTGAGGCCCTTGTGATGCTTCGGGGCGGTGTGTGCGGCAAGGTGCGGTCCCACCCTCTGCTGTTATTATGTCTTTTGTTGGCCGGCCACCTTAAGCTCGCCCGATCGTGTCTGTAAGATTATCTGGAGTGTGGCAGTGCGATATATGCAGCCGGGTATTAGGGCATATGAGACCTGCACTGATCATGGACTGTGCTCTCCCACGTATCAATAAGTTCAGTGATTAATGATGGACTACAGTGGCACAGCTCTTGAAGACCTCACGTGGCTTTCTCATGCATCAGATCAAATGTTTCAGCGAGGCCCGACCACAATTCAATCCCGGAGTCGGCGCGCCCCACTTGCCAGTTCAAATATGTGTGTGGATTCCGGGTGGCCAGCTGCGTGGAGCCGGCAATCAGGGTTTATTCAGTCCCTCGGGGCCCTCCCATTGCTGTGCTAGGCTGAGGGATGCGGCGGCCTCCTCTCACGTCGGCCAGGCCCGCCGCTCCCGCAGGGACCCACAGGCACGCCAATGCGCGTGGAGGCGGAGGTCGAGCAGCAGATGGGGGCCGCCCGCCGGACACTTCCCCCCTGCCACCGCTTCTCAATCTCCTTACTTGTTGGGGTAGGATGCCTTCTGGATACTGTATGGTGCTGACGCTTTTCGGGACGCTCCCTGCCGCGGCGCCCCAGGGCGCGATGTGCCCAGGGGGTCCAGGGGCCGGCACGTGGAGAGAGCCCGATTCGGCTATCTCCTCCCAGCCGACTCGGGTAGCTAGTTCTGGCCTCACAGCACGGGCGCGAGTCGGGTGCAGGCCGCAATCCCAGGCACCGCCCCTCCGCGGCCCTCAGCAAGTTCGGATCCGCGGCCTCTCACTGATTCCTCACGGTGCTCCCCGGCGGCCCCCACCTGCAGCGAGAGTCAGTCGGGGCTCAAATCGGCGCAGCTCACTCGTTTCCAGACGTAGTACAACCAAACTTTCTGACAGTTGGGACGAGTGTATGGACCGTCTGCACCGCAATATTCAGGACGTTAGGCGACTCCGAACAGGATGTATCATTCAAGGATTTCTAGTCGGAGCGGGAGCTCACAAATCAGGCAGCCATCACTGTAGTGTGCAACAGCGCCCCCTCGCGATAGGTTGTTTTTAATTATGTCTATTGTTGTTCTTGAAAACATTTTCAAATATTAAAATAATCAGAGAGGACGTGAGGAATGCTTATCCCACCCCCCACTGCTAATCAATTTTGTAATGTGTTTTAGGTATTGTTGTGTGGTTGAATGTCACTGAGTGTGATGTATGGTTTGATTGCTGCACTATGAATGGTTGTTGTGATGGACTAATTTTAGCCAGGTTTTATGTATTTCCATGTTGTCATGTTATGTGATATAATGATGCTATGTTAAATAATATGTGATTAATTGATTTTTTTTAAATGCTTTGTATCATGGTGAATAAAATTTGATACACTCTTATGAGTAATACAGTCTTGCTCTCTGGACATTTCTTCAGATTTGTGATTTAGAAAATCATGACATTTTGACTTGGAGAGATGTTTGCTCCTTATTTTGTCAAAATTGAAGACCTCTACTAGTTGACCATATTTCCAGATCTTGACATTCATGGATCACATATTTGTTACCTCCCTACATGTGGATGTAAAATGCTTTATCCGCAAAATGCTGCACTTTGATGTTGAATGTATTTGCACAAGGTTATAGCTTGTGTTGTTGCTTTTAGCATTTACACTTTTAGGGTCTTGCGTATCCCCCTCACTTTAAAATGTGTTTATGAAACCACTATTTGATATTCTCGAATATCTGGGTGTCACCTACACTAACTATGCAGATGACACTCAGATACTCATTCCCATCACTGGTGACTACGTAACTGACTCAAAAGCTCTCAATGGGGTCTATACAGTCATTCAACCCTGGATGGCACATCACGGACTATGCTTAAATGATGATAAGACAGAGGTACTTATCCTAGGCAACCACCTAAGATTTATCAAACTGGATCCTGCCTTTAAAGCCTTTATCATTGACGGGAATACCATTAAGGTGTCTAATGATACTAAAACTCTCAGCTTACATCTGGACTCTACCCTTTCCCTGATGAGACAAATCAATGTGGTGGTCTCAGCATCAGCATATACATGCAAACTCGTGCGTGACAGTTTGCAGACCCTTCATAACCACCTCAAATTGCATTATCCTGGCAAGAACTCTCGTCATGGCCAAAATTGACTACTGCAATGCCCTCTACCTGGGAATTAGTCAGAAGATCATCAACAAACTACAAGTAAATCAGAATAATGCTATCAGAGCAGCCCTCAAAATCCCTAGAAAAGCACACATCTCTGACACAAGACGGAATCTCCACTGGCTCTCCGCTGCACTCAGAATATCTCACAAAACCTTTGCACTTACACATAAGTGCTTAGCCAACAAAGCACAAGAATACCTGGGCAACCGCTTCACCGCACACACTGCCACCCGACCACTCAGATCTGCCCAAGCCCACTCCCTTGCTATACCCAGATTTAAACTACAGAAAGCAGGGGGGTCCAGTCTCCCAGTCCTAGCCTCTAAACTTTGGAACACACTCCCCAACACTCTCAGAACTGAACTCCTTTACCCTGCATTTAAAACCAAAGCCAAATCATGACTCATTCAGCAGGACCTAGCTGCCGCAACAGCATAAATTGTAAACTCCTATCACACTTATGTAACATCCTCATTGATATGACTCTCATTTGCTGACAGCCTTTATTTACTATATGTAAATTATATATATTTGTACCGTTTATACCATGTACTTCCTCTATGTACCATGTACCTCCAAGAATTGTAATTGGAGGATGGTACCTGTAACCTTTGCAAGAAATGCGCCCAGATGCCCCCGGGCCAGGTGCACAATATAAATAAACCAAATACAAATACAAATGAATGGATGTTGAGGAGTATGTTAGATGCTGTGTAATTGTGTTTGTTTTTATAAGTAAAGATGTTGTAAATGTGATTATGTACTTCTCTGGCACTTTAGCACTTATGCACGTTTTCTTGTCTTATTAAAAATGTGGTTTTGTGAATTTTGATAAGTGAAGATAAAATAAAATATGTATTTTAGAATTTTTCATACTCCAAGTCCTTCTGAGTTTGGATTTATGTGGGTGCAAGGACTCCTTTCCGGTGGTCCACCTCTAATTCATATGTTTAACTAGGTGATGCCCAACAATTCTCACATGATACCATTCTCTTGTTTAAGACCCATGAGGAGGCTGCAGCAGTATCCATACTGGTGAGGACCACGGTGGTGATGCATGTTTCAACAGCGAAAGGGAGATGGGGGCTGATTTAGGAGGTCAAACCCAACTGCAAAGTAGAGGATATGAAGTGCTGACGTTTCAGATCCCCGTAAAAGAGAACCCCCACATTCTTAACCTTGGTGCATGAGGTAAAGGGGCGAAGGGAAAAGGCCAGGTGAAAGGGTATAATGGGCATGACATTGGAGGCTGTGAGAAAGATCACTGCAGTTTTAGAGGAGCTGAGCCTCAAGACAGAAAAATGGCCCTCATTACGGGGTTGCCAGAAAATCCACCGGTAGCTGTTGGGTTTCCGTCAATTCCTTAACAGCCGTACCGCCGCCTAATATCCCGGTGCCACCAGGATATCCCAAGTGGTGGCTGTAACGGTCACTCCCCATTTCCACGATGGGAACACGGAAGTACTGGCACCATTGAGAACAGTGCTGGTGCTTCCGTGACAACCATGCCAGTAGGGGCCTGAAAACTGCCATGTCAGGCCTGTCAGGTGATACATCGACCCTATCGGCATCGTTGTAGTATGTTGGTCCGGAAAGGGAACCGGTACGTTGCTAGCGTCACCCTTATTTCAAGACCGTCATACTTGTAAAGAGGCCCAACGGCTGTTAGTGATATGGAAAGAAAGCTAGGGGGTGAAGGAGTGGAAAGCGAAGAAGGTTTGAGTATCATCTCCAAACAGATGTTATGAGAATCCAAAGGAGAAGATAGGTTTGCCAAGAGATGAGCTTTGGCCCATTCCTTCAGGAGTCATCTTCCTGATGCTATTGAACAGTGGAGAAAGCATGTGTATATCAGGTTTGATAGATGCTGGAAGATATAAAGTGACAGTATCGACCTTCTAAAGTTGGATTGTTCTTCAGAGAAGCAGACTAATTTTAAAGAAATGCAAAATCTATCCTCAAAGCTGATTAATACTGATTTGAAGCACTCACCACAAACAGTCTTAAACACACACACACACACACACACACACACACACACACACACACACACACAACACACACACACACACTCCTGACCTTACATCGCTTTCATGTGCTTTTAGAGGATCTGTTGTTAAGAGTTTTAAATTATGAATTTATGTTTATTCAGCAACAAGCGCTCTGCCAATCGATCGCGCTTTGTTGAAAGCGCAGACACTCGGCGGATGTCTCCCTCATCAGTCATGCCTTTTATTTTACATCAAAAATGACAACATTTCCCGGGATTAGCAGCTCCCAGAACTGAATGAGCAAAGATAATCCATCGCCCAATTCTCGGGACACTTCAGTTGTTGACTTGCAAAGATATATAAAAAGACTACTTTGCATATTGCTATGGATTAAAACGTAATGAGGTGTTCCGGAAACTCTTTTTCTGTCTTGCTAACAAATGAAATCAGCTGAGTTCAACCTGAATTATTCAGGAGACAAGAGGCAAGAAAAATATCCATGGAGGCTTCGAACGCTGCCAGCACCGATTTCCATGCTGCACTGAGGCCTGCATGATGTTGAAATGTCACAAAATTTGCATGTGTCCATCAATTTCATTTGACATGAATAAAAACGTTTGCACATTTTGTATTCCAGAATGGCAATGCTCCCGAGAGCGAAGATACGGAAAACTGGTAGCACAGACAATATTTAAGAAGAATAGTGCCATTTTTTTTTAGGAATCTGCAATGCATTGCCTTAAGCCATAAGGTAAAAAGCAGTCTCCTTGGCGGATTGTTTGTGCAGCATATTAGTGAACAGGTTTTCTCACAGAAATGGAAACACTGCTAAAATACAAGGCCTTTTGGGTGAAGTGGTAATGCTGATTGTGGTGGGGAGCAGTCCCAACTTCGTCTTTACATTCCAACGTGAATAATGAGCCTTGATTTGGTTGAAGACAGAGGTGGAACGGGGAACTACGCATTTGCACACTGGGCAGCCTGTCAAATACACTAATCAATGTGCTAAAGTTAGGCAAGCGCTAAGGTGCTACCAAAAGATTGGAAACGGGGGGCACTGTTTTGCTTCAAAATCATAAAATCTGGCATTTGGAGGGAGGAGCTACAACATGTTACTATGCAAAAAACAAAGGGGTCCTGGGAGTCCCTCTGCCGGATATCAGTCCCGGTTATTACCCAGAGTCTTTAGCTCACTATCTTTCACAGAGGAGAAATATCCAAAACATATCAGTCTTTGTCCTGCCCTAGGGCAGTCCAGCACCGAAATGACTGGTGCAGCCTACACACTTGTACCAGCCCTAAGTAGCAGAGCAGGGAAACCTCTTGCTGCAGATTAAGCTGTACCAAGCCATGATCTATTAAGAGTATTGCTAGCCACAACTGGGAACTCTGGTGGAAACAATTGAAGGCACCCCCATTTGCTGTAATAAGTGGAAAGACGGTCTTCTGTGTGTTACCAATCTCTTAGTTGCTGTAAGAGGATGGTAGCGAAGGGAACGCTCAGGCTAGAGTCACCTTTTTATCCTCACTAAGCCCTCCTCTAGTGCAAGTCTCTACGAACGTCATCAAATACACAACGTCCCATTGGTTATACAAACTATAGGACTCTCTATTACGTGTCCCTCTACAACTGGTTGGCACCCTTGCAACCTCTCTACTATTCCACACACGCTAGCAGCATGCAGGCTGGCATCTAGGTGCTGGTGGTCTGGTCATAACCATAGCTTCCCACCTCATTAGCCTGTCATCTATCATCACTGTTGCGGTCTGCGAATCAATTACCCCTTTGATCATTGGCCTTGGTTGCGGAACATCCATAGTTTATACATTCTTATGTATATACGTTGGCGCATTGCCACAATCTATTCACTACATAACCACCCTTTAAGAATACTTTGTCTACTTGCGTTACTGCGTCTATACATTTGTTAAACGAGTTGACGTTTTCTTCATCATTTCTGTAGCATGACCACCTTCATCTCGAGCCCAACATTTTGCTCAACTTTAACACCTCCTCCTTAGGTCTGCATAGAATGCTGACATTCTTCAGCCTCTTGTCTCTTCTCTGGATATGTCAGCTCTGCTTCCCATGATGTCATCAATCTTTTCTTTTGATCGTTTTCACACTTGTTCTGGGATTTCATTCAAATGGCCATCATATTGTCAGGAGTGCATAAGCGGATTTCTCAATTGGTATCTTACTTCCAGGATTCTTTTCGGTATAGGTACTCTCACTGGTACTGCACATGTCTCACACTATGGCTCCCAACATATAGGCATCATGGGGGCGGAGCTTTGAGTGGGGGTACTTGGCTCCACCTCTACGGGTCCAACAAAGACCTGGGACTCGGAGCACAGAGAACTTTGCAGAATATGCCTAATACTACTATGGAGTTTTAACATTGATAATGTTCCAGGGGAGTGTATTGGCAATCCCTCATTGGCCAATTCCACCAATACATTGGCACTAGGAGATATGATGCACATCATGGTTACTGTGCTGGTTAAGTGAATATTCTGAGCTGGAAGACAGCTGCTAGACAGTGAGAGGAAGAAGGGTGGGCGGATCATGAGGAGGGCATTATTAAGCAGAGGCAGGTGCACATACAACAATGCCTCCTCGAATGCTAAGCCCACGCCTCTCTGAATTGCAAGACAGTAACAAACAATCAAACTGTATCTTATTTGCAAAGGTTCTGCAACCGTGACAGGACATTCGTTCGACGAAAGTCCCTTTGTTCAATCATTTTGGCAAGAGGTTTGGTCTCTTCTAAACATCATTTTCGAGGTCAATCTCCCCCTTACATTATCAAACATACTCTTAGCGAGTATTATCCTTGAGAACAGTAGAAGAACGCACCCCCTGTATAAACTTTACAATCTTTTTTATTGCTGTTGCCATTTAACTCATTACAGCCAACTGGAAAGATTCCAATAATTTATCAGTAAAGGGCTGGTGGAACAATATATGCCATATAAATAGGTTAGAACACTGTATGGCAGCACGTCTTAATATGAAACTCAAACATGCTGTTAAATGGTCCGTCTTTACTGAATATCTCTCCTTTCATAATATGTCAACACATGGTTCGTGATGATCTTTTTTCTAAGGCTCCAAATATGTGATTACATGTATACTCCTATTATTGATACCCAACTCTGTATGCTTTGAATATCTCTCCTCTTCCCTTTTCCCTTTGTCTCTGTTTCATTTTGGTTTGTCCCCCCATGTTTCTTCCATTCATAATTATTCCATGCTCATTAGATCATCCTTCTGGTTTATCACTATATTTAGTTTATATTGTTGTGATATCTTGTTTCTAGTAATCTTACCTTCTCATGTTAAACCTATCAAAAAGATTGGAAAAGTCAAGGAAATGCAACATAGCAACTCCTTCAATCCCACCTAACTAGCCAAACCTCCCTTCCAGGCCCAGTATCTTATAACTGCACGGTCACCTGATTATAGAACACGGTCTTCTACGCTTTCGGCACATAAGCCCCTCCTCCCCAGAAAAATCCACCCATTTATGCTTCTGAGTATCCACTGTCATGGCTCACAAGCAAACATGACACAGTTGTGGTTTGACATAGTCTACAAGGAGTGAAGATTACTTCTGGCAAAGACCATCCTGTCCTGCCAATCAGTTAAGGGGCATCTTCTCACTGCTACATGAAAGGTTTTGGCTCCATATAGCAGTCCATTGTATATACTGACTAAGGCTGGCTGAATCCATTGCACATGAGCCCACGTCCTTGCTCCAGTAACTGTGGAGTGGACGGAGGACAACATGCAATGCCACTGCGCATATGTATAATGTCTATCATTGCATTCAACCAAGAGGAGGCATGGCAGGCATAATAAAAGCCTGCTAAAAGAAAAAAAAAAACAAATGATACCCAGGGCACCCAGAGCTGGGGTACCTGCCGTTGCCCATGTCTTGATTGAGTGGTGTCTCATGTGCCCTGGAGGATGTTGCTCTTGTCCTCTTGTCGGCAAGTCTTGCCTCAGTTTGCTCTGTTGGCTCATGTGCCCTGGGGGACGTTGCTCTTGTCCTCATGTCAACAAGTCTTGCTTCACTTTGATCTGGAATCTCATTTGCCCTGGAGGATGTTGCTCTTGTCCTCTGGTCAG
This sequence comes from Ambystoma mexicanum, assembly GCF_040938575.1. Taxonomy (NCBI): domain Eukaryota; kingdom Metazoa; phylum Chordata; class Amphibia; order Caudata; family Ambystomatidae; genus Ambystoma; species Ambystoma mexicanum. The sequence continues at coordinate 1,243,962,420 of NC_090935.1, read as the reverse complement.
CAAGTCAGGCTACTGTTTGTTGTTGTGCTTCAGAAGCTCTTGATATTGATTTTTGCTTTGCATCAGATGGAGCTTTTCCAGGTGATGTTTGTTTTTTGTGCGGCATGTTTCAGTCACCCAGTGGCTTCACCACGTTTGAGAAAATGTCCAAGAAAGATTGATTGATTGTATTCTCTTCTCGTGAATGAACTTAAGGAAACTGTAACCTTGCCATTTCCCATATTTCCAGTGACACGACAAAAATAAAAAATAAAAATTCAATTCCCTTTAAAAAATTCTTAAATAAACACTTTCGAACTGTATACAGATGGGGGCAGGTGCAAGTGGATCTTGGTCACCTGGCCCAAGCCCCTCCCACCTGGTACCTTCCCGGTTGCCGCTCTTTTTCCCTACTTAAGGAGCCATGCAGCCTCTTTTCCTTTGCAGACAGGGAGCAGGTGCAAGTGGATCTTGGTCACCTGGCTTAAGCCACGCCCAGCTGGTGCCTTCCTGCTTGTTGCTCTTTTTCCTCATTTAGCAAGCCCTGCCCCTCTTTTCCTTTGCAGATGGGGAGCAGGCACAAGTGGATCTTGGTCACCTGGCCTAAGTCCCACCCACCTGGTGCCTTCCTGCTTGCCGCTCTTTTTTCCCACTTAGCAAGCTCCGCCCACCTGGTGCCTTCCTCGTTGACACGCTTTTTCCCTACTTAAGGAGCCCTCCAGCCTCTTTTCCTTTGCAGATGGGGAGCAGGTGCAAGTGGATCTTGGTCACCTTGCCTAAGCCCCGCCCACCTGGTGCCTTCCTGCGTGCCTGTCTTTTTCCCCACTTAGCAAGCCCCACCCACCTGGTGCCTTCCTGGTTGCCACTCTTTTACACCACTTAGCAAACCCTGCCCACCTGGTGCCTTCCTGGTTGCCGCTCTTTTTCCTTACTTAAGGAGCCCTCCAGCCTCTTTTCCTTTGGAGATGGGGAACAGGTGCGAGTGGATCTTGGTCACCTGGCCTAAACACTGCCCACCTTCTTAGCCCTGCCTCTTCCTTCCTGCTCTTAACTCTTAGATCAAGGGTGTCCAAAGCGAAGGGCTGACCAAGAATAGGGCAATTTCTGTTTGGACCTGTTCGACCAGGAGGACCCAGGGCCTGAACCCCTGCTCAGACAGCAGTAAGCATGCACCAACATGTGTTTACCCCACAGGCCATCCCCACCCCTCTGGTTCCCCTGCAATGTTTCCTTGTGCCCACTCTTCTCGCACGCAGGTGTTGGCCATTTTGCTTCAATCTTCTACCCTGACCCCCTTTCCCTCCAGCCTACTTCTGCAGGAGTCTGTCCCGATACATTCAGGTTTCACCATCACTGTCTTGTGGCCAATGCTGGATTTTACTTTTATGGACTTCATTGATTCAAGGTGCATCACCCTTTCTCATGGTGGCCCTGAATCATGCTGTTCCCATCTTCATCTTGCATCCAGGATTGCAACATTATGTGTTACTACTGACTTCTGCAATTGTATTTGCTCTCCCCTCTTGCTTCTCCACTTTATTTGACTGCTTACTCTCTTTTCTCCGCTCCTCTCCCTTTCTCCATCTTCATATCTCCTCCCCTCCTCCCCTCACTTTCTTCTATGCACTTACCCTATCAGAATTGTCCCTGGACCTAGTATGATAGCAATCTTGTCTGTCTTCTCCCCACTCTCCTTACTTGTCCCCCCAGCACTATCTGAAATGTCATCAGGCCTAGTACAATAGTTGCTTGTTTTGTTCCTCCCCTACCTTTCTGCACCCCTCTCCCTCACCTCTTGTTTTTTTTCCGGCTCTACCAGAAATGTCGTCAGGCCTAGTACAGTAGTCGCCTGTCTGTCTCCATCTCCTTCTCACTCTGCCCCTACTTTCCTTATCTATGTCTTAGCTCTTGCACGATCTGAAAGGTCATCAGGCCGAGTACGATAGTTAATTTCACATCCTTACTGTTCATGGCCTGTAAGAATGACATATTATTTGTATGTATTTTATGTATTTTATAAATGTATGCTTTTTTGTAAAGGTTTGTTTGTTGCAAACCAGATACAATAAAAAAAAAAAAGTCATTGTATTTTACCTTGTTCCCTCCCTTGCCTTGAAGTGCTTTGAAACACACTGTGTATAGGCGCTATATAAATACACTTTTTATATCATATCATACAGTAGTAATACATTTCAAAGGAATAGACATCAAACATTTTGCCTCAGACTTTTTTTTTAAATGTTGCCTCCTTCTAGTACCTACTGTAGTGAATCGGCATAAGCATCAGTAAATGAGGGTGTCTACGGAGTACATTTTTGCATCCAACCATGGACTACAATTTTGCGCCCGACAAATGAGGAATCCATGCAAAATTTGGTAGCAGTGGTTTCAACGGTGTGGATTTGTATAGCCGTACAAACATAAACACACACATCCCAACATTGATTTGCATATAAGGTTTTTGCATCCAAACATAGACAACAATCTTGCCACAGAGAAAAGAGGAATTCATGCAGAATTTGGTAGATGTGGGTTCAACAGTGTGGATTTGTATAGCCAGACAAACATACACACCTACATACATTCAGCTTTGCATTTTAGATTCTTAGATGAAGTCTATATGGGAGATTCTCAATCCCTTCTGCAAAGAAAAACCCTCACCCTCATCGTCTGTGCCAGTTCTTATGTTCAAGTATTTATTTATGTATGCCTAAAATAATGGACCCCTGCTCACACACCCTCATCACCACCCCACCCAGACTTCTTATACTGATGCTTATTAACACTCACTCATCCATCTTACATGCAGCCAAAACCACTGATCTCATCACAACTCCTAAGCTATATGCCATCTTCATTACTGAAACCTGTCTCTCCTGACCTCTTCACATGTTTTTGACATCCTCGTTCCACCCGATGCAGCATCCAACATGCTAATCAGTCATGGAAGATGGGTGGTGCATAGCGGTCATCCCTAAAATTGAATGGACCTGCATGGTACGCAGCCAAACAGCATCAAAATATATGTAGCTCCTTATATGTCAATTCCCACTATCACATAATGATTCTATTTTTCACCTTGTATACCAACCACCTCCTTTATTTATTTATTTGCATTTTTAAAGTGCACAACTGCCCTAGGGCATCGTGGCACTGTTACAGAGAGCTCGCTTGTCATGGCACAGTATTGACGTTGACAAAAGTACAATATTGAAGAAACAGTAAACAGGATTAGTTAAAGACATTGCTCATGTTCCAAGGTTACATGGGAACAGTGGAGCAGGAAGGAGAGCTTATTTGAATAAAGTGGTCTTCAATGCCTTTCGGATGGCCAGGAGCGATGTTTCAGATCTCAATTTAGGTGGTAGTGAGTTCCAGGATTTTGGTGCTAAGACTTCAAAACTCGACCCACCGGCTTTGGTTCTGTTGAAGGTAGGAATTGAGAGTGTGTGTGTTTACATGTCTCGTTTTGGTCTGAGTGTCTGCACTGGGTGTATTTGTTCAACTAGATAGATTGGAGCAGATTGGGATAGGCATCTGTGGGTGATGGTGGGATTCTTAAACAAGAGGCGCTCTTTGACTGGGAGCCAGTGAGCTTTTTGTCTTGTTTGGGAGAAAGATGTGCTCCCTCCTGGGGATACTGAGTGCTGCTCTCATAGGTGTGGCACCTTCATGGACAAAATCACTGGCATACTCATGTTTCTTTGGTTCCCCAATCTACCAACATGTTCCTTGGGCACTTCAACCTGCCCAGAACCCAGGCAACTTAAAACACCAGAAATGTTCTACTTAGACTATCAGAATCTCTGCACATTGGGAAACATGTGAATACCACAACTCACATCAGGAGAAACATCTTTGACTTTGGTCTCTCAGTGTCTCCCCTCATACAATGCTTTTACTCCATCCAAATTAACTGGAATGACCATGCTACAATCCCCTTCACCTTATCATACCCACTCTCTTCCTAAAAAGGACAGGGCAAACCCATCATGTCCACATATTGCTCCTTCAAAAACGTCCCGGTGGAAGCAGTGGAAATCAGCTTCACCCTCCTTCCTAAGACCACCAATGTAAATTCCCTAATGGAAACCTTCAACCAACCTTCAAAGGGGTTGGTCCAGACACATGCCCATTTAACAATATGGCACATCAGAATAAAACCAACTTCTCCATGGTAGAGCAAACACACTATCACAACACATGAACACATTGCAGCAAAATGTGCAAACCTAAGGACCTTCTCACTTTTAAGGACATATCCTCAGAACACCAGGCCCCAATTATTGAAAACAATGCCTCCTGCTGATCCTCAACAATTATCTCAGCTTCTAATGGGAACAAATCCATCTTCGCAACAGTCAAACACTGAGAACACCTTACCTTATCCAGATACACCAGAGTCCTTAGAGAAAAGCAATGCCATCAATGATTTCATTAGCAAAATCAACACAATTAGACATCACATCGCTGCCACCAAATCATCAGCACCACCTCTATTGCACACTGTGCACTGCTAACCTGTACTGATTTCAGACCCCTTACATCCAAGGATATCACCGACACACTTGAATCATTAAAGCCAACCTCCTATACTGATGCCATCCTACACCTTGCCATCCTAAAATAGATCTCAGATCATGCTTTCATCATGCTCATTTAGATTTGCAATACCTCACTCAATGATTTTCCAAGCTGCTTTAAAACAGGGTAGATCAGCCCAATTCTTAAAATACCCTCACATGGTCCAGTGGTCCCCACCAACTAATGACCAATCACTAGCCTCCCATTCTTTGTTGACTAATTGACAGGTATAGGTGAATCATCATCATAAGCAAATGAACCAATCAGAATTGCTACAGGACTTCTAAATCAGGTTCCATCCTAAATGCAGCACTGAAACAGCCACCATCCAAGTCACCAATGATGCTCTCCAGGTCCTAGACCTATCCATCACATTTGATACCGTGAGCCATCAGACTCTTATCAGCCTTCTCACACAAAGAATGGACTTTGTGGGAAAGGTTCTTAACTGGTTCTGCCCCTACCTCTTGGACGGATACTGGGCTGTCCATATATGCACATTCAGATCTGACCATCACATGGTGCAACAGAAATCAGTCCTCTCCCTGTGATCTTTAATAAATACATAGGACAGCTTGGATCACTCATTGATAACCCAGATTCTCAGTACAGCAGTACCGAACTGCTTCCAAAACACCACTAAGCCTTGGAAATGCCTTGCAACCATTCAAACGTGCATGACAAGCGCATACCTAAAGGTCAACATGACTAAACTGAATTTGTGTTTCTCAACCAGCTTTCCAAAGAGGAAACCATTTACGGATGGCTGAGTGAGTTGCACCTGTATGGATTCACCCACTAACTTGTACCATCTGCCAAATCCCTCAGGTTCATGAAGGCCAGCAACATCTACTTTCAGCAGCACCCCAACAAGAAATATGAGACAGTGTGGAACCAGAACAAGATTATCTGTAAGATTATGTGCTTCCTCTCTCCTCAAGGCTTCCAGACCGTGGTACAGGTTCTTGTGACTGTACACATTGATGGGGTTAACACCCTCCTTGTTGGGGTCCTTGGATCTCACCTGGATCCCCTCCAAGCGATCCATCAATCTGCAGCCCAATTTAGCACCTGTTCTAAATGTTTTGAACACATCACCCTTTATCCTTTGTGACGTTCACTGGCTCACTATCAATGCCAATCCTTTTAAAAGTTGACTATCACTTATGAGGAAACCACACCATTGTGTGTGTTCTTTAGGTTGCGTCTCTAATCATCACTTTTTGCCTTTACTCCCTTTTAAAATTTGAAAAGTTACTCTTGTACTTTTCCCCGTTACCTTTGTGCCACCCCTAAACATTTAAAAATCTTAATAATTTTCCTCACACGTTTCCTTTCCTGTGTTTGTACCAAAAGTATTGTGTGTGAACCTGAGAAGTCTTCCAATGCTCTGCCCAGTCACTATCCCTACTGGTTGTGTGTTTCAAGTACCTTTTCACATTGTGTAAGCCTTGTGATAACCAATTTGTTTGCCTTTGTTTCTTGTTTTGTTTTTTGCACATTGGCACCTTAGGCACATTAGGCACAGTTAGGGTCTACAAATGGAGACCTTGGGCAACATGCCCTTTTAATTGGAGGTAGTGGCAGGGGTAGAACATGAGGCACTGGACTACCCCTCAACCTATGTGTCAGCGGATGAGATAGAGTCTGAGGGGAAGGAGGAGCGCGAATGGAGGTTGAGGTTGAGCATCAGGAGAGGAAGACAGTAGTTGACAGAAGGAAGGTGGTGGTTGGGGAGGGGGCGGCACTTCTTTAGGAGGGAGAGAAGGTGCAGTTTGTGCTATATGCAGAGGCACTTGAGGAGTACCTGCAGGAGGTCAGTGAGTACCTTGTCTTTGGGTCTGGCAGGGATGAGGGGGTACTCCAGGAGCAGTGAGAAGAGGTAGCACAAGAGGTGCAGGGGGATGAAGGGCATAGGAAAGAGAGAAGGTGTTGATGATACTGGTGGTGAAAGCACATCAGGTGAAGCAAGCAGAGATGTTAATTCAGCAGATGGCTCAAGATGTGTACACTGGGGCCGCAGAGTTCCTCCCAATTCTAACGTAAGCAGCACAGACTATTTTGCTCATGAACTGCCTGTGCGATGAATTCACTTTATACCAAAGCCCACTTGTAAGGTGGCTAGGCTCCTCTTAGTGATCTATAGTCTGCCTGGGAAAGATAGAAGCTGGCTGAACTCCCAGTTTCGAGTTTAAACATACCTCAAGGTTTTTGTAGATTTCAGTCTTCAGCCTGTGCTGTCTGCATTGTGTTGGTTGATTCTGAAGGACTTTGTGTTACACCCTGATGAAGACGTGCTATGAGACATTACAGTACACCTCAACACCGGTTTGTGATTTCCTTGCGATTATTGACAACATTGCATTTCTTTTGCAGAGATGGCAAAATAGTTACCCATGATACATAAGTGAACTTTCTTTATGACTGTTATCGCACATGTCTGATTCATGATTAGAAATGGCAACTCATTTTATGAATTATTTGTCTTCATGTATGTTTGATTTTTCCTTGTATGTCTCTGAAAATATCGTTGGGCAATGCTCCTGGGATGATGATATGTTCATGCCAACACATGTATTGAATACTTAATTGGACTCCATGCCTATTAATGTACATTTTTTGTCTGATACGGATTGTACATATTTTTTCCTCTCTTAGCTGCCATAATGTCTATTTAATACATGTATGTATTTATTTACTATTTAAATAGTTCTGTAGAAACGTTGTGCTTGATATTTATCCCATAGGTACACTCTTTCTATGTAAACGTTACTGTTCCTAAGTCGACTGTGGGTCAAGGCCAACCTGCTGTCCTGCCTATAGCCCACTGGGGCCACTGCACCATTCCCTGACTGTCTTCAAGTGGGTAAAGTCAGATCAGAACACTCCCTCACCCATGGCATCGTTACTAGTGTTATATGCAGTGTAATATCCACACTCAGTTCATCAGGCTAACCCATATAGGAGTGCCTTAGGTGCCTTTCTTTGATGCAGAAGAACTTTAGGCTATGGAACAATGATGTGTTCAAGGATCCCTATGGCACCATCTACTAGCAGGGCCACTTTATCATCGCTAGCAGTGCAGTCTTCTGTTGGTAGAATTTAGGATCTGGATCCACTTAAGCAGAGCAAGAGACACTGAGAAACTAGTAAAATGGGCACATACTGCGTGGATTGCCTGACCTCTTTCAATTGCTCTGAGCTGGATGGCAAGCTAGTCATGGATGCCCTGGATACGCACATGCTCCTTTATTTCCCTATCTTATTTTCGATTACTGGGCAAGATGGCATTAAAAGGGAGTATATGGTGAACTGGCAGGGTGCAGAAAAAAAAGCTTCTGCTTGTGGGTAGGGACAAATAAGTTGCGGTCAAACTTCCAGTATGTGATGCTGCTACTATGACTCCTCATTTAGGATGATGGGAAAACAAAATATTTACTTTGACAGTGAGTCCAAGTGTCCACAATGTTTTTTCATGCTACTCCATGCACTTGACTGTAGTTGGCTTGCACACACATCTTCATCATCTGTGGAATCTGTTGTGCGGTTTTCTAAGCTAGAGGTGTGGTGTTTTCTCCCTCTGCACACTTCAGCAACTCTATGGTTGTTTATTTTTATGAAAGGAAGCTCTCTCATGTGTGTCATTATCACATCTTGTGTGGTCTAAGACAATAACTCCAGCAGTGCTAAGAACCCATTCACACTGCATGCTTTACAGGGGGCAGCTTCGTCGTCCCACAACTAAATAAAGAAGTACCTACGGCCACGTTATCAACTTGCCAAGGCAGAATTGCAGTGGATAGTCATCACTGACCAGTTGGCATCTGTCAAGAACACAGGCATCAAACATCTGGTGTGAATTGGGCCCACTGCATTCTCATGGCGACCCCTGATGCATAGCATATAGCAAGCAAGAGTCGGAGGGCTACGTGTCCTGCAGTCGCTTACGAAAGCGTGCCTTGGTGTGGCCTGGACTAGTGTCGGGAGTTGTGAAGTGTGCACTGTCAGATGAACTTGTTTGCAGTGATGGATTCCTGAAATGGGTTGCTGACATTTAGCTTGCTTCTTCATGCTCCAGCCAGGATTGTAATAATCTCTTTAGTGCATCCTTATATGTGTCTGGCATGTCCTCTTGTGAATGAGAAGCATTCATCGTCACTCATATGCTGTTTAAAAGTTGCCACTTTGACTTTAAACCTACGGTCAAGAAAAGATACAGGTGGTACTCCATATTCCCTTTCATGCCAACAATGCGTGGATCCTGGAGGAAGGCTGATGGCAGATTCATGGCCAGTTTCCCTGCTTTTGCAGTACCAGACACTTTATGCTCATGCATTGCGTTGCATAGATCTAATTCCACCAGATACACCAGTGGCAGCACCTCTGGGAGGCCTCTCTCAATGGCTGCAGCAAAGAGCAATCATTATCCAACATTTGCAATGGTGTTGGTGTAAAGATGGCACCATCCTGTTTCCACCTCTGGCTATTGCAGTAGCCAATCACAGAGTTCTCATAAATGCTTCGGCATATGAACAATTACATTAAACCGAGACAGCTTTGTAGTTTTCAGCTTGTTGTAATGGAGCTAGTGAAAGAACTGCACCTTTTGTAACATTTTGTAACATATTCTGTGGAATGTAAGTGTGGCTAAAGTGGGCACAGATCTATTGGGCCACATTTACCATCTCATCTATAGGCGAGTACTGGCTTTTGAAGCCACACAGAGCAAGATAGAGGGCATGGGCAAAGCAGGAAAAGCACATGGCTTCACCTAGCCTGAGGAGGCTATATCATTAGACCCATTGTGCACTGCCACAAAGTCAACTTGTAAGACATGAGGACTGAACCAATGTTCCATCAGCTTCTTTACTTTTTCTCAGAGTCTAACTCCCCTGTGGGACTTGTTGCAAAACCCCTCCATACACAAGGTGGCCTGATGACCTGGTGGCTACTGTCCTGGGCTTTGCTAATGAGAGGTGCTAATGAGAGGTGTAGTGGGAGATGACCTAGTGAATAGCTAGTGCCTTGAGCTCTGGTCCAAATGTCCATTATTAAGTGGACCTTACTAACTTCAAAGTGTTCAGTGAATTTTCCACTGCTTCCAAGACTGGTACGGAATAAATGCTGGTAATTCCGGCACCAGCATTTTTTACGGACAGAGGAAATACAAGTTTTCTGTTAGGGGCAGTGAACTACTGGCGGGCCCGACCTGCTGGGAGATCAGGCCCCTACTGTCAAATAATTGCCAGAATCACTGGCACCGGTACTACCTGGAATGGGAACTTACCGACATCTTTGTCCCCCTGCAACATCCTGGTAATACTGGGATGTCAGGCAGCAGAGACGGTAAGGCAGTTTCGTTGGTATCCCACTGGTAATACCAGTGGGATACTGGTGAAACCTTAATGATGGCCATGGTCTTAGAGGCCTAGTACTGGAGTTTGAGAGAATTTGTGCTGACTTTGAATTTCTGAGCAGAGATCAACAAGACAAAGTAGCTGACTGAACCCATAGTTTTCTAAAAAGGAATAGGACAATACATCTATTGGAAACCTTATAGACTTTATAGTAAGGTTGCCATTGAATAGATGCAGCTTGTCATGTCTTTGATGTTTTGTGGCATGATCAAAAGCCTAAGTAATGGTGGGCTGGTGGGTTCAGGGGGAAATACATTGTCTGCATGCAGTGGGCTCTCCAGACAGACATACTTCTCCAACAGGGTTTATTAAAACCTGTAAATCAACAAGACTCCCTGTTGTAGTGGCGTGGAACTGAGGTCCAAATGTGCCCTTTGTCTGCAGTTGAGGGTGGACAGCCCTGTCCTCCATCCTTTTACGAAACTGGTACCTGACATCCCTCATAAGGAACTTTCCTTTCACATATTGCAGGTTGCAAGATGGGAATTTGCTTTTCGAATGTAATTTAACTCTGCTGTCCTGATTTTGGAAGGGCTGAGATGGGGTCATTTACCTCTCCTCCTTCTTGGGGTCTTCTCGGTGCACTTTGCAGTGGGTGATGTTGACTAAGGTGTTGGTACTGTTGATGTGAATAACTGCAAAGTTGTACTGCAACTAGTACGTGTTTTTCGGGACTTCCTTTTAGAAAACACTGCACGCTGGCTCGCGGCGTGTTTGAAGCTTGCTTCTTGTGTACAATGCTTGAACTTAACAATTGCATATGTTTGTTATTGCCTGCACCCTCTTATTCTTACTGGGCTACCTTGCCATTTGTAGTATTGTCAAAGATGAGGTGTCTGAGTAATGCTCATCATTGTCATCTGTTTCCAACGAAATCTGAGGAAGGGAATTTCAGGAATTACCTCCTCTTCCTCATCTGTGGATTTCTCCATTTGCTACTGAACTCGTGTCTTTTCCCCTTGTGCCTCAGTTAGTGGTGGCTCAACTGTCTTCCCGTCCACCTCCTCCTCCTACACTTGATCTTCTGGCACCTGATGAATTTGGAAAGTCTCCGTTTGCACAGTTATATTGCTTCCCATTGCACCCAATTCTTTATAAACAGCTGGCTCTGTTATTTCATGAGGACACGATCTGTGCCTACTGATTGGACAATGTGGCTGTCACAGAGATCCACGTACTAGCTGCGCTTCTTGAATGTGAACAGCTGCCCCTTTCCCACAAATATATTCCACAGCCTCCACTGGTTCACCTACAATATTTGGGTACTGTGTAGATTCAGCTATTTGCATATGATTCCTCTCTTTCCTTCAATAAATGCATGTGGGGTTTTCAGTGCTAAGGCTTTCTCCTCCACCTATTAAGTGCATTTGTTATTCTCAGTGTATTGGCCTTCTCCACCTAGTAAATACACATGGGGCCTCGTTACGAGGTAGGAGGTAGCCATGGTGCTGTTGGCACCATGGCTACCCCTTACCGCATTCCCGGTCCGGGTTCCCGAAATAGGGACTTACCGGGTCATTCCAACCTTGGAGGACCTGGTAAGTCCCCATTCTGGGAACCATTCCCCATTCCCATTCGAGCCCCAATAGGACTCAATGTGAATGGGGATGGAGCTAATAACGGTACTGCAATTTGCGGTACCGTTATTAGCTCTGAAGTCCCTTAACGGGTCCCTTCCATAAAGCCTGGTAAAACCAGGCGTTAAGGAAGGGACCTGCTAAGGGACATCTGAATAGGGTGGTAAGGGATTACCGGCACCGGTGTCCTTACCGGTGCCGGTAATCCCTTACCACCTACCTCGTAATGAGGCCCAAGGTCTTTACTCTGCTTTGCCCTTCTTCTCTGTCTACTAAATGCATGTAGGTTTTGCAGTGCTTTGGCCTTCTCTTACACCTAGAAAAGGCATCTGGGGTTCTCAGTGCTATGGATTTCTCCGCTGCCTACTAAATGCACTTGTTGTTCGCAGTGATTTGACCTTCTCCTCCCCCTACTAAATGCACATGTTCTCAGTTGTTTTGCCTTCTCCTCTGCCTAGTAAATACATATGAGGTTTTCAGTACTTTGGGCTCCTCCTCTCCCTACTAAATACATATAGGTTTCTCAGCACTGTTGCCTTCTCCTCTGCCTATAAATGCACATGGGTTCTCTGTACCAGGGCCATCTCCCCTGCCTACTACATGCATGTGGGGTTTTCAGTGCTTTTGCCTTCTCCTCTGGCAACTAAATGCACATGGAGTTCTCAGGATTTTTTCTTCTCCTCTGCTTACTAAATGCAAGTGGGGTTCTCAGTGCTTTGGCCTGCTCCATCTAGTAAATGCATATTGTGTTCTCAGTGCTTTGCCATTATCCTCTGTCTAATAAATGCACATAGTTGTCTCTGTGCTTCGAAATTCTCCATGCCCAGTAAAGGCATGTGGGGTTTTCAGTGATGTGGCCTTCTGCTCTGCTCAATAAATGCTTCCAGGGTACGTTCACAGTGCTTTTGCCTTTTCCTGAACTGACTAAATGCACATGGTGGTCTCGGTACATTGGTCTTTTCCTACACCATCTAAATGCACATGGGGTTCTAAGTGCTAGGACCTACTTCTCAGCCTGCTAAATGCACAGTGTATTTTTGTGTTTTAGTCTTCCCCTCCTTTGGCTGTCTCCTATGCCTAGTAATTGCACATTGGATTCTCAGTGAACTGGTACTCTCCTCTGGAAAGTAAATGCAGATGTGGTTCCCGTGTTGTGTCCTTCCTCTATGACTACTAAACACACATGTGATTCCCAGTGCTTTTGCCTTCTCCTCCTATTAAATTCATATAGGGTTCTCAATGCTTTGGCCTTTTCATATGCCTAATTCATTTCATGTGGGGTTCCCAGTGCTTGGACCTTCTCTTATGTCCAGTAAATGCATGTAGGATGCTCAGTGCTTTGTACTTCACCTACAGAATGCATGTGAGTAGTACTGCCTCTAAACCCACAATTCACTCCCCCACCGATCCACAAATCATGACCTGTAGTATAATTTAGCGTGTTTTGGAGAGCAGCGCCACTGCATGGAATCACATTATAGCTGTAAGGTGGTACAGCAAGTCATGTGTTGCAAGGGTAACATATGGGCAGGTATATGAAGACAGGCTATCTATGAACATAATTTTTTTTTCCATTTTTCAAAACTTAGTTTAAAGAACACCATTTTTTTTTCCATTTTTCAATACTTAATTTAAAAGAACACCATTTTTTTTCTCAATTGAAAATGCCTCAATTACAGGAGACACATTAGATACTGGATTAATTAACTTAACTAACAAATACTAATCACTAATACTAATCAAATAACATCATAATGTGATCTCCATGTGAAAATGAGGTAGAAAAGACAGGCTCTGAAAGTCATTTTAAACTTACACTTGGATTCATTTTTTTCTCTGTTCACTGTGTTAGCTGGATGCAAAATCTGCATGCCAGGAAATGAGTAGATACAGTTTCTAAACTGTATAAGCCAAGCCATTGTTGAAGAAGGAGGATAGATTATTGTGGACATTGATTGGGTACACGTCATTTTAAGGATTGTGACAGAGGTTTCTTGAAGCAGCTCCGGGAGAAGGAGAGTGAGTGGACATTTTGCAGAGATCCAGTGAGGACTTGGCTGGGCTGCTGGGAGGCGTTGTTCCAGTGCACTGCTGACCTTCGGAGACTGGGTTGTCCAGTCAATTAGCACCGGCTTGAGAACAAAAGATTGCAGATTGGAACTGCATGTTCTCGCTGGGTGCTTTAAAAAGAAGACCGTGAGCCACCATCAGAGGTGACCAGCCAGGAGATCGCGTGTGGGAGAGCTACAAATAGCTGGTAAATATACGGATGGAGTGAGTTTGCTGTGACGCACAAATGATTTATTATTAGACAGGCAGTGTAGCGATAGTCACTATTGGGGAATCACCGTGTTTAAATGCCACATTCTAATGTTGCCATCTAAATGCAAGTCAACTGATGTACTCTTCTTTTATTGTTGCAAAGAATTTAATGAAATGCCTTGTATTTTTGCAATTGTTTCTCTTCTGTTTATTCTAGAAAAGACTGCCTCGCAAAGCTGGTAATGTATGATTTTGAAATGAAACTGGTATAAATCACAACTTGTGTAAAGGTTTTTTTTGCTTCTGTCTTTCTCTGGTGCATTTAGCCCATATCACATAATAAAAGGGGAGGTTATTAGGTAATATATGTGCCAAACTGCCTATGTAGATAAAGTAATGTTATGAGCAATTATAAATAGCTCTGTGCGTGGTTCCACTCAGTGTATGTGTATGTGTGTGTCTTCTGAGTGGAATATAATACAATAGTCTGCTGGGCATATATGAATCAGCAGAGAGAGGCCTCTGGAAACATAGTCTAACTAATGTAAATAAATTAGTGATAACACCACATGTTATTGTGAATACTTTATGGAAACATAGTCTCACTAATGTAAATAAATTAATGATAACACCACATGTTATTGTGAATACTTTATGGAAGCATAGCTCACTGGTGTAGATAAATCAGTGATAACAGCCATAAGTGGCACTCCATATGAAAATGTGGTGTTATTGAATAATGTAGAAGCCTGAGGCCTCTAGAGATCACAAGAACAGTCTACACAAAAGAAAGGGGTTTTGTACGTTGGGGCCACAAATAAAACAAATAAATTATGCTCACCACTATACCACAATGAAATGCATACCAACCAAATGTAGCTGTGTACTGAAATAATGCATACCCACTATACCACTATAATACCAAACCCAATCTAAATACAAGGAGTGGTTATTACTAAATCATTTTGTTTTTGGCGTTAAGAAAATACCGCTAGGTCTCAAATCTACACAAAATGCCCAACATATTTATGGTGTGTTGCAGGCCGGGAAAGTGATCATAGACCACCTACTGGGCATGGCAAGTGTGTCTCACATTAAAGGGAACCCATTTCATAATAGCAGTGTGTCACTAAAAACAAATTTCAGAATGTCTCAAAGGGAAGCCACATTCTCAGACCTAGTGCAATATTTAGAGGCAAAATTATTTGCACGTGGGACGTGGTCATCGAATAGTACCTCAGAATGGCATGACCGCATTCATGGTGAGGTGTAGAAAGAAAAACTAGACAATATTTTTGCAGAAGGCAGTATAATTCAGGTCTGCCTTCTAAGGTTATTAAATGCAGCCGATAAAAATGCAGAGAAAGACTTTTTGATACGGCTATGCACCAAGATCTGGTATATTTTGAATAGGTCCCTGCGAATGCAGGAAAATGATACCCAGATAATTAACAGGTTAAAGACTGACTTAGATGGGGCAAGTAAGAAAGAGGAAATGTTAAGAGTGGAATTGGATGTATGTCAAAAAGATATGCAGTTAAAATGCAGAGATTTTGATATTCAATTGTCTAAAAGCAAGAAACAGTTTGAAGACAGTGGGCAAGAATTGGTACACTTAAAAGCATTGGTGGACCACATTAGACAAGATAAAGATGAGATGGTTTCAGAAATGCAAGTTTTACAAAAAGAACATTTTGAAAAAGAAAGTGACCTCCAAAATGCAGAACAAGAAATGATTAAAATGCTTCAAGAAATAGACAAGAGAAATAAAGAATTTAATGAATGCCAAATGCAAATGTGCGACATGCAGGAGGTAATTAATAAAATGAGTGATGAAAACAACTATTTGCAAAACGAAGCAGGCAGGCTCCTTAAAAAGTGTAAGGACTTGAAACAGCAAATGTGCATTCCCAGGTCCCACGAGAAAAAACAGGGCACCACATTCAATGGAGTTGAGGTGAATTCTATTTCTACCCAAAGAGCTAGTGTCCCAGTGAATGGGCCGGTGACTGAACTTGGTTGCAGCGCCCTTGGGGGATTTGATACTTCCATTGGGGGCCGCCACCAATCCCATACACCTGGAACCAGGGTTGAATCACCAAGTAGTGCAATTCCATGCATTGCAAGAAGTAGCCCCATAAAGATAATCATGACATTTTTAAAGCCCTCCAGATACCTAAGGAACAATACAGGCAGTATTTTCATTTAACTTTAGATGCTCCGACGGCCAGTATCATAAGGGGATTGAATGAACAGCAGAATATGACATGGGCAGAGTTTGAAAAAGAGATTAGGCGTCATTTTTCTCCTTTCCAGTCATTGCAGGAGGCAAAGAAAGTCGCTTACACAATCACTGCTGGGCCTAGTACATCCCCTCGCCAGTTTTTACAAGACTTAAAAAGAGCATTTTCTCGCTTTGATGTATCTTTTGACCCCAATTCCAATGAGTTTAAAACTGCCTACTTCTATGGGCTACAGAAAGACATCATATCCCAATTGGTCCGTGAATTTGACCATGACAAGTCCCTTGAATGGATTGTACACCAAAGCACAAAATGTATGAGGTACTCTATTATCAGGGTAGAGAAAGTGATAAAATGAAAGATACTAGACCTAAATCTAAAGACCCCTCAGCCACAGTAATGGAAATCAGGTCAGCCAAAATATACCTTCAGTCTGCTCAAAGTCCAAGTAAAAATGATTTGGAACCTGAACAGAGGGGTAATCAACAAAGGTCATCACACCCTGCACCAATGTTTCAATCACATGATCCTAGTAATAGGGAGAGCTACATCAGCCCCAGGTACTTAGGAGATAGGCCCCGGGCAGGCTATCGACCTGATATGTCAGGTATGAACAATAACCAGAGACAAAATCAGGATCAAAGAAATGATGGTCCTTATCAGACATTGGGGACACAAAGCAGATTTGATCCCAATACCATGATATATGGTAATCAGGATAGACCCCGATATGTGGATCGATTTGCTGATAATGGGAATCAACATAGAGGCCAGTACCCACAACATGAGAGACAGGACATGAGGCAGAGCATAAACTACACTCCACGTCAGTACAATGATTCCCCACCAGGGGACTACAACCAAAGGATGGGTGCACCCCGATCCCCTCCACAAATGAATCAAGAGTTCAGGAACCATCCCAATAGAAACCATTCCCCTGAGAGGCATCAGAATAGATCCAATCAGGGGGAAAACAACCAATATCGACCTAGGCCACAGAGAGAGGATTCTAGAGAGATGGAAAGGTTCCAGTGCCTCGAGGCCCAAGTGAAAATGTTAGCTGAGCAAATAGGAAATCTCTGTGCAGCGCAAAAACAGTAATCAAAGGAGGGGGCAGAAGGCCATAGCAATGACCGGGGGGCTTCTGAAAAGTGACTAAGTACTTATGATACCTGCAGTGCAAAAAGACAGATTGCTCTGATGTAATTTTGCATAATGACTCTGAGATGCCTAATGATTTAAAAATGAAAATACCAGTAAATTAACATGTAACAGAAAATGCAAATACTTCTAAAAGAGAGGTACGGTTTAACCTAGAACTAAATCAAACATTGGAGATTTGTACAAATGAAATAGGAAAACCTGAAGTTCCAAAAGAACAAAGAGACATATTTCTGATGATACCTGGATGGATGGGCGAACAGTGGCCACACTCCAAAAAACCTCTGAACATGGAGAAATGAATAAAGTCTCTCACACGGGAATGGGCAAAAAGGAGGGAAAAATGTCTTTCCATTTACCAATGTGCTTAGCAAAAAGTGAAAAAGGCCTGAGAAAGATGAGCCCTGAAATCAGTAAGAATTTGCATCTCTTATGTGTGTTAGAGGAAATTGAAGACAGGTATTATGCTCCCATCACTGTAGAAGAAAAATGCCATACGTTTGCAATGATTGACACTGGCGCACAGGCCACAATTATGTCTAAAGAATTAGTAAAGAGTATCAATGAAGAGAGATCCCAACAGAATCAGATCATAGTGAAGGAAAATCAAGGTCCAGTGCATAATTTTAACGGGGAGGAGGTGCCTATTATAGGCGTCACTGAGGTTGACATAAAGATAGGTAAACTCAGAATGAAACAGGAGGTATTGGTCACATCCATTTGTGAAATACCATTTCTGATGGGAACAGATTGCCTAAAAAGATTGTCTCCTCTCATAGATGGGGTGAATGGAGTACTGTGGTCCTTAACTAAAAAACCATTGAGACCTAAGAAACTAAAATCACAAAACAGCAATATAAATGAATGTCACACCGTTGCCAAAACAAATGATGCAGTGGAGGTGTATCTCCAGAATAGTTGCATACCTAGAGTCACTGTT
Organism: Ambystoma mexicanum; assembly: GCF_040938575.1. Lineage (NCBI taxonomy): Eukaryota > Metazoa > Chordata > Amphibia > Caudata > Ambystomatidae > Ambystoma > Ambystoma mexicanum. Next base: position 1,243,944,257 of record NC_090935.1, on the reverse strand, counting down.
ATATTAATGTGTCAAGACAAAATGCAGAGTGAAAATAAAAAATTACCTGTACAAATATACTTAGACCCAAGGAAAGAATGGTAAACTGCCATAGATGAGCACACCTTACATGTTTATTTAAAAGAGAAGACATGCAAACAGAATACTGCTCCTAGAGCAGGTTCAGAAAAACACATTACCACTCTTGCTGAAATACACATGGAAGATGAGCAACCATGGGTTCATGTTGGGATAAATGACTATTCTAAAACAATAAAAGCCACTTTAGCGCTTGAACAGGAAAGGAGCTTCATTAATGAGAAATTGTTGCAAAAAATAATGGAAAGGGAGGAGATCCCGAAATGTAGGATTAAAAACCAGTCTGTCTCTGCTTTGGACGGTCCAGACTTTGAAAACCGAATTGCAGGTAGATGCATGCTGAAAATTAGCATTGGACAAAAAACAATTTACCATAATGTTTGGAAAGTGAGTGGAACACAAAATGACTTTAACATGGGCAATGACATCATGCACAGAATGTGTATGGTGTTAGATTTCCTTAATCAAAAGATATGGTCACGCCTAGGTGAGCCGGCACCTGAATTTGAAGACAAAAGAAGGGCTTATCATTGCGCACAGCTGGTCCCTTATGCAATTGAATTACAAATGAGGAAAGATACTATTATCCCTGCATTCACAAAGCAGTTTGCAATAACACTGAAATGCAAAAATGGACAGCAGATGAAAGATTCTGATGCATTTGTGTGTCTGAATGAATCCATAAAACAGCAAGGCCTGGATTATGAATACATTCCATTGGTAGATGTGGGTGAAGGGTCTGTAAAAATTATGGAGAATAATAAAGGTTGTCAGGATATTCGTTTAGAGGAAAACTCCCCATTAGGAATGGCCATACAACAATCACATTACACAGCAGATCTAAATAACATGGTTATTGGAAATATCCCTGAAAAGTACGTAGACGCTAAGGGTGAATTGCCAGAATACCTGGACTCTCAGCCCAAAGGGATATTTAAAATTCATTCATGTGTACCCTTATGATTCATGCGAGACAGTGTGCTGTCATCAAGAGGATTGCATAACATTTAACTTGAATGAAAATGAAATAGAAAATCAGCCCATTGAAGTGGAAGCTGATATGCCAAAACACTTAAAAGTGGCAGCTTTACAAAGAAACACAGCCACACAATTAGAAGAAAGCGCCGAGATTCCCCTGCCAGAACATTTTCCAGAATTCTCCAAAATGGTAGATGAGCAGATTTTATTAGCGGATGCATGTGACAACGATGAGGATAGAAATGAACTGAGGAAGATATTTATGGAGTTTAAAGATGTATTTGCAAAATATGCTTATGATTGCGGGCTAACTGATTTACATGTGGCCACGCTACCGGAAGGGTGTAACAGAAGTCCAATATTTGTGCGTCAGTATAGATTACCACTGGCATGTTTAGAGTCATTTGCAGATAATATTAAAAATGTGGAGTCGCGGGGAATCATCAGGCCCATTCACAGTACATCCAATACACCTATTTTAGGTGTGTTAAAGCCAAATGGTCAATGGAGACTGTGTGCAGATTTGAGGGAGTTAAATAAAAGAGTGCCAGTATCCAGATGGCCACTGCCATTCATTGATCAGGGATTAGCTCAGGTAAATGGTTCAAAAGTATTTACCACATTAGATCTCACCTCTGGATATTAGTGCGTGCCATTGGCAGAGGAGAAACAGAATTTATTTTCCTTTTCATTTGATAAGACTCAATACGCATGGGTTAGAACTCCATTCGGGTACGTCAATAGTGGGAGTGAATTTGGCATATTTTTGAGAAAAGCTATGCCTGATGCAGCAGAAAGAGGAACCATAGTTTATGTGGATGATGTGCTGATAAAGAATGAAAGCTTGAAAAGCCATTTTGATGAAATAAGACATGTTCTTGGCCAATTGCAGAAAGCAGGCGCCAAAGTATGAAAAAAGTGAACTTTCTAGGGCATGAAGTGACTGAACATGGACTAAATCCACAAAAGAAAAAATAGAGGCCATACAAAAACTAAAAGACCCTAAAAATGTGAAAGGGGTAAAAAGTTTATTAGGAATGACAGGCTATAACAGAAAGTTCATTTGAAAATTATGCTGAAATTACTCAACCATTAACTAAGCTGTTGAAGCTGAATACACCCTGGAAATGGGAAAAAGAGCAGTCTGAGGCAGTGGCTAAATTAAAGGAATGTCTTGTAAAGACACCATGTTTAGCATATCCCATAAAGGACAGGGATTTCTTTATAGAAATAGGTTTCTCTGAACATTGTATGTCAGCAGTGTTATCACAAAACCATGATTTGAATCACAAAAATATTGCCTATGCAAGTAAGGCGTTTTCCCAAGTTGAAATTAAATTCAGTGAATGTGAAAAGGACCTTTTGACCACTGTGTGGGCGCTAAAGCATTTCCGCCCCATTGTTCAACCACTGCAGTTTTTAGAGAGTAAAAGAATCAGGTCAGGTAACCTAGACAGTCCAGAATCACTTCATGGACGCTAGCATTACAAGGTTTTCGTGTAGAAGTGAGATATGGCCAAAATAAAAAAAGCCCAGTTGCTCAGGGTTTAGCAGATCTACATGACTGTGCAGCTGAACATGTAACAAAAGAAGTAGAAGCGGAATCTAGTTTACAGGATTTTGGGCAATCACCACACAAAGCTTTTGATGAAAAGACATGCAAGGATTTGCCAACTGTATATGTTGATGGTTGTGCTTTTCACATTGAAAATGATAGTAATAAACAATTAGTGTCAGGAATAGGAAATGTCTGGTTGAAATGTGAAGGCGTCCCCAGTATAGGGATGAGAATTGGAGCTAGGAGCAGTCAAGTAGTGGAATTGGCAGCCATTTATAAAGCAATTGCTTCTGTGAAATTGTCCTGGTGACTGATTCTGACTATGCACGAAATAGCTTTGTTGAATATTTACCTGGCTGGAAAGCGAGAGGCATGATTACGTACAACAAAAAGCCACTTAAACATGGAAAAATGATACAAGCCATAGACAAATTAGTGTCAGAGAATGACTTAACAATATACTGGAGAAAAATTTGTGGGCATTTAAAAACTCCAGGAGAGGATAAGGAGGGAAATGATAAGGCAGATCGCCTGGCTAAAATTGGGGCCGTGATGGGAGAATTGCTACCTATTGAACATTTACTTACACATTGATGCAGTAACACGTTCTAAAGCACCAAAGGAGACAGATCAACCAGTAGCACAATGGAGTTATGATACACCAGACCAAGATCTGATTGAGGCACAAAAGGATGATCTAATTTTGGGAATATATTATATTCATTTGATAGATCCTGAACAAAACCCTTTAACAGAAAATTATTGCGTGGGAAAAGAAGAGTTGAGGGTGCTACTAAAGAATAAAAAATGAATTAGACTACAGGATGGACTCATGATCAGAGAGTCCATAACAGGACAGATACAGTGGGTGGTACCCCTTTCATTTAGAGGGTTAATGCTACACCATGCACATGATGCAATAACTGCAGGCCACTGAGGTTCACAAAAAACATTGGAAATACTAAAAGATTATGCTTACTGGCCACATATGTCCCAAGATGTGGAAAATGTATACTAGAGGATGTCTAGTATGTGCCCCATTTAAACCTGCTTCACCAATGCATAGAGATCCATTAATGAAAATAGGCCTTACTCTTTCATGGTCAGATTTGCAAATAGACTATGTAGGGCCTGTGAAGAGTTCGATCAGGGGGAACCGTTATATTTTAAGTGTGGTGTGTTTGATGTCGAAATGGATTGAGTGTATTCCTGCATCAGATTGTAGTGCGCAAACAGCAGTCACATTACTAGTGAATCATGTGTTTTCAAGGTTTGGGTTGCCACAAAGAATAGAATCAGACAGAGGAAGTCATTTCACAAGTGCTCTAATGAGTAAGGTATGGCAAATACTGGGTGTGAAAAGAAAATTACATATTGCATATCGGGCGGCTTCTTCGGGTGGAGTTGAACGCAGTAATAGGTCTGTTGTGGACATATTAAAGAAATTTGTGGCAGAAGCAGGTTCCAGCTGGGATTTACGTTTACCTTTGGTTTTGATGGCAATCAGATCAACTCCTGCAAAAGCAACAGGTATTAGCCCCCATGAGGTTTTGACAGGTAGGAAAATGGTGTTACCACAACACCTGCTATACAGAGCACATGAGCAGACACTTGTGAGCGCGTCCACAGTTCATGAATACATTGACGAACTGAGGAAGCATTTACAACATGCATTTGCTTTTGTACAGAGAAATCTAGAGAGAGCTGATGACAGTGCAAAGTCATATTATGATAAAAAGACATCAGTGAAAGAGTATTCTGTGGGCGATCAGGTGTATACATTTCATTTTGGAAAAAGTAAACAGAAAAATTCCAAATTTCTAGCAGCATGGCAGGGGCCATTACGAATTGTAGATAAGATCTCTCCTGTGGTTTATAAAATTTTGAAGACTGAACGTGAAACAGCAACAGAACAGTTTGTTCATGTGAATCAAATTAAAGCATGCCACCCCAGACATGAGATAAAACAACTTGAGCGTGTAGAAACAGATAAAGTCCCTTGAACATAAAAAGGTAAGGTAAATGGGTCTAGTCAGAAGACAGTGGCAGAGAAGTTAAATAAAGATGGTTGATTATTATAATGGAACATAAATACTGTGATATATGTATATATATGTAAAAAATACAAAAATAAAAAACATAATAATAATGGAAGCTGAAATTAATGGAGTTGGTTTGCAAAATGAAAATGTATTAAATGTTGAATGCTATTTTATGTATGTTTGTTTTCCCTTTAACATGTGCTTAATTTCAGAAAGCGATAGGAAGAGGGCAAAATGATTTATGAAGTGCATGGATATATATATAATTTTATTTTTGGCAAAAGGGCGAAGTTAGTATTGTGCTATGTACTTAATCTGTTTCTTTTCTATTTGATTTAGAATATTAACACATTTTGGCTTGGAGGTTACGGGACCGGAGGACACAGGAGATGATGGAGTCCTGGAGTCCCCTGGATGAAGATCAAATGATGCCTGCCTCCGGGTGGAGGTGAAGACAAGTAACCAGAATGCCAAAAAGAGATGACTCCTATGGAAAAGGGATCCAAGAGTGCCAGGATGAAAGAGGACCCGAATGAACCAAATGATGTGACATTGCTGGTCGGGACATGTCAGAGGCAGACAAGTGTCCTGGAGTATGGAGTTCCATGTATTTATTATTTTAATTAATTATTTTAATCTGTTATGTTAATTCTTTATTTTAACTATTTGTTTTATGTTGTTGTTTTGTGATTGACTTCAAGTACAAAAGTAAGACACTGGACTATGGACACTTCCATTGGGAAGAAATATGTAAAATATTTTATAAGAACTGATGGTGAATTTTGATATTATGATGATTGAACAGTGATTTCTCAATTTTCATTTTTCACATATGAATATTCATTTTGTTGGATTGCTACATTTTAAAAGAAGAAAGAGAGCGTGTTTGAGTTTCTTCCAATTGTGGCTTGGACCACTGCGAAATTCTCAGAAAACGGAGGGGATATGTAGTATAATTTAGCATGTTTTGGAGAGCAGCGCCACTGCATGGGATCACATTACAGCTGTAAGGTGGTACAGCAAGTCATGTCTTGCTAGGGTAACATATGGACAGGTATATGAAGACAGGCTATCTATGAACATCATTTTTTTTTCCATTTTTCAATACTTAGTTTAAAGAACACAATTTTTTTTTCCATTTTTCAATACTTAGTTTTTCTCAATTGAAAATGCCTCAATTACAGGAGACACATTAGATTCTGGATTAATTAACTTAACTAACAAATACTAATCACTAATACTAATCAAATAACATCATAATGTGATCTCCATGTGAAAATGAGGTGGAAAAGACAGGCTCTGAAAGCCATTTCAAACGCACACGCCAAGCCATTGTTGAAGAAGGAGGATAGATTATTGTGGAATTTGATTGGGTACACGTCATTTTAAGGGTTGTGACAGAAGTTTCTTGAAGCAGCTCCGGAAGAAGGACCGTGAGTGGACATTTTGCAGAGCTGCAGTGAGGACTTGGCTGGGCTGCTGAAAGGCGTTGTTCCCGTGCACTGCTGACCTTCGGAGACGGGGTGTCCAGTCAATTAGCACCGGCTTGAGAACAAAAGATTGATATATGTGCCAAACTGCCTATGTAGATAAAGTAATGTTATGAGCAATTATACATAGCTGTGTGTGTGGTTCCACTCAGTGTATATGTATGTGTGTGCCTTCTGAGTGGAATATAATACAATAGTCTGCTGGGCGTATATGAATCAGCAGAGAGAGGCCTCTGAAGCATAGTCTAACTAATGTAAATAAATGAGTGATAACACCACATGTTATTGTGAATACTTTATGGAAACATAGTCTCACTAATGTAAATAAATTAATGACAACACCACATGTTATTGTGAATACTTTATGGAAGCATAGCTCACTGGTGTAGATAAATCAGTGATAACAGCCATAAGTGGCACTCCATATGAAAATGTGGTGTTATTGAATAATGTAGAAGCCTGAGGCCTCTAGAGATCACAAGAACAGTCTAAACAAAAGAAAGGGTTTTTGTACATTGGGGCCACAAATAAAACAATGAAATTATGTTCACCACTATACCACAACGAAATGTATACCAATCAAATGTAGCTGTGTACTGAAATAATGCATAGCCACTATACCACTATAATACCAAACCCAATCTAAATACAAGGAGTGGTTATTACTAAATCATTTTGTTTTTGGCGGTAAGAAAATACCGCTTGGTCCCAAATCTACACAAAATACCCAAAGTCCCTACAACTGCCCCAAAAATGCTCCAACACAATTCCATAACTCTACCTAGGTTCTTTTTCGAGATTGAAGTCTACTCTATGCTAACTGCCCTTCAAATCCCTTCCCTAACAAGAGTAAACTGTTCATGCCGATTTAAATACCAACCATAAACTGTTCAGTGATTCTACACACTTGTCTTTATATGTAGGATTGGATGAACCTCTTATCTCGAACCGTGGTAGAAACCGTCAAAGTTCAACCTGGACAAACCCTACGGAATGTTTATTCGTTTCAGTTTTGCTCAAGCCATCCTGCTCCTGATTAGTTTAGAGCATTGGCGGGAGGATGAGACTGTCTCTAAAAAGAGTTAAGTGGTCTGGCAAAGAGGGTGATATCTTCCTTAACACCTAAGTCTTGATCTGAGATAATCTGATGGCAGGACAATGTGGGTAAATGGTCGCCAGGGGCCAGATGTGATTTATGGTCATGGTCATTTACATTTTATTTGTGTTTCAATTTGTGTTTCATTGCCATTGATTGATGAAAGGGATATGGGTATGTATGTGGGAGGATGGGTAAAATGGTAGAAGAAGGGTACATCCTGTAATACAAAGTAGAAATTGGCAAGTCACAAGCTGCATTTTTACTGGTGGCATAGAGCTCATTATGAGTATGGTGGTGCAATAAAAATTGGCAGTAATGGACAGAGTGGGAACTCTGTTACTACCATGTTACCACACTGCTATACTACAAGTAATTCAGTGAAGTGGAGGATTGACCTCCAGCAAAAAGCTGCAAGTAAATCCACCTCGGCTAAATTTGTCTCATGGAGATAGCTCAGAGGCAACGTGCTCGCCTTGGAAGCAAGAGGACACAGAGCAACACAGGTTTGATCCCTGGGTCTGCGCTTAGAAACCTCTGGGTATTAAGCACATTATAAATAACCAAGTACAATTACAACACTTTACTGCTGATGATCGGTAAAACTAGCAGTAATTCTGTTGAAACCTCTGTGGAGTCCTATGGACTCCAATAAAAGGGGATTAACATTGCGTACCACCACTTGTAATCCAGCAGTAAGTCTGGAGTCCCGAGTGGCAGATTACTAAGTGGCAGTAAAGGTAATTCCGTTTGGAGTTATTCTGGTGGATTTACCACTGAAATACCACCAAATTTATAATGAGGCCCATCTGGTAAATTGACATAGCCATTTTAGGAGTGTGGCTAATTGGAAAAAGTCTTCCTCCATTTTTGTTAACTAACGAGCAGCAGTATGCCACTGTGTAAAAGATTCATGCTATGGTTGATGAGCATTATTTGTGTCAATGTCTAATTTAAGATGTTGTGAGATTTTGGACAGCGGTTTAGACATCAGTATATTAGAGAGTTACTCCTCGCTGCCCTTGCTTGGCAATCAGGTTCTGAGTTACACAGTGTTGCAGCAATCCTGCTTTAAACATCCTTCAATAGGTAAGGATACTAACTGAGAAAGATTGTAAGAATATGAAACTTTACATGAGGTCACTAAAGAAGATTGGAGCTGAGGGATTACTCCAGAGCGATTGCACGGATCTGGAACCAAGCATTGCTGAAGTTACTCCTCTCCTGAAGATATTCAAACATGAATGTATGTCTGACTCATTTCGGCAACCACAGAGCAACATTAATGGTATTTTGTCATACTTTCTCAAAGCTTTCCCATCCCCACACCCTATATCCTTTTCCCTATGTGCCATTCTTTGGCTTGCATGACCTAGTCTTTGCAGGAGGAGAGTTGGTTTGAGAGGGAAAGGGGTACAACCTGCTCCTGTGATGTCTGCTGGCTTTGACAGTATACAAACTAGTGGTTAGCACCATTCCATCTACTCAACCTATGTCATTTTCTGTCTATTGATTTTACAGGTTCAGGGTTATCACTCACCACAAAGGGTTGATGTTGCTCTTCTACATTTTGAACAGACTAAAAGTTCACAGTAGCAAATTGATCCCTGTAAATTATTGAACATAAGTAGCCTACTGTATCCCAATTGACACATTAATTTTTCCCTTATTGTTGTATGAGATCCCAATGTCTCTGGGTTATTGGCTTCCCTACTGTTTATGTTATTCTTAATTTTGTAGGACACCTCTGGAAGTCTTGAGAAACTAGGAGTAATTCTTGATTGTAGAAGGAAAAGTTAGGCATTCCCTCATTACATGGTAGGCGGTGGACCAAGGTGCTGTCAGCACCTTGGTCCATGCCGGTAAATTACCGGCACCGCCTTGGCGGAAAGGGGAATTACCGCCCTACTCCAAGGTTGGTGGGGCGGTAATTCCCCCTTCCACCATTGCCCTTCCCCATTCCCATTTTTGCCCCATAGGGCATAATGGGAATGGGGAAGGTGCTAATTACGGTACCGCAAATTTGCGGTGCCGTAATTAGCACCAAGGTCCCTTTGTGGGTTGGGTTTTAACGCCTGCTAGAAGCAGGCGTTAAATTCCTCATCCCGCAAAGGGACCTCGTAGTACGGCGGTAAGGGTTAATGGTCACCGTTACCATTAACAGTGACTGTTAACCCTTACCGCCGTCCGTGTAATGAGGCCCACTGTATCTAGTCACTGTAAGAGACTCAGGTGCCACGAGAAAAAAAAAACAGTGTCGTCCAGCTTGTGATTCATGCAGAGATTCAGGAAGGATGCTGATATGCCAAACAATGTCCATCTTTTGAAGTGAGTGAATGAGACATGTGCTTTTGGGTGGCATTTAGCAGGAGGCCCAGATGGTGCAGAGAATCCGTGAAGGCAGCCTGTGTGAGAAACACATTCCCATCATTTTTGTGGGAGAAAGCAGCAGATAATAAGGGAGGGGTGAGATACACCAGTCAGTGTCTGTCTCTTCAAGTGAATTGAGGGGACACATGCCATTGGGTGACAGCTGTCAGTGTGAGCAATAGGAGCAGAGTACCCCAAAAGCAGCTTATGCAAGACTGGCACTCACACGATATTGTTGAAAGGGAGCAGCAGAGATTTTGGAGGTAACAGGGGACAAAGAAGGAAGTGTCCCTCTCTTGAAGTAAGTGAAAGAAACATGTTGCATCAGGATACACCTGGGAGGATGATCAGGAGGAGCAGGGAAACACTGAGAGTCACACACATGTGCTTTTTGAGGGATGGAAGTAACAGAGATTCAAGTGGGTGTGTGATGCACCAGTCAGTGAGTGAATTACACATTTGGGACAACATATAGGCACCCAAAGAAGCCATAGTTAGGGAAGATGTGCTTCTTGTGGTATTTTCACTTTTGCAGCAGCACTTGGTGTATACACTGGGGATGCCAGAATAGCATGTGACAATTTGAAGGTATCATCAAACTCACGTTCTGCACCACCGTCACAAGCTCTTCTGGAGTACATGCAACAGTTCAAGGGTATTACGCAGAGGAAGCTGCAGTTTCAGTTTCTTTCACTAAATCTGGTGCACAAGGAAATGAGTTCAAATCTTATCTACCAAAAATCAGGGCAGAAAAACACAGTGTAGTTTAATGGCACAAGGAGGTTGAACATTCTAGCTCTTGCTCTCCACCCCCATCCACTAATAAATCAGAACATTATGATAATGAGGAAGACATGGATGATGATCAAGAAAAAAGATTACAATCTATTAGACAGAATCCAGACAGGTGCATGCATTTCTGCTGAAAAGCAGTGAAACTGAGGGGGAGGAGAATGGCACCACAGATACAGAGTCTGCAATATAAACGCACCCCTCGTGTGTGTGCAGTCTCTTTGAGAAATAGCATTCCTGCCTCAGATCAGAAGGTACATCATTATTTGGCATCTGCAACACCATCACCACCCCCAAAAGCACCATCATGCCCAGGTGAGCCCAACCTGTGTGCTAGCCAGCCCACAATCAAAGTCAAATGTCAGGCAGTGCTCACTCAGAATTATAATGAAACCAAATCAGGCCACTTGCACACTCTGCCAGAACGCGGTGTACCAAGGAAGGATAGAGACCAACTTGGCTATTACATAAATGTGGTCCGGTATGCAGTAACACCATGGAAGAAGACAAAATATCTGAAGAAAATACCTCCCAATACCATCAGACAAGCAGCATCATCACCACCAGTCTGCACAATGTCCCCTTAAAATGTTGCAGCTGTGTTATTGTTTGGGACTCCAAACATCCCACTCCCCCACCCCCCTGGGTCCCTATGACCATAAGAGTAATCCCCCATTGCATCAGGCAAGTGTTCTTAAAGCATTTGAGCATGAACAATGAACAAAAATATCACAAGTCATATGACAGACATGAGACAGCACGTCTGTGCAGTTTGGAAACAAGCAAAGTTGTGCATGCAAGGGTTTCAGAGCAGATGCCACTGGGGAGGTGACGGTGGAGGCATTCTGGCTGAGTCTGCATAATTTGCATTTGCTCTCTGTTGGAGCAGTCAACTGATATTTCCTTGCTAGCTTACAAATTGGCAAAACAATGCATGCCTCCTGCTTTGCATATGTCCTTCACTTTGTGGTCATGCACTTTATCAGCAAGTGAATGAATTGCCCACTGTGTCCCAAAAGATTAGCTAATATTTCAGCTGGGTTTGCCATGCCAAAAAAGAATTAGTCCTGCGGGAAATGCACCACACGTTGCCAATAGACAACTTGAAGACCTCATGGCCAACCAACACATTATAACTCTACTTTTCACATGTTAGACAGGTTATGGAAGCAGCACAATGGCACCACTGATTAATGCAAGTTTCAAAGCAAAGCTCTTGAAGGGGCATTTTTGACACTGTGTCATTTGCAGCCACTGTTTAATGTCTGCTCTGAATTCCACCCTTTTGAAGAGACCACCATGCAGCAGAGCCATCATAACGCATCTCTCTGTGAGGTTCTCCCTCTGTTGTGCCTGGTTGAGATGTACCTGCCCGACATGTCAAAGGCACGGGCATTGGGAGTTGTTGCGGATACAGTACAGCTGGTGATGGACTTGTTTTCAACCTTGCATGGTGATCTATGTGCAGTTCTATTTAAAGTTAGAATTGAGAACATGTTTGCTTCCTTTATGGAACCATATTTTAAAGTAAAAGTGGCTGTTTTTCATCCGCATATGTGGAGGGTAGACTAGCAGCACACATCAGAAGGAGGAGATGCACAAATGTACAAGGATGCCTTGCTACAGTACTTCAAAACTCGAGTGGAAAAAACTGAAGCAGCAGGAATAATATCAACCCACCCAGAGTTTGGTAATTACTTTGGGAATGCTAAACTCAATATTGACTGTATGAATGGGCAGCACATCCTTGACACCTGTTGACATCTTTGTAAAAGGTGAGGGCACAGCCTACAGAAACCCTCCTCCGTGACTCTGACATATTGAATACAGTCATTAACAGGACTAGACACTCTACCATCAGCTGCACAGTGACCTAATGCCTGTCTACTGGATACTTCATCTTAGAGAAGTAATGGTGATTCAGCAGAGTATTTGTACAGTAAGTGGTCACTCTGGCCAACAGGATTTATGTAAGTTGCTGTTGAATAAATAAGCTGTTTCCATGACCGTAAAGTCTGAGAGAGTTTTTAGTGAAGCCGGATCTATTGTCATCACAGAAAACGACTTGGAATGCCAAGGACAATTGACATTTATAAAACTGAACATTCTCTTCATTAAGGAAAGCTATTAAACCACATCTATCCATAGCCAGCACACCAGCTTTGATGACGACAGTGTTACTTTTGGTCAGTTATCATAAAGTGAAGCAGGGTTGTTTCGTCATATTTACGCAGACATGGCATTGCCTACAATGCTAGTAATGTTTTACAATCCTAACAAGCAAGATTAATATGTTCTCCCACGGAGCGTAGCCACGCATTAAAATTCTTGGACTCTCACACAGAGTGCAGATACTGATTACAATTCTCAGGCTCTTTCAGAGGGTGTAGCAACCCCTTATAGTTCCCGGGCTCTCTCTCATGGAACAGCCAGCCATTACATTTCGCAGGGTCTAACAGAGAGCCCAGACACCCATTAGAGTTATCTGGCTCTCTCACAAGGTGCAGCCTCTCCTTGATGTTCTTGGGCTCTCTCACAGGGCACAACTACCCCGTAAAGTTCTCTGTCCCTACCAGAGAGTGCAGAAATCCCTTAGCATTCTTGCAATTGTTCACATGGCGCAACCACCCTTTAAAATTATCAAGGTTTCCAACAGAACACAACCACCCCTTAAAGCACAAAGTGTTGCCTCCCAAAAATGTCTCAAACTATTCCACAGACTGCTACGACACTCACATGCAGGGAGTCTCCCTGTGAGTCTGCCCCTCACCCTTGACTGCCTCAATCATTCCTCTCTGCACAGAAACCTACAGGAGAGTGGGATGTGCCTCCTCATGCTAGCCACAAATATGGAGTAGTCAAGATCCTCCTGCCTTAAAGGTACCATGCAATGCAAGTGAAGATACCAACATTCCTCATCCCCCATTTCTAGGGATTCTACCCAAGTTGAGCCTCTACCATTGCTGTGGCGCTAGTTGGGTCCGCAACAGGAAACAGAGACTTGTCCTTGTTCACAGCTGCCAATGCCATTGGCACTGATTTGGTAGACTGGGTGGGTGAAGGATTTTCTGCAGCTTGGTATGGAACACCCAATGCACACTGGTCCCGGGAGGATATACAGAAGGTGACTGACAACTAACAGCATTGTACCTTTCTTACAATGCTCACTAAACCAGATACTTTATCCAGTAAGCTCACAAAGTCAGGTCCATAGGTACACTGGCCAGCAAGGCTCTGCCAGCATATGAACCTGGCCTTCTCAGCAGTAGAGTGATTCCATGTTCTTAGGTAACATCTCTAATGAACACTCTCCTTATATATAGATGAAACAGGAAATGCTCTACCATTAACATAGAGACAATCAAGATTCAGAGGCCGATTCATGGAATAATTAGCGCGGCGCAAGTGGGCAAAAACGTGCGAATCGCAGTGGAATAGCGAAAATCGCAGTGCAAGTGCGAAAATCGCACGAAAAGCAGCGCACGTCGATTCATGGAAGGCCGTGCGCGAGAAAACCAGCGGATGTGCGATAAAAAAGTGCGCGGCGCACGTTGGCGCACGTTGGCGCACAGGCCATCTAACAGCGTGCGCCAGGTCACAGCGAAAATCGCACAGGCCACAGCGAAATTCGCACATAGCGCGGCGCACGCAATAAAAGTAGGCGGAACACGGGCGTAACACTCGGAATGGGGAACAACTTGCCAAAACGTGGGCGTCACGGGGGAAGTACAGGGCACAAGTGCGCGGAACGCCCACACGCTCGCCTACAACACGTATTCATGGAATAGAATAGGGGAAAAAAGCGCACGCTCAAACCAGCGCACAGGCACAAACACGACCGCCACAAGAAAGGAGGCGGTAGCGTCTCTGCGGCTGTAAGAAATGTGCGCCAAAAGGTGCGCCAACAAATAGCACCTATATACTGCCATGATGAATGTCCCATACTGTGGCCCTCCAGGAAAAATGACGTGCAAAGGGGTACCCACAAACACGGACACCCGCTGACAAAAAATACGTGTGCATGTATACCGGGGTGCGCGGGAAGTGTCACACGCGATTTGCAGGGTACGTGCATCACAGGGGTTCGCGTGAAGTTCCTCACGCGATCGGGCCTGGGGGAGCGTGCTACGTGTATTTCAGGGGTTCGCGTGAAGTTTCACACGCGAATAGCCTGGGCACGTGAATTTGAGGGGTGCGCGGGAAGTTCCACACGCGATCGGGCCTGGGGGAGCGGGCTACGTGTATTACAGGGGTTCGCGTGAAGTTCCTCACGCGATCGGGCCTGGGGGAGCGTGCTACGTGTATTTCAGGGGTTCGCGTGAAGTTTCACACGCGAATAGCCTGGGCGCGTGAATTTGAGGGGTGCGCGGGAAGTTCCACACGGGATCGGGCCTGGGGGAGCGTGATACGTGTATTTCAGGGGTTCGCGTGAAGTTTCACACGCGAATAGCCTGGGCGCGTGAATTTGAGGGGTGTGCGGGAAGTTCCTCACGCGATCGGGCCTGGGGGAGCGGGCTACGTGTATTACAGGGGTTCGCGGGAAGTTCCACACGCGAATAGCCTGGGCGCGTGTATTTCAGGGGTTCGCGGGAAGTTCCACACGCGAATAGCCTTGGCGCGTGTATTTCAGGGGTGCGCGGGAAGTTCCACACGCGAATAGCCTGGGCGCGTGTATTTCAGGGGTTCGCGGGAAGTTCCACACGCGAATAGCCTGGGCGCGTGTATTTCAGGGGTTCGCGGGAAGTTCCACACGCGAATAGCCTGGGCGCGTGTATTTCAGGGGTGCGCGGGAAGTTCCACATGCGAATAGCCTGGGCGCGTGTATTTCAGGGGTTCGCGGGAAGTTCCACACGCGAATAGCCTGGGCGCCTGAATTTGAGGGGTGCGCGGGAAGTTCCACACGCGAATAGCCTGGGCGCGTGTATTACAGGGGTGCGCGGGAAGTTCCACACGCGAATAGCCTGGGCGCGTGTATTTCAGGGGTGCGCGGGAAGTTCCACACGCGAATAGCCTGGGCGCGTGTATTTCAGGGGTGCGCGGGAAGTTCCACACGCGAATAGCCTGGGCGCGTGTATTTCAGGGGTGCGCGGGGAGTTCCACACGCGAATAGCCTGGGCCCGTGTATTTCAGGGGTGCGCGGGAAGTTCCACACGCGAATAGCCTGGGCGCGTGTATTTCAGGGGTGCGCGGGAAGTTTTACACGCGAATAGCCTGGGCGCGTGTATTTCAGGGGTGTGCAGGAAGTTTTACACGCGAATAGCCTGGGCGCGTGTATTTCAGGGGTGCGCGGGAGGTTTTACACGCGATTTCTGCACGGTACGTGTATTTCAGGGGTGCCGGGGAGTCCCACATGTGATTTGACAGTGTGGGTCCTCCCAGGTGTACCCTGTACACCCTCCACGGCCCCTGCAGGCAGCCCACACCACAGGGGACTACCCTGCATCCCTGGTCATGTCCCGCAGGCAGCCCACCCAACATGGGCATGCCCCCCAGCAAAGGCACATGTCTCCTTGAACTAATGAACACCAACACATGTCCCCTTGCACCCCCACCCCCCAGCACTGTGGGGCACCTGCCAGCAGGCCCCCACCCATGTCCAACTCATGTCTCCCACCACCCCCACCCCCCAGCACTGTGGGGCACCTGCCAGTAGGCCCCCACCCATGTCAAACTCATGTCTCCCACCACCCCCACCCCCCAGCACTGTGGGGCACCTGCCAGCAGGCCCCCACCCATGTCCAACTCATGTCTCCCACCACCCCCACACCCCAGCACTGTGGGGCACCTGCCAGCAGGCCCCCACCCATGTCCAACTCATGTCTCCCACCACCCCCACCCCCCAGCCACCAGGGTCACCCTCCACCAGGGCCCCACTCATGTCTCCCACCACCCCCACCCCCCAGCAGTGCAGGGTCACCCTCCACCAGGCCCCCACTCATGTCTCCCACCACCCCCACCCCCCAGCACTGTGGGGCACCTGCCAGCAGGCCCCCACCCATGTCCAACTCATGTCTCCCACCACCCCCACCCCCCAGCACTGTGGGGCACCTGCCAGCAGGCCCCCACCCATGTCCAACTCATGTCTCCCACCACCCCCACACCCCAGCACTGTGGGGCACCTGCCAGTAGGCCCCCACCCATGTCCAACTCATGTCTCCCACCACCCCCACCCCCCAGCACTGTGGGGCACCTGCCAGTAGGCCCCCACCCATGTCCAACTCATGTCTCCCACCACCCCCACCCCCCAGCAGTGCAGGGTCACCCTCCACCAGGGCCCCACTCATGTCTCCCACCACCCCCACCCCCCAGCACTGTGGGGCACCTGCCAGCAGGCCCCCACCCATGTCCAACTCATGTCTCCCACCACCCCCACCCCCCAGCACTGTGGGGCACCTGCCAGTAGGCCCCCACCCATATCCAACTCATGTCTCCCACCACCCCCACCCCCCAGCACTGTGGGGCACCTGCCAGCAGGCCCCCACCCATGTCCAACTCATGTCTCCCACCACCCCCACCCCCCAGCACTGTGGGGCACCTGCCAGTAGGCCCCCACCCATGTCCAACTCATGTCTCCCACCACCCCCACCCCCCAGCACTGTGGGGCACCTGCCAGTAGGCCACCACCCATGTCCAACTCATGTCTCCCACCACCCCCACCCCCCAGCCACCAGGGTCACCCTCCACCAGGGCCCCACTCATGTCTCCCACCACCCCCACCCCCCAGCACTGTGGGGCACCTGCCAGCAGGCCCCCACCCATGTCCAACTCATGTCTCCCACCACCCCCACACCCCAGCAGTGCAGGCTCAACCTCCACCAGGCCCCCACTCATGTCCCCCTGCACCCCCACCCCCCTGCCACCATGTGCAGCCCCCACCAGGTCCTCACAATCCCCAATCATGTGCGTAATGGTCAGCCTCCACAGCCAAAAAGACCTACCAAGTAACCCATTCACCCACATGGAAATGGAAATCACATGTTACACCCCCAATGTACATGAAGCAAATGAACCCATGTCCGTCACACACATATTTTCAAATTGAATGGGAAAACACACAACATGACATGCATGAAACCAATGAGATGAAACCACACAGTGAACAATGGAAAAAAAATGTATTGAAAAAAATACAAATGCCAAAGAAAGAAAACTAACTACAATGTAAATGTGAAAAAATAAGCTGCATGTCCGCATAAAAACACAAAACTAGAAAATCAAATTAAAAAAATTATGTCCAAAGTGAAATGTAAAAACTCTCCATGCAACAAAGAACTATGTACAAAAATAACAAGGGTCCATCATCACAACTGAACTAAGGAAACTTCCTAAAAAACCTACCTAAATATCAACTATATACAAAAAGTGGAGCAGTGTCCGTCGACTCAAAATAATAATAAGAACGAAAGGAAACCTAAAACTAAAGAACTATATACAAAGGCGGCGGGCAAGTCCAGCGGCTCACTCTGTGGTGTTCCGGGCCAGGGCATCATCGAACTCCTGTTCGATGTCCCGGAGGCGGTCCAGTTCCATGGCCCCGAGGGTCCGCAGGGACGACGCCGTGTCCTCCTCCAACCCCCTGCGGATTGCCTCGAGGCACTCGGCCCGCCTCAGGGCCCTCCGCATGGAGTTCTCCGCCCTGACCATTGTGAGCCGCGCCTCTTCCGCCCGCCGCCGCTCCGCACCTATGGCGTGGCCCAACCGCTGCCACACGGAAGACACTCTCTGTCCTGGGTCCTCCTGCCCTCCGGCCGATGCCTGCCCCTCCGATGTCGAAGGCCCCGAGCCTTCATGGCTCCCACCATCTTGCTGCTGCTGCTGCTCTGCCTCTGCCCGTGCACTGCCTCCTGCTGCCTGCACATCCTCCGCCGGCTGGGGTGCACCTGTTGATGTGGCCACCCCTGCTGGACGTCCGACTCCCGACTGTGGCAGGGATGCCTCCTCCACCAGCCTGGCCGCACTGTCAGAGGCAGCTCCACAGGGCACCCAGGTGACTGATGGGTGGGAAGATGGCACAGAGGACGACTGGCGCGTAGGGGGTCCAGTTGAGGAGGGGGTCGGAGCAAGCCCCATCAGACAGCGGAATCCGGCCTGGGTGACCTGTCCCAGCAGGCTGACGTGGTCAACGAGCCATTCGAGATGACGTGCAGTCTCTCCATGAAAAGACTGCAGGTCACCTCGCATGGCCCGTTGACGCAACGCCACACCAGCCAGGACAGGCTCAACCCGGTCCTGGATGGCCACGTCCGCAGGCAGAGGAAGGCCAGTTGACGTCAGCTCATCCCCTGCCTGAAAACGGGTCTGGACGTAGGCATCCCTGCTGGTGCAAGATGATGCAGGGATGGATCGGGGACAGGATTGCACACAGGCACCTCCGCGGCCGCCTGTGCTGCCTCCTGTCCCTGGTCCTGGACTGCACCACTAGCACCAGTGGGATCCCCACCTCCAGACCCCGTCTCTGGTGCTTGCACGGCCTCCTCCTCCACCAGACCCCCCACCAACCTGGATGACTCTGTGCCATCTTCCCCTGTTGGGCCCTGTGGGGTCCCAGCTGCCCCTTCTGCTGCCGAGGAGTCCAACTGCAACCTCCGCCTCTTGGACCTCCCCCCGGCAGCTGCGGCCTGGGACGCGGCACCGGACTCCTCACTCCCCGACGAGATGACAACACGGGAGGGGAGCCGGGCCTTGCGTCTCCGGCTGGCGGTCGGATCCCCGCCGCTGTGCTCCACAGCACCTTCTCCGCCCTCTTCATCAGTTGACGCTGCAGACAGGGAGAAACAAAACACAGGCATCAGGGCACTGTACAATGGACACATACACGCATGACAGTTGCACATGAGTGGCATTGGCAAACCTCAGACATGTCATCACAATCCCCAACACACATGTCATTGCAACTGGCACACATGAGCCATACCACAGCCATATCGCAACTGCCACCACCATCCCTACACATACAACAGCATCAGCAGCCAAAGGGGAGCCAGACATCACATGCAACACAGGAAGTGCACCACACATGTACACACACCACCACACTTGCATGCATGTCTACACCTCTGCCAAGTGTCGCACTGTTCAGACGGGCATCCATGTCACATCTGCCAATCAGGCTTCCACATACCGCTGTCACATGCATCCATGTAGCATCACTGTTGCACCTTTGACAAATACACACACATGCACATGTACACAGTGCTCATACATGCAGCCGAAAACAACATACATGCCTGACATCACGGACATGTCTACTTAAATACACATTCATCCAAACATGTGTGCACGCACAACTGCATTTGCCATGCAAGCCCACACACACAAGCACCATCCATGTCTCACACATTACAGTCCTGGGTCTGGGCTGTGGAGCGATGGAATTCCAGTCGGGAGTCTTCTGTTCCAGCAGGTGCACCCCTGCAGGCAGCAAATGGCAGTGCACGTGGGCAGCAGGCAGACAGGCAGCAGCAGATAGCAGGTGGGAGCGTGCTCGGGGCTCTGGGGGGCAGTAATTCGGCCTTCTGGGCAGGAGCGTGGTCTCCCGTGTGCTCACGCGTGGCCAGCTTGGTACGGAGTGAATTGGCACGTGAAAATCCTGCACGTCAGCGTGAAAAACCGAGGAAAGGCCCTTAGCGCGTAAGCGCGTCAGCACGCATACGCGATTCCATTGGACCAAAGGCCCTCAGCGCGTAAGCGCGTCTGTGACGTGACCCGCACGGGTGTTTGCCACACAGCACGTGATGACAGAGCACACGTGGAAAGACTGCACGTCAGAGTCTCATTGCGTGTGATTGGTGGAAATGGCTGTACACCGGGATACAGGTGCGCTGACGTACTTGCGTGTGTAAGTGTCCGCGCACACCTCATATACACGTACATAGGCCAATCGCGTGTACACGCACTTTTGTCCAATTACACGCGATGAGACTCTGACGTGCAGTCTTTCCACGTGTGCTCTGTCATCACGTGCTGTGTGGGAAACACCCGTGCGGGTCACGTCACAGACGCGCTTACGCGCTGAGGGCCTTTGGTCCAATGGAATCGCGTATGCGTGCTGACGCGCTTACGCGCTAAGGGCCTTTCCTCGGTTTTTCACGCTGACGTGCAGGATTTTCACGTGCCAATTCACTCCGTACCAAGCTGGCCACGCGTGAGCACACGGGAGACCACGCTCCTGCCCAGAAGGCCGAATTACTGCCCCCCAGAGCCCCGAGCACGCTCCCACCTGCTATCTGCTGCTGCCTGACTGCCTGCTGCCCACGTGCACTGCCATTTGCTGCCTGCACATCAGCCAGGGGTGCTGTTGCTGTGACCACCCCTGCTGGAACAGAAGACTCCCGACTGGAATTCCATCGCTCCACAGCCCAGCCCCAGGACCCAGTTGCCCACCCACTCCTGCCTCTGGGGTTGTCATGTCGGGGCTAACACCATCTGTGACCACTGACAACCCCCGGCCAGAGAGGCAGAGGGGCACCAGCTTCAGTGCCACCGAAGTTGGTGTCCTGGTGGAGCAAGTCCTGGGGCAGTATGATGCCCTCTTTGGAAGTTCCCGCGCCGACAAGGAAGGACGGACTCGGATCTGGACAGACATCGTGACTGCCATCAACGCGGAGGGGGTGGCAGTCCGGGACTTACAACATGTCAGGAAGCGCTGGGAGGACTTCAGGTCCAGGACCCTGAACAAGGCCCGGCGCCTCTTGAAGGCAGCGGATGCCAAGGGGCGCCGGGGCCACTTGTCGGAAGAACAGATGGGGGTCCTGGAACGCATATCCCCAGCGCTCCACGTCCAGGTCCTAGAGAAGCAGAGCCGTCTGGAGTCGAGCGGTGAGTGTACATGCATCCTGGTTGTGAGCAGGGCGTGTGGTGATCATTCCCCATTGTGCCGGTTGCACATCTGTTTGTATGGGGTGGAGTATGGGTGGGGGTGTACAGGGCCGTGGGGCTGACACATGCGAGGGCTGTAATGTGTGAGACATGGATGGTGCTTGTGTGTGTGGGCTTGCATGGCAAATGCAGTTGTGCGTGCACACATGTTTGGATGAATGTGTATGTAAGTAGACATGTCCGTGATGTCAGGCATGTATGTTGTTTTCGGCTGCATGTATGAGCACTGTGTACATGTGCATGTGTGTGTATTTGTCAAAGGTGCAACAGTGATGCTACATGGATGCATGTGACAGCGGTATGTGGAAGCCTGATTGGCAGATGTGACATGGATGCCCGTCTGAACAGTGCAACACTTGGCAGAGGTGTAGACATGCATGCAAGTGTGGTGGTGTGTGTACATGTGTGGTGCACTTCCTGTGTTGCATGTGATGTCTGGCTCCCCTTTGGCTGCTGATGCTGTTGTATGTGTAGGGATGGTGGTGGCAGTTGCGATATGGCTGTGGTATGGCTCATGTGTGCCAGTTGCAATGACATGTGTGTTGGGGATTGTGATGACATGTCTGAGGTTTGCCAATGCCACTCATGTGCAACTGTCATGCGTGTATGTGTCCATTGTACAGTGCCCTGATGCCTGTGTTTTGTTTCTCCCTGTCTGCAGCGTCAACTGATGAAGAGGGCGGAGAAGGTGCTGTGGAGCACAGCGGCGGGGATCCGACCGCCAGCCGGAGACGCAAGGCCCGGCTCCCCTCCCGTGTTGTCATCTCGTCGGGGAGTGAGGAGTCCGGTGCCGCGTCCCAGGCCGCAGCTGCCGGGGGGAGGTCCAAGAGGCGGAGGTTGCAGTTGGACTCCTCGGCAGCAGAAGGGGCAGCTGGGACCCCACAGGGCCCAACAGGGGAAGATGGCACAGAGTCATCCAGGTTGGTGGGGGGTCTGGTGGAGGAGGAGGCCGTGCAAGCACCAGAGACGGGGTCTGGAGGTGGGGATCCCACTGGTGCTAGTGGTGCAGTCCAGGACCAGGGACAGGAGGCAGCACAGGCGGCCGCGGAGGTGCCTGTGTGCAATCCTGTCCCCGATCCTGTCCCTGCATCATCTTGCACCAGCAGGGATGCCTACGTCCAGACCCGTTTTCAGGCAGGGGATGAGCTGACGTCAACTGGCCTTCCTCTGCCTGCGGACGTGGCTATCCAGGTCCGGGTTGAGCCTGTCCTGGCTGGTGTGGCGTTGCGTCAACGGGCCATGCGAGGTGACCTGCAGTCTTTTCATGGAGAGACTGCACGTCATCTCGAATGGCTCATTGACCACGTCAGCCTGCTGGGACAGGTCACCCAGACCGGATTCCTCCGTCTGATGGGGCTTGTTCCGACCCCCTCCTCAACTGGACCCCCTACGCGCCAGTCGTCCTCTGTGCCATCTTCCCACCCATCAGTCACCTGGGTGCCCTGTGGAGCTGCCTCTGACAGTGCGGCCAGGCTGGTGGAGGAGGCATCCCTGCCACAGTCGGGAGTCGGACGTCCAGCAGGGGTGGCCACATCAACAGGTGCACCCCAGCCGGCGGAGGATGTGCAGGCAGCAGGAGGCAGTGCACGGGCAGAGGCAGAGCAGCAGCAAGATGGTGGGAGCCATGAAGGCTCGGGGCCTTCGACATCGGAGGGGCAGGCATTGGCCGGAGGGCAGGAGGACCCAGGACAGAGAGTGTCTTCCGTGTGGCAGCGGTTGGGCCACGCCATAGGTGCGGAGCGGCGGCGGGCGGAAGAGGCGCGGCTCACAATGGTCAGGGCGGAGAACTCCATGCGGAGGGCCCTGAGGCGGGCTGAGTGCCTCGAGGCAATCCGCAGGGGGTTGGAGGAGGACACGGCGTCGTCCCTGCGGACCCTCGGGGCCATGGAACTGGACCGCCTCCGGGACATCGAACAGGAGTTCGATGATGCCCTGGCCCGGAACACCACAGAGTGAGCCGCTGGACTTGCCCGCCGCCTTTGTATATAGTTCTTTAGTTTTAGGTTTCCTTTGTTTTTTCTTATGATTTGGAGTCGACGGAGACTCCTCCACTTTTTGTATATAGTTGATATTTAGGTAGGTTTTTTATGAGGTTTCCTTAGTTCTGTTGTGATGATGGACCCTTGTTATTTTTGTACATAGTTCTTTGTTGCACGGAGAGTTTTGACATTTCACTTTGGACAACATTTTTTGGATTACATTTTCTAGTTTTGTGTTTTTATGCGGACATGCAGCTTCTTTTTTCACATTTACATTGTAGTTAGTTTTCTTTCTTTAGCATTCGTATTTTTTTCTAATACATTTTTTTTTACATTGTTCACTGTGTGGTTTCATCTCATTGGTTTCATGCATGTCATGTTGTGTGTTTTCCCATTCAATTGGAAAATATGTGTGTGACGGACATGGGTTCATTTGCTTCATGAACATTGGGGGTGTAACATGTGATTTCCATTTCCATGTGGGTGAATGGGTTACTTGGTAGGGCTTTTTGGCTGTGGAGGCTGACCATTACGCACATGATTGGGGATTGTGAGGACCTGGTGGGGGCTGCACATGGTGGCAGGGGGGTGGGGGTGGTGGGAGACATGAGTGGGGGCCTGGTGGAGGGTGCCCCTGGTGGCGGGGGGGTGGGGGTGATAGGGGACATGAGTGGGGGCCTGGTGGAGGCTGCCCCTGCACTGCTGGGGGGTGGGGGTGGTGGGAGACATGAGTGGGGGCCTGGTGGAGGCTGCCCCTGCACTGCTGGGGGGTGGGGGTGGTGGGAGACATGAGTGGGGGCCTGGTGGAGGGTGCCCCTGGTGGCTGGGGGGTGGGGGTGGTGGGTGACATGAGTGGGGGCCTGGTGGAGGCTGCCCCTGCACTGCTGGGGGGTGGGGGTGGTGGGAGACATGAGTGGGGGCCTGGTGGAGGCTGCCCCTGCACTGCTGGGGGGTGGGGGTGGTGGGAGACATGAGTGGGGGCCTGGTGGAGGGTGCCCCTGGTGGCTGGGGGGTGGGGGTGGTGGGAGACATGAGTGGGGGCCTGGTGGAGGGTGCCCCTGCACTGCTGGGGGGTGGGGGTGGTGGGAGACATGAGTGGGGGCCTGGTGGAGGCTGCCCCTGCACTGCTGGGGGGTGGGGGCGGTGGGAGACATGAGTGGGGGCCTGGTGGAGGGTGCCCCTGGTGGCTGGGGGGTGGGGGTGGTGGGAGACATGAGTGGGGGCCTGGTGGAGGGTGCCCCTGGTGGCTGGGGGGTGGGGGTGGTGGGAGACATGAGTGGGGGCCTGGTGGAGGCTGCCCCTGCACTGCTGGGGGGTGGGGGTGGTGGGAGACATGAGTGGGGGCCTGGTGGAGGGTGCCCCTGGTGGCTGGGGGGTGGGGGTGGTGGGAGACATGAGTGGGGGCCTGGTGGAGGGTGCCCCTGCACTGCTGGGGGGTGGGGGTGGTGGGAGACATGAGTGGGGGCCTGGTGGAGGCTGCCCCTGCACTGCTGGGGGGTGGGGGTGGTGGGAGACATGAGTGGGGGCCTGGTGGAGGGTGCCCCTGGTGGCTGGGGGGTGGGGGTGGTGGGAGACATGAGTGGGGGCCTGGTGGAGGGTGCCCCTGGTGGCTGGGGGGTGGGGGTGGTGGGAGACATGAGTGGGGGCCTGGTGGAGGCTGCCCCTGCACTGCTGGGGGGTGGGGGTGGTGGGAGACATGAGTGGGGGCCTGGTGGAGGGTGCCCCTGGTGGCTGGGGGGTGGGGGTGGTGGGAGACATGAGTGGGGGCCTGGTGGAGGGTGCCCCTGCACTGCTGGGGGGTGGGGGTGGTGGGAGACATGAGTGGGGGCCTGGTGGAGGCTGCCCCTGCACTGCTGGGGGGTGGGGGTGGTGGGAGACATGAGTGGGGGCCTGGTGGAGGCTGCCCCTGCACTGCTGGGGGGTGGGGGTGGTGGGAGACATGAGTGGGGGCCTGGTGGAGGGTGCCCCTGGTGGCTGGGGGGTGGGGGTGGTGGGTGACATGAGTGGGGGCCTGGTGGAGGCTGCCCCTGCACTGCTGGGGGGTGGGGGTGGTGGGAGACATGAGTGGGGGCCTGGTGGAGGCTGCCCCTGCACTGCTGGGGGGTGGGGGTGGTGGGAGACATGAGTGGGGGCCTGGTGGAGGGTGCCCCTGGTGGCTGGGGGGTGGGGGTGGTGGGAGACATGAGTGGGGGCCTGGTGGAGGGTGCCCCTGCACTGCTGGGTGGTGGGGGTGGTGGGAGACATGAGTGGGGGCCTGGTGGAGGCTGCCCCTGCACTGCTGGGGGGTGGGGGTGGTGGGAGACATGAGTGGGGGCCTGGTGGAGGGTGCCCCTGGTGGCTGGGGGGTGGGGGTGGTGGGAGACATGAGTGGGGGCCTGGTGGAGGGTGCCCCTGGTGGCTGGGGGGTGGGGGTGGTGGGAGACATGAGTGGGGGCCTGGTGGAGGCTGCCCCTGCACTGCTGGGGGGTGGGGGTGGTGGGAGACATGAGTGGGGGCCTGGTGGAGGGTGCCCCTGGTGGCTGGGGGGTGGGGGTGGTGGGAGACATGAGTGGGGGCCTGGTGGAGGGTGCCCCTGCACTGCTGGGGGGTGGGGGTGGTGGGAGACATGAGTGGGGGCCTGGTGGAGGCTGCCCCTGCACTGCTGGGGGGTGGGGGTGGTGGGAGACATGAGTGGGGGCCTGGTGGAGGGTGCCCCTGGTGGCTGGGGGGTGGGGGTGGTGGGAGACATGAGTGGGGGCCTGGTGGAGGGTGCCCCTGGTGGCTGGGGGGTGGGGGTGGTGGGAGACATGAGTGGGGGCCTGGTGGAGGCTGCCCCTGCACTGCTGGGGGGTGGGGGTGGTGGGAGACATGAGTGGGGGCCTGGTGGAGGGTGCCCCTGGTGGCTGGGGGGTGGGGGTGGTGGGAGACATGAGTGGGGGCCTGGTGGAGGGTGCCCCTGCACTGCTGGGGGGTGGGGGTGGTGGGAGACATGAGTGGGGGCCTGGTGGAGGCTGCCCCTGCACTGCTGGGGGGTGGGGGAGGTGGGAGACATGAGTGGGGGCCTGGTGGAGGGTGCCCCTGGTGGCTGGGAGACATGAGTGGGGGCCTGGTGGAGGATGCCCCTGGTGGCTGGGGGGTGGGGGTGGTGGGAGACATGAGTGGGGGCCTGGTGGAGGCTGCCCCTGCACTGCTGGGGGGTGGGGGTGGTGGGAGACATGAGTGGGGGCCTGGTGGAGGGTGCCCCTGGTGGCTGGGGGGTGGGGGTGGTGGGAGACATGAGTGGGGGCCTGGTGGAGGCTGCCCCTGCACTGCTGGGGGGTGGGGGTGGTGGGAGACATGAGTGGGGGCCTGGTGGAGGGTGCCCCTGGTGGCTGGGGGGTGGGGGTGGTGGGAGACATGAGTGGGGGCCTGGTGGAGGGTGCCCCTGGTGGCTGGGGGGTGGGGGTGGTGGGAGACATGAGTGGGGGCCTGGTGGAGGCTGCCCCTGCACTGCTGGGGGGTGGGGGTGGTGGGAGACATGAGTGGGGGCCTGGTGGAGGCTGCCCCTGCACTGCTGGGGGGTGGGGGTGGTGGGAGACATGAGTGGGGGCCTGGTGGAGGGTGCCCCTGGTGGCGGGGGGGTGGGGGTGATAGGGGACATGAGTGGGGGCCTGGTGGAGGCTGCCCCTGCACTGCTGGGGGGTGGGGGTGGTGGGAGACATGAGTGGGGGCCTGGTGGAGGCTGCCCCTGCACTGCTGGGGGGTGGGGGTGGTGGGAGACATGAGTGGGGGCCTGGTGGAGGGTGCCCCTGGTGGCGGGGGGGTGGGGGTGATAGGGGACATGAGTGGGGGCCTGGTGGAGGCTGCCCCTGCACTGCTGGGGGGTGGGGGTGGTGGGAGACATGAGTGGGGGCCTGGTGGAGGCTGCCCCTGCACTGCTGGGGGGTGGGGGTGGTGGGAGACATGAGTGGGGGCCTGGTGGAGGCTGCCCCTGCACTGCTGGGGGGTGGGGGTGGTGGGAGACATGAGTGGGGGCCTGGTGGAGGGTGCCCCTGGTGGCTGGGGGGTGGGGGTGGTGGGAGACATGAGTGGGGGCCTGGTGGAGGGTGCCCCTGGTGGCTGGGGGGTGGGGGTGGTGGGAGACATGAGTGGGGGCCTGGTGGAGGGTGCCCCTGGTGGCTGGGGGGTGGGGGTGGTGGGAGACATGAGTGGGGGCCTGGTGGAGGCTGCCCCTGCACTGCTGGGGGGTGGGGGTGGTGGGAGACATGAGTGGGGGCCTGGTGGAGGCTGCCCCTGCACTGCTGGGGGGTGGGGGTGGTGGGAGACATGAGTGGGGGCCTGGTGGAGGGTGCCCCTGCACTGCTGGGGGGTGGGGGTGGTGGGAGACATGAGTGGGGGCCTGGTGGAGGCTGCCCCTGCACTGCTGGGGGGTGGGGGTGGTGGGAGACATGAGTGGGGGCCTGGTGGAGGCTGCCCCTGCACTGCTGGGGGGTGGGGGTGCAGGGGGACATGAGCAGGTGTGCAGGGTAGTCCCCTGTTTTGTGGGCTGCCTGCAGGGGCTGTGGAGGGTGTACAGGGAACACCTGTGAGGACCCACCCAGCCTAATTGCGTGTGATAATTCCCGCACACCCCTGTAATACACGTACCAAGCCAAATCGCGTGTGATAATTCCCACGCACCCCTGTAATACACGTACCTGGCCAAATCGCATGTGAAAATTCCCGCGCACCCCTGTAATACACGTACCCAGCCGAATCGCGTGTAGAACTTCCCGTGTACCCCTGTAATACACGTACCCAGCCAAATCGCGTGTGATAATTCCCACATACCCCTGTAATACACGTACCCTGGCCAATCGCGTGTAGAACTTCCCACGCACCCCTGTAATACACCTACCCAGCCAAATCGCGTGTGATAATTCCCACGCACCCCTGTAATACACGTACCTGGCCAAATCGCATGTGAGAATTCCCGCGCACCCCTGTAATACACGTACCCAGCCGAATCGCGTGTAGAACTTCCCGTGTACCCCTGTAATACACGTACCCAGCCAAATCGCGTGTGATAATTCCCACATACCCCTGTAATACACGTACCCTGGCCAATCGCGTGTAGAACTTCCCACGCACCCCTGTAATACACCTACCCAGCCAAATCGCGTGTGATATTTCCCACGCACCCCTGTAATACACGTACCTGGCCAAATCGCATGTGAGAATTCCCGCGCATCCCTGTAATACACGTACCCAGCCGAATCGCGTGTAGAACTTCCCGTGTACCCCTGTAATACACCTACCCAGCCAAATCGCGTGTGATAATTCCCGCGCACCCCTGGAATACACGTACCCAGCCAAATCGCGTGTGATAATTCCCGCGCACCCCTGTAATATACGTACCCAGCCAAATCGCGTGTGATAATTCCTGCGTACCCCTGTGATACACGTGCCCTGGCTAATCGCGTGTAAAACTTCACGCGTACCCCTGATATGCACGTTACCCGCTTTGCGTTCCTTGTTTGCCAGCCCTGTGGACTGGTCCAGGGTTAGCGCTGCCCTTTGCGATGATTTAGCGATTTTGATGGCTTTTCCTTGCGCGAGGGCGTTCTTGGGGGCGTTACTGGCGCTGCTGCAGGGTCGCTGCGATACTCTGCGCCACGGCTGGTTTGGGAGCCTGAAATACATGAATACGCTGTGCGCGGAAATCGGTTTTAGCGCACGTGCCTGGCGCAGTCAATCGCAAGCGGACACTCTGCGCCAGCCGCTTGCGACACTTTTCTGCGAAATTCTATGAATTACCCTGTCAGTGTTTACTCTGTCTGATCCAATAGAATTTTGTGTACACTCTGTTACAATTTATTTTAAAAACGTGTAATTGAAGGAGCGCTGTCTACAAAATAACCTTTCTTTCTAGCTTACTGCATAGTCTTGCGCAGCATGGTGCTAGAATTGTAATTATACACCTCAATGCACAAGGTATGTCCAGGTCTATTGATATCCATCCTTTGGCATCAACTCCCTTTTCCTCTCAGAACACGTCAGCTTAAACTTCTATACAAAAGATAATGCTTTTTGGCGAGTCATAGATGTGTAATCTTTGTACACCTTCATGCTTTGCATATCCATCAAAATCAAAGGCATGCTTGCACTTAAGAGATTGGGTAGGAATATTTGACCATAAACATGAACGCATATCAGTACTAAATTTGCAGGATCATCAAATGTTCCTTCAGTTGATCGGTGAAGAAAATAAATATTAATGTGCATGCCTTCCATTGGCCATGTCTTATGCGCCACATCCCAGTGGATCTTTACCAAGCTCCTTAAACCCACTAGGGGAGAAACGAGTTGTAACCACCCCTTTCTCTAATTGGTCTGACAGACCTTTCTTGGCTGAAATGTTCATCCTGTGCTATTAGATAAAATCATATCCAATCGAAGAGGCCATGTTGGCGGCGGCCATCTTGAATACAGCAACGTGGGTGGAAATGCAGTTGGAGTGCACTGTTTATTTACTTCACCATCCGGATACTCAGTATCCAAAACAGGTTATTCATCGAGTCCTGGTGAGAGCAAACATCTATCTGAAAGACATGATAATATCACAGCATAAACCCTGAACAGACATACGCGTGTATTGGCCCACGCAGTTGCCCGAGAATGTTGGTTCCTGAGAGGTTAAAAATGTCCATTATGCTCCCCTCAAAAGATTTGCAATTGAACTCTATTTAAAAAAAAAAAAGCTTATTTCATACATATAAAATATCCTATCAGGCTTTTTATATGTACACCTCTATTTACAAACAAATAAAAAAAAAATCAGTCACAATACATATATATCAATAATTGGCCTTATAATAATTTTGAAAAAGAATTTCATGTTCTCATCAATCAGCAAATTAATGAATTATTTGAAATAAATGAAGTATTTCTAAGATTCTAACTAATTGGATTTTAAAGTTTGTCCAATGCACCTAACACTCCATTTCTAACACAAACAATGAATATAAATCCTTAATTCATCAATCTCAGTATTTAATACAATATAATAATATTTTCATAATGTGCTTCGTCTTGCCAGCACGTGTTTCAACCTCAACAAACTCAGGTCTTCATCAGGGCTTAGCACAATCTTATTCAAGTACACCATCCACTATATTCGAATTCATTTGTTGACTGTTAATCTTCTCTAATATGTACTTAATACCCAACCTCCCAATCGATGGTAAAATACAACAAATCCACAATATTTATATTACTGTTATCAATCTTCCACTTCTCAGATCCCATATTGCGCATCTGATAGCGTAAGGAAAATAACCTCTGCAGTGTTCTACTTCGCAGGAGGACAAGGTTGAGGTCGAAACACATGTTGGCAAGACCAAGCACATTATGAACATATTATTATATTGTATTAAATACTGATTTTGATGAATTAAGGACTTATATTCATTGTTTGTGTTAGAAATTGAGTGGTAGGCGCATTGGACAGAGCTTAAAATCCAATTAGTTCTCACTGTGAGGCTCATATGGGACTTTGAGTCTGTGGTCATTGGTCCATGCTGCTACATGCACCTAATTAATGAGTAGCAATATCACTGTATAAGTACCTAATCTATTAATTAGTGTTTTGCGCAGAAGAGTAAGAGTCCCACATCCTCTTTTTTCTTGTCGTTTATTAGTAATTTGGTAACCACTTTTTCCCAGAATTTAACCATGTGGTAGATAAGACAATATTATCTCTGTCATAAAACATAAAAAGCTTTCCATACAGATCCAAAACAGTTCCATTCATATTTATATGAATCACATTACACACCTTAAGATGTACATATTCAAGAGCATCACATTCCATCAATAAATGTCTAAATGATTCCATACACAGGTTCCCACATAGACGGCAGTAGGGAGTATTACATTGAATGTCCTTAGTGATGACCAGGGCTTCCTTTAAATTAAACTTAATCCGTAGATAAATACTGACAATCCTATTAATGGGATAGGCCATCATGAAGCTTATCTTCCCTGTTTTAGATAACAAGTGCCAGACTCAATCACCCGTCGATGACTTTGATCCAAGTCTGATCAACAAATGTTCAGTTTATAAGGCTGAAATAACCCTTTTATCACCTGTGCTTACTTTTCGCCTGACATAACTAACCCCAGAATTCTGCAGCTAGATGGCCAGTTTAGCTTCTCCTTATAAATCTGACGAATGGTTAATTTTTGACAACCTATCAGGTTCTTATTAAGTAATAGACCAATATCATGGAGTAATGTGCCCATGTCAGCACAAGTGATCTTAAGATGCAAGTTAATGTTACAGATCTTTTGGCACATTCCAAATAATAGCTTCTACTTTCTAGTAGTATGAAATTCAAAGGGGGTGCATCCTGGCATCTTAAGCAAAGATTTTACGCTGCTTCTTTCGATTTGCATGACATTCACAAATATCTTAGTGGCCCAAACATCAGCAGCATATGGCAAAAGGGCCACACCTTTGCCTTATAAAGGTAGATCAAGCTGATTAAAGAATAGCCTGTGTTGTGCCGTCCAGCAAACCATTTCAATCCACTCAATACCGAATTGATCTTTCTACGTAAAGAGTCAAGATATCCTCCTTAAAACTGTTTCACTAACCTTCAGATGCCTTAACAATGCAGCCCCTCTTTACTTAAAGGAAAGAATAACTAGAAAATCTACTGCATGACCCACTAGGACAGCCAATTCCTATTGCCTCCAAATACCCAGATTTAGATTAAAAAAAAAACAGGAGGTGATAGCTTCCCTGTAAAAGCAGCCCAACAATGGAATGCACTACCAGTGGACCTCAGAAGGGATCAGTCTTACTACAGTTTCAGACATAACACCCTCACCTGGCTACACCTTAACGACCACTAAACCAATGACTTTAGCTTTATGTTTTCACGTCTTGCCTTCTATCTGTACCTGTCAGCATTTGAACTGTGACTGTGTTTATTCACTGTAACTGTATATACCTGTAACTAAGCTTTAAGTATTCTTGTCATGTTGTGCACCCAGCTACCTAAGGGTTTGATGCACCCTACAAATAAATAAACAAACAAACAAACAAGATGGCACTCCCAAGTTAGATGTGAATTGAAAGTTAGGCCCAAATAATCATATGTTTCCACTTGTTCAACCAACATGGTCCCCATTTTAAGGCTAAGCAGAGATTTTATGTCAGTCTCTTTCCACTAAATAACACATGTTTAGTTTCCCCCAAATATATGTTAAGGTAATTATCCTCACAATATTGCAAAATCTGATCAAATGTGGGCTAAAAGCCCCTTGGTGTCAAATCAGCAACACTAGATTATTTACGTACCCGAGCAAGGGTATTTTCACATTGCCTAGCCGTTGGTGGGGGGGGCACAATGTTGTTCTCTCTTGCTGTGGACAGATCACACAGGTAAAGGTTGAACAAAAGCAGTGCTAGTATACACCCCTGCTTAACTGTTGATGGAATCAGTCACTGCTCTGGAGTTGTACAGCCTCCCTTTGAAACTAATATTTGAAAATAAACCAATCAGCATCCTTAAAAACCCTGGGGGGATGCCCCTGGATGTTAACCTCTTCCACAATTTGGCACGAGAAACCGTGCTGCATGCAGAACTGAAGTCTACATAAACACCATGAACATTGGACCGACGGCCGTGCCATGAATATTGCACCACATTTGTTAGAGTAATAAGGTTAGTTATGGTGCTCAATTTATGAACCCAGTCTGATATTTGGGAATGATGTTAGTTCTAATTAATACTCTAGTGAACATTTTCACTGGCGCATCTAACATCGCCAAAAGGTGATTGTTTTTAGGATCTTGCCTGGGTCTTTTCTTGTGGACTGGCACTATCAAACTCTCATGCCATGTGCGAGGCAAAATGTTTGTGGCAGAAATATGACTAAAGAGTTTATGTAAGAGGTTGCCCCACCAAGTAGGACTGAGTTTTAGAACAGCATTTCCGAGGCCATTGGGTCTCAAGATGACTTCCACTATAACATACTTGCCAACCCTACTTATTTAGGCAGTAGGTTACTGCTTTTTAAACAGTCTTACCGCCTACAGATTTGGTTGACAGATCCTACTACTTTTTACAATGGCAGGTAATTTATTTGACTCTAAGGCAATTCATCTGTCTGTGCGGTGGGCTGGTAAGTGTTACATTTGAGTGATGGGCTCAGATCAATCCACTGACCTGGCAGCTACATGACTCTGCCCTGCACTATTGCCAGGACAGACCTTAGGTGAACCACCAGTGAAGGCAAGTGTCAGAGTGCACCACCATCACACAGCATCTGCCTATCAGACTGAGGAGGGTATCAGTCTCCATGTTGCTCAGTGTTCAACCTGCACTGCAGGAATAAAATGTACTGCCCGGGCTGATGCTACAGAGGAGTGGCAAACGTTTCCTACCAGATCCGTTTGATTATTTTCTGTGAAGTTAGGTAATTGAATTTGGTGTTAACTTACCATTCACAATTATACATTTAAACATTTGAGCATCTTTCCATGTTGTGCTGTTTGATGGGTTGTGCATTTTAAAATGATCCAGTGATGCCATCAATGTATGTTTTGTAATTTCCTTTGCTGTCATTGTATTATGTATTATTTTTGAAACTTGAAAAATCCTACATCTTTTTGGCCACAGAATGTTGGCAAGTATGCTATAATCATGCTTATTTCACAAGGGGTTAAAGTGTACTCCCAAATGGCTGAAGAGAGGTCAAAATCAAAAGCCTCATGCTGTGCTCTACCAATATTAGTATTTAGATAGGTGTACATATCTGACCTCCTCAGAATGGAGACGAAAACATGAGTTTGTTCGTTTTTCCGTCCAAAGTCCCAAAAAGCTTGCTTTTATTGTTGAATACTGCAGTGGTAACAGTGCTCCATCTCGCCTGCTTCTGTGTTCTCTGGTACGTTTTAAGCCAGTTGCGATAGCCCTGCTTATGAATTTTAAACAAACCAGCAATCCTAGAGTCATCACCTGGATGGACTTCTTAGAATGCGTTTCAGATCTTCATGTAGCTATATCAAAACGTCATTTCATAGGAGGAATATGCTTGGGGTGCCCCTTGGTGAAGGTGGGAGTATATCTTATATTGCTGCCACGATTGCTTTGTAATAAAGCAATATAACGTGAGCGGCGGTGGCATTACCGACTCAGGTAATGCCCCGGGCCCATAGTTATAGGCCCGAGCGAAGCAAGGGCCTTAACGAAAGCCCTGGGGCAATACCTGAGTCGGTGATGTCCTCGCTGTGAGGGTCATATTGCTTTTAGTACCTGGGCCCACAAGATTTGTGTGACCAGGGCACTAAAAGCATTTTTTTCTGTCCCGAAACGTTTCGAAAAAAGAAAAAAAAATGAAAAAAATGGCCGCCAGGAAAGGGAAAACAGAGTCCCTTTCCCTTTCCATGGCGGCCATCGGGAGTGGACACGCTGGAAACAGAAGTGTTCCCAGTGCGTCCGTTCCCAAAAGAAGACATAGAAGAGGGTAAGTGGGGTTCGGAGGGAGAAACGTATCTGCATCCTCGGCGGGGGACGATGGAAGCCTCCAGCCATGTGGAGGCACGGAGCAGGGATGTCCCTGTTCTGAGTCTCCTCACGGCTGGAGGCTGCCATCGTCCCCCATCGGGGACAAAGGAGCAAGAAGGTAAGTGAGGTGGGGAAGGCAGGGAGGAGGCAAAACAAAAAAAAGAAGCCTTACCTGAGTCCCCGGTGGGGGGCAAAGTCAGCCTCTCAGCCGTGGGGAGGCTCGGAGCCGATGGCCCCGCTTTGAGCCTCCTCATTGGCTGAGGGGCTGTCATACCCCCCGCCGGGGAAAATGGCCGTGGAATCCCGGCCAAGGGATTACCGGCCGGGTAATGCCTCGGCGAGGGTCAATCAGAATGGTTGATTCATTCTGATTGCACCCTAAACGGGTACTAATCAGCATTAATACAGTCATATGATAGGTTATTTTTAACGCACTTAATACCCAAAGGGGATCGTATCGTTTTGCTTCCAAGGCGAGCATGTTGCCTCTGAGCTATCCTACCTAGATCAATTCCAGAGTGATTCATATGTCATCTGCGGACAGCCCACCATTAGCACCC
The DNA here is from genome assembly GCF_040938575.1 of Ambystoma mexicanum. NCBI lineage: Eukaryota > Metazoa > Chordata > Amphibia > Caudata > Ambystomatidae > Ambystoma > Ambystoma mexicanum. Next base: position 1,243,908,920 of record NC_090935.1, on the reverse strand, counting down.
ACTACCACCGACATTGGATTTTGACATGTATACTGATTAGCTTTGTTAAGATTGGTAGTATTCCATCTAATGTGATTATTCCCCACAGTGAGCAGTAGAGAGTGACCGTGATCACGCTGTGTATCTGGTACGCCTATATTCAGAAGAATTAGCAATGGTAAGTGGTCAGTCTTCTCTCGGGGAGTAATCAATATATCATCAGTCCCCAATAACAATTGAGACAACAGGAAGACACAGTCGATTATACTTGCTGAATGTAAAGTAACCCATGTAAAATGAACAGGGTAATCCCAGTACACCTGCCATTTAACATAAAGTAATCTACGCCGCCTAATGCTGCGGACCACACCTCACCCTTTATGTCAACAGTATTTTGCCTATGTTCAGCCAGCAGAAGGTCACCTCGTTCACACTCATTAGGTGGAAATCTAGAGATGAAATCAACAGTAAGCACTATTTAACTTGAGGAGTGGAATTTCTTAACTAGCCTTCCAACTGGTCTACGTATGACAAAACCCTGTCGATCATATATATTAATAAGACGACATTTCTTTTGGCCTATTTCAGTAACATCATAAGTTAAAATTCCATATAAAATGAAATCAGAATCCACAAATAACGTAGACAGCTTGCACACCGATGATCAGATTATTAATAAGCCCCACTAGGTCGCCCAACTGTGCCCTTAGTGGCACCCTTATCAATAGTAATCCTTCCTTTAAGTGTGCCTTCCTCGATATATCAAATCTCATGCAAAGCAATAAAAACATATGGTGACAGATAATTAAATAGGTCATCAGGACCAATAAGGTGTGCGTTCCTCTGTGTGTTCCAGCATAATAGTATAAAACAAGAGTTAGGGACGTTGGTCAGGGTTACAGAGGTCAACAAAGACCAATCCTCAATATTTTGCATCAACCCTAATTTGTTGTTGTTGCATGTAGAAAACTGGTCTCCATTCAAACCAGTCTTCTTGACAAAAGGCTAAATATGTTCATGAAATAGATGTGAGAGTGCAATTAAGTAGGTGTCGTTCCCAAAAAATGGTGTAGGCAGTAGTCTTAACAGCATACTTCCCATATATTTTCACGGCTAAAAAAAAATAAATTAAAACATTATGGGCCTCATTACGACCCTGGCAGTATGGAGTGAACGGCGCCGTAAAAATTGCCGGCGCCGTTCACTCTGTACCGCCACATTACGAGGTCCCCTCGCGGGACCCAGGAAGCAACACCTGGAAAAACCAGGCGTGCTTACCGGGTCCCGCGAGGGGAAGAGGGAGCAAACAATCGGCCATCTCGTAATGGGCCGTTGTTTGCTCCCTCTCCCATTCCCATTCTGCCCTATGGGGGCTAAAATGGGAATGGTGAAGGACCGCGTCCGGGTCCTTGGAGGGAGGACTTACCGGGCCTTCCGAACTCAGAATGGCCCGGTAAGTCCTCATTGCGAGGACCCGGACCCTGATGCAATGTCGGCATCTCATTATGTGTTGGCCAGTGATGATGGCATTAATTCTGCTGAAAGGAATTACCTTTGTTGCCGTGGTAACTGGGCAGAATTATCGCCACATTGCAATGTGACAGGAGCGAGCACACACCATGGTCGGTAACAGTAATTCAGTCCAGCGATTCTGTCGAGTGGAATAAAATTCGTAAATCAACTTCATGTTGTAATTCTGCCCAGAATCAGCGGAATTATGTGTGCCACCATCCAACACAGCGCTATTTCTGCTGGCGGAGTTACTGCCTGGTGGAAGAAGTGTCATCACAGGAACGGAAAGCCCGGCAGTGGCTATCTTTAAAAATCCAATCCACCCTGAATCTCTCATGTCCTGGTGCCATCCAAAGCCAACAGTCATGTGGAACATGTCACAGGAAAAGGGGAAGGCAAGGTGCAGAGATGAGCCTGCAAATGCAGAAATTCGGCGAGGAGGAACTGTAGGTCCTGATGGATGAGGTGGTTGCTCATGCAGATGAGCTCTATGGCTCCAGACATTGGAGGGCCTCTTGCAAAATGAAGGCAGCCACATGGGCCAGCATTTGTGACAAGGTTGTGGCAGGGGGCATTGTCCCATTGGACAGCAAGGACTGCTGCAAAAGATGAAATGACCTCAAGGACAGGGTGCAGAGCCTAATTACAAACCACAGGCATGAGACTTCCACCGCAGGAGGTGGCACAGTTGAACTACTCGTCCTGACCCGATGGGAGGAAAAGGCCAGCAACATCCTCAATATGAAAGGGTCAGAGGGCGTCAGCAGTGCTAAAGTGGGGACAGCAAGCAGCCAAGGAGACGCTGGTGAGTCTTAAAGTTCCCTCTCCCACGTGAATGCACTGTGAAAAAGCATTTGGCCCCCAGCATGGATGGTCCCAGTGATCAGGGGGATTGGCTACTACATGGCAATCTGTGCAATAGTACTGTGACTACATGCATGTGCAAGGGAACGTGTTATACTTTGCACCATAGGGGAAATGTGCACGTGAAGCCATCGAGCCATGACAAGCACCCATGTGTTGCAAAGTCACCCCCCTCTGCCATCACATTAACAAGACATACTGGCATGCCAACAGGCAAAGAGCCCTTTTATGTGCCAAAAACAACCTCAGCAGACACTACTCCCATCTTGCATGCGCTGTACTCATTGGCCTGCAAATGGCTATGCTCATCAGACAAAATGTGTGTGAGATGACCATTCATCGTGTTGCATGAGTGTCTCACTAGTCCATGTACTAGTATGTGTGATGGCTGATAGAACGTCATTATCCACCCAACAGGTTCACAGTTGACTCAGGCTGATGAGGTGGTGCCCTCCACTTCCCAGAAGACGTCAGTTGGTGACAGCACATAAACATCAGCCCTGCACAGGCCAGCAATGGGAATGGCAAGAGGAAAAGCAGGAGTGAGGCACCAGGGACGGAGCATTACAGAAGCATGCCAGCCATGCTAAGTGTGGGATGGCCACAGTACCCACAAGTGTGCCCAGTGGCCCCAACACCTGCACCCCACATACAACTGCAGTTGCAGCACCCTCAGCTGCTGTGACAACTACACCACAGCCGGCCTCTGTGGTGATGCCTGAGGTCAGTGTCACACATGGCAGAACAGCTTCACCTAATCGTCAGCCCCCTTAAACCCCCTTGTCACCTGAGGCAGACAACCTTTCCCATTACTAGGTTGAGTCGGATAAAGGAAGTGATGGCAGTGGTATACCTGATGGAGAAAACACAGGCTTCTGGTGCCCCTGCTTTAGTTCTGGCCCTCTTCATGTTCCACAGGCTGTGCAACAGCATTTATTTGATGACATTTGGGAAAGTACGGATGCCATGGAGCGCCACCAGGTCACCATCGAAAGCCTGGTGGAGATGCAGGTGCAGCATCTGCAGGCAATACCAGATAGTGTTCAGGGCTCCTCACGGAGAATAGCAAGATCACTAGACTGCCAGTGCCGGCAGTTGTCCATGGTAACTGCTGCAATCACAACTGTGGGCCAGAGGATGAGGGAGCACACAGTGGGCATGTCGGCTGTTGCTGAATCTACGCACGCTAGCATTCTCCACATCCTGCAACACATCCAAAGCCAGTGGAGGGGTAATTGCCTGCAAGCCCACTGTGCTGCTCCCTTTGCAATGCGGCCCATACCCTGCCCGAGCAGTCTTGCAAGGGAAAGAGGCCACATAAATTACTTATATATACATGACAATATTTCACTGGGCACAAGGGAGGTGGGTGTGAAGGGCTGTTGGGGTTTGGGGAGGTGGATGGGAAGGGCTATTGGGGATTTGGGAGGTGGGTGGGATGGGCTATTGGGGATGGATGCTTACCACAGCTGTAAATACAAAAAGTTCACTTTAAGAAATGCGAGGGCTATACTTTTCTGTGAAGGCGATATATTAAAAATGTGCATATATACAAAAGTGTGATGCATGTGAAAAGCGATGTGTCTAGACAAAATGTTCAATTAGTTCTTGCTGCACCAGACGTCCGTCCCTGGCTTTCTCATGCTCAATGTGTGGTAGCACTGCATCTGTGGAGAGTTTGTCATTGTCTGCTGGGGGAGGTATGCCCTATGCATTGTGGTTCAGGTAGTCTTTTGTTTGTGCATGAGTTACTTGTTGGGGCAATATACATTCCTGTGCTATTACTGCATAGTCCTGCTAGGCCTAGTTTGTGGGTTGGTGGGTATCATGTGAGGCATGAGAGGGCTGGTTCTGCAAGTACAGGGCCTTGAAGGGCATGCATTGATTAGTAGTAGTAATGCCCCTCCCTTCACATGGCATTCAACTGGTGTTGCGGGATTGTATTGTATGATGTGTGATGAATCCTACGAGGTCATCCCTGAACTCCAGCCTAAAGTCTCCTCCCATGTGGCCAAGGGAAGGCATCCTCTACCTGATCCTAACCCTGAGGGTGGTATCAAGAGGGAGGATCACATGCACGGAGATGGCTGACAGGGGGAAGTGGTGACTCCTTCAGGAGAGATGCAGTATTCATCTTCTTCTTAGGATGAGAGTCTGATAATTCCTAAATACTTAATGGCATGCTGTCAATGCACAAGTCCCTCTCATAAGGAAACCCACCTAAACAGAATACATTATACACCTTGGTAGCTCCTAAAACTGATGTGATGTCCTTGAATAACCACAATGGTGTTGTGTGTGATAAGTCTTAAACCTATGCTAAGTCTCACATCAACCCTATAACATTTATGAAATTCAGGACCCATAACGTTTGTGGTACTGGGATGAGGAAGAGGGTCCAGGGTTCAATGAGAATTGGAAATACCATGGAAATAAACCTGCAGTCTAGTTGTTTTGATACGAGGCACCTGAGCGGGTCCTTTAAAAATGAAGATGAGGATCAGCTGCAGAGAGGTGGAAGTAGAAGGAGCAGGAGAGAATTACCATTCCAAGGTCGTGGTTTGGGGTCAGAGAGTGTCCAAAGGGGCTGGCGTGCAGGGCGGTGATAAACCGGTGTGAGCAATGAATAAGGGAGACCTGAGAAGATGTGGTCATGAAGAAGGGAACAGCAGAGTATTCCATTGAGAGAGACCCAGGCGGCATTCAAACAGGATGTGGAAACAGAGAAATTGATATGAGGCCGGGAAGCCCAAAGGAAACACACCAACACAGGTTACAAAGAACATACAAAGTGCTTTATTCAAAAGCTACAACAATTACCAAAAATTCAATTGACAAACGGATAGCTATTCGGCCCTCAGAGTAACAGAACAAACTATCAACGGTAGTTCGCCGTGTTAGTGTGAGAGACCGTACATTGGGATACTCGTGTTTTTATACTTTTTATCTAGCTCTGGCCAACCCCCTCGCGGGTTAACCATTCCTAGAACCAGGCCTAGAGTTTGTTGCCAGGTCGATCCCATAATGTATGCATTTCGATCAGTTTCGCTGATACAGTTGTTCATTTACACATAGGTCAGGGATAGGACAAGGTCTCAGTTCGCGACCCCAACAAGTGGCCTGCAGGCATATTACTTATTCATGTGTGCGGAGGTCACAACGGCCAGAATCCCACTCGAAATGTCATTCGGCCTCCATTTTGATGTTCAGGGTGACTTCCACACTACAAGAGAACCTAAAATGGCGGCTTAATCCAAGATGGCGATTTACACAATACATTAAGGTCAAGACCTTGCCGCAGAATCTATTTACACAATGTTTTTAGACAACTTGGCGTAGGCCAACACACATTCAAACAATGCGATAGGAGGTATAATATTATTTCGATTCCGACAGACCCTCCTTTTGGCCTATGCCAAGTGCTAAACATTATTCCTAATACTTTTGAAAATATCTCCGTGTGCTATCATCCATAGATTCCGCATCATTGTCTGTAATGTCTATAGCCATAAGGTCGTTCATAAAAACCTCTTGTAACATAAATTCTTTAGATGCTGTGTCTGGGGCATATATTTTATGCCCTATTGCGCTCACTGCTTGAGCACAACACCCCCCTATCATTCCACACATACTTGGGAGGCATTGAAAACAGCAACAAAGGAATAACAGAATCCCTAAAATAACCATAATAACGGAAAGCACCTTCCAACCCCAAGATCGCAAAGAATCCCAGAACCAAGTACTAAGGTTCCAGTCTCCTACAGGGATATGGACTTCAGAACTGAGAGTATGCAAGTTCTGAATTGCTTTAAAAATTATTGGTGAGGAGTCTGGTACGAAAACACAACAAGCGGACCCCACTAATTTGCATACTCCGCCAAAATGACATCTAATGCCATCCGATTTTGAAGTGCTACCAATCTTATTGCCTTTTGCTCTAAGGTCATATTGTAGAGTATGTCCGTGGTCCGGTTGATCGTTCTCTCCAGTACCCTAGCTAATCCCCTAATGTTCTCTGAGTTTGTTATTTGTCCCCAAAAGGGCACAACTGATTTCGCTATGTCCCCCAATACTTGCCCAGGGGTATCTCCGTTGTCGTCTCGCCGCGGGCGAGCCTTAGAAATCTCTAATGTACTTGCTACAAATACCCCGGGTAACAATATTCCTAAATAACAGGTTCCCTGCCAATCCTTGGGTAACCAGGGAAATGTGAAACTACCACAAACAAAATAAACAGGCCCCCCTATATACAGAGGCCTGTTTTCCCCAGTCAAATTTACAATGTTTTTACAAGCTTCAAAATCTCCCATTGGCCTAGTACCATTTCTCTGTACACAGAAGGGAACCGAGTCAGGACTATGATTTATAGAATAAGAAGGAGGTACAGCGTCCTTATTGCCTATCGGAGCCATTTTAAAGGAAATCAGAGTTTGAAAAGGAAGAGATAGTTTGTCAGACGGCCTAATAGAAGCGACGTTAGGTTTACTTCTATTTGCGAAAAGCGAGCATCCCAGGAGGGTCAATTCACGTTTCTCGAAATCATTCAGATTAGTTCCATCAAAGTTCCCTGAGATGCTATCATTCCATCGGCCAAAGAATAGTGCTCTAAGAGAGGCATAGCAAGCAGTCGTTAAAGGTAGAGGATGTATATACCATCCCAGTCCCTTGTTCCCATGTTGCGGTAAATGAGTACAAATCCAACAATTACTCTTATTAAAAATGGCATGAGTAGCATTCATTACTATCATCAGAGTGTTATTATGATACTTTTGTCTATGTTGGGAGTCTCTAGGGGACAGAGTGTGAAGGTGTACAGAGGGAGTCAAAACAGTTGGTACGATCTCAGTCGGTAATAAAGGTTTCAAAGGATAGATTTCTTCAAAATACCAAAGTCCTACAGCAGCAGTTGCAAAAATAACAATAATCATTATCAAAACACAACAGTACGTTTTCGGGCCCAGGCACATTGTTCATTGTTCGATTTGGTCACCCCCTTATTTACAAGTCCAGTGCGGGGAGCAGCGGTGAAGGTGGCAGGCATCGTAGTTTCTCAATCGACGGCCCCAATGTTCGTTGCTGGCAACGCTACGGTCGCGTGATTTCTTAGTCCTTCCCAACCCTAGCCAGCAGAATCCCTTTTGTTCAACAAAACTTTCTCATAACAAGACAATTTTCAATCACTTCCTTTTTTCCAGATGCACCAAACTTGTGCCGTAGTTCTATTTCCTTGGTCGAAGGTTGTACCTGATGGTACCCAAAATTGTCTGGTCCGGAAGCAAAGTATCGTCACTTCCTCAGGGAAGCGACGTGTCGGAGGCGACGGAAGTCGCAGAGCTCGAAACAGTGTTTTCCGGAAGTGATTTTTCAAAAGAGTGCGGAGATGAAATGGACTGTTCCCCAAGCTCCACGGGCTCAGAGAACTTCTCCGACGCACTCACAGCGCTGCTTGCTACTCCAAGATCAGAGACTGCAGCGTCAACGAGGGGTTCTGCTTCTTCTGTAACGTGTGGCGTCGGGTGAGGAAGTTTCTTGACATGCGTTGCGTGAATCCAGTTCTTCTTTCCAGCCACCCGCACTGCTGTCCTGGTGACCAATAACGCCTGATGGGGTCCCCTCCAGCGAGGCGCGAGACAGGAAGACCTCTCGTAGGCCTTCACTAAGACCCAACTTCCGGGCTGTATATCGTGTCCTGGGCCCGTGAATCGTACAGGTAAAGCTGAGTACACCTGGTGATAAATGAAATACAGGTTTTTAGTTAACTGGTTACAGTAGTCTACAAGCAATACATTTTCCACCTCTCTCAGGGCTTTAGGTTTCGGGAGACCCCAAATGTTAGCAGGTCTCCCCATCACTACTTCAAATGGAGAAAGCCCAGTTCTAGTCTGAGGTGTGGTACGCATAGCTAATAACACAATAGGTAAGACATCTGGCCATTTTAGTTTGGTATCAGCACATGTTTTCGCAAGTTTATTCTTTAAAATACTGTTGTGTCTTTCCACCAACCCAGCGCTTTGAGGATGTCTAGCTGAATGAAATCGTTTCTCAATACATAGGGCTGCACATATTTGCAAAATTACTGCTGCGATAAAGTGAGGACCATTATCCGACCAGATTATCCTCGGGAGCCCGAATCGAGGAAAGAATTCTTTTACCATAATCTTTGCAGTTGTCATGGCGGTAGCATCTTTGACGGGGAAAGCCTCGACCAATTTACTGAAGGCACAAATAATTACAAGAACATATTTTAGATTATTACATCGCTCCATCTCAATAAAATCAAAGTGAATAACCTCAAAGGGGACAGAAGGGGGCCCAAAACTTCCCCTTGGAGTCACTGTCCCCTTACCCACATTGTGCTGCAGGCAGATCATACAGTTCTGGACGTGCCTCTTTGCAGTGTCCAGAATCTTGTCATTTACCCAAACTTGTTCTAACATTTTCGTAATCTGCTGGGCACACACATGTGTAGGACCGTGTGCCATCGTAACCATTGCCAATACATAAGAATCAGGAAGCAACCATTTCCCTTCGGATGTATCCACCCAACACTCTTCGACATCCAGTTTCCCCATTCCTTCAGCCCACCTTTTAGATTCTTCTATTGTGGCATCAGTTTGAATATCTCGCACAGACCCAATACCTTCATCCATTATGCAAGCATCTCTTATTTCCCTCCAAGCATACATGTCCGCGCTAAGGTCTGTGGCCGTTTGTCTAGCTATCAAATCCGCAAAAGCGTTCTCTTTGCCCACATCATCTATAACTTTCCGATGTGCTGCACATTTTATAATCGCTAACTGTTTAGGGAGTGAGAGCGCTGAGAGTAATTGCACTATCTAGGGGCCATGGTGGATCTTGGTCCCATGTGAGGTCAGGAACCCTCTTTCCGACCAAAGCTTTCCAAAGTTGTGAGCCACCCCAAATGCGTACTGACTATCAGTATATATATTTACTCTATGCCCTTGGGAAAGTTCACAAGCTCGGGTCAACACTATAATCTCTGCGGCTTGCGCGGAGTTATGCGAAATTCTCTTAGTTTTGACAACTTTGCTCAATGTAGTGACTGCATAAGCAGCTGTAGATGTACCATTCGAAAGTTTGAAGCAGGAGCCATCACAAAACAGCTCCCCTTCTGCATTATCCAAAGGAGTATCTATGAGATCTATCCTGCCCTTCGTTTCTTGCTCAGTGGTATACAGGCAGTCATGTAATTCTTCGTCACCGCAAACAGTATTTTGCGGGAAAGGTAAGAGTTCAGCCGGATTAAGAACACAACACCTCTTAATTTGAATATGCGGGGCAAACAGAATTAGTTCATACCTTGTTAACCACGCAGAGGTGAGGTGTTGCGTTTGGGTTTTGTTCAATAGAATATCAACAGAGTGAGGTACCATCAAAATCAAATCATGGCCTAGGACCATTCCCTCACTCTGTTTTACAGACGCAGCAGCAGCAGCGACAGCGCGCAAACATCTTGGCAAAGCGCATGCGACAGAATCAAGGGCGGAGGAGTAGTAGCCACACGGCCTATTCTTCCCTCCGTGTTCCTGTCTTAACACAGCCAAAGCACATCCATCACATTCATGCACAAACAACACAAAGGCCTTGTCATAATTTGGAGTACCCAGAACCGGTGCCGAACATAGCGCGGTTTTGAGAAGCTCAAATGATCGTTGATGTTCCGATTCCCATGTCAGTGGCAGAGAAATGCCCTTCTTCGTCAAAGCCAACATCGGTTTTATCACTAGTGCGAAATTCGGGATCCACAACCTACAGTAAGAAGCCATACCTATCAGGGCTCTGACTTCCTTCTGTGTATTTGGAACAGACATGCCAGAAATGTGTTTTATTCTTTCAGGTGTCAATCTTCTCCCCTCCTTTGACAGGAGGTAGCCTAAATAGGCAACCTCCTGACAACAATATTGACATTTTTTAAGCGAAGCTTTGTGACCATTTTTAGCTAGATGAACAAGCAACAAAACGGTGCCTTCTTTACAGGCACTCTCAGAGTCTGCAGCCAAAAGCAAATCGTCAACATATTGAAGCAGCGTGCAAGTAGGTGGCAATTCAAGGGGGTCGAGCTGCTCTTTCAAGCCTCTACTATAAATGCTGGGACTTTCAGTATACCCTTGGGGTGCCCTTGTAAATGTAAATGAGCGTCCCCCCAAGGTGAACGCAAACAGATATCTGCTTTCTTTATGTATAGGAATACTAAAGAAGGCGTTTTTCAGATCCACAACGCTAAAGTGCGTAGCCGTAGCAGGGATCATTGTCAATATCGTCGTCACATCAGGCACAGTAGGAAATTGTGGGGCAACCACTCTGTTAATAGCACGGAGATCGATTATGAACCGGTATGGAATTGCATTGTCGCCTTTCTTATATACAGGCAAGATCGGACTGTTACATAAACTACCTGTAATCTCCTCGATCACCCCACGATGCACAAAATCGGAGACAATGCATTTCAAAGTACGTTCGCCTTCTACTGATATTTTATACTGCGGGATGCGTGGCATTTTCACTCCATGTTTCAGAACTATTTTAACGGGCTCAATCTGTAACACTCCGACATCATTGTCGTCCACTGCCCACAAACATTCCGGGACAATGCTAAACTCGGGAGGTAAAGGTCGAATCAGAAACTGAGAATTAGGAAGTTGCTGTGGTGAAACCGTCAGCCGTACTTCATCCGAAGAACAATGAATTACTGCGTTCAATTTCTTTTAACAAATTCAACCCCAGCAAATTCTCTCCACAGTTTGAAGTGAGAAGAAAAGGGCAATGGTCCGTAAAGGGACCAAAGAAACGGATACCGGTGCAGAAACCGGACAGACAGTTGGTATACCAGAAAACCCTACGGAAACATTTGTTTGCCCTGACAGTGGAATGTTTGGAACCCGAGAATGATCAATGGAGCACTTCTGTGCTCCACTATCAATCAAAAACTGGTGTTTCTTATTCCCCACTAATAATTCAACGTAGGGGCCTTTCTGATTAATGGGAATAGGCGAAGGTTCCAAACCCTGCTTCGGGCAATCCTAATGGAACAGAGCCTCATCAGAAGGAAGCTCTTCAGAAAGGTAGGCAGCAGAAGGGTGATCAAATATGTTTCTCGAGTCCATACTCGAGGTCTGATTTTCCCATGAAAAAGGTTGCTGAGAATCTTGTAAAAGCTGACCTCTGTCAGGGCCCCCTGCTCCAGGGCGGCCCCTAGGTCGTCTACCCATACCCCCAAATGCACTGTTTGACCTCTGGCGAAGGACAGGGCACTGTGCTCGCCAATGACCTTCCTGGCGGCAATAAGCACATAGATTAATATTCACAGGACTCAAAGGAGCATTTCCTTTTGGATCGTACTGACCTCTAGTCTGTGTCGTACCTCCCCTGGGGTTTCTAACAATTTGCTGCAATAATACTTTGGTTTTCAAATCACCCTTTCTCTTTTCAATTTTCTCCTTCTCATTATTAACACGGTTCTCATAATACTGAGCCATGTGCAAAACCTCAGATTGAGATTTTGCCTGCCAAGCGCTCTCAGAGGACATAATCTGTGACTGGATGTCAGATAACAATCCACGTACAAATTTGTCCACGAACAACCTTTTCCCCGACTCTGTACCTAAATCCTGTCCACTGAAGTCAGAAAATACCTGCTCGAATCTATTAACAAATTCGGTGGCACCTTCAGTTTTCCCTTGGACACAGGCCGTAAGCTTGTCCCAAATAATCCTTTTCTCTGGAATTATAGTTTTTAGTTTAGTGACAATTCTATCAGGTAAAGTAAGTATTACCTGTGGTGGTTTCTCACCAGCTAGTCTTTCCCCATCAATTCTAATCATATTAGCCCACGTATCTCCCAACCCCGGCACATCATCTATTGTCCGAACCTGTTACCATACATCTACGGGTAGGAGTACAGGGAATAACAAGTCAATGTCACTCAAGGTGAACACAGAGGACTGTAAAACGGACTCTATTTCTTTGTAAAACCCCGTCGGGTTTTTCCTAATATCGGGAACTGATTGTCTAATTGTGTTCACTTCCTGTCGTGAAAACGGGACGTGAACAAATTGTGATACATAATGTGCAGGGATATCCACAGCGGGGGCACCAGTCCCAGCGTTGGCGGGGATCTCAACTTTTGGGACAAAGGTCGGAGGAACCTCTCTCATAGGCAACTGAGATATAGGTACCTCTGGCCGCTTACTAAGCAATAGAGCCAGGTCGAGCGCTAAGGCAGCTGTAGAAGTGTCGGGCGAAAAAGCCCTTTTACAAATCCCCAATAATTCTATGGGGCAACTAACCCTCTTCCTTACACATTCCTCTTGCTGTACCATCACCTGAATTACCTTTCTTTGCATTTCTACTGTATACTGACTATACGTGTCATACACTTCGTCTGGCGGTATCGATGAATCCGAGATCCATCGAACCGCATCTTTAGTACAAATTCGTACTTCCTCAGGTGCCGATCTGCGGCACGGAAGGAACCATGTCTGTACATATATTCTATCATCTTCGTCGTCCTCATCTCGCGACTTTTCAAAATCTTTCCTAAACTCAAACAATTTTTCAACGTGTCCATATACCTTCTGCTCCGTGTCCCTTGAAAGTGCCAAAGCATTCAGATCTCTCACCCCTTGTGGAAGATCTGAATTTTGTAATGTACCCCACATCACACACAAATGAGTCCCCAAACCTTCAATAAAAACATTTTTCTCGGGAAAACTATTCAAATTAGATAATGTGGAAAACACATTAACTTGATCACCTTTCTCCATGCAATGCTTAGCCCATGCAAACAATTCCTGTTTCTTATCTGCAGAAACAGTACTACGAGTCACAATCTTTGATCCTGCACCTGGATCGACTTCATTCAATACGAGGCCACTCGGGAGCAGAGGTATAGGTAAATTTAATAAAGGTGCAACTATCGGTACAAAAGGAAGGGGCAGCGCGATAGGCGGAGGAACAACAACCAAAGGACTAGGAACAATAGGCTGTACAGGGGGAACAGGAATAATAACAGGAGCGACAACAGGAACGAGCAGAGCGCCCAAAATAGGGGCATACGGAGGTGGCGCTGAAGGATCAGGCCTGCGTTCATTTAATAACTTCTCAATAAATTCCTCAGAAACATGGAAATCTTTAGAGGGGTACATTTTCTGGATTTCGAGTGAAAAGGCTCTATCCATATTTTTAACTGATTCTGACCGCTTTTCTTTATCATATAATAATGCTTTTTCAGCGTTTGTTTTATGACGACGTACATGTTTATCCCTACTTTTAAGCTGCTGTAGTGCTTCTTTCTTCCAATTCTGTAACACATCAAAGGCTGCTGGTCTGGCCTTTTTCTTTAACAAGATCGATTCTAAGTATTCAATACGGGGGATCTCAAAACTACCGTTGATTGGCCACTGAAATTCGGAGGCATGTCTGGTATGTCTGTGCCAAATATCATTAAATACTATACTTCCAATGCCATACTTACAGTACAGAGTACACGCCGGCGACCCCTCCTGTGGTGCCGGGCGGCTAAATTCCAAGGATTGTCGATCGCTGCAGAACAGAGCCCTAAAGCAGCTAGACAATTTCCCAGGCATTTCACAAAAAATTGGTGTTACCTGGTTCAATAATTGTGTCTGCAGATACAATACGCCAAATTCAAATTGTCAGGGTTAAATTAAGAGCCGGGTCACGACTGCACCTGACCAAACCTAAGGAGGACCGTACGGTTTACCAAAGAACTTACCTAACTAATTTTACCTTGTGTTTGGTGGTTTCGGCAAATCTGCCCGCCTCAAAATTGGACCCTCGTCAAGATGCCGTGTCAGACCACACGACAATCGTCCAAGGATCGGATCGTGCAGCGCTGCCGAGGTATCGCGTCTCGATCGGTCGGGCCCACAGAATCACACCGTCCGATCCCGGTTCGATAGTCTGCGTCAACCTTCAATGATCCGGCATCAATCTTGAGGGTCCCTGTTCGGGCGCCAACTGTGGAAACAGAGAAATTGATATGAGGCCGGGAAGCCCAAAGGAAACACACCAACACAGGTTACAAAGAACATACAAAGTGCTTTATTCAAAAGCTACAACAATTACCAAAAAGTCAATTGACAAACGGATAGCTATTCGGCCCTCAGAGTAACAGAACGAACTATCAACGGTAGTTTGCCGTGTTAGTGTGAGAGACCGTACATTGGGATACTCATGTTTTTATACTTTTTATCTAGCTCTGGCCAACCCCCTCGCGGGTTAACCATTCCTAGAACCAGGCCTAGAGTTCGTTGCCAGGTCGATCCCATAATGTATGCATTTCGATCAGTTTCGCTGATACAGTTCTTCATTTACACATAGGAAAGGGATAGGACAATGTCTCAGTTCGCGCCCCCAACAAGTGGCCTGCAGGCATATAACTTATTCATGTGTGCGGAGGTCACAACGGCCAGAATCCCACTCGAAATGTCATTCGGCCTCCATTTTGATGTTCAGGGTGACTTCCACACTACAAGAGAACCTAAAATGGCGGCTAAATCCAAGATGGCGATTTACACAATACATTAAGGTCAAGACCTTGCCGCGGAATCTATTTACACAATGTTTTTAGACAACTTGGCGTAGGCCAACACACATTCAAACAATGCGATAGGAGGTATAATATTATTTCGATTCCGACAAGGAGAGGTCCCAGCGAAACAGAGACACTGATGGAAAGTGCTGCTATACCGCGCCATGGAAGAGAAGAACGCTGAGCCATCCAGAATTACCAGTGAGCCTCAGAGAAGTTCCAAGGCACCAGAGCGTATAGTAGCATTGTCAGCTCCCATAGTTAAGTTACAGGGAGACCGAGAGCCACAGGACTTAGGAAGGGCAAATCCCACCACAAGTAAATGAAAGCCTGAATACAACCTACGTGATGAATTATCAGAAGGCATAACTGGTGCAATTTCCCTCTTATGGTAAAACCTGTAACCCATATTGCCAACAGCCAAGAGGCTACTTGAAAGGAGTGTAAGTGCAAGAAAGGGAGATTTGTAATCTATATTGCCAACAGCCAAGAGGCTGCTTAAAAGAAGTGAACATGCAATAAAAGTACTTTTATAACCCACTTTGCCCACAGCCAAGAGGCTGCTTAAGAGAAATGGAAGTGCAAGAAAAGGATGTTTGTAACCTACATTGCCAGCACCCAAGAAGCTATTTAAAAGAAGTGCAAGAAGGGAATAATTCTCCCTTGGTCAATAGTGAACTTGAGGAACATTGTAACCTGCAACAGCCAAGAGGTTGTCCATAAGGAGAAAGAAGGCAACAGATATAGCTCTCCTTTTATGAGATGTCTAATTGGGGATACCTATAAGCCATATTTCCACCAAAGAAATCATCTGTAGAGATCTGAGCTTTTGTTCCTGGCAGGAGAGTGTACCAGGAAAGGGATCTTTTAGAGTTAATCCTGGCAGGCAAGTGGACCAGGAAAGAACCAGATGACTGAATAACATATGTTTGTGATAAAAAGATGTTGAAGTAGAGAAACTGAACAAGTATTGTTTTATCAAAGATTTTGGCCGAGCTATCCTGACAAAAACATTTCAACGGAAAAATAATTGTGGTTACTTAATTTACTTTTGAAATTTGAGAAATGCTAGGCCTCATCACGAGTGGGTGGTATCCTGGCGTTAAACTTGCAGGGATATCACCCAATGCAATTAGCATTATCGGAGCTTGGTCTGGCACTAATAACGCTGTATTCCAAGTTGCGGCGATGCAGTAAATCCCAATTTATCTCAATGGGGCATTTTTGGCGCAATTACGGTGGCGCTAATAGCACTGTGGTACTTGCATAGAACATGGGTGGAAAGTTGGCCAATTAACCCCCAGCTCAGAGCTGGGTGTGAATCCTCTGAGTCTCCACAAACTTGGGATTGAGCAGAGTGATAATGCGGCCATCATAGTGTTACCACTGCATTTTTACTGCTCCGCCCAACCCCTGGTGAGGCCCATAATGTGGAAAAGAACTACTGCTCTGGGGTTACTTTTGGAAGTCTGAGAAAAACATTGAGTAGAAGAGAACTATTTCTTTGCGTTATTGAACAAAGAGGTTGTAGAAAAGGCATTTTCTTTATAAAGAGGAGAGACACAATGACCAGAAAAGATGTTTTATGAATAGACCTTTGTTAAACTGCAACATGCTTATAGACATTCCTGAATGAATCCAGGGTAAGGGGACTCGACCCTGGTCACAAGGAGTGTTTTGTACCGTTTATGAGTTTAAAGTTTTGACATGTTACTGTTGAACTGAAAGCAGCAAAATGTGTCCTTGTTTATTTTGTTGTATGTATACGTCTGACGGTCAGAAATTATTGGAAACTAGGGCATCCTTATTTAGGTTTTAGTTTGCTAGGCACGGACACTCTTGTTAGGATAAGGAAAGACAGGTATTTATTTCACCCTGTTCTACTTTAATAAAATGGCAAAGTTTGAGAAAGCTATCCCTCTGTGTCCGTCGCGGCATTTCTGACCCCTCACAGATGGCATTTGTACTCACCCATCATCCATGCTCATTGCCCTCTGTATCTCTCCATGTACACAGGCAGGGTGCTGTTACGCAGGAGCACAGTGATGTGAGTGGATCCAGGAAAGTAGGCACATCAGTGTGTTATTGTCAGGTCAGCGTTGCACGTAACCTGCACATTCATGGTGTGGAACTGCTTCCTAATGCGGTATGCCTCTTTAGATGTGTAGGGGGCAACCAACGCCACATGGGTGAAATCAAGCACAACAATTACATTTGGCATGAGGGCTGCTGCATAGAAATCTGCCTTTGTGGCCTTTATATGTGCCATGGTGGTGGGCAGGGAGATATGCTGGGATCCATGGCACAAGAATGCCTCCAGCACCTGCCCGAGCACAACTGAAAAAGTAGGCTGAGACATGCAATGCAGAATGCCCACAGTGTTTTGTAATGTGCCACTGGCAAGAAAATGTAGCACCAAAACAAGCTTTAGCAGGTGAGACAGGGCTATCCTGATATTGATCGTGCTCCGGATATTGTTGTGGATCATGGCCAGTACCTTTGAAATGGTCTCCCTGTTCAGCCAGCATAGGGTAATGACCTGGACATCAGTCAATGCCCAGGGTGAGGAATTGAACCGGGGAATGGGTGCTTGCCTTGCATGGCATCTCTTCCGCCTCCTCTCTGCATCATGTGCCCTGTGCTTCTGTTCCGGCCTCTGCAGCTCAATGTGGAGCAGGAGGTACTGCATGTCCAATTTACGGACACCTAGTGGCAGCATGGTGTTGCAATTTGTGTTTGGGTCAGTTGCGGGTTTTAGGTACTCTTTCTGAGTGAATTGGGTGCACCTGTGACTTGTTTCACATCACTTGTATTAATGTGCCTCCCGCTTTTAGGTGTAGGTAACTGCACAGAGTTTTTGACAGAATTACCGCCCATTCTTTGACACTATTTCAGCGGTATTTCAACTTGTAATGTAGCGGAAATTGCATTTTACTTCTTGGCAGTAATTCTGTTGGTGGGAATTAGCACCTACGGAATTACCACCAGATGCTGATGCTAAATCTGCCAGTGCTAATTCTGCCAACGCTAATGCTGCCCATGGAATTAGCACCCATTTCCATGTAACCCTGATTTAGCGGTGTGGCAAAAGTGGCAATAATTCCATTAATGCCACTTTTACTGCATACTGTCCCAGGAGGCACTATAACTTTAAGAAAAAGATTGAAGTACCTATTTGATTATTCAATCCCAAGACACCATGAGGCAACTTTTCAAGTGTTACACAGATGCAATAAAGAACAAAGCCAATCGGACCGGATTTCAGTAATGTGTTTACCACGTAATGGGCATGGAGGATAGCTTAGGGACAACACTGAGCAGCATGACTTTGATACCAAGTTCTTCGCTTAGAGGCTGGACTCTGGCATGAAGTGCACTATAAAATCCCAATGTATTTGTATGTATAATGCCATCTGTTTGCTTTTGGGAACTAATTGCAGAATAGCATACTAGGTGGCAAATCATTGCATAAGAAATGCTTGCATTAAATTAGAGCTAAGGAGGCTTTTTTTTTACCAAAATAAGCTTTGCCACAGACACATTTCATTGATGTGGACTCCCCAAGATAGACAATGTTTCCAATGATGTAAATTGATCAATGATGAGAATAAAATACAAAATTACTAGTGGCCTTGTTCAAATTTTTTTTTAGCTTTTCCAAGACAGAAATATTTGAGTGAAATCACACTTTTTTCAAAGCTGGTGTCACTTGGATTTGTGCAAATTCCAAACAATTGGATATTAGACAAAACACTCTTCATTTGGCTTCTCAGAATATCAGTTCCTTTACAAGTAGAGCACAATCTATTGAAAAGTTGTTCCTCGTAGTCCTAAACTTCTGCTTGTCAGTTCCTGAAGGCTCCATCGTTGGTCCCCTACTATTCACCCTGTACACCTCTTCCGATGGTCAACAGATCTCCTCTGTTGGATTGTCCTACCACCTCTTTGCCTATGGCATGCAAATCTCCATCTTTTTCCTTATGTTTACTCCTGAACTCTCTGCCAGCATGTCTGACTTTCTATGTGCAATCTGCTACTGGGTGGCACTTTTTTGCCATATGATGAACGCCTCGAACACTTCTTGCTTCAAGCCCCCCACTTCTCCTTCTGTCACTTATAGTAACTTACTTAACCCCTCCCTGAAGCATGAAAACCTGGGGTACGTTTTGACCCAGCTACTAACCTTTAACACGTTATCACTTCTACATTGCCAGTGTCCAGTATTCAACTGAGGCAAATCAGGAACATATGTCCTCTAGTCACTTACACCTCGACTTAAACCATCATTCTAACCTTGTTAATTAGTTACTTTGACTATTGTGCCAGTCTCCTTCTTGGCCTCCCCTCTACTCCTCTACTTCTCTATGCCTATACCCTGTAGTTGGTAGAGAGGTAGGTCTTGTTCCAGAAGCAGTTCACCCATACTGTTACAAAGCAGAAGGCTTGTGAGAGGACAGCTCTCCCAAAAGGGTCCAGATGAATTCTTCCTTAAGTTCTGGATGGTCCAAAAGTGAAAAAATAAGGAGCAAAAGGCAACATGGAATTGCGGGAAAGCAAGCCTACTTTAAGGGGTCAAATCCCTGTCCTGGTTACAAGTGACCTATACATTATTATATTATACTTAAAAGTATGTTGTGCTAAAGGGAGGGTAGGAGACAGGAAGTAAGGAGAGGTGCAGAGAAAAGGAAGATGGTGAAAATCTTCACCATCTATGCAGAGTTCCGATTGGCTATGCTAACCCCACCCCTTCTGAAACCCAGACCATCAAAGGCCCTTTCACATGCAATACCCTCCTGTTAGAGTAGTCAAATTTGTTTAGGGTGTGCCCTCAGAAGCTTTCTGCCCAGGCTGCTCCTGCTGAGAGTGTCCTGGGCTGGACAGAGGTGTTACCCAACCTTACAAAGGATCCGAGAGAGACAGCTCCCAAGGGGGTTGCAGCAGAGACTACCCAACCCCTGATGAGGCCCATAGTGTGGAAAAGAACTACTGCTCTGGGGTTACTTTTGGAAGTCTGAGAAAAACATTGAGTAGAAACGAACTATTTCTTTGCATTATTGAACAAAGAGGTTGTAGAAAAGGCATTTTCTTTATGAAGATGAGAGACACAATGACTAGAAAAGATGTTTTATGAATAGACCTTTGTTAAACTGCAACATGCTTATAGACATTCCTGAATGAATCCAGGGTAAGGGGACCCAACCCTGGTCACAAGGAGTGTTTTGTACCGTTTATGAGTTTAAAGTTTTGACATGTTACTGTTGAACTGAAAGCAGCAAAATGTGTCCTTGTTTATTTTGTTGTATGTATACGTGTGACGGTCAGAAATTATTGGAAACTAGGGCATCCTTATTTAGGTTTTAGTTTGCTAGGCACGGACACTCTTGTTATATTGTTAGGATAAGGAAAGACAGGTGTTTATCTCACCCTGTTCTACTTTAATAAAATGGCAAGGTTTGAGAAACCTATCCCTCTGTGTCCGTCTCGCATTTCTGACCCCTCACAGATGGCATTTGTACTCACCCATCATCCATGCTCATTGCCCTCTGTATCTCTCCATGTACACAGGCAGGGTGCTGTTACGCAGGAGCACAGTGACGTGAGTGGATCCAGGAAAGTGGGCACATCAATGTGTTATTGTCAGATCAGCATTCCACGTAACCTGCACATTCATGGTGTGGAACTGCTTCCTAATGCGGTATGCCTCTTTAGATGTGTAGGGGGCAACCAACGCCACATGGGTGAAATCAAGCACAACAATTACATTTGGCATGAGGGCTGCTGCATAGAAATCTGCCTTTGTGGCCTTTATATGTGCCATGGTGGTGGGCAGGGAGATATGCTGGGATCCATGGCACAAGAATGCCTCCAGCATCTGCCAGAGCACAACTGAAAAAGTAGGCTGAGACATGAATGCGGCATGCCCACAGTGTGCTGGAATGTGCCTCTGGCAAGAAAATGTAGCACCAAAATAAGCTTTAGCAGGGGAGATAGGGCTATCCTGATATTGATCGTGCTCCGGATGTTGTTGTGGATCATGGCCAGTACCTCTGAAATGGTCGCCCTGTTCAGCCAGTATAGGGTAATGACCTGGACATCAGTCAATGCCCAGGGTGAGGGATTGAACCGGGGAATGGGTGCTTGCCTTGCATGGCATCTCTTCCTCCTCCTCTCTGCATCATGTGCCCTGTGCTTCTGTTCCTGCCTCTGCAGCTCAATGTGAAGCAGGAGGTACTGCATGTCCAAGTTACGGACACCTAGTGGCAGCATGGTATTGCAATGTGTGTTTGGGTCAGTTGCGGGTCTTAGGTACTCTTTCTGAGTGGATTGGATGCACATGTGACTTGTTTTACATCACTTGTATTAATGTGCCTCCAACTTTTAGGTGTAGCTAACTGCACTGAGTTTTTGACAGAATTACCGCCCATTCTTTGCCACTATTTCAGCGGTATTTCAAATTGTAATGTAGCAGAAATACCATTTTACTTCTTGGCAGTAATTCCGTTGGTGGGAATTAGCACCTGCATAATTACCACCAGATGCTGGCGCTAATTCCGCCAATGCTAATTCTGCCAACGCTAATGCTGCCCATGGAATTAGCACCCATTTCCATGTAACCCTGATTTAACGATGTGGCAAAAGTGGCAGTAATTCCATTAATGCCACTTTTACTGCATACTGCCCTAAGGGGCCCTATAACTTATGATTGAAGTACCTATTTCATTATTCAATCCGAAGACACCATGAGGCAACTTTTCAAGTGGTACGCAGATGCCATAAAGAACAAAGCCAATCAGACCGGATTTCAGTAATATGTTTAGCTTCACCATACCACGTAATGGGCAGGGAGGATAGCTCATGGACAACACTGTGCAGCATGACTTTGATATCAAGTTCTTCGCTTAGAGGCTGGACTCTGGCATGAAGTGCACTATAAAATCCCAATGTATTTGTATGTATAATGACATCTGTTTGCTTTTGGGAACTCATTGCAGAATAGCATACTAGGTGGCAAATGATTGCATAAGAAATGCTTGCTTTAAATTAGAGCTAAGGAGGCTTTTTTACCAAAACAAGCTTTGCCACAGACACATTTCATTGATGTGGCCTCCCCAAGATAGACAATGTTTCCAATTATGTAAATTGATCACTGATGAGAATAAAATACAAAATTACTAGTGGACCTGTTCAAAGTTTTTTTTGGAGCTTTTCCGAGACAGAAATATATGAGGGAAATCACACTTTTTTCAAAGCTGGTGTCACTTGGATTTGTGCAAATTCCAAGCAATTGGATATTAGACAAAACACTCTTCAATTGGCTTCTCAGAATATAAGTTCCTTTACAAGTAGAGCACAATCGATTGAAAAGTTGATCCTTGTAGTCCTAGACCTCCGCTTGTCAGTTCCTGAAGGCTCCATCGTTGGTCCCCTACTATTCACCCTGTACACCTCTTCCGATGGTCAACAGATCTCCTATGTTTGATTGTCCTACCACCTCTTTGCCGATGGCATGCAAATCTCCATCTCTTTCCTTACATTTACTCCTGAACTGTCTGCCAGCATGTCTGACTTTCTATGTGCAATCTGCTAGTGGGTGGCACTTTTTTCCATAAGATGGACGTCTTGAACACTTCTTGGTTCCAGCCCCCCACTTCTCCTTCTGTCACTTATATTAACTTACTTAACCCTTCCCTGAAGCATGAAAACCTGGGGTACCTTTTGACCCAGCTCCTAACCTTCAACACATTATCACTTCTACATTGCCAGTGTCCAGTATTCAACTGAGGCATATCAGGAACATCTGTCCTCTCCTCACTTACACCTCGACTTAAACCATCATTCTAACCTTGTTAATTAGTTACTTTGACTATTGTGCCAGTCTCCTTCTTGGCCTCCCCTCTACTCCTCTACTTCTCTACTCCTCTATGCCTATACCCTGTAGTTGGCAGAGAGGTAGGTCTTGTTCCAGAAGCAGTTCACTCACACTGTTAAAAAGAAGAGGGCTTGTGAGAGGACAGCTCTCCCAAAATTGTCCAGATGAATTCTTCCTTAAGTTCTGGATGGTCCAAAAGTGAAAAAATAAGGAGCAAAAGGCAACATGGAATCAAATGTGGTTCATAATTATGTGAACTACCAACCACCAAGCCCCAAACTTAGGTTTGGCTTATGTTTACTGATAAACTACCACCAGGATAATAGGTCATCATAATTATGTGGTTTTGGAACAGAGGTTCCGTTAACCTCTAAACTACAGTGACTTGGCTATCAGCACAGCTGTCAAAGGGGCACATGTGCCATTTTACCCTGCTCTGTATCAATGGAAATCAGATGCTCTAGATCAGAAGACTGATTCAGCAGATCACATCTGTAAGGGAATGGTGAAATGAACTGCATCATTTCATATTTAATACTAATGAAAAAGCCAGGGCTTCTACACCCTTGCAAGGTGGCAAATCCTCACATTATAGCCGGTGCCACATATAGTGCACTTTTTGTTAAAGGGTAAGTATCACTGTGGCACTGAAAAATGGTGAACCCCACAGTAAACTACAACAGATAAAGGGATGGGTTACAGGAATAGGGGAACTGAGAATAATAATGAAATATATCTGATGAATGATCATTTTGCCCGATCAAGTACACCCTCCATCCACCACAATAACCCCTGCAGCCACAATCAGAGACAAAAAACAGGCTGCTTTAATTATATTTTGTTTTATTTAAAAGGATAATTCAAGGAAATGGAGGTGGTCCCCTTACTTCAAATGCTGGTGGAGAAGTCACATTTAAAACACAACCAATAGCTTTAAACTACAACAAAAAATAATAAACAGTGGCCTGACTTCTTTGGTCTCACTAACATTTACATTTAATATAACATGTACAGCCTACTTTGCATCTTCACACAGACAGAAAAAACAAATGTGAATGACTAATCTGGACAACATTCTCAGATTCGTCTATGTATGTAAGCACACAACTTGACATTCGTGGTTTCCCAAAATTTAAATAAAAAAATCTACAGTAAGAAATGATGTCTACCTTAAAGTCACATTCCCCTTGGAATCAAAATGTAAAGCACTTCTTAGAATAACATTTTAAACAGGCAGTTTTCTCTGAAACTATCAACAAGTGTTAGCATCAGAGAAATGTGCTTACTTGAAAATAGAGTTTGCCAATTCTTGGGCTAGCTTAAATCTAAATTGTTAAGCAATATTTTCAAAACTATTTGTTTCTAGCTTGGGCACATACACTCATCGAAAGATGTTGGATTTGTTGGAAATAATTCTGCAGTCTTGGGTTTCTAAAGATTTGTGTTGATTTTGGACTACTGGGACATTGTGGCCTACCTCACTCACTATTTTCATGAATTAGGCTTACCCTCACAACCCAAGACTTGATTCTGGCAATAAGCTTGTCATAAACTGGGAGAATCTCAAATTGCTCCACCTTGAAATATTCCTTCTGGATTCCTTCTATGTAAGACCGTCATCCTTACACTCAGAGTTCTGTGCACCGAGGTGGCTTAATAGTCCAGTAGCAATACAGGAGAATCCCTCATAGCAAAAGGGGCAATGAGAATACACATGAGAAAGCACTTTGTATTTAAATAGAACTTGAGAACAGATAACTGAGATTTCAAAAGCAGATCCTTAAAGAAGGAATCATGTCTGAAATGCATCAGGTCCACAAAAAATAAAGTCATGCATCTTTGCATGAAACGGATGTAACTCTCAGCTTTAAAAAGAGAATGAAACACATATGTTGGACAATTTAAATAAATGCATAGAAGCAATCCAGAAGGCACATGTCAAAGCAAAGCTATTGGAGGTTCACCCGGTCTCTGACAAGTTTATTGCCAGCATCTTGTTTCATGTATTCTATAATACCTAGTGCATGGGGATCTCTGGTGTGGACATAAAATCAAGATAGCATTTGTTTAATGATAACAGATTGTTTATTTACACTTAAAGCAGTGCCCACTCCACACAGTTGTTTACCCTCTCAACACTCATTGTGTTCTTTGAGCAATAGACTTCAACTGCTTTTTTGACTATGGAAGACGCCAATCAAATGACTTATTATTCCACATTTCAACTTGAGATACCAAAAGCATAAAGAGATCCCAAATTGCAGGAGAACGTCTTCTTATGATGATGCCAGATAGGGTTTACATTTTAATGATAAATCACCAAGCAGATTGTGTATACATTTTTCTTGAGAATTAATTAAATGCTAGCTAGTATTTAAATGTGTTTGGGATCCCCTATTAAAAAGCTGTATTACTCAAACAACGGGAAAGCTATTAAAACATGCATCTGCTTGGTGATGTATCATTAAAATGTAAACACTTTCTGGTATCATCATAAGAAGACGTAGTCACTTTTTTGTTTGCCCTTCAAATGCCTAGTACAGGTAGTGACACAAGCGGCTTCATATAGCTCTATGGGATATGCTTTCGCTCTAGCCTCTGTGCCTGCTCCAAAATCCATCTCACACAATCTAGTCCTACTTTTGGGAAAGTCCACTGAATTCAGTACAATCTGGAAAAATTCCTCTAAAAGAGATTACCCCATCAGCTACATCCAGTTGGTATCAAATCTGCTTCTCCCTTGTTGGATGGGCTCTCTTGGTCCTCTGTTTTCCATCCAACTCATTCTCAATCCTATGTGTGTGAGCTTAACTGCCCAGAGAACTTCACCCATGCAGCAGAATTTGATACAGAATTTTGGTTTGGGTAGATCCACCATTAGTTCCCTTTAACTTTGCCACACCCAACAGGGCACTATTTCTTGATTCTGGTGGTCCACTGAATTCTATGTGTCATAAAGGGGTATGCCAGGTTCAAACTAGACCCCCCTTTAAGGAGTTAAAACTGATCACGAAATACTATATGTATTTTTAATAATTCTCTACATGGAGATGTGATAGGTGCACAAATTAGATGATCAGATTTGTAAGAATGTCCTGATTCTGAGATATCATGTATGTTTCTGCTGCTTCATGTATGGTGGAGTTATTCAAATATCCAAATTATACATAAAATATACATTGTAACATTGCTATCTTATATACACTAGATTGTGGGTTTTCTGCTATATTTGAACCGCATTTGGTTTTTCAATAAGACAATGGGTCAAAAATTACAAATGATAAAGTATTTCCAATTGTCATCTTGAATGCATATTTGTAATGGTCATTTGAAAATACATTTAGCGGAGAGGCATCTCTGTGTTTCTTGACCATTATAAGTAGAAACACTTTATTGCTTATGAAAATTTCATTTAACTTGACAAAAGTATGATTTGGTTAACTATTCTTCAGTACCCAGATCTAATGGAACAGAAATGCATTCTTTCTTTGTGCCTCAATCCTTTCCAACTTCAGGGGTGAAGGACTTCTCTTTAAATCTGCTTTTTGTTTAAAAATTGCACTTAATAGCTGACTGTACACCCATCAATCAGTGCTGCAGTACTAATCTGGATTAGTTTAGAAAAACAAGACTATGCTTTGACCTGAATTTCCAATGCTTGAATTTAATGTTTTTTTCTAGTTTGGAAACAGGTCTTAGGAAATCACAGTTATTCTGCTTGTTTGCAACCATTGATATAAGTGGCATGTTAATAGAGGTCTGCAGATTCTTGTAGGAGCTGATCTAATGGTTGTTTTGCACAAATATATGGTTTCAGGTGTGCTAATGGTCACAGTGTCAATGTGGCATGAAATATTATGTCACATATAATAGAGAAAATATTAAATTTAAGTCATTTTTTCATATAATATAAATCAAACAATATGTTTTTCTAGCAACACATATGGTGTGATTTAAAATATATATATTCTAACTTTGCAAATAACTTTATATTCTGTCCTTTTCCTCATAGAACACTAAACAATTTGCACAGCATATTGTGTTGTCTTTTGACTGGCAGCAACAATTCACAAGAATATTGAACTGAAATGTCTATTTTAATAAAGCCTCACCCTCCTTGTTCAGGGAAAATGATAAGGATGAAGAGAGATCCCCAAGATCGATTATTTTCTCTGAGTCTTTTGTGGTCTGTGGATTTGGGGTGGTTTTTGTCCTTCACAAGAATTATGGAAATAAAATTCTCCATAATATTATTCTTCAAAAAGTTAATAAATTGTGTTCTTCCTGCCTGGATATTCTTTAGAAGGGTTCACATTGCACTGTGGAATTGTAGCTTTTGGTTGGATTTGTTTCGTCAGCTTTGGTGGCTATGGAATTTGCTTTGCAGACAGGGTTTTACAACCACCTTCTCTGTACCCAAGATCCAATGGATAGGCTGGAATACATTTTTCATTATTCTGCGATTAGAGAGAGGTAGAACCTTTACCCCATTCAGTTTTTTATTTTGTAGCAAACCAGAGATATCTTGACTATATTTTCTAAGGCTCCTTTCCAGAAAGGCAGAAATGTTCACTCCTTTGCTTGGTTACTTGGAAAGTTATAGAGGTAGAGTTGTCACCTAGTTCATATTCCCTTTTTTGAGGTATGAAGGTAATTGTATATCTTCATGTTTCTCAATGTTTCATTAGGCATAAGCACATTTTATGTATTTATTTATTTTGCATTTATTTACAGTGCACAAAACCCAGAGGCATCTAGTTGCCAGTTACATTAAGTGCTTGAAACAAGAATATGCAGAATATACATACTGGTAAAGCCTCTCCTCATGTTACGGGGAGCTACATCAGACATGCATACATAGGGCATAGTGGGTACAGGTAAACATACTGGTAAAGCCTCTCATGTTACAGGGAGCTACATCAGACATGCATACATAGGGCGCAGTAGGTACAAGTAAGCATACTAGTTACATAGGGTGTAGTAGGTACAAGTAAGCATACTGGTAAAGCATCTCCTCATGTTACGGGAATCTACATCAGACATGCATACATAGGGCATAGTAGGTGCAAGTAAACATACTGGAGGTGAGGAAGAGAAACAGACAGGAAGTAGAGGCAACAAGTGAGTTCATCTAAATTCAAAAGTCAGGCAGTATTGAAAAAGCTCAGGCAGCAAGCCTCCATAAGAGCGAAGGGTAAGAAGGCGGTAAGAGCAAACTCCAGACCCGGCCAGGCAACGGACAGGGGAAGAGACAGGGGCCTTAAATCAAGGCAAATTAACAAGGGGGGTCCTGGGAGTCCCTCTGCCAGACATTAGTCCCCTTGCTCACTACTCTTAGAGAGGCACAGCTCCTCCCTACTGATGAGGTCCAACCAGACCGAAACACGTGTCTGGGGATGCTGTTGGTACTCTTATTCAGAGGAGAATTGCCTAGCATTTCGGTGCTGGACTGCCCCAGGGCAGGACAAAGACTGATATGTTTGGGATATTTCTTCTCTGTGAAAGATAGTGAGCTAAAGACTCTGGGTAAGTCTCTCGTAACCAGGACTAATGTCTGGCAGAGGGACTCCCAGGACGCCCCTTGTTAATTTGCCTTAAATCAAGGGCCTTGGAGGCGGGCCAGCATTCTCCCGCTGGCTCGTCTGATTGGTCGAGATGTAATCTGAGGGACCAATCTGAGGTGAGCAGGCGAGGAACATGTGAACCAGCTCTGTTGGGCAGAGTGAGTCGGCCATGTTGGAAGAGGCCTGCTGAACTTGGAAAGCATGGTGCTGTGCATGTTGTAGCTGTTTTTGAAGATTTCCAAAATGATGAAAAGTAGTAGAGGCAGTAATCTATGTCTGCTCCCGTGTTCATTGTAAGAAGTGTTGAGGTAATATCATTTGTCTACTACTAATGAGTTATAAAGGAGACATTTGGTGGCTGACAGAGGTGTAAATTCAGAGCCATGAGAACCAATGATAATTGTAAGTACTAAATGAATCCAGAATCCACCACAAACTCCTTTCGAATTCCCAGAGTGCGCTTTTCCCTGCTGGATGTCGAGTGATATATGATTGATAGTTTCTGATTAAATGACAAACCAGATGCGACCCAATCCTTTGATGAAAGCCAAAACAGGAACATATTTGGTTGATCTAAAAAGTGGCAGTGGTTTCTGCCTTACAATTTGGTGCTGGAAGACATTAAAACCACTTTTTATCTGTTTATTTATTTATTTAAATCACAAGAAAAGCAATGCATTTTTTGCACAAACACACATACAGGATATAACATTGACAACAGAGCCAAGAACATGGATCCTTGACAATGAGGTATGAGAATGTAACTTGAAGATCAGATGTTGCAGAGAAGGTGGGCATGACAGAATGACATAGGAATGGGATGGTGGAGGAAGTGCTAAATTAAGGATAGAGCAGTGATGAAAAAGTGCAGAAGGGTTGTGAGTGAGGTCGGGAGAGAGAGGATAGCAGGGTGATGCACTAATGTAGAGTCCTAGAAAACAGGTTCTTCAGAGAGGAGGAAGACTTTGAGTTTGGATTTAAATAGTGGTAGATTTACAGTAGTGTAGAGAGGATGAGGTAGATTTCCTTGCTCCCAAAGTAGGAGAGTGAGAAGAGAGAGAGGGGAAATGAGAAGGGGCGCAGAGTGCTCGAGTGGTGGCAAGGATGTGAATCGAGGATGATCATAACGACCAAAGGGGAGAGTAAGGAGGGGGATTAGCAGAACGGCAAGGTAGATTTGAAAGTCCATGGATAGTTTTGAAGATGATGAGAAGAAGTACATGTGGAACAAATCAATGGCCCGATGAAGTCCATCAATACATCTAACCAAGGAAATGCCATTCCCCTTCTCAGCAGGGGAGCCCAATTCAGGAAGAATTTGGCTGAAATTGTTCTCACACAAAACAGCCCTTTAAATATATGTGTAGGTCTTGACCCATGTGTGGACAATAAGTAACCTCACGTAGGATCTCCTTCATTTTTTGTAATCTTATATGACCGCCTTTAGGCAATGGGTTAACATGATAGGGCTGACTGTTGTAGGCACTACCCATTGGTCCTAACACAATTGGGGTTTTCTAACCAACTATCCATCTTGAATTGGAAACATCTTCTGAAATGCTAGCAATACTCTCAGAACGTCTTTCCCATGATAATCTGGCACAGGCAGTGGAATGTTTTCTGGAACTTGTAGACATTGAGAACATTTTCCACTGATGGTATCTTCTTTTTGAGCAGTGATTACAGCAATATCGAGAGCATCTCTACTCCAAAGAGAGTTGAAAGTTCACTTTCTGCGAACGAAAGTGTTCAAGTCACACCAGTTATTTGTATTTCTCCTCTGAGGTGCTCTGTATCAATGTATTCCCCTGGTAGGGCTCCATATATGGATGGTTGATCTGCCAATTCATGTTGTATCAGGACCATCTACCTTAGAGTGACTTCTATTATTTTTCAAATATATCATCCTTTTGTTTCACGTCACCAATTCATTTTTGGCTTGTATCATTGTTATTGTTAGCACACAACGTACCCCTGGCTTTCTAATTCCTCAAGTGCTCTGCAAATCCATTTGAGGCATAATCTGAATCTGCAATTATCATCTCTTCCTGGGGATAATTATTTACAGCTGTGAGAATGGCTTCACATATTGCCATCAGCCTTGCCATTTGACAAGTCTGGAGACCAATTGTACAGCCAGCTGAGGTTGCAAGGGGTATGATTTCCCAAACATTTCCGATGCCATCTACTAATTCTGTGATATGGTAAGATAATGCATCCACATTCACTGGGGAAATTCCCCAATAGGTGTTTTCTTCATGAATTGCGAGGAGAAGCTAGATATGCTACCATATTGTGAGTAGTTTTTAATTTTTCATCTTCTAAGCAGTTGGCATCACCATTGTCATGCATGTCTGATAATCTTTATGGCATCAGGCTCTTTTTTTTATTTTGGACATGTCTGATCACTGCACAGTAACCTTTCAGAGAAAGAATCCAGAAAGTAATCCTTGAATTAAAGACATTCCAAGTCTTTATCCGGTCACACTGCAAATATTGCAGATGCTCGTGGGAGGTCTCAGTTATGATATGTTCACCATGGATCAATGCATGGTAGTTCTTCTAGACCCATTCAATTGCCATAAGTGCTTTTTCGCATTGACTACATTTTACTCCGACAGGTGATAAAGTCTTACTTGCACATGAAATTATCTCATTTACCTAGTCATGCTTCTCGTACAACAGCACAGTTAATCAGGTGTTGTAAAATTCAGTCTTCTTTAAAATCTCCTTATTTGTAATGGGATATGCCAAGCCGGGAGTTTGTGTAAGACTTAGGGCCTCATTAAAACTTTGCCGGTGTGAAATTAATGTGCCGGTCTTACTGTATGCTGGCACGTTTCTGCACCAGCAAAGTACAAGTTTGACGGTGGGGTGAAGGAATTACCTCCAGCTCCGAGCTGAAGGTAATTCAAACACCCTACCAGCAAAACTGATCCGGTATTAGCGGCACCGGTATTACCAGTGCTGGTAATATTGGCAAATCCTTCATGGAGTCCTCTAGGACTCCATGGAATAGGGATTTACCACCCTTACAGGCACTCATTGAGTGGCGGTAACAACATTACCATTTGCTGGTATCCTGGCAGATTTACCATCAGGATACCTGCAAAGTCATACTGAGGCACTTATTTTTAGTTTTTCACAACCTCTGTATGCGATTCCTCCACAACTCACATTTCATCCTTGCCTTCAATAGAGGGACTAACGCCTGAGCGATCTCTGGGGAATTCTCTATGAATTTATGACTGTAGTTGGGCAGTCCTAAGAGAGTTCGTAACTTCATGCAGATTTGTGGGGTTCTTCAACTTCAGTTAAGCCTCAACCTTCTTCTTCGGGAGGATAAAGACCCTCGGATATGAGTTCATAGCCTAGAAACGTTACTTTGGTTCTCTGCCATTGTGCATATTGGAGTGATCATTTTACACGTATTTTCCTTAATTGTGTTAACATGTGGCAGCTCTATACCAAATGTTCCACCATAATACTTTTATTAATCCATTATCTGCATAGGCCATGTACCCTTTTTCTCAAATATCAGGTATGGCTTTATGTAGATCCATTCCAACTGTTAATGCACACAAATGGTGTGCACGTCCATACATACTGCTGCAACCTAATGAAATAGGACGTTTATGTTAGTGTTCATTGGGTGCTAGGACGGTCCAATATCCATTTGTCAAATTGCAAGCAGAGTACACTGTAGAACCTTGGATCTGTTTAAGTCTCTGATATATGTGAGGGAGAGGCCACATTGACAAGTGCACCCTCTTGTTCAGTACTCTTAGGTCTGCACAAAGTCTCCATTGTCCATTAGGTTTTAATATTCCTAGTGCTGGGTTATTAAGGATACTATGGATTCGGATTATAATCCCATAGGTTTCCAAATGTTTGACAATCTTGAGAGTGATGCCATGAAAATATTCTCGAAATCCAGTTAATATGTGTTCCAGCTGTTCTCTTTGTTCATCAGTTTCACAGGCATCAGTCAGATTGATATGTTCTTTGACCAACTGAGGGGAACCTGGGAATATTCCTGTAATGCTGAAATAGCTTCAAGTTGGGTGAAGAAATCTCTATTATGGTATCGACATTGATGGATGATGTGTTAGCATTGAGGTACTTACTGTCAACTTGGAAAATACTTAATCTTCCAAAGTATTACAGGTAATGTCTACCACAAGGCATAAAATAAGCGGTATCGCATCGCAATTTGCGATATGATACCGCTGGTTTGCCTTTTAATTTAGAAATCATGTCGCAGCAACTGCAATATGATTTATGGCACCGAGCGCAGAGCTTAAAGGCACAGATTACTGTGCCTTTTTATTTAAACTCTGCGCTCGGTGCACTGACAGTGTGAAGGCAGCAGGCAGAAGCTCCCGGGCTGGGCTAAATACATTGTATCAATGTATGATCCCAGCCCGGGTGCGGCGTGGAAGTCACGTGGATATGAGACTACAGCAGGAGAAACCGGCCCTTGCTCCACTCACAGACCTGGCTTCAAGGTAAGGAGTCATGCTGGGGTTCTTGGGTGGAGGGGGTGCTTGGGGAGGGGTACTTGGAGTGGAGGGTGCAGGCCTTCTGCAAGCCATTTGTCTGCGGGCGGAGGGGGGGTCATTGCTCACTATCAGGATCACACAAACGCTGAACTTCTTTGGATAACAGCGTCTGTGGTGTTAGGCCTGGGGCCTCCAGTTGGGGTCTGCAGATAGTGAAAGAGGCCGGGTGTTGCTTGTGTGGTGCCCAGACAGCAGAGCTGCTATTGAAGCTTCCAGTTTGGGGCCTAAGCCTTAGTGTGCGCCAAGAGGCCACCCCAACGCGCATATTACGTCTTCCCAAATGTTTGCTCATGGCTGCCCCAAGTGAAGGGCACAGGCCCAGCTTGCAGTGCATGGGTACACCGCCAGCTCTCTCTGCAGGATGTAATGCCAAGGGAGATGCAGTGCAACTTAGCTGCAATGGAAAACGCACTGCAAAGCAAAGGGCCTGACTCACAACGCATTTTTCAATTGGATGCACCCATTGAAAAAAACACCTTGTGAGTCAGGCCCAAAGTCTGCTCTCATTCAAAGGCAGCTGGGGTGCAAAGCGTGCTGCAATGCAACTGTGCTGTGATGCTGAGTGTGCCATGGAATGCATTGTGAAAACAAAGAGAAGATATCGAGGCTGAGTACCCCAAAAGGAAATACACCGAACACGGGTTACAAAGGAACATACAAAGATCTTTATTTTATACTGAACAGTTTCAAAGGACAAAGCAACAGATAGCTATCGGCCCTCAGTACAACACAGCGAACTCCAGCGTGGTTCGGTGTGCTCAGTGAGTGGGGCTGTACATTAGAATAGTCACACTTTATATACCTTCGAAAACATGATGTTCAAACCACCTAGGAGTTAATATTGGTTAATACATTACAGATCTAGGGTTCGTGCCGAGTTTGTGCATCTGTACGTTTAGGGGTTGCCTTTAATACATTCACTAACAAGTCAAAATAGCAACAGTATGTTTTAGGATTTCTTGTAAAACCTTCTTAAACGTCTATACAATGTAGTTTAAACAAGTGTTCTCAGTTCAGTATTTGGATACATCGTTCTTAACATATGCTCGCGGATTAGCTTCATTGGCACAAGTAATCCTCTACACACAGGTCAACGAAGGACAAGGTGTCAGTTCATGACCCTAGCATGTGGCCTGCATGGCAAGTTACACATTAGTTCGTACACAGAGGTCAAGACGGCCATGTTACATTCGGAATGACACTGTCCACCATTTTAGCTCAGAGGGTGACTTTACAGAGAGAACCTAAAATGGCGGCTAGACCTAAAATGGCGGTTTACATTAACTCTAAGGTCAAGACCTTGTAACGCAGATTTCTGTGCAAGTGGCTTATAAGCAGCTTGGAGTAGGCCAATACACATATATTCATCATAATAGGAGGCACGATATAATTTCCCGTTCGACAAACCCTCCTTTTGGCCTATGCCAAGTGCTAAAAACTACTTCTGATCCTTTTGCGAACAACTCCATGTCTCATCGTCCATGCACCCTGAATCACTGTCAGAAATATCTATTGCCATTAGATCGTCTATCAGGATTTCTTTTAACACATATTCTTTGGAGCTCTTATCTGGGGCATGTACCTTATGTCCTATTGTACCTATCACCTGTGCGCAACATCCCCCTAGCATCGAACATATACTAGGTAAACACTGGATACAACATCAAAGAAACAACAGAATTCCCAAAATGATCAGTAAGACAGAAAGCACCTTCCAACCCCAAGATTGCAAGAAGTCCCAGAACCAAGCGCTAAGATCCCAGTTTCCCTCGGGAACATGCACTTCTGAACTAAGGACGTGCAGATTTTGTATTGCCTTAAAGATAGTTGGGGAGGAATCTGGCACGAAAACACAGCAAGCGGACCCCACTAATTTACACACTCCACCACGTTCAGCCAGAATGACATCTAATGCCATCCGGTTCTGTAGTGCTACTAATCTTATTGCTTTTTGCTCTAATGTCATATTATAGAGTATGTCCCTGGTCCAGTTGATGGTTCTCTCCAGTACTCTCGCTAGTATTCTGATGTCTTCGGAATTCGCTATCTGTCCCCAAAATGGCACGAATGATTTCGCTACATCTCCCAGAACCTGTGCTGGAGTGTCACCATTCTCATCCCGCCATGGATGAGCCTTTGAAACCTCTACAGTACTGGCTATGAATACCCCGGGTAACAGGATCCTCAAATAACAAGTTCCCTGCCAATCCTTGGGTAACCATGGAAATGCTACATTACCGCAAACAAAGCAGACAGGTTCGCCTACATACATACTGTCTTCCCCAGTCAAATTCGCAACGTTGGCGCAACCTTTAAAATCTCCCATTGACTGAGTACCATTCCTCTGTATGCAGAAAGAAACTGAATCGGGGCTATGGTTAACAGCGTAAAATGGAGGCATGGCATCCTTATTGCCTATCAGAGCCATCTTGAAGGAAATCAAAGATTGAAAGGGACGAGACAGTCTATCAGAGGGCATAACAGAAGCAACGTTGAGCTTACTTCTATTTGCGAAAAGTGACCATCCCAGGGGAGTCAGAACACATTTCTCAAAACTATTCAAATTAGTACCATCAAAGTTCCCCGAGATGCTATCGTTCCAACGGCCAAAGAACAGTGCTCTAAGAGAGGCATAACAACCGGTTGTCAAAGGTAAAGGATGAATATACCAACCTAGCCCCTTATCCCCATGTTGCGGTAAATGCGAACAGACCCAACAGTTGGACCTATTAAAAATGGCATGTGTAGCATTCATGATAAATAACAATGTATTGTTGTAATATCTTTGTCTATGCTGGGAGTCTCTAGGAGACAGAGTATGCAAATGCACGAAAGGAGTAGAAACAGTGGGTACATTTTCAGTCGGTAACAAGGTCTCTAATGGATGTACTTCCTCGAGATGCCAAAGGCCTAAGACAGTGACTATTATAAAACCAATTATCATTATAAAAAAACAGCAATACGTTTTCGGGGCCCAAACAATTTGTCCATTTTCCTGGCCGGTCACATGATCATTTATCAGTCCAGTACGAGCGGTAGCGGTTGCAGGCATTGCAGTCTTCAAACGGAAACCCCAATGTTTTTTTTGCTGGGGACCTCCAGGCCGCGCAACTTCTTAGTCCTTCCACAACCCTAGCCAACAGAATCCCCTTTTTCAAACAATTACTTGGGCCAAAAAGCAAGCCCTTGATGATTTTCCTTCCTTCTTCAGATGCACAGCTGAACTGTGCCGTAAGTCTATTTTCTTTGGACGTAAATCGTACCTTGTTGTCCCTGGTACTGATTGATCCGAGAACAATGTGTCGTCACTTCCCGTTGGAAGCAGCGTATCAACAGCAAGTGAAGATGCAAGATCCGGAACGACAGTTTCCAGAAGCAAAACTTTTGGAGAGTGTGGAGACAAAATGACTGGTTCCCCAGGCCTCATGGGCTCAGAGAGATTCTCTGATACACTCTCAATGCTATTTACTGCTTCGGGATCATTGGGTGCAGCATTAGCAAGGGGTTCTGTTTCTTCTGTATGGTAGGGCACTGGGTGAGGAATTCTCTTGACATGCGTCGCGTGGATCCAGTTTATTCTGCCTGTGACACGCACCGCCATTTGTGTGACCGGCAGGACCTGGAAAGGGCCCCGGCCACCGAGGTGCAAGGCAAGAAGATCTCTCAAATGCCTTTGTTAATACCCAGTCTCCGGGCCGGATGCTGTGGCCCAGAACCACATATCGCACAGGTAAAGCCTCTCGCACTTGGTGATAAATCAAATACAGGTTTTTAGTCAACTGGCTACAGTAATCTGAAAGAAGTACATTTTCAACGTTCCTTAAAGACTGACAGGGGTTGTACGCATGGCTAGCAACACGATCGGTAAGGCGTCCGACCATTTTAGTTTGGAGCCGGCGCACGTTTTAGCGAGCTTGTTCTTGATGATACCGTTGTGTCTATCTACTAGTCCGGCACTCTGAGCGTGTCTGGCAGAATGGAACAGTTTGTCGATCTGCAATGCCGCACATATCTGCAGAATTACAGCCGCGACAAAATGTGGACCAGATGACTCTTGGTAGCCCGAAACTGGGAAAATACTACTTTAACATGGTTTTTGCAGTAGTCATGGCTGTAGTGTCTTTGACAGGGAAAGCCTCGACCCATTTGCTGAAAGCACAGATGACAACTAACACATATTTCAAGTTATTACACCGTTCTATTTAAAAAAAAATCAAAGTGAATAATCTCAAAGGGGACAGAAGGTGGTCCAAAACTTCCCTTCGGAGTTGATGTTCCCTTTCCCACATTGTGCTGTACACAGATCATGCAGTCTTGAACATAGCGCTGAGCTATTTTAGAGATTTTGTCATTCGCCCAAACTTTCTCCAACATTTTTGTAAGCTTCTGGGCACATACATGTGTAGGGCCATGAGCCATGACGACCATCATCATCACGTATGCGTCAGGAAGTAGCCATTTCCCTTTGACAATGTCCACCTAACACCCATCATCATCAAGTTTCCCCAAGCCTTTAGCCCATTTCTTGGACTCTTCTAATGTGGCATCGGCTTGGATATCCCTTACGGAATCAACACCCTCATCCATTGCACAGGCATTTACAGTCTCCCTTGAAACATGCATTTCTGCAGAGAAATTGGTGGCAGTCTGCTTAGCTATCTGATCAGCGAAAGCATTCCCTTTTTCTATATCATCTATAATCTTTCGATGTGCTGCACATTTCATGACAGCTAACTGAGTAGGGAGCGCAAGCGCTGAGAGCAATTGTTCTATTAGGGAGCCATGTTGAATCTTTGTACCATGTGAAGTTAAGAACCCTCTTTCTGATCAAAGTCTCCCAAAGTTGTGAACCACCCCAAAGGCATACTGACTATCAGTAGATATGTTTACTGTAAGCCCTTCGGAAAGTTCACAAGCTCGGGTCAATGCTATCTCCTCTGCGGCCTGCGCAGAGTTATGTGTGATTCTCTTGGTTTCCACGACCGTGCTCAATGTAGTGATTGCATAAGGAGCTGTTTATGTACCATCCGGGAGTTTGAAGCAGGAGCCATCACAAAACAGCTCCCATTGTGGATTGTTCAAAGGAGTGTCTTTTAGATCAATTTTATCCTTTGTCTCTTGTTCGGTAGTACACAGACAGTCATGTGACTCTTCGTCACTGCAAGCAGTACCTTGCGGGAAAGGTAACAGTTCAGCCGGATTAAGAACACAGCACCTCTTAATTTGTATGCGGGGGCAGAACAAGATCAATTCATATCTCGTCAACCGTGCGGAAGTGAGGTGTTGCGTTTGAGTTCGGTTCAGTAGAATATCTGCAGAGTGAGGCACCATCAGGGTTAGATCATGGCCTAGGACCATTTCCTCACTCTGCTTTACAGACACAGCAGCAGCAGCGACAGCTCGCAAACATCTTGGCAAAGCGCATGCTACAGGATCAAGGATGGAAGAAAAGTAACCGCATGGCCTATTCTTCCCTCCATGTTCCTGCGTTAATACAGCCAAAGCACATCCATCACATTCATGCACAAACAACACAAAGGCCTTTTCATAGTTTGGTGTGCCCAAAACCGGTGCCGAGCACAATGCAGTCTTGAGCAGATCAAATGATTGCTGGTGTTCTGTGTTCCACGGCAATGGCGGAGAAATGCCCTTCTTCATCAAAGCCAACATTGGCTTAAACACTAGTGAGAAGTTTGGGATCCACAACCTACAGTAAGAAGCCATACCTATCACGGCTCTAACTTCCTTCTGTGTATTTGGGACAGACATGCCAGAAATTAGTTTTATCCTTTCAGGTGTCAATTTTCTTCCCTCCTTTGACAGGAGATAGCCTAAATAGGCGACCTCCTGACAACAATATTGAAACTTTTTAAGCGAAGCTTTGTGACCATGTTTAGCCAGATGAATGAGCAATAACACAGTGCCCTCCTTACAAGCACTCTCAGAGTCTGCAGCTAAAAGCAAGCCATCAACATACTGAAACAGTGTACAAGTAGAGGGAAATTCAAGAGTATCAAGCTGTTCTTATAAAGCCCTACTGTAGATGCTAGGACTTTCCGTGTTACCTTGCGGTGCACAGGTAAAGGTGAACAAGCGTCCCCCTAAGGTGAACGCGAACACGTATCTACTGTCCTTGTGTATAGGAACACTAAAGAAAGCATTCTTCAGATCCACAACTCTAAAGTAAGAAGCTGAAGCCGGGATCATGGTTAATATTGTCGTCAAATCAGGCACAATTGGAAATTGCGGAGCGACAACCTTATTAATGGCACGCAAATCAATTATGAAACAAGATGGAATTGCATTATCGCCTTTTTTGTACACGGGCAAAATTGGACTATTGCACAAACTACCTGCAATTTCCTCAATCACCCCATGATTCACAAAATCGGAAACTACATTTCAAAGCATGCTCACCCTCAACTGAAATTTTATATTGTGGAATATGCGTATTTTAACAAGCTCAATCTGTAAAACGCCAACGTCGTTGTCGTCAATTGCCCATAAACACTCTGGTACATCACTGAATTCTGGCGGCAAAGGTCTGGTTAAGAATTGTGAGACAGAAAGTTGCTGTGGTGAAATCGCCAAACACACTCCATCAGAAGAACAATGAATTACCGCATTTAATTCTTTCATCAGATTCAAACCCAGCAAATTCTCTCCACAATTTGAAGTCAAAAGCAATGGACAGTGGTTCGTGAAGGGACTCAAAGAAATAGGTACCATCAAAGAAACTGGGCAGACAACCGGTGTGCCAGAAGACCCTACAGAAACATTGGCTTGCCCTGACAGTGGAATGTTTGGAACCCGAGAATGATCAATGGAACACTTCTGTGCCCCAGTATCTATCAAGAACAGATGTTTCCTATTTCCCACTATCATCTCAACGTACGCACCTTCTGATTAACGGGAATGGGCGTTGTTTCCAAACCCTGCTTCGGGCAATCCTAACGAAACAGAATGTCGTCAAAAGAAAGTTCTTCAGAGAGGTAAGCAGCAGAAGTTTGATCAACAATGTTTCTATTATCCACACTTGGTGCCTGATTATTCTGCGAAAAAGGTTGCTGTGGATCCTGTGTATACTGACTTCTACCAGGGCCCCCTTCACCCGGGTGACCTCTGGATCCTCTACCCATATTTCCAAATGTGTTATTTGACCTTTGTAGTAGGATCGGGCATTGTGCACGCCAATGACCCTCTTGCCGACAATAGGCACACTGGTTAATGTTTACAGGACCCAAGGGCATACTTCCTTGTCGAACATACTGGCCTCTAATCTGCGAACTACCCCCTCTAGGGCCTCTAACAATTTTCTGTAATAATACTTTAGTCTTTAAATCACCTTTTCTCTTCTCGACTCTTTCCTTTTCATTATTGACACGATTCTCATAGTACTGAGCCATGTGCAGTACTTCTGATTGAGATGTCGCTTGCCAAGCATTCTCAGAAGACATAATTTGTGACTGGATGTCAGGCAGCAATCCACGCACAAATTTGTCTATGAATAGTCTTTTCCCAGACTCTGTGCCTAAGTCTTGTCCACTGAAATCCGAGAATACCTGTTCGAAGTGATTGAAGAACTCGGTAGCACCCTCAGACTTCCCTTGGACACAGGCCGTAAGCTTGTCCCAAATAATTCTCTTTTCAGGAATTGTAGTTTTCAATTTCACAATGATTCTATCAGGTAAAGTTAGTATCACCTGAGGCGGTCTCTCACCAGCTGGCCTTTCTCCATCGAGTCTAATTATGTTAGCCCATGTATCTCCCAACCCTGGTACGTCGTGTCTATAGTCCTAACCTGTTTCCAAAAATCTACGGGCAGGAGTACAGGAAATAACAGATCAATATCACCCAAGGTGAATACCGAGGATTGCAAGACAGACTCTATTTCTTTATAGAAGCCTGTCAGATTTTTCCTAATGTCAGGAATAGATTGTCTAATGGTATTCAATTCCTGTTTTGAGAACGGGATGTGAACAAACTGCGATACATAATGTGCAGGAATGTTCACAGCAACCGTACCCACTGCAGCATTGGCCGCAATCTCAACCTTCGGGACAAATGTCGGAGGAACCTTTCTCATAGGCAACTGAGAAGTGGGCAACTCTGAATGCTTACTAAGCAACAGAGCCAAGTCGAGCGCTAAAGCAGCTGAAGAAGTGTTAAGTGAAAAAGCTCTCTTATAAATACTCAATAACTCTGTGGGACAACAAATCTTTCTTTTTACACATTCATCCTGCAGGTACTCTAGCATTACCTGTATCACTTTCCTCTGCACTTCTGGCGTATACTGACTATATGTGTCATATACCTCAACTGGAGTTATCGATATATCTGAGATCCATCTAATCGTGTTTTTCGTACAAATTTGTACTTCCTGAGATATCGATTTACGACAAGGAAGGAACCCTTTCTGTACATACATACTATCCTTGTCGTCATCCTCATTCTGTAACCTTTCCAACTCCTTTCTATACTCAAATATCCTCTCGACATGCTCATGTACTTTCTCCACAGTGTCTCTTGAAAACGCTAAGGTGTTCAGATCCCTCAACCCTTGTGGGAGATCTGTATTGTTTAGTTTGCCCCACATTACACATAAATGAATCCCTAAACCTTCAGTAAAAACATTTTTCTCAGGAAAATTATCCATATTAGAGTGTGGCAAAAACATTAGCTCAATCATCTTTTCCATACAATGCTTAGCCCATGCAATCAAGTCACGTTTCTTTTCTTGAGGTATAGTATTGCGAGTGACAACCCTTGACCCCGCACCCTGATCGACTACAAGCAGTGCAGGACCACTTGGAAGAGGGGGAGCAGGCAAGTTCAATGGAGGTACTGTCACTGGTGCAATAGGAAGAGGTGGAGGAGCAGGTGGAGGAACAACAACTGGAGGAAAAGGAACAACGGGAGTAGCAGGAACAACAGGAGGAGCAGGAAGAGCAGGAATAACAGCAGGAAGAGACAAAGCAGCAGGAAGAGGCACATTCGGAGGTGGCGCAGTGGCACCAGGCCTTTGTTCATTTAACAATTTGCCAATAAATTTGTCGGAAACATGAAGATCTTTAGAAATGCTGTATTGCTGAATGCTGTATTGCTGAATGCCAAGTGAGAAAGCCCTATCCACATTCCTAGCCGACTCAGACTGTTTATCTTGGTCATATAACAACGCTTTTTCGGCATTCGTTTTATGCCGCTGTGCATGTTTTTCTCTACTCTTAAGCTGCTGTAACGCTTCTTTTTTTCCAATTCTGCAAAACATCAAATGCTGCAGGTCTTGCCTTTTTCTTTAACAAAATTGACTCTAAATACTCAATACGAGGGATTTCAAAACTACCATTGATTGGCCACTGAAGTTCGGAAGCATGTGTGGTTTGTCTTTGCCAAATATCATTAAACACTATACTACCAATGCCATGCTTACAGTACATAGTACAAGCAGACGACCCCTCCTGTGGTGCCGGACGGCTAAATTCCAAAGATTGTCTATCACTGCGGAATAACGCCCTGAAGCAGGTAGACAATTTCGCAGGCATATCAAATTATTGGTGTTCCCTAGACAATAATTGTATTTGCAGATACAATGCGCCAAAACAAATTATCAGGATACTTAAGAATCGGCTCACGACTCACCTGATCAATCCTAAGGAGGTCCGATCGGATTTCAAAATTCTTTTCTAACTGATGCTACCTCGTGTTTGGTGATTTCGGCAAATCTGCCTGCCTCGAAAAGTGGACCCTCATCAAGATGCCGTCTCGGACCACAAGCTCATCGTCCAGGGATTGGGTCATGAGGCGCTGCTGAGGTGTCGCATCTCTTTCAGAAAGGGCCCCGTTTACACCGTCCGATCCCGGTCCGATAGCGTGTGTCAACCTTCGACAAACCGGAATCAACCTTGAGGGTCCCTATTCGGGCGCCAACTGTGAAAACAAAGAGAAGATATCGAGGCTGAATACCCCAAAAGGAAATACACCGAACACGGGTTACAAAGGAACATACAAAGATCTTTATTTTATACTGAACAGTTTCAAAGGACAAAGCAACAGACAGCTATCAGCCCTCAGTACAACACAGTGAACTCCAGCGTGGTTCGGTGTGCTCAGTGAGTGGGGCTGTACATTAGAATAGTCGCACTTTATATACCTTCGAAAACAGGATGTTCAACCCACCTAGGAGTTAATATTGGTTAATACATCAAAGATCTAGGGTTCGTGCCGAGTTTGTGCATCTGTACGTTTAGGGTTTGCCTGTAATACATTCACTAACAAGTCATAATAGCAACAGTATGTTTTAGGATTTCTTGTTAAACCTTCTTAAACATCTATACAATGTAGTTTAAACAAGTGTTCTCATTTCAGTATTTGGATACATTGTTCTTA
Source organism: Ambystoma mexicanum (assembly GCF_040938575.1). Lineage (NCBI taxonomy): Eukaryota > Metazoa > Chordata > Amphibia > Caudata > Ambystomatidae > Ambystoma > Ambystoma mexicanum. The sequence goes on along the minus strand of NC_090935.1, from coordinate 1,243,865,609 downwards.
ACATATGCTCGCGGATTAGCTTCATTGGCACAAGTAATCCTCTACACACAGGTCAACGAAGGACAAGGTCTCAGTTCATGACCCTAGCATGTGGCCTGCAGGCAAGTTACACATTAGTTCGTACACAGAGGTCAAGACGGCCATGTTACATTCGGAATGACACTGTCCACCATTTTAGCTCACAGGGTGACTTTACAGAGAGAACCTAAAATGGCGGATAGACCTAAAATGGCGGTTTACATTAACTATAAGGTCAAGACCTTGTAATCCGGATTTCTTCGCAAGTGGCTTATAAGCAGCTTGGCGTAGGCCAATACACATATATTCATCATAATAGGAGGCACAATATAATTTCCCGTTCGACAGCATGGTGAGCAGCACTTAAAGTGAGCGCATTGCAAGGCGTGCTGCAATGTGAAGCGTGCTTTGGTGCAAAGTGAGATGCGGTCAGAGGTGTACTGCGATAGAAACTGTGTTGCATGCCAAAGTTATCCCTAATGTAGTGCAATGCAAAGTGTGCTTTCAAGCATATTGCGGAGCAAAGCAAGCGGCACTGCAATGCAAACAGTGCTGCTGTGCAAACTCCACTGCAATACAAGCAATGCTGCAGTCAGTGCCATATGCCGCCGCCGGCTGCTGACACGCAGGGCTGTTCGACAGCTCGGTGACCTCTGCAGAGAGGGAGTCTTTGTGTGCGCTCGGGGGTGCAGCGGTGACAAGTGGGGTGTCGCTGGTACCAGCAGATGGACTGCAGATGACCACGGCGTGAATGATGTGTGCGAGGGGACACTGGGATCCCAGAGTCCCATAACTTCTTGGTAGAGGACACTAGAAAGATGGACTTTCTCTACCTTGATCATATCTTAATCCCTTTTCAGAGGTAGACCTACTCACTCTTCAACTTGCAACTATTAACTGTGTGGTGTGTGACATATGAATGATTCATATTATTTGCACAATGGGTACTTCTTAGATCGGTGGAGCCTCTTCTCCGTCCATTTTAGAAAGTTAGTTCCCCAATGCCCTGGTCAGGGGAGAAATGGGCAAATGAGGGGCTGACTCAGAGAGGGCCCTCTGCCATGCATAGAAGGGGACTCTGAAGCGCATATGTGTTAGAAGAGAAAGCTAGCACCTAGAATGGGGAGAGAAAAGCAAGTGCCCCGCGTGCCAAGATGGTGCATTCAACATTCAGCATTACGCTTTGCATATTTAGCCTGCATATTGAGCATATTGTGAACATTAGCCTGTGTCACACCCACTCTGCAGGACTCTCAAACCTAGTTGTAGCCTCCACCTTTGTCTGTTGTATGTTAAAACACACTCATTGCAGAACCTAGGCATCTATCCCACTATACAGGACTCTCAATTCTAGGTGTATCCCCCTGCTCTGTCTACTGTATGGGAAACGTAATGTATTGTGAAATCTGGGCCTCTCCCCCATTCTACAGGATTCTCGAATCTAGGCGCTTAGCCAAACTGCAAAGGTCAGATGCAAGACATATAACCCACTAATCAAAAATGCTCAAAATGTCTGCATACTTAACTCATATAAAAACCTACAAAACCACCTATCACACAGCAAGCCACACGCACTTCACCACACCGCAACAACAAGCAAACAACACATAAGCCGCACAAACAGCACACTGGGACTGACATTGATCAAATAATGTCACCAAAACTCAGCGCACTGTGTATACCGAACTGAAGCTGCCAACACGACATCACTTCTCTCTCACTATCCTGCTCCCTCTTCACCTTACTAATCCACCCCACCTTCTCGCTTACAGATCCGCCTAAGCACCTGGGGACCAATTCCGTTGGTGACGGTGTGCAGTACAAATACCTTTAACATTATATAACGGTGCAAACTGGCAACATGGGACAATTGCTGGTGACATCCCTGAGGCTCATGGCTGTTATCAAGTGAAAAGGTTGAAAGGCCCCGACGCTGCCCCTGTTTGCAGGGCTTGTTAGCAAGTGGCTGGCAGTAATATTTCTCCTGCCCATTCTGGTCAGACAAATATTTCCAGCCACTTAAGCACATTGCTTTAGGTAATCAGTTGCTCTTTGTCTGTTTTGTAGACATTGGAATGTGCCTGTAGAGGAAGATAGCAGGCAAGAGGCCTTCACACTGACTTGGACAACAAAGGAAGAGTTACCTGAGAGATAAGAAAAGCCTAGCCCATCTATTAATCTTTTGTGTTTGGTGCCATGGCAGTGCTTTACGAGAATGGAACAATATCTAAAAGGCCTTTTGCAAGCAGGTTGTGTTATCGGGTTGTCACTTGTAGTCTTATATTCAGGGTGGTGCAAATACTCCACGAAAGGTGCTTGCTTCGAGTCATTTGTCTTCTTTGCAAATAAACAACCATTTTGTGTTTCTTGAAACACATAACAGATATGTGTAGTAATTACAGCTTGGAAGATATGTGGTAAGTTGCTGAAATGGCTGGCAAATTCTGGCTTCACTGCTTAACCAAACTGTTTGATCCTGAGTAAATCATTTCACCCAATCCAGCCACACCAGTGTGCTGGCAAGAACAGAAATGTGCATTATTTATCCTTAGGCAGTGTTGGTGGCCTGATGGGCATTACATTGCAGAATTTGCTGCTAACTTGCCACTACCACAATGCCATTTTTATTTTATTATCAAGTTTCATTTAGCTAGTGTCTGGCATAAAACTGTTGCACGCAACTGCCCAAGATGAAGACAGTAGCTACAAGGCACAAGTAGGCACAAGGAGTCACAAAATGCAGTTCCTGTGTGCCATAGGTTTAGAGAAGTGATTTCTGACCTCTTGGGCATCCTGATGATTTTTCTGTTGGTTTTTAGGTGTTTGGGACGGCACTCCCTTTTTAGATCATTTATTTTGATCTTTTATATCATCTCAGTTTTTGCTGACTTGCAATAAACCAGACCACAAATGGATGATTACATGTTACTTGCTGCGCCCATTTGTCTCGCAGATGAGACTTAACGGCACTAGTTGGTAGGTGCTGCATCAGGTCCTAACTGACCTGGGTAGACCAAGAGACCTTCATATGGGCATTTGGTTCTGCAGAATAAGATAACTAATGTCCCCAATTTTTCACAAACTCCTTGTAGCTACTGTCTTCATCTTGGGCAGTTGCGTGCAACAGTTTTATGCCAGACACTAGCTAAATGAAACTTGATAATAAAATAAAAATGACACATGCACAATTGCATCTTTTTTTATGTCTTTTTGACAATTTGATGGACACTGCACTATGCACTACCGACTGCTGGACGACCCAGCTGCACAGAGCCTTGAACTGAAAAATGTTTTCAGAGCTTTTTTATCAGATCTATTTATGTGGTCCATTCATGCAGTGAAGCTTTACATTTTACAGACACTCATTGCACTAATGTATTAATTCAGCGGTGCATAGAAATGCTGTATTCTTGCTAATTGTATGTCTTGGGTTAAAACTAACTTCCGGTGACATTTAAAATAGGAGTACAAAATTGCTAATCAAATAGGTTTATTTGCTAATCAAAAATATTTTAATTAGCAAATTCTGCTAATCAATTTTTGAAAACTAATTTATGCCTTGCTACCGCCTGTGGCGACCATAAGAAAGACTCAGACAAGAAGACATACATTGTTTACAATGCCTTTATTCAACTTAAAGAAAATTACTGCTAACAGGGAAGTTCCCTACCTACCTAACTACATTTTTTGTCCAAAATCCTAAATTCTAAACTGGCCCTTCCACTTAGAAAAATAACTAAAAATGGGAAAATTGGTAATATAGGTTGCCCCAGTGTTCTTTACTCTGTCTTATAGTAGTGGTTCCCGACATTTCTCATAGTTTCATGTTTCTTTATCAGGAGATAGAAACAGGTTTGTCCTCAGATATAATTATCCTAAATTCTCAAGTTCCACAGAAAGTCAATTCTCTCAAAGTTTGTAAATCTGGGCCCGTTTCATTACTCTTCACCCATTCATTACACAGGCTTCTCCCCACAAGAGTCCAGTCTTGCTTGACTCTACTTTTCCCTTGAGATGATTCTTGTGTTGCTTTATAGGGCCCTCCTGGGTTCCTTGACTGTCTTTTTCCCCGATTCTTGCTCAATCCATAGGGGTATGCATTTCTCCTCCCAGGGTATGTTTCGCCTGGTTTCTTCGTGCGCCTTTGAGCCATTGGGCTGATTACAAGGCTCAGGTATTCAGGGTTCCTGTAATCTCTCTTATAAGTGTTTGAATCTCCTTCTGGGCTGTGTTGCCCCATACAGTTGTGTACTCTTCATTATTTCTACCATTGACTAGGTTTGGTCTCATTGCCCCACTCGACTGGCAGGAACCTGTGTACCTTCTTTATAGCAGGCCCTGCTCCTGTAAAGTGGCTCCAGTCCTCTCAGGTATGCCAGCAGAAGTGTTTCCTCGCTCACTGCCTTGTTCCTCTGTCTCTCCTTTCTCGTGGTGAGAGAAGGGGACTTTTTACCCTGTCGCTTGCTGGGTTCGGCTTTGTTTCTTGGGCTGCAAGCCCAGCATGTTCCTTGGGTGGTCCATCTGGGTCGGCTCCATTCAAACTTGCCCACTCTGCACAGCCCTGTCCCTCATCAGCCAAGTTTCTCCCCCTCTCTGGCTTCTCTGTCAGAGTCTTTCTGGGTCTCTATCTGGACCTGCTTCTGGGTCCTTCTCTGCACTATGGCTGGCCTGGTAGGCAGCATGGCTCCACCTCCAAATAAAATCGGTATGCCAGAGGTTCGCCCCTGCGTATCATCTCCCCTACATTCAAGTGAGTAAGTCCTTTTATCTTTGGCATCAGATACAAAAGGGGTGTGTTGATTGTCCAGCCCATTGAAACACCAGCATTGTCTGAGACAACTCTTTACATGTATTTACTACATTATGTGTAGTTCCACAACTGGCAGACATATCCACCTTTGGCATTCCCATTGCTTAATTTATGAGGGTATTTGCCATGGATCGGCCCTGGCACTTTTTTCTGAGCCCTGGCACTTATTGTCACAGACTCAGATTGATTATGAAGTAATGATAGGCCAGAGCATCCATTAACCCCAATGAGCAGGTGTGAGCTGTAGTTTAACCTCAAATGTGTCCACAATGTCCGTGGTGGGGAACTGCCTCCATGCAGTGTCACAAGTGTGCTAGAAATTATTTGCGCCCTGGCACTTATTTTCTTACAAATTAAACACTGAACATTCAATTCCCATGTATGCAGTTAGAATCTCAGTGTTAGGAAATTCCTTACAAGAATGGGAGATCTTGACAACTGGTGGGGAGACACTTACAGCATGGTCCCGCTTTCTCAAACCCCTAGGGAGGGTTTTTGTTAGTGGGCTAATCTCCATAGCCTCAAAGGGGGTGGCTCACCCCAGGGAAGAATGGACGAAGCCTCCAGATTCATCACACACCTATAAAGGCACAGGGAGTACACCATGAAATTCAATTGCTGGTCTGAAAAAAATCAGTATTGTTATTACAATTTTCAGCCATTTGACTAACGATAAGATTTTTTAAGTCCATTGAACAATGTTTGGAATCGACTGCCATGCCAATCATTATTGTCAACTGATATTTGAGTGGGATCATCTTTGAACTCTACTTATGGAAGCAGATGTAAAGAATGTATTTGTTGCTAAAGAGTATTATTTAAATTGACAACTGCTTCTTCATTAAACCAGGTTATCCTTTTCTGATTGGTTATTTCCAGGAATATGGTTATTTCCAGGAATAATAACTTCTGCTTTGATCTTGACTTCTGGCTCACGTGGTAGCAATTGTGCAGGCTGAAATGTTTTCTCGAGATAATTGAAATTCCTTGTGATTCCTCTGATTATGGACCAAACTTTGTTGTTAATGAAATCAAAATAATTTAATTACCAATATACAAATCTGAAATAACATCACTTTCAACCCAGCAAGAAGGATTTATTATTTTGGTTCCAATTGTGCTCTTCAACTTACGCCTCAGTCATTTCAAATATATGGCTTTAATATCTGATCACCATTTATCTAATATATTCAATGGGGAATATTCTCACATTTTTGTAATTGTCTCAGTAGTTTTTCACTGATAAAACCTTGTTCCAGAGTGAAACAGACTTTTGAGAGAACCAGATCCTTACCTCCATTAATTTTAATGGGTTAGGACGAAATTACCTAACCCGAAATGACCAAAGTCATCAAAAGACCTAAAACACACACCACGAAAAGTTCTAACTACCAAAAGTTTTAACTCTTCGTGGTGTGGGTTTAGGTCTATTGGTGGGGTCGGTCTGACATTTTTTGTATTTTTTAAAAGGCTGCAGGGGTGTCCCCAGCAACAACCCACTCACTAGACTGTACAGTTAGTGAGCAAGGGTTGCGGGGAACACCCCCGCAGCACAACCGACAGAAAATAAAACAACAACACCCCGCTCACTATAGCACACATTATAGTGAGCTTGGGTTGCGGGGGAATCCCCTACAGCTGCCCGAAAAAGAAAAAAAAAATGAAAAGGACTATGTGGCGCTGGTTCCCGATCACGGAAGTGAAAGGGAACCGCTGCCACAGGGACACAGTGCGAGGGAAAGGTAAGTAGGGTGGTACGGGTATGTTGGGGGTGTGGGTGGGGGAGTGTTGTGGGTGTGGGTGGCAGTGTATGTTTGTATGGTTTTGTAATGGATGTTTGTTCACATGGGAAATGTACAAACATTTTGTAGTGCATACATTTCCCATGCGAACATTTCTGTCTCGGGTTATTCCGCTGCGGAAAACTCACTTAGATCCATTTCAATGGAGAAGGATATGAGCTCACATTTCCTTCGTTTAGTAGCTAGGCTGCTTATTTTATCTCTTGAGGTATCCACCGTTGATCTAGCCCTTCGCTGAAGGTCATCTGTGGATAGAACTTTAATGAGGTTCCATCCAACATTGAGAACCACTCATTATTTGGTGGAAGATTGATTTTTAAAGGTTCAGTGGAAGTCCCCTCACTATCATATTGTTCCTTCACATATAGGATAGTGATGTCAGAGACATGAGTATCTTGGAAATTTATTTCCACTCGATTCAAGATGCTTTTCAATCAGCTGGTAATTACCGTTCAAATTGATAAAACAAAAACTTTTTTAATTGGATCGGTGATGGGTTTAATTCCAGAGTACCAGGCTTACACAATCTGTCACAGGGGAAAGCCTTCAAACTAAGTATTCTGCCGTAAGATCGATGTTCCCTGAGGAGCCCTGACAATCACCAGATGGATGAGTTGATGTTGCCCTATTTTCATTTCCAATTCGGTAACCAAGGACATAATTTGGAGATCGCCAGACGTAGCCGCTGCTACCACTGTCTCTCCCTTTGCTACCCCTGGCACTGCCCGTGCGACCCCCGGCTCAGAGGTCGCAGCATCATTAGCGGAGACCTGTGGTTTCTGCAAAGGGCTGTGATGCATTAATGTGCCACAGACCTTTTCCACTGGAGCAGGAAGCAGACCTGTATTCCCTCCTTCCAGTAGCTTTGGGCCTTTTTGATGACTCTCTGGCCATGATAAAGGTTTCTGGCATAGCAGCACCAACTGATATCTGCTCATTGACCCTGTCAAAGCCTGTCAGAACATTGTAAACCACTAAATGTAAACATTTTGCAAATGGGGCTTGGTATTTAAAATAGGACACGCGTATTGGTGAATTTTATATGTGAAAAATGATACCACCCTTCCAGGGGCAGCACAGTCAAAAATCCTCAGTGAAGATTCTAGCGTATGATGTCCATGCAATCTCATGGGAGGATTGAACTTGAATACAATGACATTATTGGATAATTTGATGCTGCGCTCGGTACATAATGGCAACACTTGGGCATGTGAGGTTGAACAATGTTTGTTTGTTTTGTTTGTCTGTTTATTTATTTGTAGGGCGCACCAAACCCTTAGGTAGCTGGGCGCACAACGCTACAAGAAAACTTACAGCTTAGTTACAGGTATACATATAGAAAGAGAAATAGTTACAGATATCCGTACAGATAAAGAAACAGTTACAAATGTAGTCAGGTACAGAGAATACAAGTGCTAGGTGGTGAGGTGGTGGCATATATATAAGACACATCGTGCCATTTGATACGTCTAGTGGTCAATGAGTCGTAACCAGGTGCGGGTGTTGCGCCTAAAACTAAAGTAAGACTGATCCCTTCTGATCTCTACTGGGAGTGCATTCCATTGTTGGGCTGCTTTTACTGGGAAGCTGTTGCCTCCTGTTTTTTTGAGTCTGAATCTGGGTATTTGGAGACAGAAGGAGTTGGGAGTCGTGGTGGGTCGTGTGGATGTTTTTCTCATTATTCTTTCCTGTAAATAAGGAGGGGCATGTATATTGTGACTGCACCTATCATGAGAGGCTGCACTGGCAGAAGTTGGCAGTAACTGTCCAGGAGTCGTAACTTGCATGTGAAGGCAGTGCTCTTTCTGAACTCGACAGTTTCCTATTTACAAGGGGTGCCTCATGAATCACCAAGCAGATAACATGAACATGTGTTTGGTGGGTGTGCTCTGAGATACCAAGGCTGCATTGCTGGCAGTCAACAAGTTAATAGGCACTTAGTAGCTAAAATAGCCTTTTGGATGATGTAATAACATGTGGTGTTACTAATCTTACAAATGTACTCACTTGTATAACACCGGGGATGCTACAGTCCCTGATGTTATTGAGGGGCAATGTTTGTGACATCATATCCTGTGATATCATAGGGTCAAATGATTATGTGGTGCCACTTCTTATGACATAACCAGGCATTTTATATCCCTGAACTTTCAGTGAATCGATATCCCTTTCGGTAACTCCATCTGCTGGAATCTACTGAAATCTCCTTTCCATCAAAATTGGAGGGGTTTGAGGGAAATACAATGAGCCTCATCACGAGTTGGGCGGTAACACCGGCGGTATTACTGCCAGTGCTATTAGCCCTACTGCCAAACCCCCCGGCGCTATTAGCACCGGATCACGGGTTTGGTAGAACGGTTAGTGCCCATTCCCCATTGGGCCCATTCAGGAATTCCTCATTCCCCATTAGGCCCAATGGGGAAAATTTGCACTATTACCATCGGCGGATTTCCCGCCGGCGGTAATAGCGCCGAAAACTGCAAATTTCCCACGGATCTCCCCCCAGCTTAGAGCTGGGGGTAAATCCACCCAAGCCATGATCTGGCGGACCATTAAATGTGGCGGTAATAGCGCTACCACCACATTTAAGTGTTACTGCCAAACTCGTGATGAGGCCCAATGTCTTTTTTAACTTCCTTGATTCAAAGTGTTGATTACTTCCCAAGGGATTAAGGTTGCCTGAGAGCATGTTGTTTGAGCAGTCTCTCCTTATGTGTTCATGCACGTTCCACTTTCATCTAGTCTGTCCTCCATCAACTTGCAGTGGAAAAAAAGATCAGCTGAAAGGCTCACAAGCATATGTCTCTTTTCTGTTGGAGGAAATCAAGTATAGCTTTTGGACTCTGTTCGTCATAAATATTGACTACTACTTTCTCCACTATTTCCTTCATTTTGTCTTTCCATAACTCAAGACCCTGCATAGTCCATTGCACATGCAGGAATTATTTGGACAGTACATGATCATGGGTCATTTATGTTTAAATAACTACTTACTTGGAAATTGTACACTGGATATTTGATCACAAATTACAATAAATGATTACTGATCAATAATCAAATAAACAATGTGGGAGAAAAGGGGGCTCTAGAATAGAACACTCCTGGGCTGAGCTCGGTATTAGGTCTGATGGTCCAGTATTGGTCTGTGCAAGCTCACAGGTGGGGAAAGATGACCCCAACACCTTTTGTATTGGAGTAGTCGGAATTCCTGGTTACCTTGCAGCAAGTTAGTCTCATTGAATCTTGTGACTACAAAGATTTTCACACTAAATGCGGAGTATGAAGGTGTTTTTCTTTAATATTCATTAAGTAGACACATGGGGCCTCATCACGAGTTGGCCGGTAATGCCGGCGGTATGACCGCTAGCGCTATTAGCCCTACTGCCAAACCCCCAGCGCTATTAGCGCCGGATCATGGGTTTGGCAGAATGGTTAGTGCCCATTCCTCATTGGGCCCATTCGGGAATTTCCCATTCCCCATTGGGCCCAATGGGGAATTTTCACGCTATTACAGCAGGCGGATTTCCCGTCGGCTGTATTAGCGCCGAAAATAAGCAAAATTGGGGCGGTTTTGCCCCCAGTTTAGAGCTGGGGGGAAATCCGCCAAGGCTGTGATTTGGCAGACCCTTCAATGCGGCGGTCATAGTGTTGCCGCCACATTTAAGGGTTACCGCCAAACTTGTGATGAGGCCCATGGTCTAAAGAGTGGTCAGCCGACACGTGTTTCAAACCCGAAGGTTCCTTCTCAAGGCTGATATATATGAAATAGTACATAGAGCATGGATGAACATTCGGCATATAGTTGAAGTGTCACAACTTTTATCATTCATCGAGCATGTGTAGGTGAGAAAGTGAAATCGTGAAAAAGCAATTTAAAAATCAATTAGAGCAAGGTGATTATTGTTGTTATCGTCATTAGGTTTGTGTGAAAGCAGAGTGTCAACAAGGTTTTCATGGTCATGGTTAATTTATAAAATGACATTCATGGAGAAACAAAAAGAGGGTCGGAGAGAGGTGGAAGAGAAGAAAACAAATTAGTTAGGTTCGGAGAAGATATGCAGTTAATGAATTGGCTCGGATAATTCCGCTCTTAACAATGAGGTAATGTAGATCGTGGAGTGTGGAAAGATTCTGGTATCATAAAGAGTTGTGTGGCAGGATGTTCAATTGTTGACCTCATGGGATTTCAAGGCTGAGAAAAATAAGAGTGGTCAAGTTCCTAGTTCTGTAACTGGTGTACCAAGGTGAGTGCCCAGTAACAGTCTGTAATGTCAAGGGTTTATAGGGTGACCAGACATTCCGGTTTTCCCTGGACAGTCCGGGGAAATCACCCTCCGTCCCAGGGTCCAGGGAGTTTTTTCATTTTAGAAACTGCGTCCGGGGTTTGCAGGGATGGGTGGCTACGGTCATTAAAATTGTAATTTTTTTGTCACAACACTGTCAAAATTCTGATGTTGGAGGATTGGCTCGAACCCCCAACCTTTCAGGTACAAATCACAACCCTTACAGACTGTGCCACAAAGACTGGCCTGGAACTGATTGTACAGCAAGCTATGTTAAATCAATTAGAGCAAGCGCCTGTTTTGCATTAGCATGGCAATATTCGTAGACAAAAGTGCACAAATGAGATCATATACAGTTTATAGAAAGGAGAAGTGCTGGAAATATGATTGGGTGGTGGTTGTGGGGGCGTTTTGGGGGAGAGGCGGTAATTAGTGGGCTGTGATGGGGTAGTGCCTCTTTTATGTTTTTGGTCATCCCGGGTTTTCTTTTTGGAAATCTGGTCACCCTAAGCGTTTAGCCGTTGAGCGAGGGCCGTGTTGGAGGAGCCCTGTAAGTCTTGTGGTATAAATTGGGGTAGAAAACTCTATTTGGGAGATAGAAAAATAATTTATAGCATGCGTGGTGCGTGATGGACTTCATTTGCAGAAGGGTGTTGGAGTGAGTAAGGGATGCGTTGTTTAAGTGGAGCTCAGTGCAGTTCTAGCTCAGGTTGCCAAGCTAGAGGTGCCGCATATGTGGGTAATTCTACTGCATGTGAGGAGCATTGTCATGCAACGGAAGGGGGAGTTTATGGTGTGTGAAATATAGATTGCGCCGTCACAAGTATATCGAGTTGGCCGCATAAGTCCGGGTAAGGGCCGAAAAATGCAGTGGTTCCATTAACAGAAGTCTGTGTGCAAATGTGAAATCTAAATGGGCAGTAAAGTTGTGAATCTTGGGAGAACTGCATTGCTAAAGTGCCGAAAAACAAATTGCGTGTTATGGAAAGAGGCGAGTGCAAAGGTGGCCATTCAAAGGTGTAAGAGAAATTGTCTAAATCCTAGGATGCGTGTTTGGCAGAATGGGACTAATTGTGATGTTTTAAACTTGTCAGGACTCGGATGTTTGTTCAAAAAGAATTTTAGTCAGCAGCGCGTCGCAGCGTAGGAAAAGAAAATGCATGACCGTTCGTTTTCACTCACATGCCTGGACTTCCGTTATTACGTCAGTTACAGGGTTTTGTTTATTTTTCCTTTTCTCGTATATGTCATACCAGTGTCACGTGACCGGCCATTCCCCGGCACGTGACACCACATTCCTCTCCAACTTTTTTTTTTTTTTTTCAAGAGAGAAAAAAAAACACATAGATAAATAGATAAATAATTAAATAAATAAATATATAAATAACTTTCAAACAGTATATGTTAAACATGGTTAGTGGATTCTAGTCTCTCAAGTCTATCTGGATAGGTTCACTCGCCGGTAGATTCCATCTACCACATATCCTTGCAAACGGGACGATGGTTTTGGTTTTCCCCTTTTGTAGTATCTGAGATTGCATCTTTCTGGAATGTCCTCAGGTGGGCTCTCAGAAATAACTGCTCTGTCCTGCAGACTAGGAGTTTTCGACTTTCTAAGTGTCTCATTAGTTCTTGGCGTCGAATGGCTCTCTAGCTGGTACGGTGATTGACTGAGTGACCAGTGTGACGGTCCCGATTCTTCTCTTGTGATTTCCTGACTTTCCGGCCGGTACAGTGACTGATTGAGTGGTCGATGTGACAATTCGGGTTCTTCTCCTATAACTTCTTGGCTTTCCTCCCACAATTTAGTAGGTACTTTCTTGAAATGTGAGATATTTCTGTTACAGTTTCATTTCCTCGTGTGGCGGTAACCATACTGTGTTTTGCCGCACTCACTGTCCAAGGCTGATACTCGAAGTTAAGAGACATCTTCTTGGGGGTGGCACTTTTTTTGACAATGACCGTGTCTCCAGGTATTAGCTCTCGGTGGCTGGCTCGCCGGGAGACACTCTCTCGTTCATTCCGTTTCCTTCTTTTGGCCTCAATAGCTGGAATATCTGGTTCAGGTGCTATCCATCGAGGGTGTATTGGGAGCTCAGCTTGTATGGGTACTCCAAACATGAGTGCGGCTGGGCTGATTCCTGTCGAGGAATGTGGAGTCTGTCTGTGAGTTCTCAAGAATCGATACACTGCTTTCAATCATGAATGTTTTGTTTCTTTGGCGATTCGGATGACTTTGTTGAGTGATCCCATAAACCGTTCAGCATCAGCATTCGCTTGTGACCATCCAGGTGTGATTCGTTTGTGCTGCACATTGAGATCTCGAAAAAATTGACGTAGTTCTTGACTAGTGAAAGGTGGTCCATCGTCACTTTTAATTTCTGATGGGATCCCATGTATTGCAAAGATTTTCTCTAGTGCTAAAATCAGGGTCTCAGCATCCATGGATTTCACATGCTTCACTTCTGGGTATCTACTAAATTTGTCTATCAAGACAAAAAGATAACCTTCTCCAGCAATGGTGCAAAAGTCTGTACTAATAGCTTCCCATCGTTTAGTACTTCTTGAGGCGTTTTGAATGGGCTCTGGGTTCTCTGTTCTCTGTGTAGCTTGGCATGCTGCACAAGTTTTCAACAGTTCCATCACTCGTTGTTGCATGTTAGCCATCCACATCCTGGATTTTAAATATGCCATTGTTTTCACAACACCTTGATGCCCACTATGCACTAGTCTGAGAGCTCTGTCTTCTAACGAACTGGGTAGCACAATGCGATGGCCTTTTAATATCACTCCTTCAGGAGCTACAGTAAGTTCATGATGGATTCCGAAGAGAGATTGAAGTTTGACTTGTGCTGATGCCATGCGCTGAGCCATAGATGCAAGGAAGTTTTTCCAATTTCCTGACTGGATGGCTGTTATGGTATGATTTAGAATGGAGTCTGTCTCAGTTTCATTAGCAATCTCTTGCAATGCCAATGCTCGTGGACGGGCACAAGCTACCACATGGCATACATGTTCTTCTGTCTCTCTTGCGTGGTGTTCCTCTTCTTCTGTGGCAGGTCGTGGGTGGCGTGATAGATAATCAGCTGGATTATCTTTTCCTGGTCTGTATTCTACATCTATGCTGTATGGCTGTAGTTGAAGCATCCATTTCTCAATGCGTGCTGGTGGATGCGGTGACAAACCTTTAAATATTGGTATGAGCGGTTTGTGATCTGAAAACACTTTTGTTTGTTTGTCTAGAAGGTAAACTTCGAAGTGTCTGCATCCCCACAATATTACTAAGGCTTCTTTCTCTATGTGTGCATAATTCTTTTCTGTTTTCGTCAGAGCACGACTGGCAAAAGCAATTGGGCAAACGTTTGCATCCTTGTCAGTCTGGGTAAGCACAGCTCCTAGGCCAACTGGGCTGGCATCATCTAGAAGTTCAGTATGCTTCTTGATGTCAAAGAAAGCCATTGTTGTGGATGCAGACAATGTATCCTTAATTTGCTGGAATGCCTGTTGATGAGTATGTAACCACTCCCATTTTTGATCCTTCTTTGTTAAATCACGAAGAGGACTTGCTATGGTGGCTAGATCTGGAATAAATATTGCGCAATACGTCGCCATTCCCATAAAACTTCTTACTTCAGTAACTGAAGTGGGTGGCTTGGTGGTTTTTATATCATTGACTTTGGCAGGATCTGGTGATACCACTTTTGCATTAAAAATATAACCAAAAAAACTTAACTCTTCTTTTCCAAATTCACATTTTTCAGCATTTAGAGTTAATCCAGATTCTTCCAACCTGCTTAGAACTGCTGCCAGGCGTTTAAGGTGTTCACCTTCATTGGACGCATACACAATGATGTCATCACTAATGTTCATCGTCCCCTCCAGACCAGTAAGAACTTTTCTAATTTCATGTTGAAATACCTCTGCCGCTGATGATATTCCAAAATGTAGCCTTTTGTAGTGCCGCAATCCGAGGTGGGAGGAGAATGTAGTGATATATCTTGACTCCTTAGCTAACTTAAGCTGGTGGTATCCAGATCTGAGGTCAAGTTTACTGAAAATGGTTGCTCCCGTTAGGTCAACAATAAGTTCATCTATGGTCGTCGTGATGTGGCGTTCCCTTTCAATGGCTGTGTTTGGAAGTCGCATATCAATGCAGATTCGTACTGCGTTCGGTTGTTTTGGTTTTCTTGTGACCACCATGGGGGATAGCCATGGGGTTGGTCCTGATGTTTTCTCTATGATGCCTGCTGCTTCTAGTTTATCCAATTCTTCTTTTACAGCTTCTCTCATATGAAATGGCACTCTGAGATGACGCACTGCTTTTGGTTCGATGGTGGGGTCAATGTGGAGCTTAATTGTTTTGCCTTTTAAGCATCCTATACCTTGGAATACTATGTGGTGTCGTTTTAACAGTTCATCAATTTCTCTGCACTGAATGTTGAAAGCAAAATGGATTAATTTAAGCTTCTCTGCAGTTTTACAACTTAACAATGTTTCACAGCCAGCGTCCACCACATAAACTCGTGCTCGGCAAGCTGTTTTATTATGGGCAAAATCAGATTTGAAAGATCCTTGAACTGGTAAAGGTTTCTTGCAGCCATATGCATATAACTTGACCTTCTTGTTTTGGAGTCTGGGTTTCAGGTCCAACTTGTTGAATGCTGACACAGGCATTACATTGATGGTTGCTCCCGTGTCTATGACTACACATAGCGGTTCTCCGTCAGAGATGACAGTGCAGGAGGGCCTTTTCCGTCTTCTAGATCGTTGTGGTTCTACGGCTGAGATAAGGTGCACATGATGTACTAATTTATTAGATTTTCTCCATCTGTCATGTCCATCTCTATAAGGTGACGCACCATCTTCACTGTCATCACTTTCGCTGGTGCTTGGTGATCGCTGTGAGCAATCTATTGCTCTCTCTCTCCCTCTTCTTCTTGGTTGGCGAGTTGTTTCTCTGGGCCCGAACTTCTTCTGGCGTTACTGATGTTGCCACAGTGTTTTTTCTCGATCACCTTTATTTGGTGGATTTAAACACACAGCTGCATAGTGATTGAGTCGGTTACATTTTTGGCACGTCGATCCCCAGGCTGGGAAAGTTTCTCCTTTGTGCCATGGGCCTCTACACCATTTGCAGGCCCTGTTTTTCCTTTGGAGCGTACGTGTTTTGTAATTTCTCTTTTTCCACTCATTCTGTTCTCGGTTACTTTGGTTTCTCGATATGGCAGCAACGTCTTCTGTTGGTTTTGGGTTGTCAAATGGGAGTTTCTGTATTGCTGCTTCCATAACTGCCACTTCATCTTCTGTTTGTTCACGCAAACGGGCCATTTCTAAGATTCGGGCCAAACTTATGTTTCTTTCAGATAGGATAGCTCTCCTCAGTTTTTCAGATGAAATTCCATTTATTATTTGAAGAAGGATAGCAAATTCTTCATTTAGAAAATCACAACCAACAACCATTTCACGTAAATGTGCATGAAATTTGTCAACTGTCTCTTTTTCACGTTGTCTCGCCATACAGAAATGAAAACATTCATAATCTGGATTAAGTTCAGGCTTAAACATATTAGTGAGAACATTCTTTGCGATATCGTAGTTATTTTTATCTCTGCGGTCCTGGCTTGTGTTAAACAAACGTAATGCTGCTGCACCAATGTTGAGTAGAAGAAATGTGCGTTTTTTCTTTGGTAAAGTGATTTCTCTTGCATCTTAATGCATTTCAAACTGTTGTAACCAGATTTCCCATTGAATAGCTTCACCTGTGGTGAATGGGTCAAACGGTGGCATGAGAGTAGTCAGTGCAGGGTCTGGGTGCTCCGAGGTACCATCCCTTCTTGTTGATAAGCTTGTGTTGGTCCTCGCAGGGCTTGTTTCAGTGCTGGACATGACAGTCACTATAATGTTTCACAAAGGTAGTCTGAACTTCAAATAAAACTCTTCAAAATTGTCCAAAACCAGTAATGAAAACAGTGCGCACCTCTGGCTGGTTTATTTTTATGTATTAACATGCAGGATTGGCATTGACAGTGTAACTGCAGTATCTTTATTCAGTGCTAGCTGACATTCTTATTGATTTCTGATGTCTGCCTCTTTCTTTTATTTTTTTATTTTTTATTTTAATGAAATTTAAAAGAAAATGGCTTCTCTTTACTTCGTCTGCCTTTACAGTCTCAATATGTTGAAAATAAAGCACTGTTTTCCTCAGATTGTATAAATAACACTGTTGGGGCACTCTTATAAAATCCTGTTTATGTGCACGTTTCAGCCGTTCATTATTTATTTCATTAACAGAACGTTCGGCGCATGAAAAACAGAGTTCTTCTCATGCACGCAATTATATATGTCAGTCAAAAAGCCCCTCACCTCATACTACGTCGCTGCGTAGATACTGCTGTTTCCACCTTTTTTTTTTCTTTTAACACCTTGGATTCATATCTTTCCCCTCGTCGCCAGTGTGATGTTTTAAACTTGTCAGAACTCGGATGTTTGTTCAAAAAGAATTTTAGTCAGCAGCGCGTCGCAACGCAGGAAAAGAAAATGCATGACCGTTCGTTTTCACTCACACGTCAGTTCCGGAGTTTTGTTTATTTTTCTTTTCTCGTATGTGTCGTACCAGTGTCACGTGACCGGCCATTCCCCGGCACGTGACACCACACTAATGTAGGGCAGATCTACAGTCTAGTAGTTTAAAGATTAAGGGTTGAGGAGTTTACCTTTTGCTGGACGTTCGCTGATGTAGCAGCAAACAAGTGAGGATCTGCGCACTGGCATGGGGATAGGTGTCTTATTCAAGTGCCCGAGTCATTAATGTTGCAAGTACGCATGTGCAAGGAATCTAATGGTGGTTTCTTGAACTGCGTATTGCGCATGTTCAGAGGCAGTGTTTCAATCCTTATGGCAAAATGAATGAAATGGAGCTGTAAAGCTGCACAAACACATAGTTGCCGATATGTTGGGATTAAGTGGGAATATTCCTGTGAAGTATAGTTGTCGCTAGTTAATAGTTGAAAAAGGTCTATATGTATGGGGTGAAACGGGGCCCGAGTGATCCAGGTGTGAGTCCAGGGAGTGAAAAACCGTCTATGGGGACAAGAGTAGTGTCTGTCGGCCGATGGCAAGGTACAAAATATGTAGCTGTTTAGCTGTACGAATTGAAGTAACGAAGTGTGGGGTTAGTAGGGGAAAAATGTATAAGTGGGAATAATGTGCTAATTTATATGTCAGTTAGGCATGGGTATCCAATGGTATTGTACAAGGAGTGGAAGCTGTCTAGCTGTAAAGTTTCGAGTAAGGATGTATTGAAATGGTAAGGGAGTGGTGAATAGTGGAAGTGGGGTGGCAACTTGATGGCTAGTTAGCTGTGAGAAACCTGAGGTTGAGAATACTATGCGGCCCGGGCGGTCCAGGGTTTGGGGGTCCCTAATTGGGAGTGAAGGTAAAGGGCATGTGGTGCCCAGAAGTAAGGGGGGCATGCCAGTGGTGGGGGTGGAGGGACAAGGGACTAAGTCAAGGATCTGTAATATCAATGGTTCTTGATAGGAACGCGAGGGAATGGTACCAATTGAAGTTGAGTTAGAGGGCTAATACCATTGGAGTACTGATGGTGACTAGTGTGCCACGAATTGGACATGGAGACGCCCTTGCTCAGATGGTAGTTAACAAGGCGAATGATAGGTGCTGACAGGGCAGAAAGAAGTTGCCGGAAGGATTAGCTTGGAAGGAAGAGGTAGAGCAGAGAGAGGAAGTTATAACTCATCTTTAAAGGAAAACATTGAAATCGTGATCAGAGTTTAAGCCATTTTTGGTACATCTGAAATGACAAATTAGTTTTGCTTCCTCCTGGCATAGTTTGCGTTCCCTGTTGCTGCCTCTTGGTCCACATTTGATCATATGTAGTTCAATGAATCTGATCTGCCGTTTGTCATCCATCTGGTGGTGCTTCTGCCAGTGGTTAGCTGGAAGTAGTTTAGGATCTTGGGAATGTATACTGTTCAGGTGTTCTCTTATTCTTAAACAGATTTCACTAATAGTGCTGCCAATGTATATTTTTTCACATACGCATACTATGGCGTATATTGCATGTTTGGATCTTCAGTTGATATGTTCCATTATTTTGTATGCCTGGCAGTTTAGGATTGTTGAGGTTGATGTTTTTTCCGCGTAGGCACACATTGAGCATGTGCCACATTTTGTAAAGCCTATTGGAGTCCTTCTTGTCAGCCAATTGGATGTGGTTGTTTTTAGTTGAGGCATGAAGGACGGGCTCAGGACATTACGGAGGGTGTGTGCCCTACTGAACGAAATGCTTGGATATGTTTTAAGGTTCGAGTTGATATCTGGGTCAAGCAATAAAAGTGACAAGTGTTTCCTCAGAATCTTTTGTATCTTGTAGCTGTCTACGTTGTACCATGTTACAAATCTAATGGTGTCTTCTTTGGTTTCTCTTTGTTTGGCCTGTGGGGTAATGTTTCTATGGGCATGGCTAAGGTTTTCATTTTTGCTTTTGCGATGTTCTGTGCTTTATAACCTCTATTTGTGAAGCGATTGTCCAGTAGCATGCATTCATCTTCATAGGTTTCCATTGTGTTGCAGTTCCTCTTAGCTCTTATATATTCGCCTTGCAGTATGTTGTCGATTACCGTGCTTCCATGGCAGCTACTCACGTGAAGAATTGAGTTGGCTTCTGTTGGTTTGCGGTAAGTTTTTGTTGAGATCTGGTTGTCAGTGATGGTAATGGTTACTGGGCACTCACCTTGGTACACCAGTTACAGAACTAGGAACTTGACCTCACTCTAATTTTTCTCAGCCTTAAAATCCCTTGAGGTCAACAATTGAACATCCTGCCACACGGCTGTTTATAATACCAGAATCTTTCCACACTCCACGATCTACATTATCTCATTGGTAAGAGTGGAACTCTCCCAGCCAATTTATTAACTGCATACCTTTCCTGAACCTAAGTAATTTGTTTTCTTCTCTATTTCTTCTCTTCCACCTCTCTCCGACCCTCTTTTAGTTTCTACATGAATGTAATTTTATAATTGAACCATGACCATGAAAATCCTGTTGACACTCTGCTTTCACACAAACCTAATGACCATAACAACAATAATCACCTTGCTCTAATTGATTTTTTATTTGCTTTCTCACGATTTCACTTTGTCACCTACACATGCTCGATGAATAATAAATGTCACCACACTTCAACTATGTGCCGATTGTTCATCCATGCTGTATGTACTATTTCATATATATCAGCCTTGAGAAGGAACCTTCGGGTTCGAAACACGTGTCAGCTGACCACATTTTAGACCATGTGTCTACTTTATGAATATTAAAGAAACACACCTTCATAAAAAAATTAAAAGAAAGGCTGACCACTTTTTAAACCATGTGTCTACTTTATGAATATTAAAGAAACACACCATCATACTCCGCATTCAGCGTGAACATCTTTGTAATCACAAGATTCATTGAGACTAACTTGCTGCAAGGTAACCAAGAATTCCGACTACCCAAATAATCAAAGGGCCTCATTCCAAGTTGAGCGGTAAGGGATACCGGGCACCGGTAAGGAGACCGGTGCCGGTAAACCCTTACTGCCCTACTATGAGGTCCTGTAGCGTGGGCCACACTTGGAAATGTGAACACCAGCCTGCGCAGCATCCAGATAGGGCTGCGAATGACAGATTGCCCACACCTGAACAGATTTCTAGACGCTAGCTTGCGCCATATCTGGACGGGACTGTGAATGTTGGCTTGCCCACGCCCAGATAGAATTCTAAACATTGGCCCGCGCCGCATCCAGATAGAGTTGTGGGGGTCAACTGGTGCCACACTGGGACAGAACTGCAAATGCTAGCATGCCAAAGTCAGGTAACGCACTGACCAATATAAGCTCAAACTCTGCATACTTATCTCACTCAAACTCACACAACCATCTCTCGCACAACAAGCCGCACGCACTTCACAACACTGCAACAACACATAAACCGGACCAACAGCACACGCAGCCTATCACAGACCTGATACCCGCACCAAAGCTCAGCATCTGGTGTATACCGAGTTGAAGCTGCCAACAGAACACCACTCCTCTCACTATCCTACTCCCTCTTCACCTTACTAACCCACCCCCACCTTATCATTTACAGATCCGCCAGAGCGCCTGGGGACCAATTCCGTTGGTGACGGTGCGCGGTAAAAATACCTTTAACATTTAACATTTAACATCTTGGCATGAGTCCCATCTGCCAATGAAATCTATCTAAGAAGTGTATATTTACTTCTAGAGTTGGTTCTTTAATTAAAGAGTAATATGCGTACTCTAATACACCCTCCTCCTCCTGCACAATCTGGGACAAAAAACAGGTTGTTTTAATCATGGTATTTTGTTATATTAATAAAAGAAATCAAGTAAATGCAGGTGGTCCCTAACTTCCTAGGCAGGGAAAGTTTTGACTACACTGA
The DNA here is from genome assembly GCF_040938575.1 of Ambystoma mexicanum. NCBI lineage: Eukaryota > Metazoa > Chordata > Amphibia > Caudata > Ambystomatidae > Ambystoma > Ambystoma mexicanum. Next base: position 1,243,844,229 of record NC_090935.1, on the reverse strand, counting down.
AAATGAATATGCTGCAGCCTGCCTACCTTTGCATCACTAACATATTCAGTTAACAATTATTTATTTATTGATTATTTATAAAAGGCCAATACAGCAAATGGTTTTTCAAGGCACAACAAGACAAAAACATTGGGGGCATAGGGAATAAAACAACAGTAGTGGCTGTACTAGGCCTTGTGTCATTTAGATTGTGCAAGTGCAGTAACAAGAAGTGCAGGGGGAGGGAAGTGTGGGGTGGGAGTGCCGGGAGGGGAGAAGCGGGGATGCTAGGATGAGAGGAAGTATGAGGCACGGTGGAGGCATACAAGTGCAGGGGGGAGGAGGAGGGGAGGAAGAGGATCATTTGGGCTAGACAAGTGCTAAGGGGAGGCCAGTTGGTCAAGTGCCAGGGGATGTAGGGAGTGCAGGGAGAGAGGACCAGATACTAAGAGCGTGGACAGGGCTGGACCAGGCTCAGTAGGGATGCACACCCTGCCAGACTAGTCAGGGGAAGGGGCCAGGAAGGGAAAGTGCAGGCTAGGAGGGTGGTGCTGTGGTAGACTAGACAGGGAGGGCATGTTGCCCTGTAGAACTCAGAAGGGACCAGGCAGCTAGTCAATGCAGTAGAGGGGGGCATTAGCAGTGGAGGGGGAGAGGGAAGGAAGAAGAGAAAAGAAGGGTCTTGAGAAGATTTTGGAATTGAAGGAGATCCAGCTCAAGCCTGAGAGGTGCAGGGAGGCCATTCTAGAAGTAGGGTCATGCTGATGAGAGAGATCTACCCCGACTCTCTGCTTGGAAAAGCATCTGATCTGCAGAGAGTTGGATCTAGAAGACCAAAGGGCTCTAGTCGGAAGGTATTTAGGGAGCAAGAGTTAGATGTAGTGGCGCCCTGGCTCCCAGAAATCCTTGTGGAGGATGCAGAGGGTCTTGACCTTGATCCTCGCAGCCACCAAGTGCCAGTGGAGAGATTCTAGAGCTGGAGAGATGCGGTCCCTGGGCTTGAGGCCAAGGATAAGTCTTGCAGCCCTATTCTGGATTAGTTGAACGGAGCGAAGGGAGGATAAAGGCAGCTTTAAGATGAGGCTGTTGCAGTAGTTCAGCTTAGAGAGGACCAGATCTCTGGATACATTGAGTTTCTGGGGGAAGGTGAGGAAACGGAGAATGCCTTTGAGGAAGTGCAGCTGAAAGTTGGCCTTCGTGGCAAGGTCTGCGATGTGATGGGAGAAGGAGAGAGAGGAGTCGAAGATGATGCCAAGGTTGTTAGCCTCACAAGAAGGTGAGGGAATGGGATACATGGAGGACAGACAGAGAGTAGGAGGGAAGGAGGGAGCAGGGGTCCCAATGAGAAGGATCTGAGTTTTACTGTTATTAAGGCACAGATCGTTAGCAGTGCACCATGCCTGCATAGCAGTCAGACAGTAAGGAATGAGAGAGGAAGAAGAGGAGGTAGTGGAGGGAAGCTTGAAGGAGAGCTGTGTGTCATCTGCATAACACTGGAAGTGAGGAGGGAAGGTGGAGATCAAGTGGACCAGAGGGGCAAGGTAGATGTTGAGGAGCCATGGCGAGAGGATAGAGCCCTGTGTGTCGCGGCAGGTGGAGAGGCCTGCAGAGTAGAGGAAAGGGCCCCATTGAACCTGGGAAGGTCGGACAGATAGGAAGGCGGTCAACCAGTCCAGTGTCAGGTCCGTAATGCCAAATGTATCACATAGCTGATTTATAAGAGTGGCATGATTGACTATATAAAAAGCAGAGGAAAGATTTAGGAGGATGAGAACAGAAGGAGAGTTGGAATCAAGATTTGAGAGCAAGTCTTAATGGGTGTTCAGGAGAGCGGTTTCTGTGCCTCTGGCTGCTCTGGAGCCAGATTGGTGGTCGTGGAGAAAGCCAACAGATTCAGTGTGGTGGATCAGTTGGAAGATGACCAACTTCTCAAAGAGACTGTCCAGAAAGGGGATAGTGGAGATAGGGCAGTAGTTAGCCGGGCAGTATGGGTCTTCAGAAGGCTTTTTAAGGAAAGGGTGCACAAGGGAGTGCTTGAAGGGTAGTGGAAAGGAGCCAGTGGCAAAGGAGTGATTGCTGAAATCAGCCAAGGCTGAAACAAGGGAAGCAATATTGTCCTTGATATTTCTGGAGGAGCATTGGAGCACCTGTTTGGAGGAGGCTTTCTAGAGAGGACTTGTTTAGAGACCTTATCTGGTGCTAAGGGCGAGAAGGAGGAGAGTAGGAGGGAATGAGAGAGGGGGCCAAGAGAGGCCAGAGAGCCAGTAAGGGAGGAGGGAGGGGAGTGGAGGAGAGTGAGGACAGGATTTCCTAAGTGTTTGGTTGTCAAGTGGGACGCCAGTGCAATGCAGAGGGCCTGGGATGGAAGAGGAGAAGTGGAGATTGCAATAGGATTGGCAAGTACCTTGAAGATTTTGAACACATCAGCCGTGCTGTTGATGGCCCCAGAGATGCGGCCATGGATTTCGGCCCTCTTCTTCGAGTGGATGGAGCTTCTGTATTCCCTTCGGAGTAGATGGCAGGTCAGTCTGACAGTGGATGTGCTTGAAGCCAGCCACTTCCGTTCAGCACTCTGCACTCGCATTTCGGCGAAGCTAGGTCGAGCTCATACCAGGTGTTGTGCTTGGAGGCAGGCTTCATGGGTATCCTCATGACAGAGGCAAGGATACCCAGTGTGTTGGAGATGTCCGCGTGAAGGTTAGCAAGGGATGTATTAGTGTGAGTGACAGTGGATGGAGTTGGAGGGGGAATGAAAGTGGCAACAAAAGCAGCAACTGATGCTCCCTTCATCAGTCAAATGACGGAGTAGGAGACTGGCAGTGCGGGTTGAGGCTTAGCCGTGGGGCCAAAGAGATCCAGATGAGAGGACAGGAGAGCATGGTCAGACCAGGAGGGGGGTGTAGTGAGAGGGTTGAAGATGGGGATATCTGTTGAGATGAGCACATCCTAAGCGTGTCCGGCTGAGTGGGTTGGACCAGAGGAAAGAATGGTGAGGGAAAGAGAGTCACAGAGGCTGCAGAAGAGTCCTGTGGTTGCATCAGGAGAGTCAAGGTGAACATTGAAGTCTCCGAGGAAGAGAAGCGTGGAGGTAGAGGCCAGGAGAGAGGAGGTGAGTTGGGAACACTCTGAAAGGAAGAGGAAAACCAGACCAGGGTTCCTGTAGATGTTGGCAAAAGGGAGAGGATAGGAGAGACACGAAGTCTGCAGATGAGACACTCGAAGGAAGAGTAGGACTGAGTGGGTTTGATAGTCGCAGGCAATTGGATTTGAGACCAACTGTGAATGCACTAAATACTTGAGGAATTGTCTCTTGTACTGTTGGAATTGAAGCCTCTTTTAATCACGCTCAAGAAAACATACATTTGGTTTCAAAAAGATGTTCTTTATTGTGATTTTCCGACACTTGTTTCGACCTCCAAGGTCCTTTTCAAGGCTAATCATTTTAAACAGTTTACAATCATGAGTGACCCATAGATGTGATGTGTCATTATTGCATCATGCCACGAGGTTACACAAATAACGTGGCATAACATAGAAACAGTGTGTATGTTGCAGTATACGAAGGAGGACAAGCAAAACACCAAGAAACAGAGACGAAAAAGATGGGAGAGGGGAAAAAAGTTTGCAATGATCACTAAGTGCTTAGGTAGCAACTGAAAAGTAGCAAATTGCGATATTCTTGAAGGACTTACCCGTGGATGGGGGAGGCTCCAATGTTCAATAAATATGGGTATTCCACAACCAGGCTGGAGTAAGCCTGTAAACAATGAACCAGAAAGGTGGTTACGAATGGGTGCCAATGTAACATTGCAGACTCTGCTAAGGCCTCGGTTGGACAATCATAAATGCAACATTGGAAGTGGGTGAGTAAATGCCAGTGGTGTACCATCACCAACGCTCAGTAATATGTTAAGCCCCTCCTTCATGGCACCCACACCCATTGCATGAAACTGGCTAACCAGATTTAAAGGATTCCACAAATGCAGGACATGTACCATGTGTCACCACACTCACACAACAGATGGGATACATTTTGCCAACAATGACAGGCACATAATTAGACAACTGATCAATTGCAGGTCCAAATTTGTGTTGTACATCATTGTCTGTGTGTGTGGCTTGAAGTACATAGGCAGCACCATGCAAGAGCTTTGTACCGGGATCAGAGAACATCTCAATTTACTGGGATAACAATAAAGAAAATATCCCCTTGGCCAGAATTGGCAGACTAAGCATCAGATGGAAGACAAAAGGGACATCCGTTTCTCTGGGAGTTTCTCTGGGATTGACATTGTACTGCGGGGATTGACACTGTACTGCCTATTACAAGAGGCAGTGACAGAGAGTTGCAACTACACCAGCTAGAAGCAAGACTGATTAGCAGATACAGATTGGAGACCTCTAGTTTTAACAAGGAGCATGAATTGAATGTGTTTCTATAAGTTTTATCTGTGATATAATATTTGACACTGTAACCAATCATTCGTTATCTCTCTTATGTAACAACTGCGTGTTTGAATTTTAAATACTTTTACCCCCCCACGCTATGCAAACTGGGTATATATCGCAAATTAAGTCCAACTATTACATTTAAATTCACCCTACACGGGTTGTAAGCCTCACGTTTCACCCACCACAACCCCACCACTCTGGCCCAACCCACTTATTGCAACTGGCATGGCTGTGGCTGAGTATAGATCACAATAATGTCGGCTGTCCCGTCTGGCATGTGGAACTGCCCTATGAAGGGACCGACCTGCCAGTTAGGGAAGCATACACTTCCTAGGGGCTGACTCATGTCCAATGGAATGCACCCATTCATATCCTCACTTGCCAACCACAGGGATTCTACTCCCTTGAGCTGGCAATTTGCATCTAATTAATAACAAAATTGTGCTTTGAGCATCTATGGCTCCAGTCTGACCATAATAGGTTTTATCTTACCTAGCAGGCTCCATCCAGCTATCTTACCTAGTAGTCTTCCTACACATAGTGACTCTTATGGGGATTTGACAAACAATTCCATGACCCCCTCCTGCTGACCTATTAACAGCTAGCAGCATCACACAAGGAGATAGCTTGGGCTATTTAAAGAAATCTCAAAATGGCCACCGACACTGTATCCAGTGCGAGTGACCAGGACAGTCAACATTTTAAACAGGTAAGGAGACCTATCCTGCAATTGGTATTCAGTTCCACCTTTAAACCTGGCAACCTACTTTAAGATGCACAGCATTTTATTTAACGTACTATCGCTTATAATTATTGGTACGTATGCCACAAGGCCACTTACTCTGGGCACATGAGAAAAAAACAAAACCACAGAGCATATACGGGTGCTCTGATTTACCCCGTTATAGAAATTAGCATTATGTTGGTTCCATGGCAGCATCCGATGTTTATAGAAACCTCAGTGGCATTGACGGAAAACAAACTCGTGCATGTTTATAGGGCCCCCTTTTCATTTTCCATCCAAAATTGTTTCTGCATGCTGCCCGGTTACTTATTGCTTACTTACAAGTCACAAGTTCTCTTCTGCCACCAGGACTGCTACGTCCAGAACACCCATTGGCATGGTCATGCTACCGCAAACACGCTCATGCGTTTGCACAAGCATTTAGGGTCCTCAACCCGGGCCTGCCTTGTGCTCATATTACAGTTTTGTCCCAAATAGGCTGCCACGCCCTGTTCATCACATATTAGGGATTAGTCCCCCCTCACTACTACACAACCTTCATGTCCCACAAACTCTCATGGGACACCACTGGTATTCACTCACAGATGTCAGAGGAGTATTTAACGGGAGAGCAAGATTTGAGGGTAGCCAAGTGAAGCTGGTTGAAAGTCTTCTGAGTAAGGGTACAAGGATGTTATACACTCATGGGTGGTGGCAAAGGTGCCAGGGGAGTGGCAGAAGGAGGAGTGGAAGGAGAAGGGAGGAGTGGCAGGAGAAGGGAGGAAGGGAATAACATGTTCAGAATATTATGTATAATCGCACAAACATTTATGCATAGAAAAACACATATGAATGACTATTTTATAAAATGTGCGCCTATATTCCTCTTAATGAAGTCACACAACTGGACATTGATGTTTTTACAAAATGCGTATAACTCTGCAGCAGAATAATATGTCTACTTGAAATCCACGCACCCCTGAAAACAAAAGCTGAAGAATTTCTCAGAATAACACTTAAAACCCCATCAATCTGCATTGTTTTCTCTTAAACTACTAGCAGCCTTTGGCATCTGAGATCTATGCTCACTTTAAAATATGGTTCTCAATTTCTCTGGCTCATTACGATTTAACATGTTGGGCTTTGAAAAATTATTAGATCATAGCTTGGGCTTAAACACTACTTGATTGCCTTTTCTAGGATGTTGGATATGTTTCAAATAATTTTGAACTTTTGGGTTTCTCAGGAGTTATGTTGCTTTAGGACTAATGGGACAGTGGTGCCCAACTCACTCACTATTTTCAGGGAATCAGGTTCACACCCACAATGCCGCACTGTGCTCATCAAGGAATAGATTAAAATTACTTTTTCTATGGCAGTCATTCAAAGGACACTTCATTCCACATTTTAATTTGAGATGTGTTAAGTTCCGCAGATACCACATTACAGCAGTAAACCATATTACGATAAAGCAATTTAGGTTTACAATTCAAATTATAAATCAGAAAACACATAAACCTTGCAAAATATACCCTTTTTCTCTGATTTAGCTTTTACAAATGTCCCCCAAAATATGTGTAAATGCTATCTCAGATTAAATTCATCCTCTGGAAAAATGACTACATAATCACTTTTTGTTTGTTCTTTCAAAGGACTACACACTGACTGGCTTCAGGCAGTTCCTCAGCTACGTTTTACCTCCTGTCTGTGTAGCTGCTCCAATATCCCTTTCTGGATCTGGCCCTGATTTTGAGAAATACCTCTGCTTTTAGTTTGAAAAAGGGAACTTTAAAGTGATTGCCCCAACAGCTGAATCTAGTTGATCTTCAATTTGCTTCTCTTGTGTTGGACAGGCTCGCCTGATACTCTCTTTTCCCCAAAACTAGCAATTATTCCCATGTGATTAGGCTCAAATACTCAGCGTACCCCACTCATGCAGCATCATTTAACATAAACATTTGGATTGGATAGATCATTTAATATGTTCCCTTTAATTGTTCACAATCTCCTTGCTTCTATTGGTCCATGGACTTGTATGTGTCATAAGGGGATGTGTCGGTTATAAATTAGCCCCCACTTATGAGTGAAAACTGATAGTGAAGTGATATGTTATGTTTTCAAATAATGTTTTACATGAACATCTGGTATGTGTGAAAATGACATATTCAGATTTGTAGGATTATTATGGCTCTGTAAATATAATTTATGTTTCTGCCATTTCATGAAAGATGAGTCTTAACATGTGCATATTATAAATACAAAATACACTTTTAAAATTACTTCATTGTATGGATTAACTTGTGTTATTTTATTGAATGCTGATATTCTTTTCAGTGAGACAAACAGTCCCAAAACTACAACTGGTAATGTATTTCCTTATGTCACCTTGAATGCTAATTTTTAAAGTCCATTGTGTTACATACATTTAACTAAGTTGTATCTTTGTGTGGATTGGCCATTATCAGTATAAACATCTGTTTCTTATGAAAATCTCATTTAACGTGGCAAAAATCACACATTGGTTATCTTTTCTTCAGTACCAAGGCCTGATGGAACACATGCACATTCTGCTCTTTAATGCGCCCCATTATAAGCGGTGAGCAACCACACTAGGAACCCGATTCTTTTACAATTGCACTTAAATGGTCAGTCAGAAACCCAATAATTAATGCCAGGTGTGTCTTACAGAATAGCTTAGAACAGAGAGGGCTATGCTTTGGCCTACATTTTGAATATAATGCTTGCATTTAATGTTACTTTTTTAGTATGGAAAAAATGCCTATTGACTTTGGTAAAAGTAGCTGCTCTGCTTGTCTTGCATTCATTGATCTAACACTAAGAGATATGTTAATGGGAATCTGGACATTCATCTTTTTCTAGGAGCTGAACTAATGGTTGGTTTGCAGCTGCGACATATGGTAGCACGTGAACTGAAGTTCACAGCTTATAAATTCACAGATTGGTAATTCTACATGAAATATTCTGTCACATGTACCCGAGAAAATATTCCATTTAAACCATTTCTACTTTTACGAGCATTCACGCAATAGGTTGTTCTATCAACAGATAAGGTGTGATTTATAAAACATATTCTTACTTTGTAAATAACTTTCCATTGTTTCCTTTTCCTTACATAGCATTAAAATTCAAGTTGTGCAGCACATTGTGGTTGTGCAGCTCATTGTGTTGTCTTTCGATTGGCAGCAAACATAAAGAGCACATTGAACAGACATTTCTCTTATAATACACTCATCTTCTTTTTCCCTTCCTGCTTTTTAAATTGAGGGACAAATAGCACAGTAGAAATGGAGTCCAGTTGGAGAGATAGACATGCACACCAAAGGAAGTTGTCCTCACAATTCAGAAGGAGATGCTAAGTAGTACATTCATATTACAGTTTAGGTCAATGCATATGGTTGTGGTTCACAATCACTGGCCTCCCTTGTGGTCCCCAGAAAGTATGGTTGATTTTTGTCTGCAGTACAGATATCATTGTCCATTACACCTTAGAGGCAAGTCCCATTTTTAGAGTGGAAGAGACCTCCATTGGCCCTCAACGTAACAGCTTATGCATTTCTTCCTAACACCCTTTTTAAATATCACAGCCTCAAACCCCTAGAGCGGGGAGTTAATGTTGTCTCAATCAGAATCCAAAATGAAAACTTTATATAAGCAGAGTATTAGCATGTTATGTATGTGTTCTCTAATATTGTCTTAATAGTATGTAGAGTTTCCATCCAAAATATAATACAAAGTTTGTGTTTCTTATATATGTCTTTGTCTATTTACTTATTCAATCAAACCCCATGAAGACCAAGGATACAGTACTAGAGAGGAAGATGATGCCTGGGGAATACCCATTGTTTTATAATTATACTGCATGATACAATAAATATGGCAAGACCATTGTATTAAAGCTCTATGAGGTTGGACTGTTTGCTTGAAATGGAAGATCGCTTGGTGATAGTCCTTCATGTTCAACTTATAAACACAATTTGAGATAATTTTACATGGACTATATCACTACACATGCCACAGGGTGAGTTTATGTTATTGATCTGAAAGTGGAAATAGGAATAAAAAAGTGATCCTCTCCTCCTTAAGCTTGCTCTACCTCTATGGTGGTGAGGAGCTGCCACCGATTACATTGGTCAAAGATTGATATAGAGGTAACTGTACCAAATATCTATGCTAACATTCTACCTTTGTTGGAAGTCATTTTAACCAGCCAAACCTGCTCTCAGATAGTCCTTTACAACCAAGTGATCCAAACATTTACAAACATGTCATCCATATGTTACTGTGTCTAGTGTCAACTGAAGAATGTCATCATCACCTAAGAATTCATGGTTTGATAAAGATTGCAGGGTGTTGAATTACCAAATTCTTCAACCTCTAAAAACAAAGCAGACTCAGGGAAGTGAGTACATCATTTGGGCAGTATTTTAGCTTTGTGGTAAATTGGTGGTATTTAGTTTGTGGTATAGTGGTGAGCATATTTATAGTATTGTCCTATATTATGAAACAAACCTCCCCCCTTTTATAATTGTACTCTGTTTTAGGGTTGATTGTAAGCATAGATGACTGAACCTTACACATATAATAGGAACAAAATATTACCATATGTTGTGCTGATGACTTATATATGACATCAGCCAACCATGTTGAATGGTTCTGTTTAGCTTCCAGCATGCACAGCTGAACATACTCACACAAACACACAGGTTTTCTGGCTTGCTTTTATGGTTCTCTAATTTTTATTTGTTACTCTACCACTGGCGGTAAATATTTTACCACTGTGGTATATGTACTAAGGCACTTCCTGATTACCTCCCCTCATCTAGAGAATAATCACCAGAGACATAATAAAACAATTCCACCAACTCTGCTTTTTACCACTTTTATACATGTGTTAAAAATAACACTACTTGTAGTAAAAGCCTATTTCATGTTACAATAACACATTTGTTTGTTCTTACCAATGCATCAACAGTGACTGGGTTATATAAGAGAAGAGATATGAAGCACAGCACAGTACATGGAAAATATTTTTGCCATCAGCATTTGTCATTTACCATTGAACATGTGGAAAAGAAAACAGCAAACATTTTTTTTAAAATACCCTTTGTGCTAATTGATGGGAACCACACAGGCAATCGTCCATACTACTCAATTTTCTACAGATATTTACATTGAACTATGAAGTCTCGACACTTTATCAGGAAAAATCCCTCTCTGCCCGGGTTATCTGCAAAGAAGTGTTGCAAACTCTGTACTGCTTTTCACGCCACCCAAGGTCAGCCTCGGAGCCCAGCTGCACTAAGGCTTGGGCAGCTCAGCACTTCCCTCGGCTCTCTCTCTCTCTCCCTCTTCTTCCGACATCCAGCAGCAAAAAAGAACCCCACACCCTTTCTGCCTCATGTATTTATGCCTGAGCCCTCTCGATCAAAACTAAACCTGCCCTTTTTTGATGTCTTCTATCACCCCAGTAAATTTCCAGAGCCATAGCACTCCTCTGTCCAATCAATCAGCAAGGGCATACATGTTTCAACTTATTTCATGCAGGAACAATAGCTTTTCTGAAAGGAAAAGAGAGCTCATTCATTTTGCAGCACATTTACTTCCACAAAATGAACAAAACTGAATTTTCCATCTGTGCTCACTTGCATTTCAATGTTAACAGGAGTAAAAATTAAATAATGCGATATTATTTAATAGGGGCGGTCAGTTGTTTAATGTGGGTTAGTTTCTTCAATGCAAGACTAAATAGATGGCAATTCATATATAACATGAGTCATTTGTACATGTGCTCAGTGCATCTTAAATCTGCTGTCTTTTTCATCGATTTTCGCTGACACCATTGAAAGCCTAGTTCTCTGCCCCCATGAACTCAATGTATTGTTTTTAATCTGCTGCCTTCAATTGCACTAAATAATTTGCTGTCCCTATTTTCCTTTATCTATACTGACCCCACTGAAAGTACTGTCATGTTTAAATAATTTGCTGTTCCCATCTGCACTCATTTTACTGGCTGCCTACATTGAAAATACTGCTATAGCATCTTACATATCCCCTCCTTTTCTGACTTCTGTGATAATACTCGATTATACTAAAATGCACGCGCCACAATGATAATGAATTTCTCTGGGAGAGCTCAATATTCTTCACTCTCCTTTTCCACAAACCATCATAAAAACAGCTGTTGAAAACAATAATACATTAATGAAAACAATGTGTATCTCTCATTGAAGAAATGTCCATATTTAAAGTAAAAAGAAAATAAATAAAATAAAATGTGTACATTAGCCCACATATGCATGTCCACATGTAATAAAACAAAATAAAATGTGCACTCCTGACTGAAGAACTTGCTCAAGCCTTTTCACCTCATGCTTCGGGTGGCAAGGTTTAATTTGGTTGAAATGAACAAATTGCTCTGTCACCATTTCACCTCCCAACTTGATAATTTAATATACTACAGGGGATATTTTGTCTACAATTTCAAACGGCCCTTGCCATGCTGCAGGAAATTTAGAGTTTTTATGCTTACTCATCCCAAAGTGGTATTTGTACAGCTGACCACCTACCTTGTATTCTCTGACAGATGTCTTTCTATCATAATAGGTCTTTGCACTATCAGCAGCTCCCTCCAGATTTCGCTGTACAAATGCAAATGCATGTTGTAAGTGCTTCCTCATACCCAAATACTCTTTTGGTATACAAACTTAATATGTATCAACTCAAACTGTGGCATACATTGAAAATTGATCGGAAACAAGAAACATAAAATGAGGGAGTAATCTGCTAGGGGAAAGGCTGAAAACTAGGGGGAGCAGATTAGGACTCTGTGACCTGGTCAATGTAATAGCAAGGTCTGAATCTCTTTCTTGAAGAGTGGAAGGGTCGACTGGCCTCGCAGTGAAGGCGGCAGCGATGTCCATGTCAAGGGAGCAGCACTAAAGAAGGCTCCCATCTGTAGCTTCCTAGTCCTACATCTCAGCGAGAAGAGATAGTTCTGATTACTCGACCTCAGATTTCTAAAATTAGGTTTTTCCTTAATGTGATCTTGCAGGTAGGTAGGTATACTCCCCAATCTACATTTGAAGGTTATGACTGCAAGTCTAAAAGTGATATGTGCTTCCACTGGGAGCCAATCCAGTGAGCGTCTGGCCTCTGATACATGGGCATGGTGGGTAAGCCCCATAATGACTCTAACTGCACTGTTATGTGCCACTTGGAGTCTATTAATAGCTGATTTGCTGACTGATACAAGAAGGCTACTGCAATTGTTAAGTGTTGCTCCTATTATTGCTTGTGCAATGGATTCTGCATTTGCTTGAGAGATGTACAGTCGGAGGTGAGCCAGTAGTTTCACGTAATAAATAGCTGCTCATACCGTATTCTTCACATGGGATTTCATGTTTAGCAGCTGATCAAGGGTTACACCAAGAACGTTTATTTTAGGTTGAGGTAAAATGGTCCCCTCCCCGGGTTGAAAATGTTTATAGGTAAGGATCCAGTTTAGCCAGAGTCGCTGGCTGGTGAGCCCGCTATCATGAGCTCTGTTTTCCCTCAATTTAATGCCAGGTTGTTGCACATCATCCAAGTCTCTATAATGGTAAAAATTCTGTTAAGGTCAACTTCGTCTTGAGAATGGGAGCCTGTAAGGGGAATAACACATTGAGGGTCATCAGCATAGTTGGAAAATAGGAATCCTTACTTTTTCAGCTGTGCAAAAAAGGGGGCCATAAAGATATTGTAAATGCATGGGTAGGTGCTGGCTCCCTGCAGGAACCCCGTACTGGATTGGAATAGGAGGGGCCATTGTTTCGTCAACACAAACCCTGCTAACCCTATTTGACAGGAAGGATGGACCCAGCACACTGCAGAAGAAGAGAAGTTTGCCACTTCCTCAAGTCGCTATGCAATTATGGCATGATCCACGAGATTGAATGCTGCAGATTGGTCCAGAGAGATAAGAAGTGAAGCTAGGCCTTTATCCATTCGACCCAATAACCTGGACTTCAGTTCCAATAGGGAGGTTTCTGTGCCGAAACCCTATCTAAATCCGGATTGAAGAGGTTTCAGGATGGAGAATTGGTTCAGATGCTGTACTATCTGAATATAGGTGACACGGTCTAACAGCTTAAGGGGGAAGAGGGTGTTTGTTATGGGCCTGTAATTTAGTGGGTTATCTTGAGCCTGTCCTGTTTTTTTCAGAATGGGGGGATCCATGCCTGCTTCAAGTAATCTGGTACGATACCCAAGTCGAGGGATGAGTTAATGAATTTACCTATCACCTCCAATAGCGTAGGTGGGCAGGTCTTGATGATAAGGGAATAGCATGGAACACTCTTACATTTAGTAGCCTTGAGCTGTGTAATGACCTTTTTAAGTTCCTCCACTGAGATAGGGCTAAAATTAAATACAGGGATAGAGGGATGAGTTGTTGTAGCATAGCATTTTGGATTTAAACTCTAAACTATTCTGGCAAATTATATGTTCAGTCAGGTAGCAGATGTTTTCTCACTGGACCCTAAAACCCCTGATACGAAGTTAGCAAAGGTTGCCAAGAGAATTTGATCATTGTTACCAGTTTAAAAGGAGGTAGTAGGTGAAACTGAAGTCAACATCCTGTTTTTCCCTAAACGACAACCACCAGGAATTAGAGTCTCAAAAAGGTGTAAGGCATCAGGCCCTAAAATGGTACCCATGGATTTATTGTGCAGCAAATTTATAACTTGGACACATGTCCTAAACAAACTTTGCAAAATTATGAATGCCATTAAAACCCCTCCAGATAGTTATGAAGGGAGCAATGTTTGATAGCTTCCCTAAAATCTATTCAAAGATATTTCTAAAATCAATTAGTTGACTGGGTGGAAGTGAAACATGTATATCCCATTACCATGTGAGATCTAGGATAGGTTTGAGCTCATTAGACCATGCCTTTAGGCTAAATCTCTTCCTCATCTTTATATGGCTTATATTTATCTGGGGTGGCATTCCACACATGTCAATGGTCGAAGCTATGCCATGAACTCCTAAAACTTGGTGTCCCCACTTTCTATATTAGGTGGGTCATACCTTCTTTTTCTAATTTCTTTGAGGGCATGGTGATAGATATATAGAACAAAGGTTCAAGCCGCCACATTATATGGGGTTGATTTGTGGGGTCATGTGAGGCTTTCTTCCTAACACAAAGCAAAGAATATGGTGTCATGTCCTCTTAAATCTCCCAAAGAGCACACCTTTTACATCCCTACAATTTGAACTTGGGATATGGGGTCCTAGATACAAACTAATAATACTTTTGTCTTACTTGTTAAAAATGTGGACTACACGTTCATTGTATGGTTATAAGAAAGCCCTCATTGATATTTTATATCTTATCGTGGGGCATGCAAAACTGGCTGGCTGAAGCACATTAGGGACATGTCTATTGCACTAGAAATAAGAGAACTGGGATAATCCTGGAATTGCACCTCAGAACATTGAATAGACAGAAAAAAAAACAATCAGGGCCTGGTTGATTGGACACATAGTAAATCATAATGAGAATAGTAGCCTTCTGTACAGTTCTCTGGGGGGGTATAAATGACACTCTGCATTGAGCCCTATTGAGCTAAATCAGATAGTTTTCCTCTTTATGAAAGTGCTCCTGGTTCTAATGAGAATAGAAAGTCTACCACTTTGCTCTTATCATTCACAAAGTGGGAACATTGGGCAAAATCTGCTGCTTTTCATTGTTTTCTGTTTTCTTTACTCCTCTCTATGGAAACAATAGTTGAAACCACTCTGGTAATATCATGGCATATAGTCATGTAAAGATGTACTTCGTATGTGTGTGATGGCTGGCACAGATGCAGTACTTTATAGCATTTCAAATTATTTACTGAAAGTGTGGAGACGTAGAGAAAACATCTAGAGGTCTGACAGTGTTCATACAATGTAATTTCAATTGTTTGGATTTTGTGATGCAATTCTCACAAGACCACATCTTAATTCAGTCATGTGGCAATCTTAGTTGGAAGATTTCTTATTGACTTCTGTATGCAAGACAATAATGTTAGTGTATTGTATTTGTATTTTAAAATCCTTTTATGATATTTTATCTTTTTTAATGTATGCTTTTTCAGTTTATATATGCCTTATTTATCTAGTGTATATATATATTGGATATTTGTGTGCTTGTATTTTACATGTTGCCAATTTGTGTCCTTTTCTATATATACTTGTATAGCTTTTGCTGACTAACATTAAAGTATGCGATTTTCTTTTTCTAGATTTTTCTGTGTCCCGATAGCTCATGTTAATTAAGATTAAGTGTTGTATATTCAACATAAATATATGATTCTATTATTTCGTTATCGTCCAATTTTTTATTGTTGAATATTCTCTACAAACCTTTGTAATGCTATTGGGATTTTAAAAGCATCCAGATTATTTGATTAATAGGTTAGCCTCTTTTTTTTTAGAGCTTCCAAATTACACTGAGCCTTAGACTCATAAAAAACAAAGGGCTTGTGGCGCATCAATGAAAAAACTGAAAAAGAAACTAAGCAACTATAAAGAACATACACACAAAATCTAAAAACATATTCAATAAACATAAGTGAGAAAAAAATAGAAAATACATTCAGCAAATACAAACTGCAAAATGAATTGATCTTTGGGATAGCAACACTATATACTATTATTGTGTGCACAATATTAGGAAATACATCAATGCAAATCGTGTGACATATTTGAGTGCATTGCATTTGAATAGTGTCATTCCCTGATCCTCATCACTTGAGGCGCCTTTTATTTTATGAATGGTAAGACATTTCCCTGATCCTTTCAATTGAGGCTCTCCCTCTGCCATGCTGAGCTTGTTTCCCTATGTCCTATTTTTAGTTTTGGCTATTTTGTGGCGCTGAAAGCGCTACCTGTAAAGCCGAAACTATTGTCATTAAAATAAGAGCTTTAACATAGGGGCCTTGAATGTAGGTTTGTAATGCTTTTCAATGCAGGTGACATATGTGGATAGATTTATGTAGTTTGGCTATCTGTCCCATCCATTTAACGCGCATTGCTAAGTGAAATCTAGAGTCTTTTCCTCCCATTCCCACCCATTTTCCCTCCAACAACACTTCTTGTTGCACTCTGCCTAAATTTGTACTATGTGGCAAATTTGTCAGCAATTTGTACTCCCAAAATGGCACCCGCCATCTGTTAATGTTATTTAAGAGTTATTTGACTTGAATGATGCTTTAAAACATATTTATTGCAGCTTTCAAGTTATGGTACACATTTTTCAGTATTTTTAATTAAAAATAAACAAGGTAGTGTGATTGTATGTTTTGGTTTAAAATGGCACTGAACATGTACATCTAGTGACTTGTGGGGGATTGGGCAACTGTTTTTGCAGTTAGGAGCACCTGATTGGCTGTGTAGTTAGTGATGTGATTGGATGTGCAGTGTGGGTTTGTTTGTAAAAGACATTGGCCCTCATTACGACCCTGGCGGAAATCGAAAAACGATGGCGGAAATGCAATACCGCCATCGAATAGCGCTCGGTGCGACTATGACCCGTCACCGTAAAGTACGATGCCATTAGCGACACCGTAGTGAACGCCAACGCTAACTGCACCAAGTACGCGCGCGCGCGCCATGCCAAACCGTAATTAGCACCATGGCGCAAGGGTACGCGAATTCCGACCCTAGCGGACATGTACTTAACGCCATCAAGCACGGCGGAAAGTACCATTCCGCCATGGTGAGAAGTACGGCATCGCGAATCAACCGTAAACGGCCCCACTGAGTGCCTGTACACCGCTCCCTGGCCACATAGTACAACTCCCCGTAGGTGCAACGAAGTCACAATGCAACCAGTGAAATGTACAAGTCACCCATGCATGCCAACGAACAAAAGAATCACAAGAGGGGCCAATGGGAGCTGCAGGGCACAGATGGCACGAATACAGAAGCTATACCAATGGACATGACCTCAGTCTCCCACCAAGAAACGCACGCAAACACAGGCACCTGTGACCAGCAATATTCCGATAATCACATCATTCCACCAATCCACCTGGCTGACCGGCATCTGTTACACAAAACCTAATCCCCCGCCCCTGAGCATGACATCATTCAAACAGTCATATTGGCAGCCCTCACCCCTGACCTCACTGGGCTTCGTAGGCAAACGCGCCCAGCACAGTACCACGCAACTATACTCCGAAGCTGGAACCCAATGCAGATCTCCTCACAATACATCGCTCCCCAAATAGGAATATGCCACATCACTTGCAAAGAAGAACGCTACACGGCCCATATCAGAATAGAAATTTAATGCACAACAAATTCACCAAGCCCATACAGCCATTAGGCCATGAACTCCAAAACACATTTCACCATTCTGGGCTGCATCCGCAATAAATGACCAGCTACTTCTTGTGTGACGCCCTGTTCCTTCATGGTACACAGGGGCTACATTCTCGTACGAAAAGGCAACATGGAAGCGCCTAGAACCGCAGGGCCGTCCCAATAGGGAGGCACTAGTCCAGCTGAAAGGCCGAAATGTTGCTCCGAGCCACTAGTACTGCGTAAGGGCATGTGGCCCATTGGCGATCGTCCCATAAGATCGTAATGCTGCTCCACTGATTAACACGAAGCAGCAGGTGTCGGGAGTAAAACCCATCTGCAGGAGTGGCATACAGATGGCAGTGGCAAAAGGGGAGGAGATACCTGTCAACCAAAAGAAAAGAAAAAGAAAAGAATGGCCATCAGAACTACATTCGAACAACTCACTTCAATCATCACACTAGATCCACAGCCATATGCATGCTAGCCCACTCCAAAGGATCATCACCACCCCAAAACCACTTGCGACTCATAACTATCCATATCGAGGTGAAAACACCATCACAAACGAGTGTACCTGTGCATGCGTCTGTGAAAACAGAATCCATCAGATGGGATTGGTAACGTGCATGGACACAAGTGTCTGAAGGCGCGTCGAGACAGGGAGGGCTCAACAAGGCCAGATAGACGATGGTCCCACTATGGCAGCCCTGCATCACATAGCGCAGGGGAGGCGGACAGATTCCAAGAAGCCCTGTACATGGCAAACACCGTATCAAATCATCTGTCCATGCATCCATTCATCATTCCCTCATCCCGTAATGAGAACGCCTGTTTCCATACTCACATAACATGTGAGAATTCCATTGAGTCTGTGCGTTATGCAGCCTGCAAAATCCACTGTGCCCCAGCCCGTAATTCCAGTGTTGTGAACTAACATGTATTTGGGAACGTCCGGCCTCATCATCCACTTCGCTATTGCGCATCCCAAACTATTCATATCAATCATTGCATCCTCGCCATGGCCCCTGTCCCAAGGACACTGAACAATAGAACGTTATATTTGCAGTCAGACCTGTGGGCATCTCCTCGCCGCTAGCTGAAGACCGAAAGCGCCGCCCTTCGAATTCCTCATTTGCAACATCACGTCGAAAAAAGGCATCTGTGGCCGCTTGAAATCACAAATTAATCCATCTAGTGCGGCTGTGTGTGAAAATGGCAACTGCCTTCACTCACAAATGGGAGGCCCCGCCCGTCGGTGAACCTCGGTACAGTGATGCATGAGGGTCCACCGTTACTCGAGTACTACGTTCCACTGACCCTTCACAAGTCTGTTCGCGACTGCAAAGAATGCATGTGAAACAATGGGACCATAGCCGAATGAACATATCAACCAATGTTACACGGCCATCGGGTACTAATACATGATTGTAATAGCAAGATGCCATTCCTCGAATTGCAGCGTTGTGTGCGGGACGTGCTCGCCCAAAGGGGAGAGCAGCTTGCACAGGTGGAATGAATCACCACAGGTGGAGGCCATGCAGCCTGAAAACACATAAATTGCACGCCCAGTCTCCTCCCACACCCACTCCGAAATGCTACCGGCAGGACTCGCGATGTTGGCCCTGGGGGACCTGATAGCACTGCAAGTACTCCAACTCCAAGAAGAAGACGAACACCAACTACAACCGGCCGCACGGAGGAGACGCAGGAGGAGGAGGAGGGCAAGGCAGGGCCAGCAAGGGCTGCCAGCACAGCCACTACCACCACGCAGGCAGCCCGCAATCCCACGCCTCCGAGCACATCCGTTCAACCTCACTGATGAGCAGATCCACACCCTCTACCGTTTGGACCGGGACACCATAGCCGCCATTGTGGACATGACACAGGCTGACCTTGTCAGCATGATAGATAGCCCAACCGCCATCCCACCCCTACTGAAGGTGGTGTCTGTACTACACTTCCTGGCCACAGGCATCTACCAGCACACAGTCGGACAGTTGCATGGCATTTCTCAGCCACTGTTCTCACGGACACTATTGCAAGTGCTCGATGCCCTCCTGCAGCACGCAGACGACTACATCTCTCTACCACGCTCGGAGCAGGAAATAACCAACACAAAAGTGGGATTCCATGCACTTGGCGGCATACCGGGTTGCATTGGTGCCATCGACTGCACCCATGTGGAATTGGTCGTCCCACATGCCATGGAGGCCCAGTACCGCAACCGAAAACAATTTCATTCACTGAATGTACAAATGGTGTGTGACTCCAACAGGATCATTACACATTGTTGTGCCCGATTCCCTGGATCAACCCATGATTCTATGGTCTTGAGGAACTCTACAATACCACGCTACATGGAGCGACACGCAGGGAACAGATTCTGGCTACTCGGTGAGTCTCATTTCATGCATGATGATGTGGGGTATGTGATGCGGCAATGACCTGGCAGGAAGGGGGGGGGTGCGTACGTAGCAATGGCATTCCACATAATTCGTTTATCGTCCACATACAGGTGATGCCGGATATCCACTGAAGAGATGGCTCCTCACACCAGTCCGGAACCCACGGGACCAGCATGAGGAGGACTACAACCATGCCCACTCACGTACCCGTGTAGTCATTGAACAGGCATTCGGCCTACTGAAGACCCGTTTCCGGTGCCTCAGCAGGTCTGGCGGGGCACTCCTGTACCGCCATGAGAAGGTTGCAAAGATGGTGATGGCATGTGTCATGCTCCACAACATGTGCGTACGTAGAAATGTGCCCATGCCCCCTGACGCAGAACTGCAAGCACCTGAAGATGGTCATGATGAGGGTGGGGATGTGGCAGCACCTCAAGGAGTCTGCGAGGCACAGGAGGGCCGTGAAATTCGTCAGCATCTCATAGATGCATGCTTCTAGCACTCACGCCTGGTGGCTGATACATGGACACGGGACTCGTGGCACTGTGTGTGTCTGGTACATGCACAATATGGACTGTACGCCTATGATGGCCTAGTACACAAAGATCATTGTCCACACATCTCATTGTTTGATCGTGCATTGTTTATGGCATATGTGATATCATGTTGAACACCCTATCGACCCGCCACCCAAGTGAGCCCAACACACCCCCTCCACCCTCCCACCTCCCCCCCGAACACCAGTGTCCAGAGATGCTCATTGTCAGTGGGCAGTCGCTATTGCAAGCCCCCTCTGCGGGTATCAGGGGCACCCCTGCCTGTGGAGCGCAGGTTCCTCCCAGATCTACGTTGGGGGCTGCCCTGGACGGAACTTGCAATGGATGATGTCTCTGCCTGCTCACGTCCATGCATGTCCCTAAGGGTTTGTGAGAGCTCAGTGAGCACACGGCGCACTGCGGCAAGTTCGGCACATACGTCTTTGGACGTCGCATGCAGTTCCCCCCTGAGGCTCTCGGTGCTTCTCTCCATTTGGACTCTCAGGCTCTCGGTGCTACTCTCCATTTGGACTCTCAGACTCTCGGTGCTACTCTCCATTTGGACTCTCAGGCTCTCGGTGCTACTCTCCATTTGTGCCCTAAGTGTCTCAGTTGATGTTTCTATGTCTGCCTTGGTGCCCCCACATCCATCGGCATGGTCCTTGAGGAGCGTGGCCAGTTGCTGCTGTTGCACGATTAACTGGTCGAGGGACTGTTGCCTCTGCTGGGCCATGGCCATTTGCGGTGGTGTCACAGAGGGGCTGTTCGCCTCATGTTGCCCTGCCACAGGGCTTGTGGGGGATG
The DNA here is from genome assembly GCF_040938575.1 of Ambystoma mexicanum. Taxonomy (NCBI): domain Eukaryota; kingdom Metazoa; phylum Chordata; class Amphibia; order Caudata; family Ambystomatidae; genus Ambystoma; species Ambystoma mexicanum. Next base: position 1,243,822,978 of record NC_090935.1, on the reverse strand, counting down.
GCCAGTCGTCGTCTTGTGGGTGCCCCTGCGTGGTATCCTCATGGTGTACGGGATGGAACAGACAGGGGGATTGGGACAGGTCATGGATGGATCTGACTTCGACATCCCCGTCTTCTGTGTCGGAGCATGCTGCCATTAATGGGGTGTCACCTATGGTGCTGCTGCCACCAGAGGCAGTACCTTCTGTGGCATCCATTGGGGGGACCTGTGGTGGTGCTGTTGTGGGCATGCTGGCTGCTGGGGTGCCTGTTGATGTTCCCTCCTGTGTGCTGCCACTTGATATGTGCTGCTGCCGTGTCTTGATGCGTGCAGCTGAGGTGGAGGGTCTTTGGCCGTCGGTCTTGGCCCTCTTTGCAGGTGTGCTGGTAGGGGTGTCCTGGAGCTCGTCGTTTGGATCGGACCCTGTGGTGGAGTAAAGGAGGGCGAGCGTTATTAATGGGTCTGTGGGAATTGGAATGGCAATGTATCACATGCATTGGGGTGGTACCTGAGGGTGATTTGGGTCGGGGCCTTGGAGGTGCTTTCATTTGTGTGTGGAGTGAGGGTGCAGTTGTTTGGCAGCCTGCAGTTAGGGTGTGCCTGCTGCACGTGTAGTGGGTGTTTTTGGGGTTTTTACTTATTTATGTATTTATTGTGTGTTTTAAAGTGCGCTATCAGGCCAATGTGTGTGGTCGTTCTCCTGGCCATGTGTTGCTGTTGCGCTATGTGGACACATGTGAGTCACATGATTGGACATTGTGGATTTGGCATGGTTTTATTTGGGCCACCTACCTGATTCTCCGGATGTCTGCACTCCTTTCTCCATCCCTCCGACTCCCTCTATGCTCTCCATTCCAATGGTGGAGGCACAGATTTCTTCCCAGGGGGTCAACTTGATGGGTGATTCCGACCCTCCCCCGGTGGCTGTGGCAATGTTGCGGTTGGCAGAAAGTATGCTACGGACGCGTATCCGCAGGTCGTCCCACCGCTTCCTGCATTGCTGTGGGTTGCGGGGTGCGGTCCCCACCGCACTTACCCGCTGTGCCACCAGGGCCCATATGGCCTTCTTGTTCGCAAGTGCCGTCCTGGTCATTTGCGTGGAGAAGACGGCGGCGGCATTCTCCTGGAGGGTCTCTGTGAGTACGGTGAGTTCCTCACGGGAGAAGTGGACCTGCCGCTTGCGGTCGCACGCTTTCTTCGCTACTTTCCCCATTTTTCTTGGTTTCACTAGGGTGGATGACGGGTTGGGATGTGTCTCAGGGTGGTGTTTTTAGTGGTTGTGTGTATTTTGTGGTTTTATAGGTGTACGGGGTGTTGTTCCCCGTTCCGGGCCCATGTTTTTACTTCCGTTTCCGTATATTTACGGTCGCCGTACTTTCCGGTTGGCGCTCACTGCGGTGTCCGCTATGATGGGTGGCGGTATTGCACCTAGGGCGCCGTACGGCGGCGGTGTGGGCCGTTTTGGGGTCATTTCCGCCATCGCGGACTTTGCACTTCCGCCATGGCGTGGTGCTCGTGCCCGATGGGTCGGAATGGGCCGCACTTTGCTCCATCGTGCAATGGCGGAAACGCTATTTACGCTGTGGCGGTCCGGTCAGTCACTTTCCGCCAGGGTCGTAATGAGGGCCATTTTGTTTCTAGTTTCTACAGAGAGGGTACTGTGATTCTGTGTTTGGGATTGTGTTTGTGCAAATATATGCTGTGCAGTGCTTTGTTTATGGTGTTTCTCAGTGGCAGCTGCAACTACAGCAGAGCTCCGAGACGTTGGTGTTAGAGGGCGCAGTGCATGGATTTGATAGTATGAAGGTCCCGGGTTTTGGCCCGCTTTTTCAGTTGAACGGAAGTCCGAGCGTGTGTTTCAGTGACGCGCGCAATTGAATTTTATAATTCTCAAGTGCTCGAGCAGCAGCTGCTCAGGCTATGGCTCAGGGAGTGGATTCACTCGCATGGGGGTGCCGCCCGCGAGCCTGCAGGAGCAGGAGCATCATGGGGAGTCGCAGTGCAGGTCGCTGTCTTTTCGAGAACACATCGTTTTCGGCAATCCGCGTCCAGGGAAAGCCTCGGAAGCAGCGGCGACAGAAGTGTGCATTGAAATACAGATTCCTTTTTCGGAGGGATTGCAGAAGTGAGTGGTGCACTTAGAAACCATATTTAGGTGTACACTTGAGCAGGATCAGGAAGCAGCAATGTAGGGCTACATATTGGCTGCTTTACTCATACTCTCTTTTTGGAAGGGCATTTCAAGCCCAGGTTACAGCACTCCCATGGCACACAAAGACGGATCTGAGCAGGGGGAGTGCAGTTTAGGGAGTAGGGGAGGCCTGATCACAGATGGAGAGTGCTCTGATTGCAAGTTTCACGTGTTTTGTACATGCACCATGAACACATTCTATTTTATTGAATTACAATAGCGTGCTTGACAACCTTTTGAATCATGTCTGAACATTTCTGTAGTCAAATACATTCACTCCACGGAGACGAGAATACTGTTATATTGTGGTATAAGTTATTTATAAAATCCATTCTATCTATAAATGACAAACATTTATAGCAAATGTGAGAGTTTTAGGATAGTTTATGTTACTATAACATGTATTTTTGCTTACCAACCCTACCCCAATATCTTAAACACCCCCTAACCACCCTATTCCCACTCTCTCTATCTCCTACCCACCCACCCTACCTTCCCTCTCTCTACCCCCACCCACTCAACCCCCACACTCTCTACTCCCACCCACGGTTCCTAACCCCACTCTCTCTATGACCACCCACTGACTCTACCCCAACTCTCTCTACCTGTACCCACCCAGCCCTACCCCACTCACTTTATTCCTACCTATCCAACCCCACTCACTTTATCCTCACCCACCCTACCCCCACTCTCTCTAGCCTCACCACTCTCTCTACACCCACCCAAACTACTCCCACACACACTACTCCCACTCTCATTATACCCACCCACTACTCTACCCTCACTCTCTCTACTCCAACTCACCCACACTACCCCCACCCTATCCATCCTCACCCACCCAACACCCATTCTCTCTAGCCCTGCCCACCCCACCCACCCTACCCACACTCTCTCTACCCCCACTCTCAGAAACCCCCATGCACCCGACCCCAAGACTTTACCCCCACTCACCCTTTCCCCACTCTCTCTACCCCATGCACCCTACAGCCACTCTCTCTACCCCATGCACCCTACCCCCACTCTCTCTACCCCATGCACCCTACCCCCGCTCTGTCTACCCCATCCACCCTATCCCCACTCTGTCTACCCTCACCCAAATACCCTACACCCACCCACCCCTGCCCCAATCTCTCTATCCCCACTCTCACTAAAACCACTCACCCCACCCCCACTCTCTACCACCATGTACTCAACCCTATCTCTCTACCATACCCCCACTTTTTCTACATGCCCCCACTCTCTCATCCCCACCTATGCTACCCACACTCTCTACCCCACCCCCCAACTCTCTCGACCCCCCTACCCCATCCACACTCTCTACACCCACCTACCCTACCCCCACACTCTCTACCTCCACCCACTCTCTTTACCCCCACTTACCCTACCTCCAATATCTCTACCGCCACTCACCCTACCCCCACTCTCTCATCTCAAACTCTCTTTACCCCACCCACCCTGCCCCCACTCTCAAACCCACCCCCTACCCACTCTATCCCCACTCTCTCTATCCCCTATCCACCCAATCCCATTCTTTCTACCCCTAACCCACCTTATCCCACTCTCTCTACCGCCACCCAGCCCTGCAACCTTCCATCTCTCTACTCCCACACACCCCATCCCCGCATGCTCTACCCCACCCACTGACCCTATCCCCACTCTCTCTATGACCACCCACAGACTCTACCCCAACTCTCTCTTCCTTACCCACCCACCCTATCCCCACTCACTCTATCCCCACCCACCCAACCCCACTCACTCTATCCTCACCCACCCTACCCCCACTCTCTCTAGCCCCATCCACCCTACTCCCACTCTCGAAAGCCCCACCACTCTCTCTACCCCCACCCACCCTTCCCCCACTCTCTCTACACCCACATTCTCTCTGGAACCCCACCTATGCTACCCACGCTCTCTATCCCACTCCCCAACGTGCTCTTCCCCCACCTACCCCATCCACACTCTCTACACCTACCCAGCCACCCTACCACCACACTCTCTACCTCCACTCACTCTCTCTACCCCAGTCATCCTATCCCCCAATATCTCTGCCACCACTCACCCCGCCCCCACTCTCTACCCCCAGCCACCCAACATACCCCCACTCTCTACCCCCTGACACCCAACCTACCCCCACTCTCTACCCCCAGCCACCCAACCTACCCCCACTCTCTTTACCCACACCCAACCTCTTTCTACCACACCATCCACCCTAACCTCACTCTCTCTACCCCATGCACCCTACCCCAGTCTCTCTACCCACATGCACCCTACCCTCACTCTATCTATCCCCACATGCCCTACCCCAACTCTCTCTTCCTTACGCACCCACCCTATCCACACTCACTCTATCCCCACCCACCCAACCCCCACTCACTCTATCCTCACCCATTCGACCCCCACCCACCCACCCTACTCCCACTCTCGAAAGCCCCACCACTCTCTCTACCCCCACCCACCCTTCCCCCACTCTCTCTACGCCCACATTCTCTCTGGAACCCCACCTATGCTACCCACACTCTCTATCCCACTCCCCAACTTGCTCTGCCCCCACCTACCTCATCCACACTCTCGACTCCCACCCAGCCACCGTACCCCCACACTCTCTACCTCCACTCACTCTCTCTACCCCAGTCACCCTACCCCCCAATATCTCTGCCACCACTCACCCCGCCCCCACTCTCTACTCCCAGCTACCCAACCTACCCCCACTCTCTACCCCTAGCCACCCAACCTACCCCCACTCTCTTTACCCACACCCAACCTCTCACTACCCCACCCATCCACCCTATCCTCACTCTCTCTACCCCATGCACCCTACCCCAGTCTCTCTACCCACATGCACCCTAACCTCACTCTATCTACCCCCACACACCCTACCCCCACTCTCTCTACCCCCACTCACCTTACCGAAGTCTCTCTTTCACCACCCACCCTACCAACTCTCACAACCCCATCCACCCAGCACCCAACTCTCTACCCTCACCCATCCTACCAACCCTTTTTACCCACACTACCATCTCTCTCTACCCCCTCCACCCTACCTCCCACCCCCACCAACACACACTACTTCCTCTCTCTACCCACATCCCCATGCCCTACCCCCTCTCTGTATCCCCCATGCACCATATCCTTTTCTCCCTATGACCACCCATCCAACCCCTTCTTTCTCTACTCAACACTATCACCTCTCCTGTTACCCCCAACAACCACCTCACACCCTTTATTCCCCCACACACCCTAACCCACCCTACCTCCTCTATTCCCCCACCCACCCATCTTGCCCCCTCTCCCGATTCCCTCTCATCTTTCCTCTGACACACTTGATTTATTTCTTACTCTCTCACTCTCACCCTTTCTCACTCATATTTTCTCTTTCTCATCATCGATGGCACCCTTCGTCAATGGTTTTCTCATTTGCTCTAGTCCCCTTCTCATTCTATTGCACACCTGCACCCCTTATCACACCCCCTTCCCAATTTTGCACTCTCCTCATTGCACCCTGGTGCCTATAAATGCAAAATGCAATGAACAGCAGTAAACGCCAAAACTACTGGCAATGCCAATACTTGTTTTGAGTGGGATGGACATCCCCTGCCCCTTGCAGCCCATTCAGCTATATTATGTCCCTGGAAGACATGGTACCTTCATGCAGGCAAAATGAGAGTCAGTTCTGTGGGTGCTTGTGGTAGACACTCTCCTGTCCCAACCATCTCCAGAGGCATGTAACGTCACTCATGTCCTCTGCTTGGAGGGCTGGAACAGAGATGAATGGAGTGAACTCACCACTGACCCACCAGGAAGAGGCGTCTCTGCTGCATGAACTGAGTTGCTGTTGCCCGCAGATTTTGATAAAAGGCATGATGTAATTACTGTCTGCTACATCATAATACGGTACATTTGTGTTTTTCACCCTATAAAGCAATGGATTTGCAATGCTGTATTTATTTTACCTTATGCATGCCATAAATAAAACATGATTACTTTTGACATTTCGCTTAAAAAAATATTGTTACAATGAATCAAACATTTATACTTTATGCTTCATTTTGACCAAAGATTCACTGATTAGGGTCCTTTTCTGTTTTTTTTAACACATCTAGCATGTGAACAGCCCTTGACTGGTTGAAAAATCCAATAGATAAGTGATACATTCAGACCCCAAACAAACATGGTGGACAACAAATGTGTAGCATATGATGAAGCACATTACCTGCATATGATAAGTGGACCTTCTCAGTTGGGGGAAACACTGGACTGCAATACAGCACAGGTCCAAGATGATAAAGATAACATCCTAAAATTCAGGTAAAAGATAATTAGGACTGAAATACATTGAAAAATAATGTGTGAGTATTTGAAAGCAAAAATCGTACCCTCAGGCTTTTAATTTAAGAATATACAAAGGGTATTCTTTGATAACCCACAATTTGTTACTCAGTTCAGTGGTGTGGGCAGCAGATGCTCTAGCGAGGAGCTCATAGTCAAAACAGCCCAATGACACACAGCCCAATATTTGAGGAAATTAGAGGAACTTACACAAAACGTTGAGGAAAAGCCGACTAGTCAAGATGACCAGCAGCTAATTGATTAAATCAATCAAACAACTGAAAAACTGAAAACTGATACACTCAACCAAAAATTGGATAAATGATAAGAAAATGGTTATCCGTATCTCAAACCAGGATATTTCCAGGAAGCACGGCACTATACACTACAGCAACTATATACCTAGGGAAAACCACAAAGAGCACAGAGACCACAGAGAGTAGCAGCAGTATAGCAACTAGCGACACTGAAAGTAGGGCGCAGAAGGAGGTGGTAACACTCATTACTGCCGAGTCAAATACAGACATGGAGGGGATCCAACGGACAGGACAACCAAGCTTGATAGCCCAACGGGCTGAATTTGATCTTCTAGGACAATGACATCTAATGAGCTAAAGTGACTAACAAAAGGACTATCTTTTGTGCCAAGCTACCACAATAATTTTGCACAATTAAGAATAGGAATAGCTCATTTCCAAAATCAGACTAGAATATTTCTTTAAGTGTCATCAGCATGAGGAGGAAGAATGTAATACAGGTTTCAAACCCACCTTTACCTTCCAGCATCCCTCATACATGATGTATCCAGAAATTACTACTTTTGAAAATAGAATATGGTTAGAAATAGACAAATTGGAGCGGAAGAAAGTGATTGTGAAACCCAATATAACCAAAGAGGAGAGAACAACATTCAAATCCTTGAGCTGAGACCCCAGCATAACAATCAAACCATCAAACAAGGCCGAAGGGGTAGTTATTATGGACACCACTAAATGCAATACAATAATGAAATTACAAGAAAAGTATCTAATCAGAGGTTTTATAATCTGCTTAAATATGACCTCACTATGGAAATCCAAGACCACATTCAATTTGTAGTCCACTGCCTTAGAAGCACCGGGTCACCCGAAAAGAATCTGAATATTTGGTCTGAAATTATCCAAGTATCCCGGCGATATACATACTTCCCAAAATCCATAAAGATATGTTTAAACCCCATGATGACCCATTGTATCCGGCTAGGCTTATCTTTGAACTCCTGTCCAACTTTGTGGACTTCTTCCTGAAACCATTTGTTAGACTTATTCCATCATACATAAAAGAACGACATATGTCATTAATATTGTTGAACATTTATAATTAGAAGGACCCAAACCGTGGTTAGTTACAATGGATGTAGAAAGCCTCTATCCAAATATAACACAAAATGAGCCCATAGATATTGTAGAACATGTTCAAAATCAAAGAATGGAACCACAACCCCCCGCCCCCACTGAGATCCTTGTTCATCTAACAGAAATAGCGATGACAGCATTTTGTTTTCTCAAGATTAACTTGTAACATCAGATCAAGGGCACTAGTATGGGTGTCATTTTTCCGCCCTACGTCCAACACTAACCTGTACATACATCACATTAAATTATGGAAAAGGTTAATTGATGATATGTTACTAATTTGGCATGATTCTGCTCGCGATTTACTCAAGTTTGTAGAGTGGCATGTTGTGATGCTGAAAATGCATTGGAAGGACAGGGCCTCCATGTCCTTGTCCTGTACTCCCTTATCATGTGTGTTCTGTGTTGTTTCCCCCACAGTAGTCCATGTGGGGCTCCTGGCAGTGCAGCTTTTTCTCTTTTTGTTTGTGGTGAACAGAGACCCTTGGGATACCCCTATGGCACCCCTGGGTGGGGGTACAACCCTGTACTCCCAGTGTATTATTTTGGGTGCCTGTGTGTGGCCCACAGAGCAGGTTATGGGTAGGTGGCAGCTCCATGCTGAATTTAACAGGTGCTCTGAGTATCCTCCATTTTGGGATGCCCATGCTCTGCCATAGAAATCAGGGGATTCCTGATAGGAGGCAGGATGACCCTTGGTGCCTCTTGGTTTCTTTTGCCTGTTAACTTGTTTTCCCAAAGTCCTGGGAAGCCCTGACTCTGTCCCTCCCCCTGACTGGCTGTTGGGTGGAAGAACCATATATGGTATTGTGGTGAAGTCCAGGCAAGACTGGCTGGAGCCTTCCCAGTGAATGTATGTTGTGGATACGCCTTGGGGTGGGACCTGGGTGAATGGAGGGTGTGACCAATATGCACTTCATGTTATGGGTGTCTGGTTTCTGTGTAGATGACACAATGAATGAGACAGCCCTGCCCCGAACTGACATGAATACAGTGTGGTGTGCTGAATGGCTGGGTGACTGCCCCAAACCACATTCCTTGTTATGGGTGTCTGGTTGGAAGTGAATGGCCTGAATGCACTGTGAGCCTGACTGGCTGCCTGTCTGCTTGAATGCCATTCTGAATGATTGGCTGCCTGAGCCTGGCTCAGCAGTGTGCATGAGAGACAGAACAGTATATCTGGAGACCTCTCAATTACCAGAATTGTTCAGAAGCTGAAGTCGAAACTTGATACCTAACCTTGAAGCCCAGATGGAAGAAGAAGGTTTTGCTGCTGCTTGATGTCAACAAAATTCGAAAGCTGTTGAGTCTTCAAGGACTGATCCAAGAGAGGACCTGGCTAGGAGACATCTTCCCGAGCTACGAGGGAAAATTGTGCCAAAACTTATCTTCACCAATGCACCCTGGAAGTCAGTCCAGAAAAGCTGTCGAACCGAGAAGGTGTCTGCTGAGGAATCCTGAAGTGAAGCACCTGGACATCAAGGCCATCGAAGTCCATCGTGGTCGACTGGGGTTCCGAGGATTGCCATAACCGCTGGAAGCCAGTCGAGTCATGTTGCCCAGAATCGGGGACAACTTGACGCTATGCTGCTCGACGAAGGGAGCCGCAAGGCTCCACCTTTGCCTAAGACATTTGAAACAAAGGACTCCCTTGCCATCACCGTTGACCGCTTTGCCCCCATGAGAAAGTCGAGGTGGTCAACGAACCAAGGAGAATCTGCTGGTGGGTTTTCCGCCACCCAAAGTCCCCAAAGACCAATGAAGATGCACGGCGCTGATCCGTTACAGCAACAACTAAGTACTGGAGATCAACATCCTGAATAGCTACATTTCTAAGATGTGTTTAGGCAACAGTAGCACTGGGAGCACAGAGGTGCGATCTAATCAGTCGCAACCTCCTTATTTTGTGTTTCCCTGTATCGTTTAGAGTGCTGAGATAATAATTGTTCTTTTATAACGTGCTTAATACCAGAGATTGGGTTCTATGTGTGGGAACGGGATTCAAACCTGTGTTGCACTGCGTTGTTTTGCTTCCAAGACAAACGCATTGCCCATGAGCTATTCCCCATCACTTCAAATCCATTCATGGTTCCTTTTGCAACATATTAACAGGAGATAATCAGCTTTCTTTCCTGCAACAAAGCATTTTATGTAGAATAGTATATATCAAATGATAGGTAAGGATTACACCATAGCAACATTGGGGCAACAATCAGGTCATTGCCAATATATTTCTTCACAAAACTTGTGTTTACTGCTGTCAATGACGCTAGTGCATTCCTTCTGAATAGGCCCTATTCAATGAGAACGGCAGTCAAATACAGAGGCCTTTCAAATCAGCACAAAAGGCAATCCATGGGCATTCATGAATGCAACCAACCATGATCATTTCATATTTGGATACCGCATAGATAGGCGAAATACAGAATTTAATTTTGTTACACACAGCACCTAATTGGTTGATTTTTTGTTTGTTTAAGAATGATAACCACACTGGGACCCTGAAGAAGACGTGGATGGGACGTGTTGGTAGCTGAAGCACTACATCAAGTATCCAGCAACTGGAGAAGGAAACAGTTAATTGTCCATAATCACTGTCACCACCTTAGCATCGAAAAACCTGTTGGTTAGATCATGGGTTATGATTTGCGCACAGATTTTGCTAAAAGGCGTGATGTCATTACTGTGTGCCACATTATTCTGCAGTAAAGTTGTGTTTTTCACCCTATGAAACAAGTGGAATTGTGATGCTGCTTTTTTTACCTTGGGCATGTAATAAATAAATAATGATTACTTTTGCCATTTCGCTTCGAAAAAACATTGTTAGAGTGAATCAAGCATGTATACTTCATGCCTGAGTTGATGCAAGACACTTCCTTGATGCTGTGCTCCAGAGTTGCTTCAGAGAAGGCAGATACATTTCCTTGCTGGCTAGCACGATATGATCTTTTTTTTTTGTTGAATCTTTCTTTATTAAGTTTTACAAATAAATACAGAACACATACATCGTATCAATACAAAAAGTCCATGTCCAAGCAGGAAAAACAACAATCCCTAAACAACACCCCCCCTCGTACCCCGATAGAAGTGACAGAAAACAAAAGAGAAGAAAAAAGGAGGGAAAAAATAAAACGCCATCATGAGGGTAACATATCAAGGAGAAGAGGAAAGGATAAAGAGAAGAGCACCTTCCCGGGTTATCAAAATCAGGAATAAGAGCACCTTCCTGGAGTGTTTGGATGCGGGCTGTCTTGGGACCGGGTGACGTAGCTTCTAAAGGGGAGCCAGTAATCTTTAGGCTGGCCGCTGATATGGAATGAGGAGGCCTAAAGGGTCTTTTGATGGCAGTGGCCTCACTGGCTACCCCCCTTACACACCATTAGTATCAGCAGGGTCTTTCCAGTCAAAACCGCCTCCAATTGAAGTGATCTGGTTATATAAATAAGCCAAGAGTCCAAAGTACTTGATGCATGGAGCTATGTTCCACCAGTTAGGTTACAGGAGGCAGGATCGGGATCGGTACACATGGAAGAGAGACCCTCCAAGCCGACCATCTCATACAGCTGCCAGGCACCAAACGACTCATGAAACATTCACACAGGCAGCCTTCTCAATATTCCACTCAGCACCACGGAGACCTGTCATTCAATCAATCTGCAGTAATGCAATGGAAAAAACTCTCTCTCTCTCTCTCTCTCTCTCTCTCTCACATACACAGACACATATTTCATTAGACGCAATCTCAGTAAGATGCGATAGTTTTAAAGCTAGAAATATGTCTACATTTGGGTATTAGAATAACCAAATACCCATCAAAACAACAGTATTCTTTCAGTTGGTTGCCTTTGTGCCCATAAATATATCTAAAACTGAATAGGGTATTTACCAAGGGCCCCTGTTTTGTCTTGGGAAACAGTGGTGTGACTCCCATGGCTCGGTGCCTCAAGGAGCTAGTAGCCGATGGATCCAGAGATGCTATGGGGAGGGTCCCTGTGTCATCCACCGCTTGTCGCCATCACTTGACGGCAGTGGCGGCTGGTGAGTTTGAAAGCTGGTGGGGCGTACATTTTCCAGGGCAAATTTAGTAGCGAGCGTGCGCAGGGCGCGAGCCCACCCCCCCAAAGAGGTTCGGGGGGGTTCTCCCCCATGAAATTTTTGGAAAAATGGCCTACACAATGTGCAATTTACTGTCCAAAAAACCCACTGAAATATAAAAAAAAGCATTTGGTTTTACATATTAATGGTGGTACACTATTCTTACGTGTGCAAGTGTGATGGTGTATTTTACAACAGCTTGTATTCAGAATAGCTGGTACTATGGTGTATGCATAAAGCAATTCATTATATAGTCAGTAATGATGGAAACATATGTTTGTCATGCTGTTACTGACATTCACATGCGTCCATCCTCTTACTAAGGTGGGATTTTAGGCATTTTCTGGAAAGAGGGAAACTAAGCTAAAATATTACTTTAGTTTTTAACCACTTAATTTAACCACTTAATTAATGCAACATTTGTCCTACCTCTAATGGCTGTCTGCCTCGCTGAGTTGCCATTGCTTCAGTTGCTCAAAGTTGCGACACGTGGAATGCACAGGTCTCAGAAATAGCACATACATATTGCATGCAACAGAAATAGTTTATAATCAACCAACAGCCATAACATCCAAACATACTTCACATTTCTCACTGTTCTGTGAAATAGATCACTGCAACCTTACACAAAATCCTAACATATATAAGGCCATTGAAACAAAGAATTCAAGGTAACCCACAAAATAACTGCAAATAGCTTGTTTGTAACAGAACATTCACTGGTCAATCATTTTGAAAGTTTGTACACAAATTGTGCACATCTATCTTTCAGAGAGGCACATTTATCAATAGTCTGTGTATTGAAGTCAGGGATCTCTTGAATTAGTTGTTTTTCCATGGACAGCATGGCCAAGGCATTCAGACGCAGATGTGATGAATTCTGCCATTATACTTTGGGCCTCATTACAACTCAGGCGTTAAGGGTTAACGCCGTCGTTAACCCTTAACGCCTGATTCCGATTTTAACGGCTGCTTTTAGCAGCCGTTAAAATCCATGGCGCTAAACCGCCTTGGTGCTAATTACGCCACCGTAATTTACGGTGGTGTAATTAGCGACTTCCCCACTCCCATTATGCCCTATGGGGCAAAAATGGGAATGGGGAAGGGTAAAATGGGAAATGGGGATTTACCGCCCCACTCACCTTGGAATGGGGCGGTAAATCCGCCATCCACCATGGTGTAAACATAGTTTACACCATGGTGGTAAAGTTGGCGTACTTACCGCCTGGGTCGTAATGACCCTATTTATCTTTGATTTAAAGCAAGTGAATGAAGTTTGATTTATTAAAAAATTTCTCTTTGAAAAAAGGAATCAATTGAAGAATTTTTTCTACGATTATTTTTGAACTACGCCACTGAGTAGTGGAATAAGGGTGTGCAGCCCGCACCGCTGGCCACACGGCCAAGGTCTTTTCTTTCTGATTCAGACGATCCTCAGTCATTGGGCCTCATTACACGGTATGCGGTAAGGGTTTACCGGTACCGGTAAGGGCACCGGTACTGGTAAACCCTTACCGCCTTACTACGAGGTCCCTTTGCCGGACCCAACCTCAACGGCTGGTTTTACCAGCCGTTAAGGAACGGGCCCGCAAAGGGACCTTGGTGCTAATTACGGTACCACAATTTGCGGTTCTGTAATTACCTCCTTCCCCATTCCCATTGCGCCCTCTGGGGGCAAAAATGGGAATTAGGAAGTATCTTGGTGAATGGGGAATTACCGGCCCCGCTCACCTTGGAGTAGGCCGGTAATTCCGCCATCCACCAAGGCGGACACAGTAAAATACCGGTGGCAACCATGGCGCTAGTAGCGCCATGGTTGCCGCATACCATGTAATGAGGCCCATTGTGTTTCTCAAGAATGTTTTAATTCACTTCAGGGTGGAGAAACAACGCTCAGACTCAGCTGTTGTCGTGGGTGTAGTAATCAGAATTTTTAATAACTGCATTGTCTCACTAAATGCTTCTTCGAGATTGTTTTCAACGAACCATTTTAATAAAGAAATTGCCCCACTTGAACTACAGAATTCTGGTCTCTCATAAACAATTGAAAGCTTAGTGCGCAGTCTTTCCTTGTTCAACACGGGGTACGCTTGGACAGTTGCATTCAGTGCATCATTGGGAAAAGACTGTCCATGTGTTTGAAATAGGTCACTCTGCAACAATTTGGCCCCCTCCAAGTGGTTCCTAAATGCAAAGCGTGCTTGGACTTGTGTAACTATAATATCACATACTTCTTTAGCCAAACGATTCAAAGTGTTCATATTTGCATTGCGACCTGAAAAAGTTGCCTCTGATGGAAGTTTAGCTTCCAGATTGTCAGTGCTTCCACGTACTCTGCCAATACACTTGATAAAAGTTTCAGTAGCTTTCTCCACATACACAGAGTCAATGTCTCGCTTCTGAAGCTGGTTATATAGAATGTCGACATGGGGCATTATGTCATTGAACAAAAAAAGGAAGAAAAGGAACTCCTTCTCTTTCAGAGTTCGAATGAATCCCTGGGCTGCATGCACAGTAACCCCCTCAAAATCAGTCCGTCTTTCAATAATGAGCTCAAAGCATGTACGGAGTGCTTCCCTGTGCTGATATATGGCTTCCACTACCCGAATATGGTAGCTCCAGCGAGTGCAAGATGGTTTTGGAAGTCTTTGATCTGATACCTCATCTAGAACTGCGGTTCTTTTTGGAGAACGAGAATAAAATGTACAGAAGCCAGAGATATCACTAAAAGAAAACTCTAGCTTCTGAGATTTTTGAAACAGCCTGTTCAATGATGAGGTTAAGCTGGTGTGCATAGCAATGTACATAATGTGCATTTGGATACACTTCAGCTACTTTCTTTTGGACACCACCAGACACCCCCATCATCACACTCGCACCATCATATGTTTGCGCAATTACTTTATTTTGTTGCAATCTTCAGGGAATACTTTGTCCAATTTTTCCATTATGGCAGTAGCAATGGTCTGCGCACTAGAGTCTTTCAGATGAGAGAATCCATAAAACCTTTCAACAATTCTGTATCGTTCATCAATGTAGCGATAGACTAGCACAGACTGAGTCTTACTGGAAACATCAGTTGTATCGTCTGCCTGAGTAGCCACATAATCAGTGCATTTTAACTGCTCTACAATGATCTCTCTGGTGACCGTGAGCATGCAGTCCAGCAGTTCATTCTGAATTGTTTTTGAAGTGCCCTTGAATACTGTTGCATTCTTTAAGTGTAGTTCCATTGCACTGTCTATGCTGGATACAAAATCCACCAGGCCTCTAAATACACCAGGATTTAAAAAGTCTTCAGTTTCATCATGGCCACATAAAGCCAATTCAAACGCACCACAAAAACGCACACAGTCTATTAACTTTGACAAGATGTATCGGTTTTTATCCACATCCTCATTATGCCTCATCACGCCCCGGCGATAGGCATCATCCAACTGTGTTGCAATATTTACACTTCCCAACATGTGCAGCTGTAATATATTCTCAATATGAGATTTGCACGATTCATGTCTCTTGCTTTTTTCTGACAAATGCTTTAAGTCAGTGACTCCTGTTTTTGTCCAGACGTTTCACCTCCAAAGAGCAGGCGAGGAAAGCAGAACAAAGACCGCTTAGCAATGCTACCAGTGAGCCATGTCTTCTTTTCATACCACACCATGGAAAATGTGCATGTGTAAGCCTTTCCCCTATATTTTGCGGACTGTTCAATTTTTACATCTGGCCGATCAGGCCCTAGGCTTTTCACCTCCAGTTTTTCACTGTGTGTGAGTCTGGAAAATGGTTTTGAGAGTAATTGGTCCACTGAATTCATTTTCGGCAACAGTGACACCTGTTAATAAGCAAAATGATTATGTACATGTATATGTAGATGGGATCATGTAGCCATTGTTAGGTATGCTCTTCAATAACACATAAGTATAATTAGTCGGTACTAGACACAGATAGCGTCTGCAATTATACACAACTCTGCTATACTTATCATCGACCAGTACAGTTGAGTATAATTGCCGATGTTATCTATGCATGCGTTAACACACATGCCCATTAGCAAATGTGACACCAGCCACACAGTACGTATTGCAGCTTGTTTGGCAAATGAGTGCTTATGGAAGAAATGAGGCAAGTTTGTTCCGTTAATACTGTTCTAAAAAAAACATTGTTTAGAATGTAGGGAGAATTTTCTGACTTCATGACACAACCCCAACCCCTCCCAAGCACTGTGGGAGCAATGGTGAAGATTAGAAAGAAGGTATTCTGATGTTTGGAAGACTGTGGGATTTTACAGCAGTAAAAGAAAATACTGAATACCATTCAAATGGAAGATACCAGGACATCATGAGGTAAGTGGGAACCATCACCCATTCCTATCCTTCGAAAAACAGTTTCCAAATGGACAGGTTTGCTTCCGTTGAACCATAAGTAGGCCTTTTTGCATTATATGTATGACTTTCCATTTTCACATGCCATCCTCTCAGCTAGTCATAGATGCCATTCTGTAGTCTGTACTGTTCATCAGATTTTCCCCCACCGCATTGATACGCACAAACATGGGCTTCTTTTCTAAAACAATTTAAACAAGATAGCTGTGTGCCTTCTTTACTACAGTTGAACACAAACAGAGTTGGAGTGCCCTGAGCACCAAACCCTACAAAAGACTCATGTTAGCTCACTTCGTTCTGGAGAATGGTCACTGCAATGAACTTCTTCACAGGCTATGGGAAATCCAAATCCCGGAAGGTGCACTGTGGAGGTTGAAGTCCGATGTTTTTAGTTGCACAATTGCCCTGGACTGGTTGGATTTGTTCATCTATGGTGTTGCTGATGGTCCGTAAAGAGAAAGCGAGAGACTGATCTGAGAAAGGGCAACATAGGCTCAGAGCTGTATTAAAATGGATTTCACACATGAAGGAGAGAGAGTTAACTGCTTGTAACATTGAAGCTGCACCAGAATATTCATTAGTACAATGTTTAAAGAAAGTACCAGCAACTACCACCATGTGCCAGTCATCAGTTGTATAACGCTGCAATATATACATTTTTGTAATGTTTTCGTTCTGGGGCTTTAAAAGTGCACTTTGCAGAGCTCACATTACAAAATTAATTTGCTGCAGCCCTTCAGGCACCCGATTTATAAGCACTCTGCGTGTCCTTCGCTGAAGTCCTGTTAAAAACAGCATTGGCAAAGCCACTGAGATCCTGTTCAAACACAAGCATTGACAAAGCCAACATTTTGGCCTTGTGCATACGGTGCAAGCTTCTGCCAGGCACTGCTATTAGATCATGATGCCCAGGAACTTGCACCATGTTTCTGCTTCTACAACAACGGGTAGTTAATTCTGCTACAGCTGTGCCTGGCAAGTGGCACTGTGCCTGGCAAGTGCCTGTCAAGTGTAGCTGTGCTACAGCTGTGCCTGTCCACAAGGGATGAAGGGGTGAAGGTAGACAGATCAAGCACAACACAAGGCAGCGAGCCGAGGTCAAAGGGGAAGGTGGGTAAACAGCAAGAAGAAGAAGCACAGGCTGACAGTTAAATATCAGGGGTGCAGATAAGCAAGAAGGAGAAACGGCAAGTCAGAGAACTGGTTGTAGATCAGAGAGAAGAGGGGCAAGGGAGTAACAAAGAACATGGAGGACAGAAGGCAGAGAAGGGGGGAAATCAAGGAAAGCGGTGCAAAAGTCAGATCAATGGATGCAAGCAGGTGCAACATTGCACAGCCCAGGAGGCAAAGTATCAACCAGATGGTAAACAGCAGAAAGGGCAGTCAGCTAAGTAGGGTGAAGGGGTAGTAAAGCGCAGGGTTGGGAAATCAGCGTTTTTCATGACCTTTGAATGACGGCATCATTCACCTCTTAAGTAGATGGGTACTTCTATCACTCCATTAACACTACCTACGGTCCCACCTGCCGCACAACCACCTATTTTGGGGGGAAGTGGACACGGACACACATAGGGACACACAAGGACACAATATAAACTCCCATTGTGGCTGCTTTTTTGGAAGACGGGTAAAGTCATACATAGACTTGGTTTGTGGCGTCAGTGAGGTTCAGTGGAAAGGGGTAGGATAGGCAGATTGGCTATTAAACGGAGCAGGCTGTGTTGTGCTGCATACACACTTCAAGGGCTGACTCGATGCATTGGATCGTTAATTCATCAGGTTCGGACAGACATCTGAGCAATGAGTGTTTCTTTTTCAGTGGCAGGGCTTCTAAGCAGAGAGGCATTCACAGTGATGTGTGTAAGAATGTATTTATAAATAAGCATACCTATTTATTTTATTTATTTTTCCATTTACAGAGTGCTCTAAACCCCGAGGCCTCAAGGCGCTGTTACAGAAACCAGTTACTCACAAAGCAGCGTGTGTACATAAATCAAACGCCTGAACGACGAATGAGCTATACTCTGATGAAGGGCCTGCTCTTTGTTAAGTGCATAACATTTTAATGGGAAGCTGATGGTTCATTTGAGTAATCGTTGTTTACGGTCAGACCCTAATAGGTTTTTCAATGTGTATGATGAGATAAGAACTGTCATTCCCACACTTTTCTTGCGAAAGCCCACACAAAGTTCCATTTAGCTAGCCAAATATGTTCCTTTTTTAAAAACCAGTTACAATGGGTGACAGAAAAAGCATTGTTCAAATGTCTTTTTTACTTTCATGCGTGCTTATTGGATGCACCAAAAAGTACTTCGTTCTTTGTGAACCAGGTGACCTTACCACACACTGGGCCTGATTTACAAAGCCTTTTTAAATGGGGTTTTCCCATTCAAAAAACATCTGTACATCAGGCCAACTACGTTTTGTTGTGTCACCGAGTTGGAATGTCTTGTTATGATAACCTGGCCTTTAGAGCATATGATATGATATGATATGGCATTTATAACGCGCCTATACACAATTGTTTCAATGCACGCAATGAAATAAAACATGCTGTGCTCAAACATATCAGTGAGTGCAACCAAAATCTCAGTATAATGGTTTATTATTGAGGCATCAACTTTGAATTTGATCTGTCACCCGAATGCGACCATCTCTCAAAGGTGCTCATCAATCAAGGACTAAGTTTGTCCTAATTTGGCACCAGTTTTGTGATGTACAAATAATGGCAGGATTTGAGTACTCCCGATTTGTGCAGGCAATGCAAAGTGAAATGATATTGTTTGCCAAAGAACAAACACTTTGGTTAAGCAGTGAATTGGGTATGCTTCCACACAACACTCCAGTTTGTTGTTATGCCTGATTTGCTGGAAGTTCTCCTCTTTGCCTCTTTTTGTTTCACAGGGTGGGCCCTGCAAGAGACATCACAGACACTGCTGCGGGTGGGTGGGCACAGCTTTCAACCGAGAAAAGGCTACACAGGTACTGTTTTTTTGGCTGTGAGAAGTGCAGGTACGCATTTAAATTTTAAAAAAAGAAAGTGCAGATATCAGGGCGGGGTAGGACAGGCCAATTTAAAGCACTGCCAATGAAGATGTATACATCAGAGGGAATGATTTTGTGATTAAGTGATGTACTCCATAATGCATGCGCTGGGGTGAAACTAGACAAAAATGTCAGGGGTTAACACTTAGGTAGGGGTAGGGACCAGTGGTCGAAGTGTACAAAAAGAATTAGTGGAATTATGTTCCCAGCTGGCCTGCCCTGCTCACCACAAACCCCATCGCCACCCCCACCCCATCCTGCGCAAAATATGTCACCAGCCAGGTCGATACTAGAGTCAGCAAAACCGATACTTTTGGTGATGGTTAGGGCCGGGGGTAAAGCCCAATCTGCTCAATGGCTGTTGCGCCACTAGACACGGGCACCGCTCTTGACACTAGAGGCCGGCCTGACGATTATTTCAAAAGCACTTTACAATACAAAATAATGGTCTCCTGTCTGGGATCTGACATTTTTTTATTACATATTACCAACAGTGCACGATTAACACCCAATACTTCAGCACGCAGAAAATGACATTAACGAAAGTCTGGCTAACGACCCACCCATGCCTGCGTGAAGTCATTGCGACCAGGTTTGCTTAAAGCCACAATTATTGTTCAGAAGTCCAAAACAGGAACCATTGACCACCTACGCGGTACATTTCGAAAGCTACCGATGACGAACCGGCGATTCAAGCTAAGGGAATTGCTCAATTACTCCGGTCAGAATTTAAGAGGCTGTGGGAAAGAGATACAGTGACCATTTACATGCTGTATTGCCTCATCATGTGCAGGCCACCAAGAGCCTCACGTCTTTTGTTGTCGGTTAACGAGGTGAATGTGCCAGGCCTGTGTCAGACAACGCTATGCAGGACATACATCAATGTCAGTGGCTTTTCATAGGTACATGTACTTCTTGTGCCGGGTTTTTAGAGGAAATGATGTGAGGGAGCTGTTTGGACGTGCTGCTTTGCTGCACGCATGCCACATTACAGAGGGTGGGTGTGTGTGCTGCTGACAAAGAAGGTGATGGTGGCAGGAAGTGATTCTAAACTCAGCCTGACCTCAGTGAATCACGACACTGAGCTGCCTGCCTTTCCAACCGCTGCCCGCGACCACGCATCATGCTAATTGTGCCGTTTTATATTTTCGGCATTTTTTTGGAAAAATGCCGAAAATATAAAACGCCACAATTAGCATGATGCAGGAGTGGTCGCGGGCCACGGCTGCAGTATGGGCAGCAGCAGCGCATGCCTGCCTGCCCTGGCCCCCCTGGGCCTTGCGTACCGGTCCGGCATGGCCCAAGGCAAGGCCCTTGGACCACGGCACGGACCGGGGTTAAAAGTAGGCCCAGGCGGCCCCCATCTTGGTGGTAGCAGGCGGCCCGCTACCACTAAGGCTCGCCCCAAGTTGACGGCAGTCTGCTCGGCAGCAACACTGAACGGCGTGTAGACCCAGGCCTACACGTCGTTCAGTGTTGACTGGGCCGTGGGGCCGTGGTGGACCAGGACCACATAGTTTGGGCCCAGGGAGGGGAGTGTAAGTGTAACACTCCCGAGTCCCCGGGCCCAAACAGAGAAGAAAAGTTAAACAAACTTGGGGGGTACTTACCGGCGGCGCCGCTGGGCTGGAGTCGTGTGTTGTTCACTCGACGTCTCGTACTCCTGATTCCTGAAAGAAAGAGAAACAGACCGACGTGTGAAGGCAGCGCAGGCACACGCACACACCCTGCGCCGCCAGTAATAGTACACTAATGTCATTGGCTGTTTGCCAGCCAATGACATTTCTGTATCCAAGGCAGAGGAGGGGAGGGAATCGAATAAGTGCACTGTTTGCGCAAATTATATACTGGCAGGGCCACCCCTGAAGCGCCCCCCCAGGCATCTAATTAAAGGGGCTACGTAGAGTGCGTGGAGCTACGTGCTCCACGCACTCTACTATAGAAAAAAATATACTAAATTGGGTTGCGCCCCACTGTGAAAGCCGGGCCGGCCTATACACACTATTGTTTCCTTGCCACAGCGCCCCCGCACTGTTGGCAAAGGAAATGCAGCACTAAAGCTGAAAGAGATTCAATCATAGAAGTTCTCTGATTGAATCTCTTTTAGCTTCTCTTTTGTTTTTGGGGGGCGGTGCCCAGCCGCCCTATCATAGCAGCCACCACTGCTTGACAGGGAACTGTTACATGCTGCAAACAAACTGACTCCCCTTTCAGACACGCCATCCTGAGAGATTCACAACACACACACAGAGGTCCCAGCAAACCCCCAGCCTAGGGGGTAGCCTGACACACATGCTGGTCTTCAGCCCCAGGATACTGCTAACGTTAGGCAGGCAGTCACAGGGACACTGTCATGGCTAATTGAGCGGGAGACACATAACCCTGATGAACATGTTCTTTAAACATTCCTCAGGGAGAGGGAAGTCAGTTCAGATCAACAGTGTTTCAAATGCCATGCATAGAAGTTATCCAATGTTCAAAGCAACGTCAAAAAGAAATGCAGCAATGCTGCATGCATTGATTGAGGTGCAAGAAAGAAATCATCCAGGTGCATAAGGATTTCCAGCCTCACGCGCAATTCAATGTTGCTGGTCAGTATCCCCTGCGCGATGCAATGTTGCTGGTCAGTATCCCCCACGCGATGCAATGTTGCTGGTCACTATCCCCCGCGCAATGCAATGTTGCTGGTCAGTATCCCTGGGTGAATTGCTCACACACACATGAGTATCAGATTTATCAATCAATTACTTCCAACTAAGGGCCTCATTAGGACCCTGGCGGTCCCGTAATGAACGGTGCCGGTATGGGACCGGCATCGTTGATTACGGGCTGCCCAATTACGAGGACTGCTGTGGGACCCGCTAAGGAACGCCTGGTCAGACCAGGCGTCCTTAGCGGGTCCCGCTAGCAGTCCAGGATGCTAACAACGGGCCCGTCATGAACAGGCCCTTTGTTAGCATCCTCCCCATTCCCATTGAGCCCTATGGGGTGCAAATGGGAATGGGTATTCTTTTCGACCAGGTCCCAAGAAAAGGGCAATTACCGGGTCCGCCAAGGTCGGAATGACGAGGCTATTGCCCTTTTCTGGGACCCGGTAAAAAATCATTACCAGCGGCAGCCGTGCCCTTAATAAGGGCACGGCTACCGCCTGGGTCGTAATGAGGCCCAAAAGTTAATTTGGCAAGAGAGCCAACCTGCAATTTCATGGACAAATGGGGGATCCTTAAGTGAAGTGTTAAAGAGCCAGGGGGGAGATTGAACAGCTACAGAAATGCATATTGCAAGCATAGAGAATCTGAAGCCTTCCCAGACAGTAGTGAACACATGTCCAAAGCATCACATATAGAGTTAGGTTAGCAGCTAAAGCCAAAGAGAGCACCAGGGAGCCTCCAATGCCAACACTGGCCTACTTACAGAATGAAGGCGACGGCACTCATCCAGAGTCCATGCCAGAGGGGTGACAGTTAGGTAGCATGGTTGGTTGGAGTTTGTGGTTGCAGCGGGTGGTTGTAGAATGTTGAAAGGTGATACCAGGATTGTTAAAGAGGTACTGGTGTTAAGAGGGGAGAGAAGGGGGTAAGAGCAAGAGGTCGAGGTGTTTTTTGGAGGAGGCCATAAAAGCAGGAAGTGGGGGTCATTGTAAGGAAGACCTGTTGACAGTAGGAGGCAGAGGTGATGTAAGGAGGAATTAGTAACATTAAAAGGTGGAGACAATTGAAAGAAGGCTCTAAAACCAAGAGGTGGAAGAGATTATAAGGAAGGGGTGGTGGCCTCAAAGAGGGAAGGTTGTGAGGGGGGAGACTAAAGACCTGTGGTGACCCCAACGAGGGGAGGCTGTGAGGGGCAGACTAAAGGCCTGTGGTGGCCTCAAGGAGGGAAGGCTGTGAGGGGGAGACTACAGGCCCAACGAAAGAGGATGAAGAAGCTCAAACGATCAGGATGGGGCAAGGAGGTTGGGCGTACTCAAAGCAAGAGGAAAAGGAGTGTGCAGGTGTGAGCTCTAGCCAAGTAGACCAGAGAAAGTGTGATCAAGGTGATAGAAGTGAGAAGGACATAGGGGAATTAAAAGTACAGCTCACTCCCTGGGGATAGAGTGGAGCAAGGGAAGTGCCTACAGTGCGAACTCCATGCAGCGGAGAGGTTACAGCTACGCCAGAGTCTACTGGTGAAGATGAGGTGAGTGCTGAGTTTCATCACA
This sequence comes from Ambystoma mexicanum, assembly GCF_040938575.1. NCBI lineage: Eukaryota > Metazoa > Chordata > Amphibia > Caudata > Ambystomatidae > Ambystoma > Ambystoma mexicanum. The sequence continues at coordinate 1,243,799,368 of NC_090935.1, read as the reverse complement.
CAACAGGGAACCTCACTGGGGTTAGATGTCTCCTGCGAAACACGCAATGGACTGGATAATGATTTCAGGGGCTAAGAACGCCAATTGAATCTTTGGAGGACTGCTAAAAAAATGCTCCATGTTTGGAAACGCCTCGGAAATCTCCAGAGCCACTGGGAGGTGTGATGATACCATATTACACCTAGTGTGAGAGACTCTTTTTAGTTAACTTTGAGAAGTGACAATTGGTTTGTTTTGGTACGTTTTAGTGCACATAAAACAATGTTTCTGCTATACTTTACGGGTATAGTTCTTTGTGTGCTGCACAAAGCCTAAATGACAGGTACAAATTACGATCAACAATTTAAATACCAAAAGGTAGTACTTTGGTTTACATTTCAATGTCCAGCACATTTTGTCCGCATTTTAAAAAGTTTGCTGCATTGTATTGGTTTTACACTTTTCATTGTAATGAACACACATTGATCAGAACATTTCCGGGTCCAGGAATTGGCAAGACTGCACAGGGTTAACAGGGATAGACGTGGAATTGCACACTTCTTAAACCCATGCAAGAGTGCTCTCTCTCTGCACACATAGTGCCAGTAGTACAGAGTTGATAAGCTTTTCTCGATTGATCATTTCTAGAAAACCTAGCTTATTACTGGGTTCTTATATGGTTTCTGTAAGGAACATAAACTTGAGTTGGTGTTCAAGTCAAAATTAAAAGAGCAGTGAACCTCTAAAGAGGGCTTGTACAGGGGTTAGGCAAACTACCACCCGACTGAGCACTCAGTCATATTAAAAGTGTACAGTGAGCACACTTCTATTGAAGCAGTGAGCACTTCCCCATTTACACATATCCAAATCGAAAGTACAACAAATGAAAACAATCTGTTTCATGGAATAAAACTGTCTTCAAATGCACCCCAGAAAACGATGACAATGTTCCCTTGTGCCCCCCTCCCTTCTCGCACACAGGTGTTGCCTGTTTTGCTTGATTCTTCTACCCTGCTCCCCCCACCCTTAGCCTACTTCTGCAGGAGTCTGCCCTGATACATTCTGGTGTCACCATCACTGTCTTGTGGCCAATGCTGGATTTGACTTTTATGAACTTCATTGATTCACGGTGCGTCACACTTTCTCAACTCTCATGCTGGACTTCCTTTGCATCTTGTTCTCATGGTGGCCCTGAATCATGATGTTTCCATCTTCATCTTGTATCCTGGCTTGCAACATTATGTGTTACTACTGACTTCTGCAATTTTATTTCCTCTCCCCTCTTGCTTCTCCACTCTTTTTGACTGCTTACTCTCTGTTCTCTTCTCCTCCCGCTTCCCCCTTGTCCTATCTCCTCCCCTCCTCCCCTTACCTTCTTCTATGCACATACTCTATTAGAATTGTCCCTGGACCTAGTATGATAGCAACCTCGTCTGTCTCCCCCCCTTATTTGTTCCCCCCTCCAGCACTATCTGAAATGTCGTCAGGCCTAGTACGATAGTCGCTTGTTTTGTTCCTCCCCTCCCTTTCTGCACCTCTCTCCCTCAGCGTTTGTTTTTCTCCGGCTGTACCAGAAATGCCGTCAGGCCTAGTACGGTAGTCGCATGTCTGTTTCCATTTCCTTCCCACTTTCCCCCTCCCTTCGTTATCTATGTCTTAGCTCTTGTATTATCTAAAATGTCGTCAGGCCGAGTACGATAGTTCATTTCACATCATTACTGTTCAAGGGCTGTAAGAATGTCATGGGCCCTCATTACGACCCTGGCGGAAATCAACCGACCGGACCGCCATAGCGTAAATAGCGTTTCCGCCATTGCACGATGGAGCAAAGTGCGGCTCATTCCGACCCATCGGGCACGAGCACCACGCCATGGCGGAAGTGCAAAGTCCGCGATGGCGGAAATGACCCCAAAACGGCCCACACCGCCGCCGTACGGCACCCTAGGTGCAATACCGCCACCCATCTTAGCGGACACCGCAGTGAGCGCCAACCGGAAAGTACGGTGACCGTAAATATACGGAAACGGAAGTAAAAGCATGGTCCCGGAACGGGAAACATCACGCCGTACACCTATAAAACCACAAATTCCACACAACCATTAAAAATACTACCCTGAGACACATCCCAACCCGTCATCCACCCTAGTGAAACCAAGAAAAATGGGAAAAGTAGCGAAGAAAGCGTGCGACCGCAAGCGGCAGGTCCACTTCTCCCGTGAGGAACTCACCGTGCTCACAGAGACCCTCCAGGAGAATGCTGCCGCCGTCTTCTCCACGCAAATGACCAGGACGGCACTTGCGAACAAGAAGGCCATATGGGCCCTGGTGGCACAGCGGGTAAGTGCGGTGGGGACCGCACCCCGCAACCCACAGCAATGCAGAAAGCGATGGGACGACCTGCGGATACGCGTCCGTAGCATACTTTCTGCCAACCGCAACATTGCCACAGCTACCGGGGGAGGATCGGAATCACCCATCAAGTTGACCCCCTGGGAAGAAATCTGTGCCTCCACCATTGGAATGGAGAGCATAGAGGGAGTCGGAGGGATGGAGAAAGGAGTGCAGACATCCGAAGAATCAGGTAGGTGTCCCAAATAAAACAATGCCAAAACCACAATGTCCAATCAAGTGAAGTACCACGTGCCCACATAGTGCAACAGTAACACATGTCCAGGACAACATCCACATACATAGGCCTGATAGCACACTTTAAAACTCACATCAAATACATAAATAATTAAAAATCCTAAAAACACCCTCTACACGTGCAGCAGGCACACCCTAACTGCAGGCTGCCAAACAACTGCACCCTCACTCCACACACAAATGAAACCACCTCCAAGGCCCCGACCCAAATCACCCTCAGGTACCACCCCAATGCATGTGATACATTGCCATTCCAATTCCCACAGACCCATTAATAACGCTCGCCCTCCTTTTCTCCACCACAGGGTCCGATCCAAACGACGAGCTCCAGGACACCCCTACCAGCACACCTGCAAAGAGGGCCAAGACCAACGGCCAAAGACCCTCCACCTCAAGTGCACGCATCAAGACACGGAAGCAGCACAAATCAAGTGGCAGCACAGAGGAGGGAACTCCAACAGGCACCCCAGCATGCCCACAACAACACCACCACAGGTCCCCCCAATGGATGCCACAGTAGGCACTGCTTCTGGTGGCAGCAGCACCATAGGTGACACTGCATTAATGGCAGCATGCTCCGACACAGAAAACAGGGATGTCGAAGTTAGATCCATCCATGACCTGTCTCAATCCCCCTGTCTGTTCCATCCCGTACACCATGAGGATACCACGCAGGGGCACCCACAAGACGACGACTGGCCATCCCCCACAAGCCCTGTGGCAAGGCAACATGAGGTGATCAGCCACTCTGTGACACCACCGCAAATGGCCATGGCCCAGCAGAGGCAACAGTCCCTCGACCAGGTAATCGTGCAACAGCAGCAACTGGCCACGCTCCTCAAGGACCATGCCGATGAATGTGGGGGCACTAAGGCAGACATAGAAACATCAACTGAGACACTTAGGGCAGAAATGGAGAGAAGTACAGAGACACTAAGGGCACAAATGGAGAGTAGCACCGAGAGCCTGAGAGTACAAATGGAGAGAAGCACCGAGAGCCTGAGGGGGGAACTGCATGCGACGTCCAAAGACGTATGTGCCGAACTTGCCGCAGTGCGCAGTGTGCTCACTGAGCTCTCACAAACCCTTAGGGACATGCATGGACGTGAGCAGGCAGAGACATCATCCGTTGCAAGTTCCGTCCAGGGCAGCCCCCAACGTAGATCTGGGAGGAACCTGCGCTCCACAGGCAGGGGTGCCCCTGATACCCGCAGAGGGGGCTTGCAATAGCGACTGCCCACTGACAATGAGCATCTTTGGACACTGGTGTTCGGGGGGGAGGTAGGAGGGTGGAGGGGGTGTGTTGGGCTCACTTGGGTGGCGGGTCGATAGGGTGTTTAACATGATATCACATATGCCATAAACAATGCACGATCATCCAATGAGATGTGTGGACATTGATCTTTGTGTACGAGGCCATTATAGGCGTACAGTCCATATTGTGCATGTTCCAGACACACACAGTGCCACGAGTCCCGTGTCCATGTATCAGCCACCTGGCGTGTGTGCTAGAAGCATGCATCTATGAGATGCTGACGAATGTCACGGCCCTCCTGTGCCTCGCGGACTCCTTGAGGTGCTGCCACATCCCCACCCTCATCATGACCATCTTCAGGTGCTTGCAGTTCTGCGTCAGGGGGCATGGGCACATTTCTACGTACGCACATGTTGTGTAGCATGACACATGCCATCACCATCTTTGCAACCTTCACATGGCGGTACAGGAGTGCCCCGCCAGACCTGCTGAGGCAGCGGAAACGAGTCTTCAGTAGGCCGAATGCCTGTTCTATGACTACACGGGTACGTGAGTGGGCATGGTTGTAGTCCTCCTCATGCTGGTCCCGTGGGTTCCGGACTGGTGTGAGGAGCCATCTCTTCAGAGGATACCCGGCATCACCTGTATGTGGACAATAAATGTATTTTGAGGAATGCCATTGCTACGTACGCACCCCCCCCCTTCCTGCCAGGTCATTGCCGCATCACATACCCCACATCATCATGCATGAAATGAGACTCACCGAGTAGCCAGGATCTGTTCCCTGCGTGTCGCTCCATGTAGCGTGGTATTGTAGAGTTCCTCAAGACCATAGAATCATGGGTTGATCCAGGGAATCGGGCACAACAATGTGTAATGATCCTGTTGGAGTCACACACCATTTGTACATTCAGAGAATGAAATTGTTTTCGGTTGCGGTACTGGGCCTCCATGGCATGTGGGACGACCAATTCCACATGGGTGCAGTCAATGGCACCAATGCAACCCGGTATGCCGGCAAGTGCATGGAATCCCACTTTTGTGTTGGTAATTTCCTGCTCCGAGCGTGGTAGAGAGATGTAGTCGTCTGCGTGCTGCAGGAGGGCATCGAGCACTTGCAATAGTGTCCGTGAGAACAGTGGCTGTGAAATGCCATGCAACTGTCCGACTGTGTGCTGGTAGGTGCCTGTGGCCAGGAAGTGGAGTACAGACACCACCTTCAGTAGGGGTGGGATGGCGGTTGGGCTATCTATCATGCTGACAAGGTCAGCCTGTGTCATGTCCACAATGGCGGTTATGGTGTCCCGGTCCAAACGGTAGAGGGTGTGGATCTGCTCATCCGTGAGGTTGAACGGATGTGCTCGGAGGCGTGGGATTGCGGGCTGCCTGCGTGGTGGTAGTGGCTGTGCTGGCGGCCCTTGCTGGCCCTGCCTTGCCCTCCTCCTCGTCCTCCTGCGTCTCCTCCGTGCGGCCGGTTGTAGTTGGTGTTCGTCTTCTTCTTGAAGTTGGAGTACTTGCAGTGCTATCAGGTCCCCCAGGGCCAACATAGCTAGTCCTGCCGGTAGCATTTCGGAGTGGGTGTGGTTGTGGGAGGAGACTGGGTGTGCAATTTATGTGTTTTCAGGCTGTATGGCCTCCACCTGTGGTGATTCATTCCACCTGTGCAAGCTGCTCTCCCCTTTGGGCGAGCACGTCCCGCACTCAACGCTGCAATTCGACGAATGGCATCTTGCTATTACAATCATGTATTTGTACCCGATGGCAGTGTAACATTGGTTGATATGTTCATTCGGCTATGGTCCCATTGTTTCACATACTATCTTTGCAGTCGCGAACAGACTTGTGAAGGGTCAGTGGAACGTAGTACTCGAGTAACGGTGGACCCTCATGCAACACTGTACCGAGGTTCACCGACGGGCGGGGCGTCCCATTTGTGAGTGAAGGCAGTTGCCATTTTCACACACAGCCGCACTAGATGGATTAATTTGTGATTTCAAGCGGCCACAGATGCCTTTTCGACGTGATGTTGCAAATGAGGAATTCGAAGGGCGGCGCTTTCGGTTTTCAGCTAGCGGCGAGGAGATGCCCACAGGTCTGACTGCAAATATAACGTTCTATTGTTCAATGTCCTTGGGACAGGGGCCATGGCGAGGATGCAATGATTGATATGAATAGTTTGGGATGCGCAATAGCGAAGTGGGCGATGAGGCCGGACGTTCCCAAATACATGTTACTTCACAACACTGGAATTACGGGCTGGGGCACAGTGGATTTTGCAGGCTGCATAACGCACAGACTCAATGGAAATTTCACATGTTATGTGAGTATGGAAACAGGCGTTTTCATTACGGGATGAGGGAATGATGTATGGATGCATGGACAGATGATTTGATACAGAGTTTGCCATGTACAGGGCTTCTTGGAATCTATCCGCCTCCCCTGCGCTATGTGATGCAGGGCTGCCATAGTGGGACCATCGTCTATCTGGCCTTGTTGAGCCCTCCCTGTCTCGACGCGCCTTCAGACACTTGTGTCTATGCACGTTACCAATCCCATCTGATGGATTCTGTTTTAACAGACACATGCACAGGTACACTCGTTTGTGATAGTGTTTTCACCTCGATATAGATAGTTATGATTCGCAAGTGGTTTTTGGGTGGTGATGATCCTTTGGAGTGGGCTAGCATGCATATGGCTGTGGATTTGGTGTGATCATTGAAGTGAGTAATTCAAATGTAGTTCTGATGGCCATACTATTCTTTTTCATTTCATTTGGGTGACAGGTATCTCCTCCCCTTTTGCCACTGCCATCTGTATGCCACTCCTGCAGATGGATTTTACTCCCGACACCTGCTGCTTCGTGTTAATCAGTGGAGCAGCATTACGATCTTATGGGACGATCGCCAATGGGCCACATGCCCTTACGCAGTACTAGTGGCTAGGAGCAACATTTCGGCCTTTCAGCTGGACTAGTGCCTCCCTATTGGGACGGCCCTGCGGTTCTAGGCGCTTCCATGTTGCCTTTTTGAACGTGAATGTAGCCCCTGTGTACCATGAAGGAACAGGGCGTCACACAAGAAGAGGCTGGTCATTTATTGCGGATGCAGCCCACAATGGTGAAATGTGTTTTGGAGTTCATGGCCTAATGGCTGTATGGGCTTGGTGAATTTGTTGTGCATTAAATTTCTATTCTGATATGAACCGTGTAGCGTTCTTCTTTGCAAGTGATGTGGCATATTCCTATTTGGGGAGCGATGTATTGTGAGGAGATCTGCATTGGGTTCCAGCTTCGGAGTATGGTTGCGTGGTACTGTGCTGGGCGCGTTTGCCTACGAAGCCCAGTGAGGTCAGGGATAAGGGCTGCCAATATGACTGTTTTGATGATGTCATGCTCAGGGGCGGGGGATTAGCTTTTGTGTAACAGATGCCGGTCAGCCAGTTGGATTGGTGGAATGATGTGATTATCGGAATATTGCTGGTCACAGGTGCCTGTGTTTGCGTGCGTTTCTTGGTGGGAGACTGAGGTCATGTCCATTTGTATAGCTTCTGTATTCGTGCCATCTGTGCCCTGCAGCTCCCATTGGCCCCTCTTGAGATTCATTTGTTCGTTGGCAGGCATGGATGACTAGTACATTTCACTGGTTGCATTGTGTGACTTCATTGCACCTACGGGGAGTTGTACAATGTGGCCAGGGAGCGGTGTACAGGCACTCAGTAGGGCCGTTTACGGTTGGTTCGCGATGCCGTACTTCTCACCATGGCGGAATGGTACTTTCCGCCGTGCTTGATGGCGTTAGGTGCATGTCCGCTAGGGTCAGAATTCGCGTACCGTTGCGCCATGGTGGTAATTACGGTTTGGCATGGCGCGCGCGCGCGTACTTGGTGCAGTTAGCGTTGGCGTTCACTACGGTGTCGCTAATGGCATCGTACTTTGCGGTGACGGGTCATGATCGCACCGAGCGCTATTCGATGGCGGTATTGCATTTCCGCCATCGTTTTTCGATTTCCGCCAGGGTCGTAATGAGGCCCATTGTATTTTCCCTTGTTCCCTCCCTTGCCGTGAAGTGCTTTGAAACACATTGCGCCTCATTATAAGTTTGCCAGTCCGGTAACTACGATACCGGTAAGATTTCCAGTACCGTAGTTACCGGACGGCAAACTGGGTGCCTTTTCGCCTGCCAGGTCAGACCTGGCGGGCAGACCAGCACCCGCGAGCAGAGCATGTCAGATGTACTGGCACCATTGTGAATGGTGCCGGTGTATCTGACCTCTCCATTCTCATTGAGCCCTTTACAGCTCAAATGGGAATGGGGAGCATTTCATTTTCGGCACCCGGGAATGGGCACAGTCGTGATGACCTGGTAATTGCCCATTCGCGGGCGCCGAAAATTTCGCAAGTTTGGCGGCCGCCTGACGGTTTTACCGGCAAGGCTACCACCAAACTTATAATGAGGCCCATTGTTTATAGGCACTATATAAATAGACTATCATATCATATCTTATCATATCATATCAAAGTAGACAAGAAAATCGGGAAGGAACAAGGAGGCTGCATGTGGCCCAAGAAGGTAGAAAAGGAGTGTGTTGGAGGGAGCTCTAGTCAAGTAGACCAGAGAAGGTGTCGTGAAGGTCATAGAGGTCTGAAGGTCACAGCGGGAATAGAAAGTATAGCTCAATCCCTTAGGGTAGATGGGAACAAGGGAAGTGCCGACAGTGGCTCAGATTGCGAACTCCATCCAGCACAGAAGTTACAGCTAAATCTGAGTCTACTGGTGAAGTAGACTCAATATTGACAACGCCAAACTACTGATCCACAATGCCTGCTCTGGCCTACGGGCTTCTTTCTTCACGGTACTGTGCCTTGGAACATGACCCATGCAGCTCTAAACGATTGACGGCTTTGGTTTCAGCCTAATGACAACCTTTTGATTTCTTCCGAAATACACTGCACTATCAGTATCATTTTTTTACATTTATAATCTATCAAATAAAACTTCAACACTTCTCCTTTCTTCAAATGATCATAATTGACAATGGGCCTAATTACGGGTCCGGCGGTAACTGTGCTGGTGCTACCGGTGGGTTGCCGCTGGACCCGTAAATATTTACCAGCGCCTGACTTCCAAGTGCCACCGGGAGATTACAAACCCGGCGGCTTGGAAAGTCAGACACCGGTAAGTCCCCATTTCCATAGAGACCAATAGGACTATATGGGTTGGGGAGACGGAAGCACCAGCAATGTTGGTAATGGTGCCAGTGATTCTGTGACCGTTCTGCCTACCATGGCCGCTGTGCCCGGCAGGGTCAGACTTGTCGGGCACGGCGGCCTTGGCGGACAGACCTGTAATATGCTGGTCCTGAAACAACAGTGCCAGTAAGCTTACCGGCACCCTTGTTTCCCGGACCGTCAGGGTCATAATGAGGCCCAATGTCTTTGTATGAAATACTTTACACTTTTGTAACAGCCTTAAACCTGGTATGGCTGTAGTTTCCATCTCAATACTGCACATTCTGCAACAATACAGACCAGAGCTGCACACCTCCCACTGGGATTCAGAAAGTTCCAATACGTGTATTCTGCCCTTGACATCCAACATTGGCTTCCAATTGACCCAAAATATAGCAATTTCAAACCCATTTGCTTTGTCCGCCTAATCTTCCACCAAAATGCCCCCTTCTCTGTTCACAAAATAAAGATCCCTTTCCTACATCACCTCACCTTTTCTTTTGATTCTACCTCACAATAAGACAAGACAGAAATGTCTTCTCTATTTCCGGCAGCTCATCTCTAGAATTCACTCCCACAATCCATCAGAAACATACAGGATTACATAGCAATGAGGATAGCTGTAGTGGCTTTGAATATCTTTGCTCCAACTTCATTTTTTTCCTGGCATTGTGTTGTAGTGTATGTTTCAATGTCTGTTGTGTACAAGTGATCAAATAAACATTGAAATGTCATCTGAAATCTAACCCATAAGCCCAAGTGGTGATTGGTTAGAAAAGCCTCTGTTATAAACTCTTTACTTATTGTGCAGCGGCAGGGTTAAAACCTTGGGAATGACCCTAGAAGCCTGCATGTTCTCAGACGCCCAAGCCTCATATATCAGTAAAAACTGCTCATATTACTTGAAGCTGTTGAAAGCAATTAGACCCCTACTCAACTAAACCAACTCTGCCACTATAGCTAGAGCCACCATACTTTCCCATCGAAATTATGGCAATGCACTATCATAGGGTGCCAGCAAACAATACTTGATAAATACCAACGTATCCAAAACCATGCGGTACGGATAATCAAGCAAAAAGCGAGGACAGATCACATCAGTGAAGCCAGAAGAGAGCTACACCAGGTTAGGGTTGAAGACCGTGTCATGTTTAAGTCCTTGACACTTACCCGTAAGTGTATGTACGGAAAGGCTCCAGCTTACCTGAAGTCCAAAATTGTTGGCTATACAACAACCCATTCGTTAAAGTCGAGGCTCAAGGACTCATTGTAGTGAACACCTATAAAAAAAACAACGGCCTAAGCAAAGCCTTTCCCATTGGAATAATCTTCCGCTGAGCCTGAGACTTGAACCTAATCATCTCAAATTCAGAAAAACATTGAAAACCTTCCTGTTTAAATGAAAATAGAACGTTAGTGTAGTAACTGTCCATCTCTGTCTTGGCATGCCAAGTGTCCCGATCTGTACGTAAGCTGGTTATCTCCCAGCATTTGTCCTTGTCTTATTGTTGCGCCCTGATGCCTGTGGGCTTACAGCACATTACAAATAAATAAATGAATAAATAAATAAAAATTGTCTGAGACAGTTTTAAGATCTATGTTGCTAATATATGCTTGCCCGTCTATATTCATTTGCAACATATCTCCTGCGGAGGTGGTGCAAACCCTTCTCAGCTGCATGCAAGGACCACTTAACGCAGGGCGGGGTTGGGAGATAGAGATGCAGGGCAGTGAAGATGGGAGTCGGGCACATGGAAGGGACCAGTAGGAAACATGCATGCAGTTTCTGGAAGAGAAGGGGACCACAAACAGAATCGTATATGGAAAAAGGATATAGAGAACGTTGCGATGAAATAAGGACAGTATTAGCGTCGGGAGATGGGTTCAGAGAAGGAATAAAGACAGGGACGTGGAGTTGCTGGGAATGCACATATGTACTGGAAGCAGGATTGAAGAAATAAGCAGCTGCCGAGCCTGCTGAGAGGTTCACAGTAATGGAGAGCAGACAGTGATGGTAGAAAGACAGGGACCTGAACTATTTGGGAATCGAGAAGAACAAGGAGATGAAAATCAAGGACAAAACGAAGGTCAAATAGAAATAGAGGCCCACAGTTAGTACCTGAGAGCAACATTTAGACATACTGATCTTTCTTCTAAATGGAATGGTGTTCTCTACAAGCAAATTCCATTGGATGCAATCCTTTGAAAAATGGCCTCCCTGGCTGGGGCTAGTGATCAAGTGCTGTTATGCAGTGCCCCCATCAAGATGGCAGCTGTCCAAATGCTGAGCAGAACATAATCAATACAAAAGAAAGAGGACCTCACCCTTTCTGAATCATGAGTCTGCATTCCTATGCTCATTCACAAATTAACAGTTTGTGAAAGAGAAAAGTGTACACTCACATGGTAATAAAGAAGATATGAACCCACACTGTTTGCTAACATTTGTTTCACAATGAAGATACTTTAAATATGGGGTTCTGCCTTTTTTAAAAGAAAATAAAAATCTGCACCACTTAACAATAACATTAAAATAGTTTTAAATGCAGGACATTAATGAATGGATTTGGAAATATTGGTCACACGCCGTACAAAACAGTGACGGCCAAACCCCTACTCCAAGATGGAAGTCACTGCTAAACAAGTTGTTTTCCTTTCTCCATTTTGCTGTTGGCAGCAAAGCATGGGAGACAACAAAGAAAGTGGCTGTGCTGACAGGGATATGTGACCAATTGTATCGGGGCAAAGGAATATGCAACCAATCATATTGCTGCAAAAAGTAGATGGCGGCATGTCAATGGCAGCTATTATGCATGGAGCAGACAGGAAGCAACAGGGGTATTGTGGAGAGTGGTTTATCAAGTCTCCAGTGTAATTGCCAATGCACCTGCACTGTGGTGTTCTGTGACTATCCAGAGCAAGCAGCAGCCACATTTCTCCCATTCAGCAAAATAGGTGTCTAGCTCGTTCTCTGTAATACAAGCACGGCCTGTTTTTAACAGTGTATATTACATGTCATGATCAGGGCATTGACAAAAAGTAATAAGCAAAATGGATTACCCTTTTCATCCCGATAAGCCCAGGGCTTGTACACACTAATTTTCAATTCATTCCTCTAACTCACACCGCTATAAATTCAAATGCGAGCAAGGCCTTATCTGGATTAACACTACATACTTTTGCAGTTTTTTTCACAGTGTGACAGTCTGATATCCTTCATCGAGGTATCAAATCTGCCGATAAGAACAATCACGTTCCTCAAACCCTTTATTATCCCTGATCATATTTAGCTGTTCACTTCTTTTTCAGTGTTGGGCTCTGCTCTCATTTCCCAAGAGTTCGAAATGCTGGATGATTTGATGTTAAAACGTGAAGGCTTCTAGGTGAAGTTTTAATATCCCATGTAATCTGATATCCTGACATTGAGTTCTCACATCTCTGTACAATTTGTTCCAGACAAGGTATAATTTATTGTAGGCTGAAATTGTGTTTCCTTAGATTGGAGAGCCATGGTGGAGGAGGAGTAGGCTTGTGCTCAGAGAGGGAAGCTGCACACGGTGTGGCCTGAGCTGATCACAGCGTTCTCGCTGCAAACTTTAAATTTGGGAAAAACATAATTGTTTTGATCTTGGCAAGTCTTAATATACAGCCAGTATATTGTATTATTGATTGACAGGCAGCTGTATGTATTTTTGTAAAAACCTCTAAGATTTCAAGCACTCTGGGAACTGTAAATAAAACGTCTATCCAGATCTTACTGCATTATGAATCCCGAATGATCAGCTGTACAACTCCAAATTCATAGCGCATACAGACCTTTAAAAAAGAGTGAATGCAATGGACAGAAGAGCACTGAACATTTTTTTTCATCAAAAATGGGCGCCACATTTGAACCGCAGTTTGCCCTCTTGAGCCTTCAACTTTTTTGTTTTGATTTGTGAATAGGACACATGCGAATTTGTTCTATGTATTTATTTAATAACCTGTAATTGTATACATATACTAAGGTCACACAAATAGTCTAAGTAGAACTTAAGTCATTGTTTGGCTTATGTTTTACTTACCCGATTTTTCTTAAATTTAGTACGTTTCTAGAGTTAGTTCAGCTAATTTTGGAGCTTAGTAAATCAGCCCCATACATATTTCATAAGAGCCACTTCCATTCCGAGCTGGTGAGATGCCTCTGTGGGAAAGATTGCTCTTAGGTTGTGCGTTCAAACTGCCAGTCATCGTTTGTGCCAGCCAGGGGAGTTGCTAGGTATGGAAAAGACCTGGGGCTACGCTGATGTCGGAACTGTTGGGACTGGGGGCTAGCTAGTCTTTTGGCTGTAGCTCCTGAGATTCTATCCGGGGCTACAACCAAAAGATCAGGGGCTATAGCCTCCTTAGCCCCCCCCTAGCAACGCCCCTGGTGCCAGCCTTTCAAAAACCACACATTCAACACCCCTAAATTGGTTAATAGTATACCTAAGGTCCCATTATGAGCTTGGACGCAACAGTAAATGAGACTTCAATTTAAAATACCACCTAAATATGAGTTGTTTACCCCGTGCAGTACTTTCTAACTACGTTATGCAGTACATACCTGTTGCAATCGTGACTCATGCTTAGATTGTATGTATTTGAAAAATAGGAGGTGTACATTCCTATTGTAAGGTTCCAAGACATGTTAACGAAACATTTTATAACGAAAACATTTTTATCGAAACTTAAATACCGAAACGAAATAATAATGTAAAATAATAATAATAATAATTTGTGGTTCCCCCAAATCCCTGTTTTGCAATGATTATAACACCACCCCTACACTCTCCCCACCCTTTTTAATCCCTTACCCCATATATATATTCAATACAAAATTAGATGATTTTTCGCTATTTAAGTTTCGTTAAAAATGGTATTCGTTATGTTGTATCCGTTAGCATCAATGGATACCCTATTGTAGCTATAGTGATGCCTTTGTAATTGGCAATAGCAAACAATGTGGTAGCAAGCACTATGAATGTATTACGCAAAGGTTTCAGAGTACTAGGAATGTGGCACTAGTGTTGAGACCGTCGCTGCCACGTGACAACGTATTTCGTTGATCATTTGGATTGTTTTAACTCTATGGAAAAGTTACGTGATGTTGGTGACACTGCTCATGGGAAGTCGATAAAATGTTCTTGAGAATCACTAAAAAGCTTTGTTGTAAATAAGGGTCATTGCCATGTGAATTCTCCGCTATGACAGTGGTAAGGGAAATACGTTGTTCGGCGTAGCTTTTGCTGGAATTCAGGCTGGATAAAAAACGCCTTGCTGCATTTCTTCTCTTGATGTGTTACCCTGCTGAGTCGGGTATTTAATCAAAATGCTTCTTTTCATTCTGCGGACTGCTTTGAGGTAAAGTTTGGAGAACAAAGAGCTTTGGTCATTCGACATAGCTGCCAAATGTCTAATACCTTGCAAAGGCTCACTTAAATCACTGATGGTCTGTTCAAAGGTCATGCATCATGCCGGCACCTACAACAGGCCTATAACCAAACAATAGGGCAAATTCTACAAAGTTAACAGGGTATTGCCCTTAGTAGATACAGGCCACCTATAAAAAACCCACCCCCCACACCCCGCATATGCGACCGGGCACCTTTAACTTAAATAACAGGTAGTTTGTTTAGTCGCATTAGCAGAAAAATGCACCTAAATGTCGGACTAGGAAACTGGTATATATATATTTGTGAGGTTTCCTATAAGGGAAGTACAGTTTAGATAATGTGTGCAAAGATGATAGCCTCCCTACATAGACATGGTTCTGAGACACGTCCCACTCGAGGACCTTCTTTTTAAAGGAGCTCAATAGGGCTCCCAAACCATCGGACCAATCCAGACACCACATCACTCTCATTGTTGCTTCTGAATTCAGTTAACACTCGTCAAGTTCTCTTTAACATTTCACCCTCAAGCAGCAGGAGATCCGACTGCTTATCTAAACAAATGATTTTAATAAATAGGTTATCTCTATTTATATTTATAATCTTGTTCAGCGATGTTAGGTCAAGCTGGACTCTAATGGCTTGTATCCGGGTCAACTTCGAGAGGCCCAAGATGCATCACCAAATGTGTCCTTCTAGGAAAAGGGCCCATTTTTCATAATCTGAGTAGGAACACTCCAGGGTATATGCAATACTAGTCATCAGTTTCTGACGATGAAGTGTTACAATGCCAGCTAAAGTGTACCCTGCATCGGTACTAACAAATTGCCTTATTGACATCATAGTTGCAAAGGTCCTCAAAGTGCCGTTTCTCAAATACCAATGACTCCCTAAAGGGAGAGTCCACCTCATAACGTGGTACTCTATGCATCACACCTCCTGCGGTCACAATTCTCACTGTATCTTTCAGGACCTTCCCAGCACGCATACATTTAGATTCCTCCATATGAATTACCAGGTTCTTCTCTATAGCATATTCCTTCACAGCTCTTGCACTCCTACAGATACCTACATAAGTGCATAGGTCAGATATAGGATCTTTGATGCACCCACCTTGGGGGCGGGGGGAGTTGGTAACTTTAAGCAGGCTTTCTCCAATATCCGACATAAATAGGTTCAACTAACAGGTGTCAGAACGAGTCCCCTGCTTTACTCCCTTGCCTATCTTCATAGGCGATCATAAACCGCCCATCCTGTTTAACTTGACCCGGGCTACATTATCTTCGTGCAACAGCTGACAGGCGTAGAGTAGGTCCAGCAGTATGTTTTACTTTGTTCATGTGTCCCATAACGGTCAATACCATTGAATCCACAAATGATATATATATAGTGGCAGTGCCTGCTTATACTTTGCCTGTCAAATCAGGGAGATCACAATGACTGTGTTACAATGAATTTTCGTTTTCTGAATCTTGTCTGAAAATGACTTTGGACCTGGTTTCCAAAAACCAGTTTCTCGGGTGTATGTAGGCTACAGGTGGAGAAGATTTTTCTGGGGCCATCCAGTAATGATGACATTCTATCATTCGAGGGGTCATGTATTTTCCCTCGCTTAAATATTGGGATAAAGAGAGAAGACCTCCATTAATATGGTATGAGACCAGACCCCCTTATCTGATTTAGCATATCAGCCCAGAGTTCTGGGTTAGCTAACATCACCATGTTGAAGACCCCGTCAGGCCTGGGAGCTCCTGATTTCTTTAGTTTCTTAATGATAACAACTAGGATCTCCATATCAAAGCCCAGACTCGTCAGGGGATGAGGGTACATACTAGGTGAATTTCGGCATACTAAATCTTTCCCCCAAGCAAGTTTCCCAAACTGTTGCGATGTGATTGGCAATAGACCTCAGCTGCTCTTTGCCTCTGGAATAAGAAAAATACCACATCTGTTTGGTATCGCCCTTTCTAATGGTGTCATAAAGAGTTAGCCAAGCAACATTGCACGATGACAGATTGTACCACTTCAGTCAATTATGGAATTTGTTTTTAATTTCATTACTCCCACGTGCATGCTCTGGATATCAATGGCATTCAATCTCACGTTCCTAATATCCTGTCTCAGAGTTCGTCTTGTCTGGATTATACCTTTATCACCCGAATTGTAACCCCCAAACAGTGACCTCTTGACAGGAATCGGATAGTGATTGAACTAATCCATTTGATTATTTCATTGGGGTAGGTGAAGTTTGCATAGACCCTATTGAGCTGGTCCATATGTGCTGTAATATACTCAAGATCTGACCAGCTGACTCTATTAGGACCATTATTCAAATTAATTTCCCCAAACCTGTCTTGGTCACTCTTCACAACCTCTTGCAGAGCTACATTGATATTCAAAATTGCGTGTTCAGTTAAGTCATTAAATGACACTGACATAATTTCTACAATACTACAAAAGTTGCTACTACCATAGACTATAGGTAGTCTAGGTGGAATGAATTGCCTGAATTCTCAATGTCATTGCTGCGGGGACATCACCTTTTGAGGCTCCATCTGGAGCTCCAAATCAAAAAAGAATTCAACTGTTTCTGCCGGTCTCGTTAGCGAGCTGCCCTCGTAGGGGGCCCCCCTGTCACCAAGAAGCCTACAGCAACTGTATTTTAAACAGCGACATGAACATAGTGGTAAGATGGCCACTGCTGCAACAAACTACCTAGATGGCCCCTCTGCTCCAAGCATGGAGCTATCTGATTGGGCACCTGCCCATCCAACAGTAAAGGCTACAGTGAAGCCGGCTGGTTTGGAAGGCCAGTGTGAAAGGCCAAGCAAACATGCCTTGGATCGACTGGGAAGCGGTCACTTTGCTTTGCCCATCCCGCCGCTGGTGTGGCATGTCTGCATCCATCTGCACAGAAGTTAAGCAAAGTGACCCACCTTCTCTGCCTGCACCTGCCAAGCCATGCCCGGAGCACAAGTGCACCCCGCCGCACATATACCCCTACCACAACATTGCCTTGACAGATCAATCATCGCTCTATATGCCCCACACCTCCCGCATTTGTCAGATAGCATTTGGGAACCATCTGGGCCAGTCCTAATCCACCCCCCCCCCAGGAAACCAACTTGCAGAGCCTGCTGACCTGTACTCACATCGCGTGCCAACGCACTTCAAGGTGGCCACCTTTGAGACCCTGCACACCATTGCACCTACAGGTCCATCCTCCTGGCCATTTTTACGGGGTCGTGCTTGGCTGCTATTGCCTTATGTTGTGCATCCCCCTTGGGGCTGGCCGGCAACGCTGGCCCCAACTAAAGGCCCACATTTAAGGCTATTGGAGTTCCTGGCCAGGCCTTGTCTGGCCATTCTATGACACCCGATGCCGCCTCCTGCATAACGGCACACTGCATTGATTGTCCTGAAACACACAGTGAGGATATGCACGTCACATGAACTGCGAGACCGTGCGCATATCCCACCATCCCTCCCTAATGCAATGGCTAAGCCAAACCGCCCAACCTCTAATCATGATGCCTCCCTGCTCCATGGCAGATAATGGGTTGCCAAACCCTGCAACCTTTTGGATCATAACAAGCGCCTCTCTACGTGGTCTGCCCTACATATCCTGGTCCCTGTCAAACCGATTCCAACTCACTCGAGAAATGAGCGGCTTCGTTCACGTACCATTGCCCTCTGCACAAGGCAAGTCCCTCTTCTCTGGTTGCAGCTGGCTATCCTTTCACCTTGTTCACTGCTCCTCCACCACCTGCCATGCCTGCAAACACCCAACACAAGCATCCACAGCTATCGGCATGGCACCTGGGCCTATCGTCAACGTTCCTGCAGCACATTCCCCAGCTAAGATCACTGCTCCTCGCCCTTACTCGAAAAAAGGTGCTAATACTAATATGCTGTGTCCCAACTTCACGGCACCTGATGCCTTGGACAAAAAAAACTGTAGCTCAGACCATGTACCAGATACCCTGGCCTCAAAAAGAGCTGCTAATAACTGCATGCATTATACCGTCTAGCAGTAGTGTAAATGATGCGCTACGAATCGAAATTACCACTGACAGCTATGCTGTCAATAACCGATGCTATTCCGGCAAATGTTAATGCTGACAGTGTCCTTACCTCAAATTTGACCAGAAATACTGTAATTGATGCCCTGTGCAATGCAAATGTCTCTGATGCTTCTGTTGACAATAACCTATCTTTAACTCCTGCAAATGTAAATGTCACCACTACCTTCGCCTTATAGGGAATAACACAACGTTCATTCCCTCTAAGGTAAATGTACCTGTTGCTTCTGATAGGAAGAACACAACCAGCACATTCCCTGGTGAAATTGCTGATGATGCTACTACTCGGAAAGATACTGTGACTTGCTTTCCCCATGGTGCTAATGCTTCCATTGCACCTGCTCCCTCTCCCAATTTAAATAGTCTCGCCCCTATGGATCCTGTGACCAGTACTCTGGTTAAGGAGAATGTTCCTACAATTTCCAGTACGCCGATCAGCTCAAAGGTATCTGCTCCCACTGACACTATGACCAATGCTATGGCTCAGGAGATTGGGCATTCAACCCCTTACCCAGACACATCTGCACCACTCAAAGTAGCTGTAATCAATGCAAGGTCCCTATTGCTACATGCCCTTGACATTTCTGACCTTATCACCTCCAACAATCTTGACTTTCAGGCCATCATAGAAACCTGGTTGCATCCCATAGCTAGCCCCTCTCTGTTCTTAGCCATCCCAGACAAATACACCATCTACAGGAAAGACAGACCAGCAGTTAAAGGGGGAGGGGAGTGTGGCCATCGTTGCCAAAATGTCAACCTCTATTAGAGAGTTGAATAGAAAGACAGACCAGCAGCTAAAGGGGGGCGGATGAGGGCGGGTGTGGCCATGATTGCCAAAAATTCAACTTCTATTAGAGAAATGAACAAGCAAGCCTTTCAATCTGGAAATCCTCTTTCTATCAGACTGACCCTCTCCTATAGAGCCAACCTAACCCTTCATCTCCTGTATAGGCCCTGGTCCATTACTGTTATTTGAGGAAGATATCTCACACCTGCTCTCATTATATGCTAAGCCCTCATCTAGAATTGGACTTTTGGGTGATATAAACTTAGGATTCAGCAACCCTACAGAAACTTACTCACTCTCTGTAGCCAAGTCCAACAAAGCCCTGGGCTTCACCCAAAACATCCCAGGTCCTACCCATGACAAAAGCCACACTTTAGACTGGCTAGCAGACTGCAACTGCAATATCAAGATACTATCCAATATTTCCTGCCTTTGGTCAGACCATAATGTGATCTCCTTTACCATCCTGGTGAGTAATCATCCTACACTGGCTGCACCACTTTTACCAGCCACCCTCACCAGAAATATCCAAAGCATAACACCAGCAAATATCCTACCATTACTGAAGCCCCTCACAGCCAATCAAGCCCTCGCAAGGACCCTTCAGCAATGGTTGACCTAAATAACCACTCATTCCTCCTGGCGATTGACAAAGGGGCACTCTGAGCAAATGTAAACCTAGCCTCCAGCACACATGAACACCTGATTCACCCCCAATCTCAAAACCATTCACTCAACTAAATGAGCAGCTGAGACTACTAACAAAAACACTTTACCACCTTGTCCAAAACCTATAAACAGTCCATACTCCAAGCTAAAAGTGCCTCCTACAATGAGAGAATAGACAAAGCACATTCTAGTATCCACAAGCTCTTTGCAATATTGTGTGAACTCGAGTCACAAGTTGCCTCTCCAGCCAGCTGTCTCAAAGACATCACCTGGTGTGTCAATATCCAAAATGCACTACTGGACATCTCTTCACTCCAAATAAAAATCTTAGCAAAAAAAAAAGTATGGCCACTGGAACACCCCCAGACCAAGCCCCAGTTCCACCTGACCATGACACTCACCTATATGAGTTCTCCCCGGTCTCTGACTTAGATGTAATGAAAATCATCAATGGCCTAAAACCTTCCATATGTCAAGGTAACATCTGTCCCGCCTCTGTTATCAAAGACTGTGCAGTAGAGCTAGGCCCATTCATTGCTTCACTCATCAACAACTCTTTTTCCACCAGTAATGTGTCCACCAACCTAAAAGACGCCTGGGCCCTCCCGCTCCTGAAGAAACCGACACTCGATCCTAACAGCCGTATCAACTATGCCCCACTACGACAGTCCCATTCTTACTCAAAATACTGGACAGAACTGCATATTTAGAGATCCAAAAGTACCTTCAAACTGACAATCTTCTCAGACTGTGCCAATCCGGATTCTGTCCAGGTCATGGAACGGAATCTGCACTCCTTGACTTAAAAATTCAAATGGAAAAACTCAAAAACAATTGTAAACGAGCTATCCTCCTCCTGTTTGACCTCTCAGCTGCCTTTGACCAGTTCATTTCTCCCTCAAGGCACTACCCTGGATCACATCTTTCCTTTCCAATAGATCAATGAGAGTTTTCTCTCCCTAGGCAACTGCCTCTCCAGCCCCTGGCTCCTGCAGAGTCCCTCAAGGATCCTGTGTCTCACCTACGCACTACAATATTTTCTTAATGCCTCTTTTTGACCTCCTCGACACTTTTGGTTATCTCCTACACTAACTACGTGGATGATACCAACATCCTTCTTCCTATCTATTGCCACTACGATGTGACTCACTGAACATAATTTATCAAAGCATCAAGGCCTGGATGGCCTTGCACTCTCTGTGCCTTAACGCTGAGAAGACCAAGCTACTCCTACTTGCATCACAACATTTCCTAAGCAAATTCGATGGAGCTTACATCCCCACATCCCCTAATATCTACAGGCCCATCACCACCATCCCATTCTTACTTAAAATACTGGACAAAGCATCTTAAATGCAGGTGCAACAATTCATCGAGGAGAACAAACTCCTAGGGCTGCGCCAATCTGGCTTCTGGCCTGGCCATGGGACAGAAACCGCCCTACTGGACCTTAAAAACCAGATGGACGATGCCAGAGATCTAGGTAAACCAGCCCTACTCCTACTACTCGATCTCTCTGCTGCATTCAACCTCGTTGACCATAATGTCCTATGCCACCAACTCACGACTACTGCCAAATTCTGCCCTAATGACACTGCCTGATCACTTCCTTCTTGCAAGGTAGGGCCATGTAAGTTTTCTATGACTTAGCCTCTACCTCACCAACCATCATGCTATGTGGGGTCCCTCAAGGCTCATGCCTCTCCCCCACACTCTACAACATTTTCACATGCTCCCTCTTCCTCATCCTTGACGCCCTGGGTATCACCTATACCAATTACGCGGATGATACTCAGATCCTCCTCACACTCACTGGCAACTATGACACTGACTCTGAAACCCTCAACAACATACATCTACAACACCATCCAGAAATGGATGGCAGCCAACGGACTGTGCCTCAACTTGGACAAGACTGAGCTCCTCTTGGTAGGGTCCGCCGACACACTTAAGAATCTTAACTCCCGATTCAGCCACTTCACTATCGACACCATCAGGATCCCAGTATTGGACTCAGTGGAAACCCTGGGAGTGTATCTGGACTCAAACCTATCCATGACCAGACAGATTAATGCTATCACCTCCTCTGCAGCCTATCATGCCAAATTCATGAACGCAGTTAGGCCATTCCTCTCTAAAGAGAATTGCACCAAAATAGCTAGAGTCATCACCGGCTCAAGGCTGGACTATTGCAACATGCTCTTTCTTGGGACATCCACAAAAAACCTTGAAAAATTGCAAGTCATCCAGAACAGCGCGCTTCGTGCAGCTCTAGGTATCCCCAAAAGAGAACACATCACTGCCACCAGGAAAGTAGCCCACTGGCTCCCAATAAAAGAACAGGTTTTATTCAAAACCCTCACAGTTACCCATAAGTGGATACACTTTACCGCTCCTACCTACCTGTCACAAAGTATTAACACCTCTACCTCTGCAAGACCGACCAGAACACCATACTAAAACATGCTCACAGTTCCTTTGGTAAAAAGAGTTAGAGCAGGAGGCGACAGCTTCCCCTATCTAGCATCCTTACAGTGGAACACTCTACCACCACCCCTTCAAGCTGAAGAATCTCACTTGGCATTCCGCAAGGCCATGAAAACCATGCTCTTCGCCTGACCAACCCCATACCCTCCACACATGATTGCATACAGCAACATTCGTGAACCTTCAATTTGTAAATATAACTTGTGCTCTTAATTGTATAAATGTACAACATGTAAATGTATAACCCTCTTGTGCCCTCATTTTAACTAAGTTCCCTTCAAGTAACAGCGCCACGATGCCCAAGGGCTGTTTGCACGCTATACAAATGTAAACAAATAAATACATAAATAAATACATGCCTCTCATCATAAACGCAACACCATCCCAGTCTCCAAAGAAGTTAAACCCCTGTGGGTCTATCTTGACTCCACTCTTTCACTAAACAGAAAGGTAAATGCTATAGTTTTGTCTACGGCCTACACAACTAAACTTATCATTGACGGCAGACCCTTCATTACCACAAACAAATGCATTACGCTAGCAAGAGACCTCACTGTCTCCTGATTAGACTACTGGAATGCCCTTTTTGCAGGTACCACGATAGGCAACATCAACCAACTACAGATCATACAAAACAATGCTCTAAGGGCAGCATTGAATATCCCCAAAAAAGACCACAATTCATTGCCCAGAGAAACGTTAATTTTCTCCCAATTCGCGATCACATCCAATTCAAAACCCTCCCCTTAACCTACAAATGCCTGGCAAACACTCCCCCTAGATACTTAGCAAATAATTTCAAGAAATCACAATCTAACAGACCTACTAGAGCCTCCCACTCACTTGCCATTCCCAGATTCAAACAACAAAAAAGCAGGGACCAAGAGCATCCCGGTGGTGGCTGCAAAACACTAGAAGACCCTTCCACTTCCTCTGAGATTAGAAACATCCTTAGAAACCTCCTTCTGGACTTTCAGCAAAGGCCTTAAAACCTGACTCTTTTCACAAGACTTATAACCCAATACTTACTGACTCCTGGCATAATGTATTACAACTGTTTGCCATAATTTCTGTGACCACACTGTTGTTAAATGTCTCTTACAACTGCACTCTCAGTAACCAGCGCCTTGATGCCTCCAGGTTTTTTGCGCTTTTCAAATTACAAATAAATAAATAAATAAACAAATAAACCGATAGGCATGCAATTCTCATTATACGCTCCTGTCTTTTCCGTGAAGGGGATAGTGAGTTAGCACCTTTTTCTGTAATTGTGCACTCTATGCAGGTGGAGCAAAGATCACCCCCAATAAGCAAATCAAGATCTTGTCGATGTTTTGTGCATGAGCAGATGGTTTCATATATCTACAGTTATATGTTATTTGTAGCTTTACCCCCACGGGGGTAGTACATATTTTGCACCGATATGACATAGCTATCACTTAAAACAACCTCATCCCTCAACACATTAGGGTTGCTCATCAAAGGGTCAATTTCTATTGCCTCCCATCTGTTGCGGTATAAGATCAGCAGTCCCCCAAACGGGTGACCACTTATACTTCTTCTGGTAGAGTTGTTAAAACATGTGTAGCCGCCAAAAAGCACCTCAACCATCACCCAAGATTCTTGTAACAGTATGATGTCTGAATCATACAGTTCAGAAAATGAACCCCCTAAAGCAAACATATGGATGTGGCCTCCCATAATACAGGAGGAGATATTAACAAATCTCTTATGTACGCTGCCTGGGGGCAGGTAGGAAGGATAAAAGCCACTCCCAATGAGATTGTGCTAGTGTATCTTCTGTTGATGTTTTTTTCCGTAGCTTTTGCTGCAGGAATTGCAGGTTTGCATACAGGTTTAACCCTAGTATCATCTGCTGCCACATCCATAATGTTCTTCATTGACTGTGTCATTCTTGTATCTGATCTAAGGTGGTCGAGTTTCTTCTAATGAATGTAACAGATTCTGAGTCAACGCAGTGGACTCTGGTTACAGTGCAGTTAAACCCCTCCAATTGTTCAACATTACCCACATTGGATGTCTGCAAGACACGTAAAGGTGGCAAATTAAACAAATCAAGAAATGTACTCCGATTTTAAGGAACTTGGCCATCTTCAAATCTGATCTGTGGGAGATCGTAAATGCTGTAGGAGAGAGCCACCTTTGTACCAACCTCCACTGCACTCCTTTTGATGGGCCGCCTCCATTCAGTCGCTAGCACCGAGACTGTCATATCCTTAGAGTAGTCCTCCGACTGTTCAGATCGTGGCATCACATACTCAGGGGGTGTTGTTGTCTCTTTCACACTCTCCACCGATCCAACTTTATTGCACCGTCGCAGGTCCTTAACCAAGAGGCTAAATTCCCCATTCTATTCTTTGTTCTTTTCTGTCTTCTAGCTGCTTTCATGAAGGCTCTTTTCTGTCCCAGACTCTCTTTCGACGGCTGCTCTATGGGATCCGTTGAGCTTAGATTTTGCGCTGGCTTTTGGGTGGACACTTTTTGGGCCGTTTTTCCTTTAGTTCTTTCTGTCTTTTCCTTCTTGCCTTTCTTGACAGAATAGAGTAGCAATTCGGTTCATTTACCTCCCCATGCTCCGCAGAGCTACCAGGATTCTCATCAACGGTTGACTCCTGTGGATCTGGATTCACCCTCCGACCCTCATTTGATGGTTAGTCCACCAGTGCCAGTGTTTTAAGACTGACTTTGCTTTAGTTTGCACCTTGCTTCAGAGTTTAACGTCCACCGGATTGCAGTTGGGTCTCTGAGTCATCCATTCTAACACTGAGGTTTGTCGTTGTGTTCCAACAGATATGAAGTTGCATAGCTTCAGTAACATTTTTAAAGCAGAATTAATGGCATCATTTTGCACATTGAAGCCAGCATTTGATTCTGCAGTGCTAACCTCTTTTAAATCGGTGGATTCAATACTCAGAAGGCTTTGGCTTCCTACTTCATAAGTTGACTCATCAATAAGCCCTGAGCCAGATAGCCTTTGGCTAGGAAGCGTCTTAGCCACCATGGCCCTTGGATTACCATTAACCACATTCCAAGCCACCGGGCGCGTAGAGCTATTTGCACTGGGTAACTGGTGTACTTCAGCCGGAAGCAACAGGCTTAACAGGCTTACATTAAATAGCGAGTTTGCTATTGTCTATTCCAGTGGAGGCCTTCCCAGTTTACACTTGAATTCCAGTTCCTGATATAGTTAAGATTTCATCCACTGCACAGTTACTATTTGCTGCGGCTTTAAAGGACTTCGTTATTTTTGTAGTGTATACATCGGATACATTAGTTGGTTGCAGAGGAGCTGGGGAATCAGATAGAATATCTTTCCCTCCATTCTTCACGGTTTACGTCCCCTGCTTCTTTAAAGGGGGTTTGATATACTTGGTATTCCAATACAAGGTATAATTCCTTTTTGCCAGCATTCTCTGCAGAAATCTCGGGGCGGCACAGCGAGGTGAACAAAGCACCCTGCATCACCGGGTGCAGCTTCTGTTAACAAACATCTGCTAAGCTGTTTCCATGTCACTAGAGTATACTGTGTCCATTTCAAGCGTCTTCTTCCCAGAAATAGACAGTGGCTCTTTTGCAATAAGGAGCAGGTACCTCAAGGTCGCGTGGATACAATATAGCGGGTTTGAAGGCGTGCTATATACAATTGTTAAAGAATGAAGTTCAGAGAAAAGTCTGTGCTTCACTCAGTCATTTTATTCATTGGTCAAAGATCTCTCAATAAAGCTATTTACCACAGGCAGACCACTCTCTACCACTCCCGTGCTGCCTTCTGGCTGTCCGTCTTCTTCTTGCTGATAGATTTTGTCCATCAGCTGTGATTTTTGGATACCGAGGCTTGAGCCTTATTATGCCACCTTCTCGGTGGAGTATGTAGTCGTGGGTTACGATTCTTCATGGTCTGTGTGGATTTGTCACAGTAGGGCGGGTTTCACAGGGTCTTCGCCGTGAGTGCTGCCTTCTGTGTGGAGATGTGAGTTTTAAATGTAGCTTCCACCACTGTCCAACTTGGGAGTAAACAGTGAAAAAACACTGCCTGTAACAACACAGCTCCACCTCAGACACAGACAGACCACTCTAGTGCCACCCTCTGCGTGGGGATGTGTGTTTTAAACATAGCTTCCACCACGGTCCAATACGGAGAGTAAAAAGTGGAAAAACACTGCTTACAGAAACACAGCTCCACCTCAGACAAAGGCAGACCACTCTCTGCCACTCCCACACTATAACGTTTACTATAACTTTCTTAACATTAATAACAATGATATAGAAAAACACAACCAAGAAGACTAGTCCAGAATCTTCCTCTTTCTGCACTTGAAAGAGACTTTTGAACATGTCACCTTTTATCCCCCGAAACAGCAATTTAATAGGCACATCTCACTAATATTTTGGCCCTGAAATATATCTGGTCATAGCGTATTCAGGTGCCCAAGGCATTGTATAGGGTTTTCCCATAAAGTGCCTCTTTGTCATTTAACATGTGTCGAAACACTTGCTTAAACATGCTCAGTACACAACACACATGAGTACATCTATCTCAGGAACAAAACATTTCTGTTATCTACCAGAGCCTGAGCATTGGAGGAGCAGAATTTACAAACAACGCTGTGGATGCAAGCAGTCCCCGGGTGCAGTGGGTTTAATCACCCCCACCAATGAGCTAATATTTGTATTTTTCTCCCCCAATTTAACTCTCATAATTATTCAGGAGAAAATAGGCGCAAAGAATGAATCCGTTGCATGAAAGAAATATATCTTCTACTGTTCTTTGGACGTTTATTGAGATATACACTAAGTTCCCCATTGGTTTTAGCTGAAACTTGCATGGGAATGCTTGTGGTCTCGTGCAGAAGGGATGTGGCCTAGCATTTCTGGCTGGACTTCCCCTTTTGGGATGGAATGAAGCCTGATTTGCATATGGTATTTCCGCTTTCTGTAATGGCTTGGCATGCAAAATGCGATGGTCTAGAGGGTTGCCCAGAGCGATTCCAGGCAGTTAAGATTCATTCTAAACCTGTTTTGAATTAGTCATCCAGAGGGGGACGGGTATGCCCAGACGTGGGTCCCATGCCTGGTGGGTGTTTCACTGATAACAGCCAATGAGGATGAAAACATGTCTGGGAATGCTTGTGGCCTTGTGGAGAAGGGATGTGATGTAGCAGTTCAGGATGAGCTGCTGATTTTGGGGTGGGACCAAGCCTGATTTGCACATGACCTTTCCCCTTTCTGTAGCAGCTTGATAGGTGAAGAATTATGGTCTGGAGGGTTGCCCAGTGCGATGCTAGAGGTTAAGATTAATTCTAAAAATTCCAGCCATCACCTTTTTGTTTTGCTGAAAACAAAACTCTACACTGATGATCTCCTTTAAATATAGTTTTGTTAAAACTCCAGCAAATGATGACTTTGGGCCTCATTACGACCCAGGCGGTAAGTTACCGCCTGGGCCGTGACTTTACCACCATGGCGTAAACATAGTTTACGCCATGGTGGTAGGCGGACTTACCGCCCCATTCCGAGGTCGGCGGGGCGGTAAGTCCCCAATCCCCATTTACCCTTCCCCATTCCCATTTTTGCCCCATAGGGCATAATGGGAGTGGGGAAGGCGTTAATTACGCCACCGTAAATTACGGTGGCGTAATTAACTCCATGGTCCCTTAGCGCCATGGATTTTAACACCTGCTAAAAGCAGGTGTTAAAACCTCCATGGCGCTAAGGGACCTCGTACTCAGGCGGTAAGGGTCGGCGCTGTTTACGCTGCCGTAAACCCCTTACCGCCTGGGTCGTAATGAGGCCCTTTGTTTCATTGTTTACAAATACAGTATAAACACTCTACAAAGGTTTTAGCTAGCAACCCCACATCTGTCTCACCCACATCATGTCACTCGCATATACAGTTCATTCGAGGCAAGCTTTAAACAGCAGTGTCATTTGCTTCAGTAAAGCTGCAGCTCACTAGCCATGAAAAAATCCTTGCATTTCAGATAGGGCAGAATCGACCCTTCACTCACCATTGGATAGAACCCTCACCTGCTAATTTCTCAGATACATACTTGTTTTGATACTGGAGGAACAAGTGCTTTTTAATTGATTGTATAACAGTAAATAAATGCACTGGCAACAAAGCGTCAATCAATGTTATCATTAAAGTCGCTTGTGTTGTCGAGATAGGAGTAACCATAGACAGAGTGCATTTTCCTAGAATCTGTTAGAGTATAAAATAAATATATATATATTCACTGAAAAAACATTGTTAAAGGAACATTATGGTTCAGTTGCACTAACAAAAATCCATGAAATTCAGTGAAAATAAGTTGTTAAAGGGACATTCTGGTTGCAAGTAAAAACGAAAAACCCTAACCATAACTCACCCACCTCTGTGCACTGCTAAGACTGAAATCCAGGTCATCAAAGATGACATCACAAATGCATCGCTCTAGCAAATGTTATGCATTGTATCACTCATCACCTGCTCACATGAAGCAGCAAACAATTAGAATGCTCTGCGTTTCAAAATGTTTTTTTTAATAAGCATTGTGAGGAATATAAAAGAAATGCATATGTGCATGTATTGCACACTGTGTCACTGTTTCATAAAATTAAGGAAAAGCAGATACAAATAGTTATTTGGACCATTTTTTAGTGGCACGTACTGTCTGCCAGTTTAATATGTTGGCAGCACATGAATACATCCCAACATCACCCATTCCAAACTATAGCTGCTTATTAAGTCTTTCTTTTTTCCTTTGCATTCTGTCACTTCCAATTCACTTCACCCACTATACAACTCAAACTTCAAGTCCCACAATGCAAAGAAAAAAACACAACTGAAATTCAAGATTCAAAACTATGACATGTATATCAAATAAACATATACAATGCTGTGCTTTTCAAAATATATTTTCTAGAAGCATTTTGACAAAAGTTAAAAAGTGCATATCTGCATTTATAGCAACACTGTGTCACTTTTTCATAAAAGAATGTAAAAGCAGATAAAAATTGATTTGTACACCATTTGTAATTGCCACTCAGTGCCAGTTTAATATATTGACAGTATATCTATATGTCCTAACATAACCCATTCCAGTCTTCAGCTGTCTATGCAGTCCTACTGTTTTCTCTACAATCTGTGAATTGCACTCCAACTTTCATAATGGGAAAAGTGGAACTACAAGTCCCAGAATACAAATGAAACATCTAGGACTACATAAACATCTACAGATTAGAATGCATAATGTTGGCAAGTATGCATATACTCCTAACATATTTATTAAACTTCCACATACCAACTGCCATTTATAAGTGTACTACAAATCTTATCCATCAACATTTCTTCTCTTTTACACGTTACAGACCTTCAACAAATGCACATTTACATTTCTTAACGTTCATGAAAATGCGCCTAAAAACAACTATTTTTAACCGTTCACCAATTCTATTAACTGTTTTTTACCACCACTCCTCCTTCCTTCATGAATAACAAACCTAGCTTACTAAAAGTACTTCACCATTACCACTTATCCCCACTAACTTTCTTTTACAATTACAGGAGAGAAGCACATTACAGAAGTCAACAACCGAAAAATAATACCCTTCACATCCAACAAAGTATGTACATTAATGTACTATGTATATAATTAAAGCAGTACAGTTCTACTATATATTACCCCAGACTACTCTTTTCAAACCAACTT
The DNA here is from genome assembly GCF_040938575.1 of Ambystoma mexicanum. Classification (NCBI taxonomy): domain Eukaryota; kingdom Metazoa; phylum Chordata; class Amphibia; order Caudata; family Ambystomatidae; genus Ambystoma; species Ambystoma mexicanum. Next base: position 1,243,769,110 of record NC_090935.1, on the reverse strand, counting down.
TTGTTTTAGTCTAGCCCATTATATTCCACCATTTACACTCTTACTATTCCTATTTGCACACCGCGATTGCAACACCCACTCTGTTGCTCAAAACAGCACAATGCCCCTACAGATTTCATCACACCACCACTCACTCAATAACCTAAAACCATCACAACTCTGCAGATCCTTACTCTCACAACCTTCTCAACCACACCTAATATACCACATCACAATCAAACAGCACTCTATTATCTATAATCACACCCACAAACCCATGCACCATACATGAAATACATTGCACAACTTTCCAACACAAACTTTCTCTTTTCCCAACAGACACAACAAAATGCCTACTAAAAAGCAACTCCGTAAAAAAGAAAGTAAAGAGTACAACAGATCAAAATAAAACTAGACCATATAGTCATCCACCTCTAAAACAATGTATAGAAAACATTTTTTTAAAAGCTAGTAACCTTACTCAACAAAACTAAACCAGCCATGTCTAAAAAAGGTAAGGACCCTCTTGCAAAAAGTGAAGGTAAAAAATAATGTACAAAGAAAAGCAGACCTACTAACAAACATAACCCTCTATCAGTGTTAAAGTAGTCACGGTAAAGCAATCCAAAAAATGTATGTTAAAGAAAATGTTCCACCATAGAGTTCTTCACAATCTTATAAAAACAGCTAAACAGTCACAATCTACCCTTAAAAACTACCGTAGGAGGCTAATCCTGCAAGCTCTAATTGACAGCACTATTCTGCTAAAGAGAAAATTGTTTGCATTGATTTTAAACATAATGAAACCACTAACTAAATTAATAAATGCATTTCAAAAACGACTTCTAAATATGCACAGTGTCAATATACAAAACCTTTCAAACTTCTGTAATGGTGAATGGATTCACACAAGCAGCACAGAACCATATTTAAATGAAGAAGCTTATAAGAACAACAAAAAACAATTGCCATAGACAATAACAGTCGAGGGTATGAAATGGTGGAACACAGCATTATGGCAAAATAAACCCATATAGAAACCAAGTGCTCTTTTCGCCCAAACAAACCATCCGTTGTACAAATGGACATGCACCTCAATGTCTAATGTACACCAAAAATCCTTGAAATCTTTACGACAATTCCTCAATCACTATGTGAAACTAAAAGACAAAAGTAGAATTAAAACTTTACAAACCATAGACTCCTGTCCAGTGCGCAGCCACACTGATCTGCAAGGACATTAATTAGCCTGCATTTTAGCAACTGCTTGCAAAAGCAGTTTCCACCACATCAAAATGCAAGCAACACACCATTCTTCTACACGGAATCTTGTGCATCGACTATACTATGCAATAAGTCCTGCTCTAGAACTGCAAAATGTAAATAACATTCTCCCACATGGAACAGCTAAAGAACTGCTTCAAGAAATAGAGCACATCCAAAGTAAATATTTTGGAACTGAGGTTGACTTTGAAAATTCTGTACCTTTTGAAAACATTACCGAAAACCTCATGAACACCAATGTCCTAATAAAGACATACAAAATAAATAACTACCTTTCGAAACACATCTGCTGAAATACCAGAACGAATATGTGTCTGTTGTCGCAGAATGTTCTACAAAAGAGCACAAGAATAATAGTTATAGCCTGCAAAATAGAAGCCAATGAAGAATCCCAATGGTTCCAATTAGATTTATGTATAACAGCAGAAACGAAATGCAAAATAATTGACTCAACACTTTCCACGTACTGCAACACAAAGCTTGACAATACCCGCAAACCATCACTTTCGATCAATAATAACTTAGAAATATTCCCACTTCCGAAAGCTCTCCAACAATATAACTTGTACGAGAGCATTATAATCCAAACAGTTCACCCATTTCAAACTATAAAACACTTTCAACCGAAATCAGACAGATTTTTTCCATTTGAGTTACCAAAGGGCATCTGTGGCAAAGTAGTATATTTGACATTAGTGGGCCGATTCATGGAATAATTGTGCGCCGAAATCAGTGGTGCAAGCGAGAAAAATCCAGCACAAGTGTGCGATTCGCATGCAAGTGATTCATGGAAGTCTGTGCGCATGTGTTTCCTGGGAGCTGTGCCAAATCCGTGCATACCTTACACGTCACTGCGACATCCCGAACGACGTGCGTGACGCGCACAGCGAAAGCACACAAAGTGTAGCGCACACACCAAAAAGGGAGCGGAACATGCAGAATGGGGAACAACGCGTGAAAATGAGGGCGTAACTGGGAAGTACTGCTGGGAAATACATGGAACACACACACGCACACGAACAACACGTATTCATGGAATCGAATAGGGAAAACCTGCGCCCATCAAAAGACACGCACAGGTATAAACACGTCCACCACACGAAGGCAATCAGAAGCGCCCCCGCGGAGTACAAAAGTGCATGCAAACAACAAACAGGCATATACAGCTACGATGAATGTCCCATTTCTTGCAGCAGTGATCGTGGGACACCGCAGGAGGAGGAGACTAGCCAGGCCCCACATTTTATTGCTCCGGACAAGCCTTTTGGGATGCCTGATGATGAGGTTTATGGCAGGTATAGGTTTCTACCTCATATCCTAGACCTGGTCACTGAGTGGGAGGATGACCTCACATCACCAACCTTGTGCTCCCAAGCTCTGAGCCCCTTGGAAAAGGTGCTCAATGTCCTGAATGTTTTGGCCACTGGGTCATTTCAGTGGACAACTGCCATAGTTGGGGGCGTCTCACAGCCCACTCAGTCACGCTGCCTACACCAGGTGTTGGCAATCATGACTGTGCACCCCTCAGTCCGCAGGCAGATATACATGCCCAAAACACCCACAGAAAAGCAGGCTGTGGTCCAGGACTTGTACAGGGTGGCACACTTCTCCAAAGTGCTCGGTGCCATAGATTTCGGTCATGTGGCCCTACGTCCACCTAGGGCCACTGAGAACATCTACTGCAACCGCAAGCACTGGCATTCCATCAACGTACAGGTTGCATGCGATGCCTATGGAATCATCACCTCTGTCTATGCAAACTATCCTGGGTCTACCCATGACAGTGTCATATACACAATGTCCACCCTGAGCCGGGCCCTGGAAGCTGGGAAACATGGCAACACATGGCTCATTGGTGAGTAGAAATGTCTGTGCACATGCATGCATGTCACACACAGACAAATACACAAATCCAACTAATGACAACCATCATCACCTCCCCAGGGTACAGTGCCTACCCTCTGAGCACCCACATGATGACACCAATACAGAACCCCACCACACCACCCCAGGTAAGATACAACGCAGACTATATTGCAATGAGGGCCATAGTGGAGCGCACATTGGGAGTGCTCAAGCCACGCTTCCACTCCCTTGACCGCTCTGGCAGGCACCTACTATATGCACCCCCAGTAGTTTGCAGGATCATTGTGGCAGCATGTATCCTGCATAATATTGCAACACGGCGGGGCATACCGGTGGACATGGTTATACCCCCACATCCCCAACCACATGCACAGGCGCTGCGCATGGGAGGGGAAAGGGCATGTGGCAAGGCAGCTCGGACCCAGCTTGTGGCCACATTTTTCACCTAAACTCCCACCCCTGCGGCGTGCACACAGGCCTGGCACATACCAGGTGACAATCAATGATGACAAAGAGACAGTCAACTGTCACAACCTTACCACCCTGAGAATGTTTCCATGGACGTGCTACATTGTGTGCATCCCTAGCTACTTAAACATAACCAATCGGGTGTGACCAAAAGGAACACATGCAAGGTGCATTGCTCACCACCTCCCTGCAAAACAGGCCATGAAAATCACTGGTATGTCACCCAAACCCTCCCAACCCCCCTTACCTTCGTCGGTCACACCATGAAATGGCATGCAACAGCAAAAGAGCAAACAAAATGCACAACACATGGCAAATGAGTCACAAAGTGCCACGTGAGAAATGGAAACAAGCCTGAGACAATCACACCTGACATGGAATCAGATGAAATGACTGACCAACAACCTCCCACACATACAAAGTCATACACAAATGCATGCCATCAGTGGTACTATCAACAAAAGATAGTATGCCTGTTGGCATGCACATTGGGCAATCCAAATCAAATCCGCAAATCCCAAAACTGTGTGCTGTGTGTGCCTTCTGCAAAACACCGCTCAGCACACAGCACAGTGAGCGGCCATTGTGTTGGGGATAAATATTGAGCATCATATAAAAAAGGACAAGCAACAGAAATTACCCAGTGACGCATGTACACGATCCGAAAATTGTAAGTGATCATGCGCTGCAGGGACACACCATGGCAGAGAAGGCAATCTGTGTGCACGTGTGGGCATGGATGGGTGGTTGTATGTGTGGTGGTGCGTTGTGTAAGTGTGCGTGTCAGTAGGGACATGCACTCAATACATGCATGTGAAATGAAGTGACCCTCAGTGTCCTGTACACATCACATGTGAACATTGCCCATGTGGACGCGCCAGTGTGTCAAACCACACCAATCCCCTGACACCTGAAAAGTAAACCCAACATAGGAACGTGCATTGACCAGCAGAACACATCATGTACATAGTACCCCACATTGACAATGTAAGACAGTGACCAATCACTGTAGCCCAAGCGTACTGTCAGACAACAAAAGCCCCTCCCTCATTTCCTCCTCACCTTGACCTTCAGAATAACTGTCTCTGAGGTCCATCGGCTTCTTCCTTCTAGTCCACCTGGCTTCAGGATCCCCCTTCTCCTTGGTCTTCTTGTTCTTCCTTTTGTGTAAATAGGGTCTAGCTCCCTCAGAGGCCACCTTGACCGGTAAAAATACCAAATCGCAGAGATCTCCAAGGAGCCAAACCCCCAAAACAGGGAAAAAGCCTCAAGTCACCAAAAAACCCTGGAAGAGTCTCTAGTAGATGACTTGAAGTTGTAGAATATGGGCATGTAAATGTCCAAGCTGAATGATAGAATAACATCCAAGGTTGCACAGTTGTAAAATGGTTCAACAGGATGGGTAGGAACTTGAGTACACAATAATCAATGAGGATGCCACAACAGGATGGTTGAGCTGAAACCCAATCAATCCTTGATAGCGTGAACGGAAAAAGGCAGAGACAGCACAAGTCTGGAAAGGCAGAGTGAATGCGAGATTGCCGGAACAGCTGACAGCAAGTTAAGAGCCAGAACAGTTGAATAGCTTTGGTAAAAGGCCGAAGTTAACATACAGGTATGGATGTAATAGATGAAAGATAGGAGGAGCGACAGAGAAAGATGCAGTGGTATAGAAGTGTACCGATAGAAGGAGCGAGACAGAGAGCGAGTGAGAGAGATGCTGTGGTACAGAAGTGTACCATGGCTAACTGAGGCTGCGTACGAGTACTCGGAAAGAACTGCCCGGGAAACGGGCGGACAGATCTGCGACAAGGACAGTAGCAGGAAGAAAAACAGGAACCAAAGGCACCAGAGTGTGAAAAACTAGTAAAAGAGCTGGAATCCAGTAGGAAAACTGTCCCGTAATGCAGCAGTGAAGTCCAAGAGGAAAGACAGATACAACGTGCCGTCCAAACGGAACAGAGCGTAGAAGTAGTCTAGGCGGCCACCTCAGGTGAGGACTGGACAGTGAGTTGTGGTTCTTGGATCACATTCCTAATGCTTCCACTTTTGCCACAATTTCCAGGGGGTGAACCTAACACGTACCAACTTGACATTGTCACCTCCAGCCCTCTCCCATCATCAGTGTGGCTTTGACGGCTAAAGGGTGCAGGCTACCGTCTACAGCATGAAGTGCATCAAGCACATATACAGGCAAGTAATGAAAAAACATCACAATCAACTTCAATAAAAGCACAGTTCAAAAATATACTCACCAAAATTGATTGCAGACATGCCGTGGAGAAAACACCCTTAATCCCCACTAGGGGTGTAGGACTGCAGACTGGCCACAGATATGACGTAAGTCCAATGTCCCTGTGTAATTTGCTGTCACACCGAACCATCCATGCAAGCCCATTGAAAGGGGAAGCAGGAGTGGCATATGTGTCAGGACCCCAAGCCACAAACACATACACGAGACAAGCTTGTATGGGCCCAGCTGGAACACACAGTGGATGCTTTCACAAGCCACAAAGCACCACACCGTCACATGAATGCACAATAGACAAACGATATAATTAAAAAAAATAAACAAAATGGCATAATACAACCCATTGGGGAGTAGGAGGACACCCAGGAGGGGGGAGGTGCAGGGTGCACCTCAACACCCACATGCGATGATGTTGAGATTTAAAAAAAAACCTCCATGGGCTCAAAGCCTGCATGGCCCGACCTGTGTGGAAGATAAGTCATTGTCCTACTCACCCGCTGGATGACAATCAAGGTGGATGTGGCACAGTTGCTTGACCACGTGTATCCGCAGCATGCCCCTCCACGGCAGCAAGCATGCAGGTCTGGTAAGCCTGGTCCTGTGTGGCAATGGCACATAGGTCAGCATGCAGCACCTCACGTGATATGTGTGCTTCCTCTTGCAAGGTAGCATGTGTAATACGGAGTTCTGCCTGCATGGCCTCACGTGACATCTGGAGCATCTCCCGGCATGCACGTAGCTCAGCCGAGATGGTGTTCTCAAGCTGCTCCATCCTCACTTCTGACTGCTGCGTCTGGGTCATGTTGAGCACACCCAGAGTAGATCTGAGGGATCTGTGTTATTCGATCAGGGCCTCCCTATGTGCCTCTGTCTGAGCAGCAATTGCATTGCGCAAAGACACCATTTCAGCCCGGCGTGCCCTGTCTGAGGCCACCATGCCCAGCATGAGTGAGCGGCACGTGGACTGAGTTGCCTGCTGCTGGAGCTCCACCTACCTATCATGGGGGAGCATGGATTGGGCCACACTTTCCATGCCTTGAGCAATCTTCTCAATAGCTGCACCCTATTGCTCTGAACTGGCATACATGGCATGCTCCCACTCAGTATTCCCCGGTGGCGAATGCCCACCGCGTTGCCGGACATTACACCTGTGGGACCCAAGGAGTCGTGGTCCTTGCTGGATTGGCACCGCCCGCGGCTGCAGGACTGCATCCCTCCATCCACATGATGCCCCGGGCACATCAGCAACTGGTATGGAGTGTGACCATGTGTCCAGAACCACCACAGGCGGACGTTCCAACACTGCCTGGCCCTTCAGTGCAGGTGTCATGGACAGAAGACCATCCACATCAGGATCACTCACCGGCGATGAATCGTTAAGATGCGCATCCAACTAAACATTGTGCTCAGAGTGTTCATCAGAGCTTGACTGATTGCCAGTCCTGGAAAAAACGGTCTGGAGCACAAATGGGTTCTCGTGGTCTACCACCCCACAACCCCCACTTATGCCGGGTGGCTGGTGTAAAAGCAACCCTGTGTCTGGAATGACATCACCATCCTCTGGTTCCATTGTGTCATCACCTGTAACGTGAACAAAACAAACATGAGTACACATGTCAGCAGCACATAACCCACACACACACATAGACATCACTACATCAACAGCCAACACATGAAGCAGACATGTCACACACAACTCAAATTCCGGCATATATCCAGTGGCATTGATGTGCAATGGCATCCCGAAAGTAGAAATGAATGTGTATAAATTGCGAAGCTTACGCATGTACTGAATGTAATATATCACTTCCATCACACACCACCTCTGGCAGGAACATATCACAGGCAGAAATGACAGATGGAAACAAAGAGATGGTACATAGCATAAGCATGTTTGAACAGCCAAATGGCCACAGCTGCAAGTGAATCAAAACACACCACGACACACGTAATATGCATGTAGTAAATCATCATCACCAATATAGCTTCATCGATCTGCAGCTCGGCCCGTACCAGGCGTCATTGGCCCTGAAGACATAGTGAATGTCCCGAGCAAAGAGAAGAACATCAATGAGGTATGAGGGACCATAACGCCCAGTACGGTCCGAGCTGCCGGTCCATGAAGCCTCTAGAACACCCTTTCCGGCCTGATTCAGCACTTTGTGCATTGCATGTGCCAAAAAACATGATTTGGTGTGTCAAATCACCATGCCCAGGCTCCACCAGTATTGATAAGTGGGCCTGGGCTTACTCGTAGTGGACGACCTTGCACCTTCAGGATTGTGCTGGTTGAACATAACAGGCGCCATGCTGAAATCTCATTTTCGTAAAATAACGACATATTAGTTATTTAACAAAAATGCTGCTGAGAACACATGTGTAATTAAACACTTTCACACACACCTAAGTAAGTAGCTGCAATATTGCACTACTCAACGTTGAAGCTGCTTGCATATGTGTATGTGAAAGTGTTCAAATACGCCCGTGTTCATATACACCCGTATGGTGTATACGAACAGCATCGTATACAGCAAAGCAAGCAGCTTCAAAGCTGCTTGCTTTGATGTATGTTAAAGTGTACACATACACACGTGCAAGCAGCTCCACAGTAATTACACCCCGATTTGCGGGCTATAATCAATCTGCCAGTTATATACCAGTTAGTATAGCCTGCAGATTGACCAATCAACTTTGATAAACACCCGCTAGGGTGTTCCAATACAGAGCACGTGTGTTACAGGATGCACCTGTGCTAGTGCGTTTCATAACAGTGAAGGGATGAAAATCTGAACATACATGCCAGGTCACTTTGACATTACAGCAGTGAATAGGCATGTAGAACGGTGTAACATGGCTCAGAAGTGGGTGAGTGCAGTGCAGTACATGTGTACGTTACCAAAAATCTATATCAAGAAGTACGTTATGATGTCAATCACTTAACATGACGGCAATGTAAGGGCAAGTTTAGCCATCATGTGCAATGTGCATGCACTGGGTTGCATGGCTACAGCAAACCCCCCACCCCCTTACTGAAAATGTAGGGAGGCATTGCAATGCAATGAAAGGTTGACCAAAGAACTGTGTATTGGAAGACAGTGTTGGCTAGTGTCAATTGCATCGTCTAACTCAACTGACACCACAGCAGATGAGAATGGGACAGTAAGCAGGACACGTGATGAACCGTCAGTAGTACACCCATTCATGCAGAAGGCACTACACCAGTTGAACAGAGTCAGGGGGCCTGCAACAGGGGGAGGCCTGTGCCCCACACAGACAATGACACCCTAAACATGTGCATGATGCAGGACTGAGCCAGAGTGAGCATGGAATGGATGACCAAATGCCATGATACATACGTAATCCTGGACACGTACTACAATGATCATCCTGCCAAGGACACATAGGGCCGTGGATAGAATGCACATGGAGCATGAATGGGCACTCATGTCCCTGGGGAGCATCTGCTATCTGCACAGTCCGAGTGAGACACCCTGCATCAAGGATAAAGGATGTACCCCACAGTATGTGTTTGGCAGGTTCGCAGGGGGAAGTGTGCATGTACACAGGAGCGTGGAACAAGCCATTGCAGTAGTCCAACATGTTACCCAGTAGTGCCATGCTGAAATTGAGGTGCAGGGTGGTAGAAGGACAAGGAAGCATGCCCGGGTGGAGTACTCGCATGCAGACTGAACACACATGCACGTCAGTCATGCAATGACATAGTCCGAGTGCTGAGTGGAAAGACACCACAGGCCACATGCAGACAGGTCAGTGAGCTGGAACATGGACCAGAGGGGCAGCCGGGTGACTAGCATGTGAGTAGGGTGCATGTGTGGTGATGAGGACAGTCCCCGTCTGCGTCACATGTCCAGCATGCATCACAACAGGCATGCATTAGTGAAGCATTGCATGACTTGCACATGAGAACCATGTGCACATAGCATGTAGTGGCAGTCAAGCACAACACATCACACAGCAAACAACACATGGGCTGGACAAACAAGCAACAACACTCACCAGACGGGGCATCATAATTCTCCATCTCTCCCACTCCCTCGATCAATTGTGCTGGGATGAACTCTGCAGCGATCTCCTCATGCGGAGTGAGTTCTTCCTCCTCAGGTGGTGGCCCACTGCTAGTCACTTGAGTCATGGCATAATTGGAGGCACGCTTTTGCTTAGCACAGCATCGGAGGTCATCCCAACACTTTTTGCAGTCCTGAGCTGTACGGACCTCATATCCGAATGCACTAGCACCATCCGCAACATGCTGCCAGTGTGCCCAACTCTGGGCAGGTGTAGTATAGCAATTTGGGCCCACTAGTATATGCGTTTGTGTTCCGACACGTAGCCCACAAGGAAGTCCAGTTCCTGCTTGTTGAAAAGCTTCTTCCTCGACGTTCCATAAGGCAGAGCCATGTCTGGAGTCCCAGCCTCTTGTGCAGGAGCAACCTTCCTCCTCTTGGGCAGTGGTACAGACCCTGACTGGCAAATGCCGCCCTGATCATTAGGGGCAGTGGCTCTGGTGGACTGGACCAAGGGAGTGGCAGGTGGAACCGGGACAGAAGCCCTGACTTGCGTCAGTGGCTGCTGGGTGCTCTTGTCAGGACCCAGTGCAGCAACAGCCGCTGTGCCAAGGTATGTGACCGACACAGTCCTGGCTGGCAGACTCACAGCCCATGCGGTTGCCAACACCCGGCTGCTTGGGGCAGCAGATGACAACCCTGCCCCAGGGACATGTGCCTTGGTCAGAGCATCCCAGCACGCACATTGCTTGTGCCTCCTGACCACCTGGAATTCAGCCTGGGAGTCCTCAGGTGCCAACGCATCATGCGCTGGTGACCCTGAGCCTGGGTGGTGGTCGCCACAGATGCACCTGCAGCTACCACTACCGTTGGGCCTGTGACAGTAGATGAAACTGATTGCCGGGTCACATGGCCGGCAGTTTCAAATGCAAGAGCTGTATCTCCCAGAGCCGCAGGGGGTGGTGGCCTGACTGCACCAACACGTGGCAGAACATCCTGCCCAAGTGGCACACCGCTGCCTCTTCCCCCTCTGCAGCCACCCTGGACTCCCCTACTCCCCGGTCACCCCGGCCACATCCCTGACCACGCCCACCACGTGGAGGACACCCAACTGAGGTGCCCCTCACCTTTCATGGACTCCCAATAATGGCACGGATGCACGAGTGCCAATGGGAGGTGTACACGACAATTGTCCTGGGCAATTGGGGTGAAGGGGCGGGGAAGGTGATGTAAACAGCACCCCTGTGCTCCTGCAAGCCTGTATGTGACCCCTGGGAGAAAATGACGGGTCCCTCAATGCTCAGGCACCCCACATCTGCAATAAAACTGTGCATGCAACCCCCGGTAGCCCACGTGTGTGGAATTATCCTCCTGCAGTACGTGGTGGCACCCAGGGACACAAGAAACGCATACGCGTGGAACACACAGGCTACTATGACCTCAAAAACGGTATATACAGGAGGACCTGCAGTGGGAGAAATTACGTGTGCGACTCACTGTCTGACTAGCGTGGGAAAGAAAAACATGCGTAGGCAAGACCCCAACCAAAAGAAGAGGTACGTACTCGATCTGCTGTGAAGTGATGGCGCATGAAACAACAAGAAGTAGCAACACATGCGTCGGTCTCTACGAAAGGTACGTACAGCGAACTGCTGGCCCACGCTCACCTTTAACCTGTGCTGAGGAAAATGCCCGCGCGCATCACGTCACTTACATGCTTGCGCGCTAAGGCCCTTTCCTCGAATTACACGCTGACGTGCTGTTTTTTCACATGCTAAATAACTCTGCATTGAGCTGGCCACGCAACAACACATGGAAGACCAAGCTCCTGCCCAGAAGGCCATTTTCCTGCCCCCCAGAGCCCCAAGCAGCCTCCCATGAGCCATCAGCTGCTGCCTGCCTGCTGCTCACTTGCCCTGCTATTTGATGCCTGCACATCAGCCATCTGCAGGAGTCCAATTGCTGCGACCACCCCTGCTGGAACAGAAGACTCCCGACTGGTGTTCCATCGCTCTACAGCCCAGCTCAGGACGCAGTTGCCCACCCACACCTGCCTCGGGGGTTGCCATTTCAGGGCAAACACCATTTGAGACCAGTGGCAACCCCCAGCCAGAGAGGCAGAGGACTGTCAGCTTATCAGCCAGAGAAGTTGGCATCCTGGTGGAGCAAGTCATGGGGCATTATGATGCGCTCTTCAGACGACCATGTGCCAACAAGGAAAAACGGAAGAGGACCTAGTTGGACATCGTGGTTGCCATCAACGCGGAGGGGGTGGCAACCCGTGACTTGAAACACATCCAGAAGTGCTGGGAGGACTACAGGTCCAGGACCCTCATGAAGGCCTGGCACCTCTTGCATGCAGCGGATGCAGGGGTGATGCAGAGGGGCGCCAGCTCCAACTTACCATCGACCAGATGAGGATCCTGGGATGCATCAACCCAGTGCTTCACCACCAGGTCCTAGATAGGCAGACCCATCTGGAGTTGAGCGGTGAGTGTCTGGCCTATGCCATTCCACACAGTGCATGTTGAGGTGTGGGAGGAGTGTGCAGCTTGGACATATGTCTGATATGGCCCATGTATGGATGTGTGTGTGCAGGGACATGCCTGTGCTGCATGTGAGTCCAGTCATGTGTGATGCACATCAATGGTGTACGTGTTCCAATGCATGATGCCCAACTGCATGTGGAGATGCACACATGTTTGCATTTCTGTTTATGTACTATGCCATGGTTGGGGTGTGACACATGGATGCTGGTCCCACCTTCATGTACGTGCACGGTGTACATGTGCGTGTCTCTGTTTGGCAACAGTGAGACGCCATGGATGCATGTGATCTGGACATCTGGGTACCTCATTGGCAGATGTGACATAGTTGCCGATGATTGCACTGTGACAGGTGGTGGAGATGTACAGATACATGCCTGTCTGGTGGTGTGTGTGCATGTGATCGTCACTCCCCAGGTTGCTTGTGACATCATGCCAACCTTTGGATGTTCATGCAGTTACGTGTGTATGGATGCTGATGCCTGCTGCACGATCCCAGTTTATTTGTGCATGTGTGTGGGTTCAAATGACATGAGTGTTGGGGAGTGTGATGCCATCTGTGATGTCTGACACTGACACTCATTTGCAACTGTCATGTGTTTAGCAGACCATTGTACAGTGACCTGATGCCTGTGTTCTGTCTCTCCCTGTCTGCAGCATCGACTGATGAAGAGGGCGGAGTCGGTGCTGTGGATCCCAGTGGCAGGGATGCCACCGCCATCCGGAGATGCAAGGCCCAGCTCCCCTCCCAGGTTCTAATATCTTCCGGGCGTGAGGAGTCTGGTGCCGCGTCCATGGTCGCAGATTCCAAGGGGAGGTCCAAGTGGCCAAGGTTGGAGGTGGACTCCTCGGCAGCAGAAGGGGCAGCTGAGCCCCCACAGGGGCATACTGAGGAAGACGGCACTGAGTCATCAAGGTTGGTGGGGGATGTGGTTGAGTAGGAGGCCGTGTCACCTCCACACATGAGGCCTGCAGGGGGTGGTTCCACCTGTGCGAGTGATGCAGTCCAGGGGCAGGGGTAGGAGGCAGCACAGGTTGCCGTGGAGGTGCCTGTGTGTGATCCTGTCCCTGATCCTGTGACTGCATCATCCCGCACCAGCAGACATGCCTCTGTCCAGGCCCGTACGGAGGTAGGGGATGCGTCTACAACAACTGGCCGTCCTCTATCTGCAGACGTGGCAATCCGTGACCATGTGCAGCCTGTCCTAGTCGATATGGCGTTGCGCACACGTGGTATTCGGGATGACGTGCATGGTTCTAGGCAGGACAGTTCACGTCATTTCGAATACCTGCTTGTCTGCCTCTACTTGCTAGGACAGGTCACTGGTGCAGGCTTCATCTGTGTGCTGGATGCTCTTGCGACCCCCAACTCAACTGCACCCCCTATGTGCCAGTTGTTCTCTGTGCCAACTTCCTGCCCATGTATCACCTGGGCCACCTGTGGAGCTGCCCCAGAGCCTGCAGCCAGGCTGGTGGAGAGCACAACCCTGCCACAGTCGGGAGTCAGGGGTCTAGCAGGGATGGTGACAACACCAACTGGACCCCCGCAAATGGAGGATGTGCAGGCATCATCAAGTAGGGTACATGCACGACGGTGCCTGGGGACTCCATCAGCCCAGAGGCCGTCGTGGTGGCAGAGGAATTTGGCATTGAGGCAGCAGCAGGCTCGGCATGGGAGGCGTCATCACTCGGGGCCAACAACATCCTGGGGGCAGGCATCGGCCAACGGGCAGGAGGACCCAGGACTGCAAGTGTCTTCCGTGTGGCAGCTGTTGGACCAGCAAATCTATGCAGAGCAGCGGCGGCGGGAGGGCATGGCTCACGATGGTCAGGGCAGAGAACTCCATGCACCGGGCATTGAGGCGAGCTGAGAGCCTCATGGCAACTCGCAGGGACTTGGAGGAGTCCATGGCAACATCCCTGAGAGCCCTCGAGGCGAGGGACTAGGCCCGCCTCTGGGACATCGACGTAGATTTCAATGATGCCGTGGCCCGGAACATCAAGGATGAGCCGTTGGACTAGTGCACCACCTTTGTACATAGTTATTTAGGCATAGGTTTCCTTTCGTTTAATTTATGATCTGGAGTCCACAGACTTTGCTCCTCCTTTTTGTATATAGTTCTGTTTTTGATTAGATTTTTGATAGGTTTCCTTTGTTTTTGGGATCATGGACCCTTGTGAGTTACATTGTGGATAGTTCCGGACATGTACATACATTCTTTTTTCTTTTCATCCCATGGAATAATGTTTTTTTTTTGTTTTTCAACTTTTGTTTTTATTTCTGTGGAGTTTGGCAATGGACCACTTTTCAGTTTTCATGTCTTTGATTTTTATTTTTCCCTGGATTTACCTTTCTTTTTGGTATTTCTTTGGAAATGTGTTAATTTGCATGTGGGGTTTTGAATTTGTCATTTTGTTATCTTTATAGTACATTTCGCAAATCTTCATTATTGGTGTGGTCTACTCTCATTAGTTTTGTGCATGTGTCACTGTCCATTGCCTTTGTCATGTGTCACCACTGTGTGGCTCTGTTGGACATGTCTTTGGGTTCATGCGTGTGCTTTTTTGAATGTCAAGGCGTGGTGCTTTTAGTGGGGAATGGGTACAATATATGGTTGTGTGTTCGGACTGGGGTGCTGCGGTGTGTGGCGGGATTTGTGTTGGCATTTCTGACATGGGCATCTATTCTGAAAGCACGTTGGGTGGGGGGACATGAGCCAAGGCCTGCTGGCAGGTTGCCGTCAATGGGGGTGGGGTGGGGGGACATGTGTTGGGGCCTGCTGGCAGGTTCCCATCACTGGTGGGGGGGACATGAGTAGGGGCCTGCTGGCAGGTTGCCGTCAATGGGGGTGGGGTGGGGGGACATGTGTTGGGGCATGCTGGCAGGTGCCGGTCACTGGTGGGGGGAGATGTGTTGGGGCTCACAAGTGCATGGTGCCATGTGGGCTGCATGCGGGGCATGGGCAGGGTGGATGGACTTCCTGCAGGGCATGGCCAGGGGTCGTAGCAGTGTCCCCTGTGGTGTAGGCTGTCTGCGGGGTATGGGGAGGGTGGATGGGCTGCATGCAGGGCATGGTCAGGGTGGATGGGCTGTAGGGGTTGTAGGTTGCAGGGGTTGTAGGCAGCCCATCCACCCTCCCCATGCCCCGCAGGCAGCCCACACCACATGGGACACCCCTACAACCCCTGGCCATGCCCGCAGGCAGCCCATCCACCCTGATCATGCCCGCAGGCAGCACATTCACCCTGACCATGCCCCGCAGGCAGCCATCACCACAAGGGACACCCATACAACCCCTGGCCATGCCCTGCAGCCATCCCACACCACAGGGGGGACTTTTTCCACGCAGTTTGCCTGATGTGAGTGGGTTACAGGTATTCTGAGGGGTGCACAAGGAGTTTCACATGCGATTGGACTGGTGAGAGCGGGGTATGCGTATTCCGAGGGGTTTGCAGTGAGTTTTACATGCGAATGGGCTGGCGCGAGCGGGGTACACGTATTCCGAGGGTTACGCAGGGAGTTTTACACTTCGATTGGTCTGGTGCAAGCGGGGTATGCGTATTCGTAGGGGTGGTGAGGAGCCACATGCATCTCCTGCAGGCAGCCCACACCACAGGGGACACAGTTACAATCCCTGGCCATGCCCCACAGGCAGCCCATCCATCCTGACCATGCCCCGCAGGCAGCCCATCCACCCTCCCCATGCCCCACAGGCAGCCCACACCACAGGGGACACCCCTACAACTCCTGGCCATGCTCTGCAGGCAGCCCATCCACCCTGACCATGCCCTGCAGGCAGCCCATCCACCCTCCCCATGCCCCGCAGGCAACCCACACCACAGGGGACACCCCTCTGACCACTGGCCATGCCCCGCAGGCAGCCCATCCACCCTGACCATGCCCGCAGGCAGCACATCCACCCTGAACATACCCTGCAGGCAGCCCACACCACAGGCGATACCCATACAACCGCTCGCCATGCCCCGCAGCCAGTCCACACCACAGACGGGACTTTTTCCAATCAATTTGCCTAGCGCAAGTGGGGTACATGTATTCAGAGGGGTGCACAAGGAGTTTTGCACGCGATTGGGCGGGTTCGAGCGGGGTACGTGTATTCCGAGGGGTTTGCAGTGAGTTTTATATGCAATTGGGCTGGCGCGAGTGGGGTATGCGTAGTCCAAGGGGTACGCAGGGAGTTTTACACTTAGATTGGGCTGTCGCGAGCAAGGTATGCATATTCGTAGGTGTGTGCCAGGAGTTTTACAAGCGATTGGGCTGGCGCAAGCGGAGTACGTGTATTTGTAAGGGTGCACCAGGAGTTTTACATGCAATTGGCCTGGTGCTAGCAGGGTACGCGTATTCGTAGGGGTGCACAAGGAGTTTTACACGCGTTCGGGCTGGCTAGTGTGGTACGCATATTCGTAGGGGTGCGCAAGGAGTTTTACACGCGATTGGGCTGGCGTGAGCGGGGTACGCGTATTCGTAGGGGTGCGTGAGGAGTTTTACATGCGATTGGGTTGTCGCGTGAGGGGTGAGTGCCGTTTCTAGCGTGATTTCGTTGTTGGGGGCTGTATGCTGATACACTGGCCTTTGCGCCATGTAGGGGATTTGTGTGGATGTTTTTGGTGCAAGGGGCGGGGTTGTGGGCGTAACTGCCACTGCTGCAGGGTCGCTGCACCACGCTGTGCAACAGCTGGTTATGGATGTTTAAATCCATGAATATGCGGTGTGTCAAAATGGGTTTTGGTGCACACGGCTGGCACAAGCTGGCACGCGCTCCCTCTGTGCTTGATTCCATGAATTACCCCCAGTTCTGAAAAAAAATGTTCAAACTCTAGGAGTACAACAGCCAATAGATCAATCTTTCATTTTACTAGATAATGTCGTGCCAACAAAAGACAAACACATTTGACAACAACTAGTCAACTTAAACAAAGTTAGACAAGCCCTACAACATCTAAAAGAAAACAATGAATACAACAAAGAAACATAAGAGAAACCACCCAAATTATTCAAGACTCACCTGCACCTGGCCAATTTGAACATGTAGATCCTGTTACTGCAGCCAACATTTTAGACCAGTATACAATTCACCCACTACACTCCAAAGGACCATTGACAATGCATTAGAAACATATCAAATGCATCAAGCCAAAGGATCCCCAATGAGCATATGAGAAAAAAGTGTATAAACACGTTCTTTTCCTCCATTCTTTCCTACAGGAAAAGGAGGAAGATATGATAAAAGGTCCATGCAAATTAGTGCATCAGAATATCGATCTTTAAGAATGTATTTTGAAGACCCCAGATTCAGACAAAATGTTGAATATATTTTCCATCTCCTCTTTGAAAGTGAACTAGCAACTTTATGTTATGGAGTTGCACACACATTAAATACAGGCTCTAACCTTTTAAACATATCCACCCTCCAACTGCTTAAAAAATAAAAGACAAAGATGAAGCAGTCAAGCATCAGAAATTTCTTGGCAAAAATGTGTGGTACAAAAGAATACTGGTTCAGACATCAGGCGGATGTACGTTGTATGCTAAGGAACCTAGGTCCACCCACATGGTTTGTTACTTTAAGTTGGGCAGAGTACGCATGGGATGACTTGCACAACTTCTTATGCAGTGCAAACCAAATTAAAGAACAAATAGATATAAAAACACCAGAACTCTGTTCTCTTGACCCTATCAACGTATCAAGGTACTTTCACCATTGCTTCATTTCCATACTGCACTTTATCTGCAATAAAACTATCCCTCCGCTCGAAGGAAGTGCAACACTTCTATTAGAGAAAATAATATCAATCCAGAAGAGCACCACACATCCACATGCTTTTGTGGATAAAAGATGCTCCTAAATTTGGCAATGATAGTAACGCTTCTGTTTTTTTACAGTTTATTGAAAAATACTTTATCTGCGACATCCCTCCAGAAACCACATCCCTCTGGAAACCACAGACAGTGACCTACATACACAAGTCTTACGCTTCCAAAAACATAAGTGTGGTAAATACTGCAGCAAGTTCTACTGAGGTAGATATAAAAACAAAAGCAAATACTACACCAAATGTCGCTATGGCTTCCCTAGAACAGTTTGCAAAAAATGGACAAGTAAATAGCTTCATGTCTTCTGTTAGACACAGAGTAAATTGGCAATCCCCTAAAAATACATACTACAGTCAAAGGGACAAAGCATCCAAGTTCATAAATGATTACAATGCAATCATTGCCCTTTTGTGGAAACATAGACATATAATACATTGCAGACAATTCTGCTGCAGTTGCAAGATATGCCACAGCCTATTTCACAAAAGCTGAGAAAACAGAGCTTAAAGAGCTGTGGGATGAGATATCATCTGACAAAACACTATCATAAAAATTGTACAGCTTTGGTATACAAATGCACTTTCAGAGAGAATGTGGGTGCTACAAAGCTGCAGACCTTTTAACAGGTACAGCCTTATAGGGTAAATCTGAACACATGTTCTGGCTGAACCTTGGGCTAGCTTCATCCTGAAAAGGAGTACTAGAATCCTACCAATGGATAGAAAACATAGCCACAAATGATCCCAACAGCCAGGACATTTTAAAAAACAATTTAATTGACACATACGACCCAAACAGAAGTACTGCTTTGGAAAACACTTGTCTGTACAATATTGCCCAAAACTACATCTACAAAACAAAATGTCACACCAAATGACACAAATGGGAAATTATTCAGTCTCAACCTGTGAGCGAAGCATAGTTAAACTCAAGAAACCCAGTCCAATTAATAATATAAAGTTATTTAAATATCCACAACATAGAGAACTGTATTACATGGCCCTACTCCAACTTTGTAAACCTTGGAGAAAAGAAAAATAATTATTAGTTGACTATGACTCATTTGTAGCTGCATTCAAAGCAAATGAAAGCAGTATAATAAATGACAATTTCAAACAATACAAAGAAATGTTGGACATTGAACACCAACAAGAGGAAGACATTGAAGCTGAACTAGACAAAGACACTGCTGAGGGCAGTCAACCTTCCCTTACAGGAAGCCAAGAATCACTTGGAGAACTACTCATTCTAAATGAAGCAGAAATAGCCATGACCACGGTAGAAAATACCATGTATCAATATAAACAATCTGAGGAAGACCTGTCAGTGCTTGAATCACAGCTAAATCATAAACAACTCACAATTTACCTACAAGTTACTCAAGAAATTGAACATGGTTTTAAACATGAAACTAAACCTGTAGCTCTAAACATTATAAATCTCTGCTCCTGTATGTAAGTGGTGATGCTGGTTCTGGTAAAACATTCTTAATTAAAATAATCAGCACATTTCTACAAAACTTAACAAACAACAACCTTTTGGCAGTAGTAACCGCCCCCACAGGTTTATCTGCCTACAACATAGGAGGTGCAACTTTACACTGACTACTGCTCCTCCCCGTAGAACACCAAAACAAATCATAAAACTACAAATGATCAGCCGAAGCTTCTACTGAGGTACGCAGAATTCTAAAACAAATGAAAGTGCTCTTGATAGATGAACTAAGCATGGTTTCCAAGCTCATGTTGGCTTTAACTCATCTCAGAATGCAAGAAGTACTAAAAAACCAACTACAAAGAACTGTTTGGAGGAAAACATGTTATTGTTTTCGGAGACCTCCTACATTTAACAGCAGTGAAAGGTCAACCTATTTTCAAAACATTAGGACACAAACAATGCCGAAATACCCTTGGCAGCATTGGAAATGTAAATCTCTGGCAACATTTTCCCTACAGAAAACTAACTCAAAACATGTGTCAGTCTGCAGACCTCACCTATGCTAACATTTTAAAAAGAATTAGAACTGGTCTGCTTACTAAAGATGTGAAATCCATCTTAAATAGTAGGCTAATCCATGAGTTATATGGATAAAACACATCTGCTTCTTATGTCATGGAACAAATAACACAACAACATCTAAGATGCATGTCCTTAATGCCAACCCTTGCAAGCTGTAGTCAATTCAACAAGACAATGTTGAAAAAAGAAATGCAACCCATACTGCATATCAGCTCCACAGACAAACTAAAAGTGCACGGCATGACACTTCCTATGTGTCAACAAGCAACAGCATGACTAAATAGCTTAGAAAAATGTATCTCCAATACAGCTGGATTGGAGAAAATATTGACTTTGTGTCTTAACTGCAGAGTAATTCTAAAATGTAACTTTGATGTAGAACATGGTTTAGTCGATGGAGCAATTGGTACAGTTGTTTGCTTCAAAACATATCCACATGACAACAACATTCAGTTTGTCAACATCCACTTTGACAAATGGCAGAAGTTAAAAGAAATTGCCCGGACAATAACATGTTTCCTTCTTTTGAAAGACATATACGTACGCAGAGAGCCATTTTCTCTATTTCTTGCATATGCTGTCACTATTCATGGCTCACAAGCTATAACCCTAGATCAAGCATTGATTGACATTGGCAGCACAGTCTTTAAAGACGGTATGAGTTACGTAGCATTTTCACATCTGAGGTTACTCAATGGTCTATTCCTAGTTAACTTTGATGCAAAGAAAGTCAGTACTGGCATTCCTTGCATTCTGGAATACAACATGCTTACAAGCACTAAACCCCCATCTACATATGTACCATGTGCCTCAAAAAAAGAAACTTTAAAAAGACACGTAATACAAAAATAAACTATAGCAGACCTCCCAAAAATACAGCTAAAAAACAGCAACCAACTCCTTGTGCATCAAACAATACAAACACAAAACTGTCGAGTACAAAATCAACTTCATGTCCATCAGAAAAGAAATACACAAATGCCTCTTCTCCAGAAAGATCTGCAGGCCCTTCAGACAATCCACAAACAGAACTCTCTGGTCCATTTAAATTCAGCAACATAACTGGAGCAAAGTATTATGCTAATGTGACAATGAATCTTCTCTTTCAATTGCCACCAATTTTTCACAACATTTACTGAAACGGCTCGGACCAGTTGTGTTTGCAAAGGCTTGTCCTTCATAGAAATACCACAAATTATCCTGACAACACTAACAGTGTCTCAGGTATAAAGCAAGAATTGGACTACTGTGCAGGAATGGTAACATTTACCATAAACACACTGGAAGATCCACAATAATTCCTAATGGATTTACTACACATACTGGAAACCAAAAATATCCCTATACATGTGATAACATACATGGACTCTCTGCAACCATGTTTCACAAAACCAAATCCCTAATGAACAATTTGTATATGTATCCATACCAAATTCTCAATCCATTCCATTTCAACAGCTTCTGCAGAATGCACATCATGGCATATTATGCTCTTTTTGCAATTCAGACAATTGTTCCACCATACAAAAAAACTCACAATGTCAATATGTCATACTAATGCTTCTAAGGTACAATGCAGATGGTACCATAAATAACTGTAAGCTTACAGGCTTCACACACGGCCAAGTATCTCTTGGAAAGAAAACCTCCACAGCAGTAGGTATAGTATACCACACTGGTGCCACAACAACTTCAGGCCACTACACTACATATGTCAAAAACAAATAAGTGGTTGGTTTTAATGTAACAATACCTCTGTTACTCCAAAACATAGGTTACCAGCAAGTTTAACAAATGCCTAATTAATATTCCTTCAACCCAAACTTTGTCACTAAAATATAGCACAATTAACAGTTAGAAAATGCCAACAGATGCCTAACTACATCCATAATACTGCAATAGTACTTTTCAAAGACAATCTAGTTAGAATATGCCAATAGGTATCTATCTACATGAAAAATACCCTTCATTCTAAAGCACTTCAAATACGCCTTCTCAATTCTTGTATGACAAAACATCTAACCTCAAATGAAATTAGAATACGCCAGCAGGTATCTAACTACTTCAAGCATTCCCTTAATCACAACATACTTCAAACAAACATACTATCACCCTTACACTCACATAACTGTAATCATGTATTTTTAATCCAGTACAGATTTTTTTCCCCAATGACCCAATGATTTTTTAATGTCAGAACAACAGCAGTGTGTCATAAAGTAATGTTGTACCAAACATAGTACTTAGAACGTACTGTTTATGAAGGTCTAAAAAACATGTATGTGTAAAAATTGTATACAACTGCAGCTTTTTAACTATCCTGCTTAACAAATTGTACTGTTTTGTCCACAGAAAATAAAACAGACCTTCCAGCTTCATAACGCTATAAAACTAAGTAACCATAGCAAATATAATCAAACACATATTCTATGAGCACTATCCTCAATTGTACTACAATCATAAGTACCATAAACAGTTCAATGACAACATTCCTCCATATTAAAAACACTTTGTACTCCCACTACATTACCTATGATTACTATACACATATTACTACAATGGAGATTCGATTCTGGCCATACTCCTACTACATTACCTATAATTACTATACAAATATTACTACTGTGGTGGTTGTGGCAGTGGAAATATTCTTGGGGCCATAACCTGCGGCCATGCCCCCAGAATCTGGCCACTGTCCTCAACCACTACAATAATAATGAACTATATAACATGTATGTACAATACAACATCAACTAATAAAACTCACCCTGACCCCCTGCAATCGAAATTATGTCTGCAGAGACTGAAATTAACCACAGACTCAGCAGCATTTCCAAACCCTTTTTTCACCTATACAAACAGCTCCACATTACCTTTATTCCATTTCCCTACCATTTTTATGCCCTCTTCCAGCCATCAAATAACCCTAAATGTCTTCTCCAAGCTGTCCGTTCATGGCGCTGTCTGCAAACTACTGCAGTGTCCCCGACAGCTGCGCACCTGGCCAACCCTTTTCAACCTACAAAAATAGCCCCATATCATCTTTTTTTCACTCCCCACCGTTCCCAGCCCCTCTTTCCAGCACCAAATAACACAAAATGTGTTTTCCAGACTCTTCCCCCACCATGCTGTCCATGATCAGCCACCGGTGTCCGTGGATCCAAAAAGGGTGAGTTTCCAAAAATCTGACACACCTCACGCTTTTCACCATCCAATCAGCGGGCGCGTCTGATGTCTGTGGACCACACACCGCCCTCTGGGGCATTCAGAGGCCCGTCCGCGGACCGAACAGGGAAGTGAGTCCATGGACCGAACCCAGATGTCACTCATTTTTCTGGACCTACTTTTTGGTCATTTAAAAAAAACTACTGGATGGATTTACACCAAAACTTCAAAAGCATGCTTTTGGGACAAAACAACTGCTCCTCCTACAAATTTGGTGAAAATCCGTCCAGCGGGTAGGGCTGTAGGTGTGCGTGTATGGAAAAAAACACACATTTTGGGACCCCCCCATAACTTTTCCCCTTAACAAAATCAGAATCAGAATCAATATGCAGGGCCATATACATTTCTTGCTATGTTTGATGAGGATTCGTCCAGGGGGGGGGAGAAGTTATAAGCCACCCAAAAAGTGCTCTTCGTATGGGTTGACTTGCTACCACAGGCCCTGTAATATGTACACATATATTGATAAATATATATTAGAGCGTGACCTTCACAGCCCAATAGTTAAGTTGACAGCCTTGAGTCAAAGGAAATCTGAAAATTCTATTGCTAATAACCTTTGACGTGCATGAGGGATTTGGAGAACATTTTCCAAACAAAATGTTTGTTACGGGCACCTCCAGAATGGACATTTAGGGAAAGATTTGTTAAAATAATGAAAAATGTATTAATGAAAGGGAAAACACACAGTTTTTGGCCTACTTCTATTCATTTTCCCATATGGGAAAAGTCCAAATTTTGTAGAGCCGAAGCACAATAATTGCTGGATGAATTTGGTCCAAATAAGAAACAACTTGGACGTGAAGCATTGACTTAATTTCTGGGACAGGTTTGGGGTTATTCCATCCAGTAGTTTAAAAAATATTTGATGGGGAAGGAGATGCCCTCTGCTCTTAAAAAAAAAAATAGATATATCTCCCGTGATGCTTTGCAGCTCAGAGGCTTTTCAGAAATGAAATCTGCAATTTTCTTTTTTGCATGATGGGACTGTTTACTGGGATAATGCTGGGGTAATGTGAAAATGAAAAGTGCTCAAAAAGCTATTTGGAGGAGGCTAAAGGATGCATTTGCATTAAGCTAGTTTTGAGTAGGGGGAAGTGGATACTATGTGAAACGGGAGAATTGGGGGTGGTCTGGGGAGCCAGTTACCTGTCAAATATTTTCAGATTATCAGGGCAATATTGTGAGATACCTGCGGCTTCAATGGAAGATGCACTTGGAAAAGAAAATGTGTCACACGAACAAAGGAGTGAAAGTGGGTGATGGGAGAGGACCTGGGAGGGAAAAAGCAGCTGATGGGTTTGGAGGGACCATGGAAAGAGGAGGGGCAGCTGTTGAGTGCATGGGAGGACTCAGAAGAGTTTTGGATTTTGGAAGGTTTTCAGATAATCAGGGGAATATCTGGGAATAACGGAGGAATTGGTCTTTTATTGCGGCTGTATGTGTCGTTTTTTGCCATTATCAGTGGAATCCCGTGGGAATGGGAAGAGAATAAAAAAGGGCATTTTACACCTACAGTGAGCACCTCTAGTAGGCCGGGAGGAATGGGTTTTTGTGCCACTGGCTATGGCCAAAGGCCATGGCTAGTGGGCCCCAAAGAAACATATTGGTGTGACATGTACAGTGGCCACGGCTGAAGTCCATGGTTAGTGGGAAGCAACACCATCTATTAGTTCAGCATGAACAGGGCCATGGCTGGTGGGCCTCAAAGAAACCTATACGTGCAACATGTAAAGTGGGCATGGACAAAGGCTGTGTCTAGTGGGTCAGAAAGAAACCGATGGGTACAACATGTACAGTGGCAAAGGATGAAGGCCTTGGCCACTGGCCATGGCTGAAGGACAGAGCTAGTGTGCCTCAAAGAAACCTATTGTTGCAATATGTGCAGTGGCCATGGCCAAAGGCTGTGGCTAGTGGGCCCAAAGAAGCTGATTGGTACAACATGTACAGTGGCCAAGGATGAAGGTCTTGGCCACTAGGCCATGGCTAGTGGGCCCTAAAGAAACCTATTGGTGCAACAAGTACAGTGGTCACAGCCAAAGGCCATGGCTAATGGGCCCCAAAGAAATTTTTTGGTGCAACATGTTCAGCGTCCACAGCCAAAGGCCATGGCTAGTAGGCCCCAAAGAAAACTATCGGTGCAACATGTACAGTTACCAGATCCAAAGGCCGTGGCTAGTGGGCCCAAAAGAAATGTATTGGTGCAACATGTACAGTGGCCAAGGGTGAAGGGCATGGCTAGTGGGCCCCTAAAAAAACGATATTATAACAAAACACTTGAAATTCTGTGATACCATCATTGGGGTCATATGCTGCGCAACAGGGGACACTGAATGGGATTTCCTCACCCACTTGCACACTACACCCAGCCTTCAAAAAACATGGTTTTTACGCCAGCATGACATTTTTATGCTTGTGTTAAACCAAATTATGCTATGAAATCCGCCTTATTTTAGCACTTGCCAAAAGCAGGTTGATTCCATAGCAATCCATCCAAAATGACACACGCAAGCGCAAGCAAGCATTTATACTTTTTGTCCTACCAAGTGAAAAAAGTGACGTGGACATTGCACCTGTTTTTACATGTTTTACTTGCATCTGTAGTGCAAAAGACAAAAATTGTCCGGAGTGGATCATTTTACATTAAAAAGTACAAATGCAGGCATTCCCCTCCATCTAATTTTCATTTTTTGTAAAATGGGAACCCAAATGGTACATCACAATGCGGCAGTCACCAGCAGATCCTCGATCCCTTCCCAGAAGTTGTATTAATTCTTTTTGAACCTAAAAACTGATGTTTAGATTCGGACGGGGCAGCTCCATTTACAAAAAAATGAGACAAAAGCAAACCCTTCATAAGGCTATCTACGTGAATGATTGTATTTTAGTTAAGATGTAAAATGCCATTGTGAACCATTCAGCAAAGTAACACCTATCTGCAAAGAAGCCGTCCTGGGGAGCAGGGTTGAGGACTGTCTGTGTAGTCCTGCTCTGGAGCTCCGTTCATGGCTGTTGCTGGCTTTGATATGATGACATCAGAAGAAGGGCCTGGTGACGTTATGCGACCCTGAGGATTGAGGGATTGATGGAGTTGTAATCTGTGCTATGTGCTCCGTGAGCTTGAGCGTGGAAGAAGAGTCTCTTCCATTACCAAGGAGTTCAGAGGAAGTGAGCGTGTTAGCTTAAGTATCTCAGCTGTGGAGAAGGAGGTCTCAGATGAGCTTTGAGTTTCAGCAAAGGAAAAAAGTAAAAGTGGATTGTGTCAAGCCACAGTTGTATGATGTAGTTTGCATGTTGGGGTTGTGTACTTCAATTGTGTTTCAGTTGTTGTATTTACTGCTGGGGTGTGACGGATGGTAGGCTCTTGAGTTGTATATGCTAGGTGCATGATCCTTGCTTTGTAAGTGTGTTGATTTTGAGTGGGTGACTTACGGGTTCTTCATCGCAACCTATGGTTCCTTGTAGTGAGGGCCCAGAGCTACTGTTTGGGTGACTTTCGAGTTGTGCGGGATGCGCGTTAATGTGTGAGTGTGTAAAGCCATAGGGAATTGTATGTTGTACCGCGTTCGGTACTGTTTTTTTTTGCTTGACAGGTTCGCATCATGGACCTGGGCATGCTATTTTAGTGTGTTGATGAAGATAAAGTAATTGGTTGCCATGATGGCATGTATGTTATTGTGTGGTATCTGTCTTGCACATATTATATTAGGCCTACAGTGCGTCATTGTAACAGTGGAACCAAGCCGTTAAAATTAGTACTCTAGAGGAATAAAGCTACATTGTTTTTTGCAAGTATTAAGAGTATATGTGTAGGATGTTTGTGACAACATTATCTTTACCAGGTGTTCCTTTGTGTGCAAGTCTGTTGCTCAATCCAT
The DNA here is from genome assembly GCF_040938575.1 of Ambystoma mexicanum. Classification (NCBI taxonomy): domain Eukaryota; kingdom Metazoa; phylum Chordata; class Amphibia; order Caudata; family Ambystomatidae; genus Ambystoma; species Ambystoma mexicanum. Next base: position 1,243,741,736 of record NC_090935.1, on the reverse strand, counting down.
AAATTAGTGGCGAAATGTGCGTTGTGTGTAAGCTATGTGCAGAAGCTGGCTGTGTGCTCCGCTAAGCAGCATGGTCGGGTACTTTCAATATTCTCCACATGCCTCAAGAATTGTAGTGAAGTTTTGTGGTGCAGTCATTTTTCAGAGATCGGTACATCTCGTGTATACTCGTGCATATGCATGAAGAGAATGTCATTTCCTTCATGGGAAGTTTGCTTGGGCAGACCCTACCTGAGCGCTTTGGTCAAGCGACAGCTGAAGTTCTTTACTTCTAGTTTCAATATTCAGACTCTAGGAGTATTGTTCATGGTCCTAAGGGCTAGGGGAGCTGCTTTGCTCAAGTTGAAGTTATTATTTAAGTTAGTGAGTATGTTGCAGGGTGTCATCTGGAAGCTTAGGAGTGGTTAAAGAGTGATGCTGGTTTTTTTAGTTGGATTTGTACCACATTTGGAAGTACATTCCTTTTTGGGATTGTGTTCTTTTTCTTCTTTATTTTGCTGCCTGTCCTTACATTTCTCTGTGCTTTATCTGTATTCTATTTCAGGTGGTTACACATTGTTGGGCCCGACAAGTGTGGCATGTTCTGCAATGTTTGATTTGTGTTCGTTATAGGCAAGTTCTTTTGTTGCCTGCCTTAAATGTGTGTAGGCATTGTATTGGCTAGGTGTCTTTTCGTCATCCTGTGTGTTGTCCATGCTGTTTTGCTGTTGAAAATGGATAAGGTGAGATTGTGTAGTGGTCTAGTGTTTTCTTTTCTGTTTGTACAGATGGAGAGGTGTGAGGAAGATGTTTCCCCTAATTAAGTCCTGAGGAGGGGGGTTGAGTGTGGAGAGGTGTGGTAAATAGGTTTGCCAAGAGTTATGTACTTGCTGTGAGAGATCGCTTAGTAAATAGGTTGGCCAAGAGTTATGTACTTGCTGTGAGAGATCACCTAGTAAATAGGATGGTCAAGAGTTATGTACTTGCTGTGAGAGATCGCCTAGTAAATAGGTTGGTCAAGAGTTATGAACTTGCTGTGAGAGATCGCCTAGTAAATAGGTTGGTCAAGAGTTATGAACTTGCTGTGAGAGATTGCCTAGTAAATAGGTTGGTCAAGAGTTATGTACTTGCTGTGAGAGATCGCTTAGTAAATAGGATGGTCAAGAGTTATGAACTTGCTGTGAGAGATCGCCTAGTAAATAGGTAGGTCAAGAGTTATGAACTTGCTGTGAGAGATCGCCTAGTAAATAGGTTGGTCAAGAGTTATGAACTTGTTGTGAGAGATCGCCTAGTAAATAGGTTGGTCAAGAGTATGTACTTGCTGTGAGAGATCAACTAGTAAATAGGTTGGTCAAGAGTTATGTACTTGCTGTGAGAGATCGCGTGTTGTTCCTCTTCTTTAAATTGCTAAGGGGAAGGTGTGTAGTGGTGAGTGACTAGGTGTGTGAGGTCACAGTTTATGATGTCAAGTATCGAACCTTTCTGGCAGGTATGGAACCTCTGTGGCGTCTTCTGTATGTAGGTTCTACAGGTGGCAGCCAGAGAGAGAGAGCCAGCCTGGGTGGTAGGCACTGGTGTCTGGAGGGTCCCAGTCTGTACCTGGGGACGTTATCCAATAAACAAGTCACTACTGAAACCTACCTGCGTGTCACTGTGTCTGCTTGGCTCCTGAGTCCATCACTGTGAAGCATACCAAGGTACAGCCTGGAGGGATCTTAAAATAGTACTTAATGCTATGAAAGAACAATGGTGACGTCTGAAGAAGGGGAAGCTATAGTACAGGTGGAAGAGGCAAAACAGTACTTGTACCTGCCATCAACAATCCAACCTTGTCAAACACTTGAGCTCGCAATACAGAGGAACGACACACAGAACACACATCTAGTGCAGCAGTAACTTGCCTCATGTGTTTCCCAGTAGGAAGATGCAAATATGTACATTGGCATGTTTATGCTTTTATTGAAAATTAAACGTATTTCATCAAGGCGCACTGCAGAAAGGGCATTCTGAAGGCTATGGCAGTCTCACTCCTGCTGTATCATATCGTACACTAAACCAGCTGTTGGTTAAGAAAGGAGCAACTTAGGACATTGCATAGATTTTTCAGTAATTGCACATCTGCATAGCATATTCGATGACTGGAAGAAAATCCACTGTTTTTCATTATTGTATGATATGAAAAGACAGGTTATTTATAATGCGGTTGGTTAATACCCGGACCCGGGGCTCGAACCTGTGTTGCTCCGTGTCGTTTTGCCTTGAAGGCGAGGAAGTTGCCCTGAGCTATCCTCCCGAGACGTATGACGCTCTTTGCAAATATTTAAAGGGAAGCTTGTACAATCAGCTGATGGAAAGGATATGCCTTTAATTCTGACTAGTTTTCTGCTTACAGCTAATCACTGCAGTGATAAACAGAACTCTGGTTGGTGTGTTTTATCTATCTTAAGCAATATAGAACCGGAACGCCACGGAAAGCTGATGAGGTCCTTCCCACATCGAGCAACTGATGAGATTATTTATACTGAGGAATAAAATGTCATTCCAGGAAGGAGAGGAAACAAACCCCACTCCCTCTGCTCTCTCCACCCAGAAGAGACGTGAAAGACGCAGCTCTTTGATTCATGTTCCAGGAGTGTCTGCGGCGACTGCGCTTTTGTGCCTCCCAAGCAGCACTCATCCATCAGTCTGTGCTTCCCTCGAGAAGCATCAAAGCGGAAACCCAAGGAGGATGAAGGTTAAGCCCACCCACCCCCACCCCGAGAACAGAATGGGCTTGATACATTCCCTCGAAAGCGAAATGAATATGCAGGTCACAGGAAGGAGTTAAAATGTGTGATATCTTTGGATAACTCTTCTGAGGGGAGTAGGGGAAGGCCCAATATGTCAAAGTATGTTCTACTTTCGCACGCGTGCACACATGGGCAAACACGCTGCATCATAATCATTAGTAAATGAATGAACACAAAAACAAGCCACGTGGTCATGAGAAAGCCACTCGAGGTGCATGCCTGTTCACTACTTTGCTTTCTTTAGTATCAATGTTTCCTTTTCTTTTTGATTTGCTCTATTTCAATTGCACTACGACTCACTCTCCTTCTCTTCTCACTCTCATACCCTCCTCTTTCTCTTACAGTGTCAAAGTAGCCAATTTAGTACCCACGTGCCATATATATATATATATATATATATATGTGTGTTGAAAAAAAGAGGAGAGGGGCGCACTCCAGTTCCCTGCACAGTAAACCTTCCCAGCCACAGGTGTTCTCCTCCGACCGGTTTCTGTGCCAATACACGTCATCAGGGAGGCTGTCTTAACTTGCAGCTCACAGCAAGTGCAGGTGTTACCACTTAGTGAGGATTCTGCTGCAAGGACTTCTGGTAGCTGTAGTCATCAGGTTAGCAAGGAACAGACTCACACCCAATCCCACAGTGTAAGTTTTCTGAAGGGTGGAATCTTCAGAAATCTAATAGGGTGCTGCACCGGGGTAATTTATGCCCAACTTTGGAGTGCCTCACTGTAGGCTACTCCCCCCCTTTCCCCACTGTGGGATTGGGTGTGAGTCTGTTCCTTGCAAACCTGATGACTACAGCTACCAGAAGTCCTTGCAGCAGAATCCTCACTAAGTGTTAACACCTGCACTTGCTGTGAGCTGCAAGTTAAGACAGCCTCCCTGATGACGTGTATTGGCACAGAAACCGGTCGGAGGAGAACACCTGTGGCTGAGAAGGTTTACTGTGCAGGGAACTGGAGTGCGCCCCTCTCCTCTTTTTTCAACACATTTGTAAGTTTTCTGAAGGGTGGAATCTTCAGAAATCTAATAGGGTGCTGCACCAGGGTAATTTATGCCCAACTTTGGAGTGCCTCACTGTAGGCTACTCCCCCCCTTTCCCCACTGTGGGATTGGGTGTGAGTCTGTTCCTTGCAAACCTGATGACTACAGCTACCAGAAGTCCTTGCAGCAGAATCCTCACTAAGTGTTAACACCTGCACTTGCTGTGAGCTGCAAGTTAAGACAGCCTCCCTGATGACGTGTATTGGCACAGAAACCGGTCGGAGGAGAACACCTGTGGCTGAGAAGGTTGTGCAGGGAACTGGAGTGCGCCCCTCTCCTCTTTTTTCAACATATATATATATATATATATATCACACAGCCACAGTAATGGGTGTGTAGTTATGGTTAAGTTGCTAATCCCATAGAAAGAGCACTTTTTGGGGGGTTTATAACTTTGCCTCCCCTAGACTAATCCTCACCAAACTTTGCAAAAAAATTATATGGCCCACTGTGATTGTTTTTAGCACATTTTGGTGAGGTCTGGTCCGGGGGGGGGGCAAAGTTATAGAGGGGGTCCCAGAACTTCTGTTTTTCCCATAGACATAATGGGAAAAAACTTTGCTCGCGTCTACAGCCCAAACCGCTGGACAGATTTACACCAGATTTGCGGCAAGAGCGGCGGTTTAGTCGCGAAAGCATGCTTTTGTTAATTTGGTGTAAATTCGTCCAGTAGTTTTTTTTATAAACTGCCAAAACGTAAGGTACAAAATCAGTGATATCTATCTCCGCTCCGCTGACACACTTCCTTGTTCGCTCCGTGGACAGGACACCGATTGGCTAATCAGCTTGCGTCATGTCCGCGGACACGCAACATGTTCTCTGATTGGCTGGGGTGAGGCGTGAGGTGCGTCACATTGTTTCAATGCGCCAGCCATCTTGGATCCGCCGACAGCGTGGCAGCGAACAGAGGCAAAATGCAATTTTGGGGAGTGTGTTGGTGTGCAGAAGTGCTTTAGGAGGGTTGGGGAGTAAGAGATGGGTAAAATACTGTATTTGTTTAGGTGGCAGGTGCCCCTGATGTGTTCGCCAGGTCCGCGGTCAATATCCCCTATAAGCAGCCCACATACCACAGTCAAAATATTTGGTATTATAGGTGTGTTATGCTGTGATGGTTTTGGTCAGGGCGTAGAGTCTTGGGTGCGTGGCCAAAGGCCGTAGGCCATGCACCCATGACTCTACGCCCTGGACACAACCACCGCAGCATAACACACCCATAGAATCAAACACCCATCAAATATGCAGAACGCAAAAGTTTGTGTACGATTTCAAATGTAGAGTTTGTATGTGAAGTTTTGGGTAGGCTATGCAGTTAAGATTGTAAAGTTTGTAATAGGACTGCGTTATAAGATACCTTTGGAAGTAAATATTTTGGATTGTGGTGTATGATTGTCTACATTCTCTTTGTGATCTAATCGTAAATAAACTACTTTGCCACGAATGCCTTTCACTAATTTAGAGGGAGGTAATTCAGCTGTTTTTGTTGAAGGTGTACTGGCAGTGTGGTGGCGAATAGAGGATTTGCAATTTTGAGGAGTGTGTTGGTGTGTAGAAGTGCTTGGGAGGAGGTTGGGGGGTAGGAGATGGGTCAAATACTGTATTTGTTTAGGTGGCAGGTGCCCCTGTTGTGTTCGCCATGTCCGCGGTCGTAGTGGTTGTCCGTGGATATAATCAATGTACTACTGGCTGTTTCACTTTAGTATGATGTTGGTTTTGAGTTGCTGTGTGAACAGGAGATGGGCTGAGCTGACAGGTGGTGTGGCGTGACTGTGGGTCGCCCGCATTGGTGAATGGTAGCAAACAATTCATATGTTTTTCAAAAATATTTGTAATGCCTCTGTGCTGTGAAGCGCTATCTGCTCCCATTCTGAGTGAAGGTCAGCGCCGTAGAATTTTTGTTTCCTAGCTGAGCAGACCCATGCATGGTACACAGTATAAGGTTCAATTGTTTTTTGACCTTGAATCAAAGGGAGGATTGCGAACGGAATGCATGAAGAGGGGGTTGTAAGACTTTCAAATATGATAAAGTTCATCATTCAAAAATTGGAGAAAGGAACATGTAAATTAATTTTATGAAAATTCGTTGAAGTGGACAGTGCTTGTTTTACGCCGATAAAATGGAAATGCTGAATATTATGTAAGTTTTAATTTGGACGACTTTGTACACAAACTAGTCAAATTATAATTCGGTGACGATATTGGTGGGGTAAATTGTATTGTGTGTTGTGTGTGGTGCATTGCAATGACACGCAATTAGAACTTGTGTGTGTAGTTTTTTTTGTCGTGGGGATATGGCCAGTGCAGCATCGAGATGGGTGTAGTGCAGTCATGGGTTCCCCCAGGTTCACAAACACGTAATTGAACGCTAATATTTAATTAAATTTCCGAGCATCTGTTCTTTTTGGTTTTATTTAGCTCTTTGATTGCAGCATCAGCATTAGCATCCCATTTCGAGCTCACCATACTTCATAGCAGTAACGTGTACAGCAAACTGAAGAGTAATTTGCACGTTCTTTTGTTTGAGTTATCATAGTTTGTCATCTGTGTTTATCAATAGTTGTAACAGGGGCACAAATTGATGATTAAAATGATAAACTGTAATAAGATTGGTTACTGAGACACATTTTTGTTATCTTTTTTTTAAACAGCTACATCTTGAGTTTCTGCGATTGTCATGGATTCCAGATACCAACTGATGTTTTTTTTAACCGTCAGCTACAGATATACGTCAGTGGTTGGATGCCAGTGACACTTTTTGGGATGATCGACACAGGCCCATATGCCCGTACGCCATACCAGCGATACGGAACAACTTCATATGTTTTGTGTTGGCCTAGCGGAAGTTCATGCAAAGTCTTCACAGGAATATTGCGTGACTCACGATAAACATTTGTGGATCGAGAACGAAGAAAATAAATACATATTTGCTTGCATTTGTAAGTCTCAGGATGTTCTCGGAGCGTTTATTGTGAAATAAAAGTACTTTACAAATTGTATAAATTGGTATTTCCTTTAAAAGTATGGTTTCATATTCAAAATTGGGACGCGCTGTGTTGTGAGATGCTGTGTGTTGATATTCCGGGTTCTGCGTCAAGTAACGTTATCACATAGGTCATGATTGGGTGCATTTTACTACGCTGTATAGTAATGTTCTGGAGATAGGTGGAGCATATCACTAGGTTTGGTGATGTTAGAACTCGGGGCAGGGCAAATGCATTGGTGCCGCCAGGGCAGTTCATCTTGCGTGATGCAGGAACGGATATGATTATCACAAGATGGCCGCACCCTGCTGCCTGATTTCGCAGGTGTAAAAAAGAGTAAAAGTACAGTAAGGTGCATAGGAAATGTTTGTACGATCGATCAATGTATGCTTAGAAGTACATGCCCGAACACTTGGGAAAATAATATTTCTGAGTGCACTGTTATGTCAATAGATCCAATTTTTGCTGCTTTCGCTGCAGATGATTTTCTAAGGTCTGTTTCTGTATTATTTTTAATGTCTGTATGGTGTGCTTAAATTTTTTTGGGGGGGAAAGAACACATAAAGTAATGGCCAATAATTTGTTTATATAGGGAAGTCTGGTGTTTTTCATTAGGAAGGCCGGTCTTAGAATGCGCAGGCATTTACGAAAGAAATACCACCGAGTTGTTGGTTGAGGGGGTGCACACTGTGAGCCTACTTAGCAGACTTCTGGTAAGAGGTTGTATACAACTGACTATGCTGGCATTTTCAAACACAACGAAGGAGGATTTCTGTGCTATAAAGGAAGTCATTTCAATGCATAAATACACACATGCTTCCAGTCACTGTATCAGTAACTAGTCTGCCAAACATTGGTTTCAGTCGGATATGCTTCACGCTACATTAAATGGTCGTCTTCCTATCCTGCTGTCCAGTTAGTACACTTTTGAGCCTTGCTTGCATTTCCAAACTCCCTGCCACTACTTGATGTCCAAGTGCATAGCTGTCATGTGAGCCACTAAGAGCCATTGCTGGCTTTTCTCGTTGCATGATTGGATTTGTAGTTTCATGTTTCCCGTGCTAAGTATGGGCCTACAAATTCCAGCATGTAAAGTCAAGAGCAAGAACAGGCTTGTGTTATCGGGCATAATATGGGAGACCTTGACAGCTATGAAAGTGTTCATTAAAAATTCATGCTCCCGGCAGGTTTTGCGACTGCTCTTCACACCCTGCTATGTCCAGTAGTGTGCTTTTAAATGCTCCTGTAGCAGAGGTGTTACCATGTGTGGGTTTTTAGGTAAACTAAAGCATGTGTGCGCCCTATATTTTTCAGAAGACTGTCCCTTATTTCTGAGAACACCTCATGGTGACCACAGTAGTGAGACGTTCAGCAAATGGTTATTTTCTTAAGTCCTACCAGTTTAAATTGAGGTTCTTAGGGTTTTCAATTTCGGTTCTACATGCATGATAGTACATATTCTAGAAGGCACAGAAATCTAAGTTAAGGGCTACGAGACGAGTGACTAAGCAGGTTCAACTTGACGGGGACCCAGCCCTGCTCCTCAGACACACGTGCAGTCTGGTGCTACATCCCGAGTCTCCCCACAGCATTTAACTCCTATGCCACAGGCGTCCCTGGGTGTCTGAAGGTTCAGCATAGGCAACAGAGTTTTGAAGTGCGTCAAGCGCACGTTTGTCTGAGAGTGTGTGTGTGTGTGTATTGTGTGTTTGTGTGTGTGGCCACTGCCGGTCTTTGCATCAGGCATGTATTTTTGAAATGTCAAAATTAACTTTCAGGATTGAAAACACTTCTTTTAATCCTGCGTGTTAATTTTGCTTCCCATTTGCACCGCAGTCACACTCCCATTCACACCTGCTGGTGGTGGCGCCCCCGTGAGGCTGGCACATCATGCAGCCGCCTGCATGGCCTGATGCAAAGTTAGTATCAATGTTTTCACTTATTTCATCACAAGGGAAAATTTTCTTCCAGCCATTCTAAAGTAGTAGACATTTCTGTGTAAAAAGAAATATATATGTTATTTTTACTATACCTAATACAAAATGTTTATAAATATATAAAATCAGTGAAAAAATCTTGGTTAAATTGACGTTATAGTTAAGTTGAGCTACTTAAAACCAATGAAATTCAGTGAAAAAAACGTTGTTAAAGGGACGTTATGGTTTTTAGTAGCGCAACTTAAACATAACAAATATATATATATATATATATATAAATATATATTAGAGGGCCTGTGGTAGCGGCCCTGTAGTTATGGTTAAGTTGCTCAACCCATAAAAAGAGCACTTATTGGGTGGCTTATAACTTCGCCCCTCCTGGACCAATCTTCACAAAACTTTGCAAAAGAAGTATATGGCCCAGTCAGATTGATTTGTCAAGGGGAGGGGAAGGGGGTCCCAAAATGTGTGGGTTTTCCTATAGACGCAATGAAAAAAAATATTTTGCTCAAGCCTACAACCCAAACCGCTGGACGGATTTTCATCAAATTGGCGGCAGGAGTGGGGGCTTGGTCCCGAAAGCATGCTTTTGTAAATTTGGTGTAAATCCATCCAGTCGTTTTTTTTTAAATGACCAAAAAGCAGGGAAAAAATAATTAGTGATATCTGGGTTCGGTCCGCAAGCTCACTTCCCTGTTCGGTCTGTGGACGGACTTCCGATTGGCCCAGGGCCCGATATGAGGTTTGCAGACATTGGGCACGCCCACTGATTGGATGGTGAAAAATGTGAAGTGTGTCAGACTTTTGGAAACGCCTGCCATGTTGGATTCCCGGACATTTGCTGGTGCCCGCGAACATCAAAGTAAAAGCATATTAAAAACCCAACATTGGTCCTGTCAAACTTATCAAACAGTCTCTGCAGTGATAAGGATAGGATATGGCCTTAAACAGCCAAAAGAATTGCGTGTTTCTTCTCCGATGTCCGCGAACAGTCCAGGAAGGTCCTATGATGTCCGCGAACATCTTAGATGTTCGGGGACTTCTGTGCTTATTTGTGTATTACAGAGTTGATGAAAACCTGTTTTTTTAGATGGCTTATAACTTTGGCGAAAATCAATGAAAGTGCATGAAACTGCACGAAACTGCATGAAACTGCATGAAATTTAGGAATTCTAGACCTGATTCTCCAAAGTACTGTTTTTTTAAGAGGCAACCAAACTAGAGGGTGATCCCAAAACATTGTAAAGGCTTATGAATGTGGTGCTATTTGACGAGCTACACAAACGTTTGCAAAAAGATTTTAGATCTGGGTATAAATGTTTTTGCAAAGTTTTGTCAAGGGGGGGGATAATTTAGAGGGGGATCTCAACATTTTTAGATGGCTTATAACTTTGTTGCCAATCAATGAAACTGCATGAAATTTAGGAATTTCATTCTAGACCTGATTCTCCAAAGTGCTGTTTTTTTTAAGAGGCAACAAAACTAGAGGGCCATCCCAAAACATTGTAAAGGTTTATGAATGTGGTGCTATTTGACGAACTACACAAAAGTTTGCAAAACAATTTTAGATCTAGGTATAAATGTTTTTGCAAAGTTTTGTCAAGAGGGGGCTAAATTAGAGGGGGGTCTCAACATTTTTAGATGGCTTATAACTTTATTGCAGTTTGACAAATGTAGACAAACGTTTTCAGAAGGATTAGAAACCCAATCTTGAATGTTTGTGAAACATCTGAAAGGATTTTGACAAGTGGGGGATAAGTTATATGACTATTGTATGTAATTACATTTTGACCCTTTTGAAAAAAGGAAACATGGGCAAATTTCCAGCTAATTCGTATAAGGAGCATTGGCTAAGGCCTGAAAGCATGATTTTGCAAATTTGTCCGTGTTTTATTTTTTGACAAGTGTCATAATGTAGATACAAAAAATTGTGATATACCTTTGGTGACTGAGGTATAGCCTGTGTCCATGGGCAGTGGCTAGATTGTCCGGGTCATGGCATACGGTCATGGCCTGGACAATCTAGCTACTGGCCATGACCACAAGGGATGACCTCAGTCACCAAAGGTATATCACTATTTTCACTACCCGGGGTGGTAATGGCCTTCATCCCACATTGCAGGGGCTGGAACGGGGAATAACGGTCCAGAGCCCTCGTTATCTGCCCTTGCTTTGCTTGTGCCAATAACTTATGCTGGCGGCCCGTTATCCCCTGTTCCAGTCCCTAGAACGGGGGATGAACACCACATTATTCTCATTAGCATAGCATAAAATGCTAATGGTAACATTGGAAAATCTTATTGAGTCTATGTACTTTACTGAGAAATGTAAAGTACGTGGAGTTCTATTTCTGAATTGTGAAAGGTGTTTCCTAAAAGAACCTTTTTTGTTGTTTTTTGAATTTATTTATTTTTTTTGCAGGAGAGGTTAGAAGGTAAGTTGGGGTGGGAAATGAGGGAAGGGGCACCAAGCACTAAAATGGAGGGGCAAGTGGACAGGGGAATATGTTGCCTGTGTGTTACATCCATGATAGGGGGCAGTGTTCCGCATGCTGCTTGATTAGAGCTTAAAAAGCACTTTGAAATTGCTCCCCCCCTGCAAAGTGGTGTGTTGCAGTATATACAGAGCACTCTTGTCTTCAAAAGATATGGATCAACAGCATATTTTATTGCTTGCAAGGTAGCTGGTGGGATTTTGTGTCCCACAGAAGTAGGCTGTGTGGTTACAGTATTGGTTGAGGAAGATGAGGGGAGGAAGCTAGCTTACTACTCGCTAAGAAAGGAACATCCTTTCTGAGAACATTGCAGTGGTTGGAATGGGCATTGTGGCGAATGGAGGTCGTCCCCTAGTAGTACTGTCCGGGTAGTTGGCGACTGAGTACAAAGTTGCACTCAGTGTATTTCACTTTGGTAGCTTTAGCCTTTGGTACATTCCCAACAGTGGTAAAGAACTGCTACACCCATGAGTCTCTCTTGGTGCTAGAGGTAGGCACTTCCTCTACATCATCTTCCCGGTCCACTCCATTGTCTTTGGAGGTACTGCACTTTTTGTTGTTGTGTAGGTCCTCCAGCTGGTGGTGGTGGTGGCTCTTGGAGAGGAGCGATGGCAATAGCTGATGCAATTTTTAAGATAAATAGCAGTTTTGCTAATATTCTTCCAACTGAGCTCCTACTCATCGGCACACCCACTCCCTCCTTCCCTGCAGCTCTCTGGCCGGTCTCTCTTGGCCATCTTCCTGCTCCTACCTGCAAGGCAAAAAACCTCGGGGTCATCTTCAACTCCACTCTCTCCTTCTCTCCTCATATATCTGACGTCTCTAAGAAGTCACATTACCGGCTGCACCTCCTCAGAGGTATTCTTCCCTTCCTCTCCTTCCCCCAGAAGCTCACTGTCTCTCGAGCCCTGGTTCTCTCGAAGCTGGACTACTGTAACAGCCTCTATCTTAATCTGCCTGCCTCCACTCTCCGCCCTCAGCAACTCATCCAGAACAGAACTGCGAGACTTGTCCTTGGCCTCAAGCCCAGGGACCGTATCTCTCCAGGACTGAAATCTCTACACTGGCTCCCAGTGGCTGCGAGGATTAAGTTCAAAACCCTCTGCATTGTCCACAAGGCCTTCTGGGGCCTGGGGCCTAAATACCTTCAACTCTCTCTTCCTAAATATCTTCCTTCCCGAGCCCTACGCTCATCCGTCTCCAACTCCCTCAGGGTCAGCCACTTCTCGAAGCAACGAGCTGGGGGTAGATCTCTCTCCGCGGCTGGGGCCTCCCTCTGGAACAGCCTTCCTGCCTCCCTGAAACTTGAGGAGAACCATCTCCGGTTCCGGAAGCACCTCAAAACCTTCCTCTTCACTTCTGCTTTCTCTCTCCCTCTCCCCTGCTAAATTCTTCACCTAAACTGCACTGATTCTGCAACTGAGCCACTCTCACCGACCTCGGTCCTGGGTCCAGACACTCTTCACTTGCACTGCCTCCCTGGCAACCCCTGCACTGCGGGACTGTCTCTGTATCCCTACAGCCCCCCCCCCCAGCACTTGTCTGCACTTACCTTGCACTTGCCACCAGCTGGCCCTATTTATTTATTATTTTATCTCTATTCTACTTATTTGTACTGCACTCCCCCTCCTCCCCCTTCCCCTTGCACTTTTTCCCTTCACCCTACCCCTGCACTTGCGCGGTCTGAATGACACCTGGCCTAGTAGGATCGTTGTCTGTCTTCCCCTTTTTCCCCCCTCCCTGCCTCGTCGCGCCTTGAAACACTTGTGTATAGGCGCGTTACAAATGCCATATCATATCATATCATAAGTATGTGCTCTGTACTAGATTGTTAATGGATAATGAGTAAGAATAGGTGTAGGAGCAGCGCAAGAGGAACATGTTGAGCTTGAACTTTCCCAGATCAGTAGAAAGTGCAGTTCTGAACTGTCCGCGAAGCACAGTCCCAATCGCGAACTGTGGACACGTTCGCAAAAACGTCTGAAAAGTCTGCGATTAGGTCAGACGTTCACGAACATCGACAAATGCAAAAACAGAGAAGAAGTTGCAAAATGTGTATAGGTGAAACTTAGAAAATTGGACACAAATGATGCTTTATTGTGGTAAGTATGATATTAGTAAGTTGTAGGAAATTAGCATGTACTGCTAAAAACGCATGACATTTGCTAAAAATACTTTGTTAAAGGGACTTTATGGTTAAGTTGCACTAATAAAAACCTATTAAATTCACTGAAAAAACGTTATTAAATGGACATTATGGTTACAAGTAAAACCGAAAAACTGCAGAAATTCGCCCGTTTTGATAAGCTATACAACCATAACTCGCGCTACCACCCTGCACTGCTAAAACTAACACCCAGGACATCAAAGATGACATCACAAATGTCAAAGATGGCATCACTTAATTAATTTTGATGAAAAGTCCCTACAAGGGGTTGTGTTTATAACGTTGGTAACAAAAAGAATGTACTCATCTAAACAAAACTATTGGAGTGTTGTTGTCAACACAAGAACCTATACATATATACAAATAGAAAATTGCTACAGCATGCACCATACAAGTACAATATATTTAATCTGGTATTTTTGGATAGTAAAATAATAAATGCTACTGTATCAGAATTTTGAGTAATGTTAAACATGGAATAAATAGCTAACAATTCAAGACTTGCTACACACTTGTGTTAGTGCAAACAATACACATGACCCACAATGCATACACATCAGAGGCACATACAGGGAAACTAAAGTAAGGAAGAAAGAAACAACAGCACCAGAAAATGTCAATAACATTAAAGTTCATCTTCATGTACACAAATTAATTGTTTGTTTGAGGCCTGCGTATTGCCCCATGTATGTGCACCATGATCTGAGACCAAACCCTAAGGAAAGTACTTTAAGAACATATGACAAGGTTAACATCTACATATTTAGCACCTTTTGAATTTTCATATTCTGACTGCCAGTGAACAAAAACACCTGGCCTAAATATGTAAGTTAACAAAAACAAGTGGCCTACATATGTGATGTCATCAGTGATGTCATCAATGACATGTGTGATGTCATTTTTGATGTCCTGAGTGTTAGTCTTAGCAGTGCACAGAGGTTTTGCAAGTTATGGTTGCTTAGCATACCATAACTGGTGAATTTCTGGGATTCTTTTATTTTATTTGTAACCATAATATCCCTATAACACAGTTTTTCCACTAAATTTGATAGGTTTTTATTAGTGCAACCATAACACCCCTTTAACAAGGAGTTTTCACTGAAATATATAAATATATATGTGCTGGCTCACTGCAGCAATTCGCAAGTAGGAAGGCCAGCAAATAATATTTTGGGCAATAATAGCAATTATCTTTTTTATTTTTTTTATTTTTTATGGTTTATATAAACCTTTAAAACAAAAAGTCAATCAGACCCCACAGCATATTCCATCACTTGTCCACATCAACAAGCCCATAAAAACCTAAACCCTAAGTTCTCGATTACATAGATAAATTTACGCATGATCAAATTTCATGTCCAGTACCCTGCCAATGAGACGTTCCTTTAGTTCTTTAAGAAATATTACCAGGGCAAACATTAGTTTTCGATCTGACCCATCAAACATTATTTGCCACCAATCATCAGCACAGAGTGTTTGGTGTTTACAGTTGACAATGCCCAAAGTCCGAGTTCTCAATTTCTGTAACATTGGACAAAATAAAGTTAAATGCTTAAGAGTCTCAATGCTCAGTTCACAGAAACGACAAGTCCAATCCATGTTACCGTTTTGGTTACGTATTCCTGGACGTTCTTTAGTGTCCAATAGGTTGAGTCTGAACTGCATATACAAGGATCTTGATTTTTGGTCAGGAAATTGCGATAAGTAAGTTTGCAATTTACCATAGGCTCTTGCTTCACTAGGAACCTCGATCAAGAATCGGGATTTCCGCCTTAGTTCACATGTTTGACGCCAATCTGATGTCTATAATTTTCTTTTAGCCAAATCAGGGTTGTCTAATAGAGTTGATAAATTGTTGTCATGCTCTTCCAAGACTTCAAGGCATTGCTTACTCCACATGGATAGGACAGTGTACTCTTTGTCCTTACCTGGATTGTGTAATATTTTGAACTGTAAAACAGGTGTAGTTGTTATGGTTTTTCTGAATAAGTTTAATAGATTCCAACTTACTCTAGCGTGAATTGAAGTTAGTCCCAGTTCATAACGTATACACACATACATAGCAATTATTATATTTCTTAGAAGCAGCATAATCTGCATTAAATGGTTATATAAAAACTGATACGTTATTATTAAACACTCTAAGATGTAGCAGACGGGTGGTGTAAAGGGCAGTGAGATTACTTGTAACCATAACGTCCCTTTAACCAACAGCCTGATTCATGGAATTATTTGCGTGAAACACGCAGATTTGCGCGCCTTTCTGCCCGAGAATCCCCATACTTCAAAGCGGGATTTTCGGGCACAAAGGCGCACAAATCTGCGTTTTTCACGCAAATAATTCCATCAATCAGGCTAAATGTTTTTTCACTGAATTTCATTGGTTTTTTAGTACAACTTAACCATACCACCCATTTAACAACATTTTTTCAGTGAATTTCATAGGTTTTTATTAGTGCAACTTTACCATAATGTCCCTTTGACAACATTTTTTTTCAGTGAATTTCATAGGTTTTTACTAATGCACCCTTAATCTGATACAAGTTCCTTATATTATACTCACTCCCAATGCGGCAGCTATGGAGTGCGCGGACAGTGCGGTAGTCCGCGGATGTCAGGCATCATTCACATAGCCTAAAATCATAGGGGAGACCAAAAAAGTTGTAACCATCAATCAACAAACACATGTACATAAAATCATTACTAATGTTTACGACAGGCAAATATACCTTTTTGTACAAACACTTAAAAAATACAAATTATTATTTCATTTAGCATGCATTACAATGCAATGCACCAATCAAAACCATAGCTGTACACTTCATAAAATCTCCTCAATAGAACTCTGCATATAGACTGACAAACACCAGATGCTTATTGGAGACTACATTCTCACTAAATAGTAAGTGCATTGTATTTATTTCTCAATTATAAGCTTTCATTAAATAAACAGTTGTTATAAGACAGAAGCACTTTTTTTTCTCACAGAAATGGCAAACACACTTGAATGGTTAGAGGAGAACTTCCCAAAAGAAGAAATGGGTGACAATAACATCTCTAATGGTACACAATACATCTTTGAATGTTAACAAATAATATAATTCGTACACACCTTACAAAAATAAGAAACCACACCCTAGTTTTATTGTACACAATCTCAAGAATCCCAAACAGAAGCCCTATCCCCAACTGTAAATAATCAAATCTTGAACTTGTCTACAAAATTAGATGAACTAAGTAATGATTTTGAAGAACGTTTACAATAAGTGAAAAATCAGGTCATTAAAATTGTTCCCTATCACTGTCCTTCTTGCACCTGCCCCCCTTGTCCTGAGCAATGACCCATATCAAATTCTGAAAATTTTTAATCAAAGTCGCTTTGATGAAACCTCTGTTCCTTCCTTCCCTCATCATTATTGTACAGAAATTTCAAATTCTCGTGTATGTTTCTCATTCTGCTACCCCATCTCTTTCATGAATATATGTATTTTTTTTAATTATAAATGTGTTGGATATCATTGTTTGATATTTTTCTTTTTTTTAAAGCCCCATTATGAGTCCACGGACAGTATGACTGTCTGGGGTGTCAGCACTCAAAATGGAGGTGCCCCCGGACGGTGGCGATGTACGGACATGTCTGGTTTCGTATGACACACTTTTAATTAGTCTGCCGACATCGCGCCTGTTCTACGGACATCCACCGCATGTGCCCCGCGTCCTGCATGATGGGTGTCCGCAGACATTTTATCATCATGTCTCCCATGCAGTGTGACAGGGGTGTCTGTGAATGGTGTTTGTGACATTTTCCGCCAAGCTAGGGTATTTCAAGCTGAAACTTTGCACTTGCACAGCTCTCAGACCCATTCTTGATTGAGCTGGTAAATTTGCACAACTTTTCAAGGCCTATTTTTGTCTCAGTTGTCCGCACACGGTTCCTCAGAAGGGACCCACCTATTACTTTTCCTCATTCTCAATCTGGCTCTCCAGGATAGAGCATCTGCTTGCAGTTTCTGAGTTCCTGCTTTGCAGATCTGTTTTGTGAAGACCATCATGGCATCTGCTATGGCCACATCTGCTCCACAACCACGCCCACCACCACCACATAACCATCTGGAGGGCCTGGACAGGGGAACATGTATGAAGATACAAATGAAGATCAAGAGGAAGAAGAGGATGAGGTGGAGGAAGTGCCTATCTACAGTACTCAGAGTGAGTCCTGGGTGTGGCAATTTTTTACGACTGTTGGAAATGTCCAAAATGGCTCGTGCAAGCAAGGTTTGATGCACTGAGTGCAAAGTTGTACTCAGTCATGGAAAACCTAGCTTGTATTCATACGGGACAAATTCCATGAGGCACCATTCCAATCTAACCACCTGACTGCGAGGAAGGCAATACCTTTCTCAAGTAAGAGTAGGTTGACATCCTCCACCCCTGTTATACTGGATATCACGAGATCGGTGGGTACCTGTTTGTCTTGCTGAAGGTCTTTGGTTGGCAGCCAGACTGTCTGTTCTTCTCCGAAGCTAGTGTAACGCGGGTAGCCAGTCCAAACCTAAACCCAAACTTAGCAACTGGGCGGAGGATGAACCGACTCCCAACGTCACGGTGTGCTTTACCCCTGATTATCGTGACGTCAGGACAGTGCGAGCACTGGCAGGGGGAGCAGAGAATGGTTTGTCCTTCCGTAGCAGTAGAAGAAATATCCGGTAGCAGGCGGGTCTTGTCCACGGCGGTTAGGTACCAGGCAGGCAAGGGGGAGTTCGCAGACAAGCACCAAGGAAGAGGCAGGCAAGGCAGGAGCGCAGAAGGACTGGGGGAGAACAAGCTGATTAAGGTCAAAAGGACAGGTAGGGAACTGATAGGGTCTGGTAGGTAAGGATAATGGCCAGGGGAACCGAAGGGAACCAGGAGGGAGCAACCTGATAGAGGACACTGACCAGGGAAACAGATTTGAACCAGGAGAGCAACCAGGTGGAAGGGAATGGGCCCAGGACACAGATTAGAACCAGGAGATCAGCAGGTAAAAGGTAATGGCCTGGAACAGATGGGAACCAACGGGACAGGGGAGCGGAGCGAAAACACGGTCTGGGCAAAACCGCGTTGAGACGCGATAGAACATGGCCTGGACTCATTTTATAGGGCTGCCAGCACCTGAGAGGCTTGTACCGCAATCCGCCTCGTTCCCAGGTGCTGGCGAGCCCAGAACGAGGCTTGAGAAGCAAGCCCTCGTTGCTCCGAGTGCCCAATACACTGCGCATGCGCGGGCGCGAGGACACGAGCGACCGCGCATGCGTAGCGAAACATAACGCCGGACTCCCGGAATACCCCGGGGAGCCGAACCCCAAGAGCGGAAGCGAGGATAGAGCCGCCAGGAGGGAGCCGATCGGGCAGGAGCGGAAAGACCAGACCGCCGGGTGAGTGGCATGACACTATGACCCCCCCCAGAAAGACCCGGGGCCCCAGGTTTCCAAGGAAACCGCTGATAGAACTCGCGGATAAGACGGGGAGCGTGCACATGAACATGTGGTTCCCAGGTGCGATCGCAAGCCGGGTATCCTTTCCAGTCCACCAAATAGTGAAGCACACCCCGACGTAAACGCGAGTCACAAATCTCCTGAACCTCAAATTCGGGAAACCCTCGTACCTGGACAGAGGCAGGACGAGGACTAGCACGTCCATACTCGTCAACCACATAGGGCTTCAGGAGGGAAACATGGAAAACGGGATGAATCCGCCAGGAAGGGGGTAGCTGAAGACGAAAGGCCACAGAGGACAAGCGCTGAATGACCCTGAATGGACCAAAATAACGAGGTGCTAGCTTGATAGGGAGGTTACGAAGAGGTAGATTCTTTGAAGATAACCAAACCCGATCCCCCACCTGGAAATCGGGTTCCAGGGTTCGACCCCTGTCTGCTTGTCTCTTCATGCGCTCCCGTGCCTCCGTCAGGGTCCCACGTGCCAACTCGTGATGCCTCTGTATGGTGGATACCAAATGATCAGCAGAAGGAACGGTACTGGGCAACACTGGACGAAAAGGCAGCAGTTTGGGGTGTTGACCCGTAGAACAGTAGAATGGACTCACCCCGATAGAGGCATGTATGGAGTTGTTATAGGAGACCTCCGCCAGATCCAGAAGCGATCTCCAGTTGGATTGCGTGGCGTTAGCATAACACCGAAGATAGTCCTCCAGGGTTTGGTTGGTCCTCTCTGTCTGACCGTTGGTCTGAGGGTGGTAACCGGAACTCAATGCTCTGCGAATGCCAAGATGATCACACAGTTTGGACCAAAAGGAGGAAAGGAACTGAGGCCCCCTATCCGAGATAATCTTCTCAGGTAAGCCATGTAGGCGATATATTTCATGCAAAAAGGCAGATGCCATTTGAGCGGCTGTGGGTATCGCATGGAAAGAAATGAAATGGGCGAGCTTGGTGAAGCAGTCCACTACCACCATAATACAGGTACATCCGTCTGAGGGTGGTAACTCGACAATAAAGTCAGTTGCAATGGTGTGCCAAGGATATGGCGGTATTTCAGAGGGTCGTAACAACCCCAATGGACGCCTCCTGGGAGCCTTGATCTGGGCGCAGACCGGACAACTCTTCACGTATTCATTGACTTCTCGAGCCCAGCCGGGCCACCAAAACTGTCTGGATACGAAATCTTGGGTGGCTCGGACACCACGATGTCCTCCGATGCACGAGTCATGAAAGCCATGTAGTATAGACTTGCGAACCGTACCCCTTGGGATGTACAGTCTCCCTCGATAGAAGAGTAGACCATCACGTTCCGTGACCAACGTCCTCCTACGGAGAGTCGTTCTTTCAGGATCCATCAAAGTCTCCCGTTGAATGGTCTGAAGATAGGGAGAGAAAGTCAACAGAAAATGACTAGGCGAGATTAAGGGCATTTCGAGACCGGAATCCTCCCCTCCCTTATCCAAAGAACGAGACAAGGCGTCAGCCTTCAGATTGGAAGTGCAAGGTATGTACGTTATGTTGAAGACATAGGGAGAAAAGAAAAAGGCCCATCGGGCCTGACGTGGCGTGCGACACTGCAAGGAACGAAGATACTGTAGGTTTCGATGATCGGTGCGCACCTCCACCGGAAAGCGGCCCCCAAGCAGATGATGTCTCCATTCTTCGAAGGCAGTCTTGATGGCCAACAGCTCCCTTTCTATGACCGCATAATTTCTTTCACTGGGAGTTAATTTACGAGAATAGTAAGCCACAGGGTGTTCGAAGGAAGTAAGTCCATCCTGTTGGAGAAGAACGGCTCCCACAGCAAAATCTGAAGCATCAGCCTCCACAATATAAGGCAGCTCGTCTTGAGGATGGCGCAAAACTGGAGCGGAGCAGAAAGCCGTCTTCAAAGAATCGAATGCCAGCGCGGCGTGAGAATCCCATTGAAATATAACCTTGTTACTGGTCAGTCTAGTAAGGGGAGCCGTAATCTGAGAAAAGGACGGGATAAAACGCCGATAAAAATTGGCGAATCCCAAAAACCGCTGAAGTGACTTAACATCATGAGGCGGTCTCCATTCTTTAATCGCTTGGACCTTTCCGGGATCCATCTGGATACCTGCACTGCTAATCACATAGCCCAAGAATTCCATCTTGTCCTGGTGGAAGGAACACTTCTCTGCCTTGACGAACAGATGATTCAGTGACAAACGATGGAGGACCTCTCGGACGTGTCCAACGTGTTCCCCCGGGGTACAGGAAAATATCAATATGTCATCCAGATAGATCCAAACAGATATGCCTGTCAAGTCACCAAAGATGTTGTCCATTAGGCGCTGGAAGATGGCTGGGGCATTACACAGGCCGAAAGGCATTACCCTATACTCATAATGCCCGTAAGGTGTCTTAAAAGCCGTCTTCCACTCGTCCCCGTCCTTGATCCGGACTAGGTGATAAGCACCCCGTAGATCCAGTTTGGTAAAAATCCGGGCCGAATGTAGGGTTTCTAGAATGTTTCGGATTAAAGGTAATGGGTAGCGATCCTTTACGGTGATGTCGTTCAACTGCCGATAATCTATGCACGGACGTAATGTTCCTTCTTTCTTTTTGACAAAAAACAGAGGAAACCCTGCAGGTGATTTAGAAGGAACTATGTATCCTTTCTTCATACAGTCGGCCAAATAGTCCTGCAATACCTGTCTCTCAGTTTGAGTTAAAGCATACACCTTGCCATGAGGTATCTTGGAGTCAGGAAGTAGGTCAATGGCACAGTCAAACGGCCGATGTGGCGGCAAGGGAATGTCAATAGGCTCAGAGAACACATGTTCGAAGTCGATGTATACCTGTGGTATCTGAGAAACCGAATTCACACCAGACCCAGTACCACTAGATTCCAGTGTGGTAGTGAGATCCGAGTCTTGGGATAAGGCTGATGGGGTACAATGCTGAAGACAAAAGGCGGAGGCAAAAGTCAGAGTACGGGTCTCCCAGTTAATCACCGGATTGTGATGTTGAAGCCAAGATAGCCCCAAGACCACCTTGTATGTGGGAGACTTGATCACGTCCAATGCTATTTGTTCCTTGTGTTCTGAGACAAAAAGAGATAGTTCCACGGTATGTAAGCGGATGGGTCCCGAGGACAAGGGTGTTCCATCAATGACTTCGACTGGTAAGACCGTTCCTCTAGGCAAAAGCGGTATCCGGTTTGAGGTAGCGAATACCTCGTCAATATAGTTTCCCGAGGCTCCGCAATCCAACAATCCCTGGACTTCCAAAGACCGGTCCATCCATTGTATGTTGATCTTCATGGTCATCAAGACGGCAGGTTGCATGGGCTGGAGCACCGAACAGGAGTGGGAAAGGACAGATAAAGAAGTTGGACCCGTCGTAGCCTTTCCGTTGCATGACAGGTCCACTAGTTTCCCGCCTTCTTTTGTGGTCGAAGAGGGCAGGTACCCAAAAAGTGGCCAGCAGCCCCACAGTAGAGGCATAGACGTAGATTCCTCCTGCGTCTCTTCTCTTCCTCAGGTAAAGGACCTCTAATGGCCCCCAACTGCATAGGTTCGGGTCCGGATTCCGAGGGACCAAAGGTACCAGTAGGAATACTAGGCATTCTGGCATTGGCCCTCTCGAACCGACGTCTCTCAACCTTCCGTTCTGTCAATCTTTGGTCTATCCGAAGTACCTGTTCGATGAGGCGTTGGAAGGTCTCTGGCTCTGGAATGTGTATTAACTCATCCTTGTATTCTTCTCTCAAACCCCGACGAAACAAGGTTTTCTGCGTTATTTCCGGCCATTGTGAATCCGTTGCCAGTTGTCGGAAACGACTTATGTATGATATTACATCTGCGTTTCCCTGCTTGATGTCCATCAGTTGGTTCTGAGCAACTGAAGCCAAATTGGGAGTCTGGAAGACCTCCAAAAAGGCCTTTTCAAAGCCCACAAAATCATTTAAGACAGGACTGTTAGTGGCAACCAGGGGTGTCGCCCAAGCCAAAGCATTTCCAGCCAAGTTTCCCAAGATGTACCCAATTTTGGCTTTGTCATTGTTGAAGTGGTTTGCTCTGAAAAGGAAATGGATCCGGCAATGATTACAGAATTCGGCGACACGTCGTGGATCCCCATCAAATTTGATTGGTGCAGTGTGGGCTAAGGTGTTTTCTGCCGAAGTGCTTCCTACGGCTCCCTGCATCACCAATTGTCGCAATGTTTGGTTCTCTTGTCGTAATGCCGTCATTTCTGCTCTGAGAGCCCGTACCTCGTTGCGAAGATCCTGATCCTCCTCCATCTCGGAACACGAAGGCAGGCGTCTCAATCTGTTATACTGGATATCACGAGATCGGTGGGTACCTGTTTGTCTTGCTGAAGGTCTTTGGTTGGCAGCCAAACTGTCTGTTCTTCTCCGAAGCTAGTGTAACGCGGGTAGCCAGTCCAAACCTAAACCCAAACTTAGCAACTGGGCGGAGGATGAACCGACTCCCAACGTCACGGTGTGCTTTACCCCTGATTATCGTGACGTCAGGACAGTGCGAGCACTGGCAGGGGGAGCAGAGAATGGTTTGTCCTTCCGTAGCAGTAGAAGAAATATCCGGTAGCAGGCGGGTCTTGTCCACGGCGGTTAGGTACCAGGCAGGCAAGGGGGAGTTCGCAGACAAGCACCAAGGAAGAGGCAGGCAAGGCAGGAGCGCAGAAGGACTGGGGGAGAACAAGCTGATTAAGGTCAAAAGGACAGGTAGGGAACTGATAGGGTCTGGCAGGTAAGGATAATGGCCAGGGGAACCGAAGGGAACCAGGAGGGAGCAACCTGATAGAGGACACTGACCAGGGAAACAGATTTGAACCAGGAGAGCAACCAGGTGGAAGGGAATGGGCCCAGGACACAGATTAGAACCAGGAGATCAGCAGGTAAAAGGTAATGGCCTGGAACAGATGGGAACCAACGGGACAGGGGAGCGGAGCGAAAACACGGTCTGGGCAAAACCGTGTTGAGACGCGATAGAACATGGCCTGGACTCATTTTATAGGGCTGCCAGCACCTGAGAGGCTTGTACCGCAATCCGCCTCGTTCCCAGGTGCTGGCGAGCCCAGAACGAGGCTTGAGAAGCAAGCCCTCGTTGCTCCGAGTGCCCAATACACTGCGCATGCGCGGGCGCGAGGACACGAGCGACCGCGCATGCGTAGCGAAACATAACGCCGGACTCCCGGAATACCCCGGGGAGCCGAACCCCAAGAGCGGAAGCGAGGATAGAGCCGCCAGGAGGGAGCCGATCGGGCAGGAGCGGAAAGACCAGACCGCCGGGTGAGTGGCATGACAACCCCAGCATCTTCAATTGCTCATTTTACCACAAAGGATACGCCGTTGGGCAGAGATGCCAGTGGTGGCTTAACAAGCCATACAGAATGCTGTTGACCCTTACCTTTCGAGGGTAACAGTGCTATGCTTGTACTGTGAAGCACCAATCTGTATTGGGAGCAGTTTCACAGTGCTTTCGAGGCTGCACTCACAGAACATGAGAAACACTACCCCTCACCTTAAGCTTAAGTCACAACCAACATCTTCCTCTATCCACCTGCTCCTTTGTCTCTGTGGTTTGTACCACTATCCTCCCTTCCCTCCCCTACCTTATCTCTCCTGCAAAGAAAGGCAACAAAACTACAAAACTACAAAAAAAGGTTCCTTTAGGAGCCACCTTTCACAGTTAAAAAATAGAAATGAGAACAAAAGTCACAGGTACCTTTGCAGCCTGTATAGGCCGTGGACAGCGCGGTAGTCTGCAGACATCTAAACAATTCTAGGCATGGGGTGGGAGAATTGAAATCATCTTAATTGTTTTGCATAAATAAATTGTGGCTTTTAAAAGAACCTTTTTTAAAAATGTTTAAATTTTTGGTTTTATAAACTGAACTAAGAAACATTTTACTGAATTCAATTATTTCTTCTCACTTTCACACAAACTGCTTCAAAGCATTTTGACTGCTTTTCAGAAAAATTAGATTACCGACATCAGTTAGTTGGACTCTCCGAAAATGTTGGCAATATCAAATTTAATGTTATCATTATTAAAAGATATCATACAAATACCCCTGCAGAAAAGCACACACAGCTTTATTGACGTTGCACCTCGCTTTTTCCATTTGCAGACCAAATGAACTTGAACGATTCCACATCTGTCTCTGAGCAATGTGAGAATTATAATTTTTTTAATTTGGAAACATTTCCTTCAACTTTCCCAATGTCTCCTTCATTGCAAACTGCAATGAAATTCCAGTCACATAACCTAAACTGTTTCTTCTACAATGAAGTATAGTAATGTCCGGATGTTTCAATCAAACCATATTTGCACAAAATGGGAGCAAGTCCACCCACTTGATCCCTAGCACTCAAGTAATACAAGATTTTCCACCAATCCACACTGCTCTGCATAGACCTTCAACAAATGGAACCAAGTGTCCCCCAAAATCCATGCACAATGCCTTCTCAAACACATAGCCATAGCCATTGTCAGTGCTCTCACAACTGCTACTAACAAAACTTCTGGTACTGTATCTTCCTGTAAACCACACCCAGGAAACCTGATTTGGTGATTCCCCCAATGTCCACAGACAGCCGTCTCCGCAGTCCACTTTCCATGCCGGCCATCCTTAAAAGACCTGGGTGTGGCATGTGTTGAAAACAGAAATGCAACCCATACTGCATATCAGCTCCACAAACAAACTAGAAGTGCACAGCATGACACTTCCTATCTCCAACACAGCTGGTTTGGAGAAAATATTGACTTTGTTTCTAAACGCAGACTAATTCTAAAACATAACCTTGATGTAGAACAAGGTTTAGTCAATGGTGCAATTGGAACAGTTGTTGGCTTCCAAACATATCCACATGATAACAACATTCAGTTTGTCAACATCCACTTTGCAGAAAATAAAAGAATTCACAGCACAATATCACGTTTCTTTCTTTTCATAGACATGTACGTACGCGGAGAACAGTTTTCTCTATCTCTTGCATATGCTGTCACTATTCACAAATCATAAGGTCTAACCCTAGATCAAGCATTGATTGACAATTGGAAGCACAGTCTTCAAAGAAGGTATAAATTAAGTAGCACTTTCATGTCTGCATACACTGAATGGTCTATTCCTAGATAATGTTGATGCAAACAAAGTCATTGCTGACATTCCTTGCATCCTGGAATACAACAGGCTATGTGCACTATGCACCCACCATCTAGATATGCACCTTGTACCTCAAAAAAGAAAACCTTTAAAAAGAGAACTAATAGAAACAGAATCTATAACAGATCTCCCAAAAATACCACTAAAGAAACAACAACAAACTCCTTCTGCATCAAATACTACAACCACAAAACTTTGTAGTACAAAGTCAACTTCATGTCCATCAGAAAACAAAGACACAAATGACTCTTCTCCACAGAAATCTGCAGGCCCTCCAAACGATCCACAAACATAACTCTCTGGTCCATTTAAATTCAGCAACACAACTGGAGTAAATTGTTATGCTAATGTAGCAATCAATCTTCTTTTTCAATTGCCACCAATTCTTCATAACATTTACTTAAATGGCTCAGATCAGTTGTGTTTGGAAAAGCTCATTCTGAATAGAAATTCCACAAAAAATCCTGAAAATAAATACAGTTTCTCAGGTGCAAGGGAATAATTGGACTACTGTGCAGGAATGGTAACATTTACCATAAACACACAGGAAGATCCACAAGAATTCCTAATGTACTTACTACAAGTACTGGAAACCAAAAACATCCCTATAAACAAAACCTTTCAAATTTCATACATGTGGAAACATACATGCACTCTCTGCAACAAGCGATTTGTATATGTAGCCATACCAAATTCGGAATCAACTGCATTTCACCAACTTCTGTAGAATGCAAATCATGGCATGATATGCCCTTTTTGCAATTCAGACAATCATCCCACCATACAAATGAACTCACGTAGCCTATATGTCATACTAATGCTTCTAACGTACAATGCAGATGGTACCAAAAATAACTTTAAACTTACATGTGTCAAACACGGCCAAGTATCTCTTGGAAAGAAAGCCTTCACAACAGTAGGTATAATATACCACACTGGTGCCACAACCACTTGAGGACACTATACGGCATATGTAAAAAAAAAAGAAGTGTTTGGTTTGAAAGTGTTGCTCCAAAACATAGGTTACCAGCAAATCTAACAAATGCCTACTTAATATTCCTTCACCCAAATTGAGTCACTAAACTGTACCACAATTAACAGTTAGAATATGCCAACAGGTGTCTAACGACATCCATAATAATACAATAGTACTTTTAAAAGTGAATGTAGTTAGAATACGCCAACAGGTTTCGAATTACTTAAAAAAATCCCCCTGTTGCAAATCACTTCAAATATGCCATCACAATTCTTATACGACAAAACATATTCTATTTTTTAAAACTGTTTTTATTGACTTTTACAGTGCAAAACCATATAATTCAACACAGCTCCCCCATGGGGCATAACGCCTCCCACCCCAATCCCCCCCTCCCAACCCCTTCCAAGTCGTGCATACATATCACCATGAGGCATCAGTATATTTATGTCACAGTTGCAAGACCAACAAAAAGAAAAATTAAAGTGTACAATGTATAGTAAAGACCGTAACCCCCAGGCAACACCACACCAAAAAAAAACAATAAATGTTCTGCCTCAGTGGTCGTGTCCCTTCAAAGCAATGTCAGAGCATACTCCAGAGCTCCTTGGGGTGAAGAGGCGCTTACACAGTTCTGTTCATCCGATACATATCTCCTGAAAGCCATCCAATAGTCTCTGGGCCTACTATTGAGAGGGAGCGTCTGATTATACTGCGTCTCTATCCATTCACACACCGACATGAAATTCACCCATTGTTGTAAGGTGGGGGCTGTGGCAGACCCCCACGAGCGTGCCACCAGAGATCTTGCGGCCACGAGGCCATGCCAAGCCAACGTTTATCACTGCTAGACTGCATGTCTACCAACGCCAACAACCAAGTTTCAGGAGTTGGTTGTTGGGATCGAAACATCTACCAAATTCTCCATGACCTCCGCTATGGCCGTCCAGAAAAT
This sequence comes from Ambystoma mexicanum, assembly GCF_040938575.1. Taxonomy (NCBI): domain Eukaryota; kingdom Metazoa; phylum Chordata; class Amphibia; order Caudata; family Ambystomatidae; genus Ambystoma; species Ambystoma mexicanum. Next base: position 1,243,713,782 of record NC_090935.1, on the reverse strand, counting down.
TTGAATATGAGGGCAAAGCCAAGCCCCATGGAAGAAGTTAACCGGGATCTGTTGACATCTCCTGCAGTTCGGGGACCTGTGTGGGAATAGTTTATGCAGCGACAGGGGGGAGTAATACACCTGATATAGAAACTTATAATGGGTTAAGCGATGCCTGTTGTTGGTGGAGATAGATTTGGACTGAGTAAGTACAAAGCCCCACTGTGCCTCTGACATGGAACATGCTAGATTGCCCTCCCATTTAGCCCTATATTGGGATGCTGAGGGAGACACCAACGATCGAGCCAAACCATACAAGTGAGAAACCACTCTGTTAGTGAATATCGGGTTTGTTACGTACTCCAAAATTGGAGAAATCGCAGGAGCCATAGGGAAATGGGGCCATCTTGATCTCAACACTTCCCGAAGGTGGAAGTACAATAACATAGTTATCAGAGACCAGTCTCCCCTAGACTTAAGTTCCTCCCAGGTTATAAATTTGCCATGTGGCGCAACATCCCCCAATGTATGGACCAGCAGGGCCTGAACATTCTGAAAGAAAAAATGCTCAAATGAAAGGGGTATCACTCGGACCCTGAATATGGCCATCATGGGGGAGTACCATGGTCCCAACCCCGCCCATTTCGCAAACTGATCCCAAGCTTTCAACGTGACCGCTAAGGGTTGAACCTCCGCCCTCACATGGTGTTCCCGGGAGGCCCAGAGGAAGCCTCTTAGGTCGTAAGTCTGAGCGATTGCCCTCTCAAGTTGAGAATGGGGACAGTGATTTGTGGGGGACCACCACCGAATTGAGTACTGGATCTGGGCTATAAGATAATAGAGGAAAAGATTGCAGACCTCCGGCCCTCTCTCCGCATATGAACAGCACAATGTGTGTAGGGATACACAGGGATGCTTTCCCGCCCAGATCAGTTTGGACAACAGTGCCCGTACACGCTTCCAGAAGGACATAGGGGGCCATACCGGGACATTATTAAAAATATAAAGTAGTTTTGGTAGGATGACCATTTTAGATAGTGAGATGTGAGCCGCTTGGGACAGGGGGAGTCATATCCAGGTATCTACCCTATACTCCAGATGGTGCAGGGCAGCAGTGTCATTCTCTGCCAGGAGATCAGTAGGGGAAGTGGACATTTTGACACCCAGATACCAAATTCCCTGTGGGCGCCAGTCAAAAGCCCCCCCAACATCTTGTGGTAGGACCCCATCTGTGAGTGAAAGGACTTCGGATTTGGATCAATTAATTTGCATACCGGAGATGCCACCAAAAGCGGATATTTCCTCCATAACAGGCTGTAAATTAGTCCGAGGGTGTTTTATATATAACAACATGTCATCCGCGTAGAGCAGTGGTCTTCAAACTTTTTATGCCATGGCCCCCCTGAGCAGAAAATAAATTGTTCGGGACCCCCCTGCCCCGCCCCTCTGTGTTGGTGTTATTTTTTTTTTTTATAGAGAGGGCTGCAGAATGCGTGGTGCCATAATTATGAAGGGATATGCTGTTGGGGAGACATTCCAAGACACTCGGACAATCACATCCAATCCAAACATAGAAACCGTGCAAGTAAACACAAAATTCTCCAGTAGGGCTTTTATTTTCTCAAAATACATTCCTATTAGTATATTCAGCAGAAGGCAATTGAAGGCAGTGAAGGCCCCTCTCATGTGAAAAGTTTGAAATGCCCTGGCGCCTCCAATTCGAAAGGGATATAATGCCCTGGCGCTGTCCCTGGACACTGCTGCTGCAGGAGAAATAAGGACCGTGGGGACCTCTGTTCTATCAACTAGAACAGAGGCCCCCACGCCTCGATTTTCCTTGTGTTTCTGGTCACTTTATTTATTGGTCATGTATGTAAATGCCACTTACCTTTTTGAAAGTAAAAAGAATAGAAAAGCAGGAACCTCGTGACAGCATGTAACTCCGGAGTTGATGGACGCAATCTGAAGCAGGAACACTGAAGCTGCAGGTGAGTACTATTTATTGTTGGAAGACGTGGCGCCTTCCATCCTCATTGGCTGTCAGTCAGCCAGATTGAGCTAGCAGCACAGCTTGAGGCCCTTGCCAAATGCAAGTTTAGAGAAGCTGGCTGTCATGGATTGGCTCACTCTCCCTACCACCCCTCCCATCTGAAAGTAGGGCAGTTTGTCACTAATGTGCCATCATTAGTGGTTTCCTGCTCTGCATTCATATGGGAGGGGCTGGTCATCCCTGCAAAACAAGGTGTGCGCTTTACCTTGTTTCATGAATAGGCTCCTAATGGAGCCTGCAGGGCCTCACAAAAGCCAGGCCCCTGACCTCAGTGTGACAGGGGTCGGGCCTTTGTGGGGCCTCAGGCTCCATTAGGAGCCTATTCATGAAGACAAAAGAAAAAGCGCACACCTTCTTTTGCCGCGATGACTTGTCATCACGGCAAACAAAGTGTGTGTGTTTTTTTTTTTTCTTCCTAAATAGGCTTCTAATGCGAGCCTGAGACCTGACAAAGCCCGGCCCCTGTCGCACTAAGCATGTGTGGCAGGGGCCGTGGATCGGGCTGTTGCTCTTTGATGAAGCAACAGCCTGATCCTTTGGTAATGGATGCTAATGTTTACTTTCAAGCTGTGGATGCGCGGACCCCTGGGCATGAGGCTGCGACCCACCAGAGGGCCGCGACCCACAGTTTGAATAACGCTGGCGTAGAGGGAGACAATGGATACACATGACCGGATAGTCACACCGCAATGGGAGTGAAACTCCCTCAGGGCGCAAGCCACCGGCTCGATGGCCAAGGCAAATAATAGGGGGGAAAAGGGGCACCCCTGCCTTGTGCCTCAGGTGGGGTAGATAGGCGTGGATTGAAGGCCATTTGTGTATACCAGGGCGCACAGGGCTGAGTAGATGAGCCTGACCCATTGGAGAAGCGTGGTACCTGCGCCTGTTCGATGAAGGACTTCGAACAGAAAAGGCCACTCCACAGAGTCAAACACCTTCTCCACGCCCAAGGCCACAACCGCAATAGGGACATCTGGGTGCACATTATGCATTAAAGTGAATAATCTATGCAGATTGTTCTGTGTTGATCGGCCAGGGATAAATCCCACCTGATCTGGGAGGACCAGGGCGGGCATGTGGGTGAGAAGCCGGTCCGCAAGTAGTTTTGGCAAAATGTTATTGTCTGTGTTTATCAAAGATAAGGGACGATAGGATGAACATTGCCTAGAGTCTTTTTTGGGTTTAAGCAGGACTGTTATCAAGGCAGTCCGAGTGGACTCCGGGAGAACCCCAGAGGAAGCTGCCTCTTCAAACATGTGACTTAAATGGGGGATAAGCAAATCCAGGAAAGCTTTGTATAACTCAGCTGTAATCCCTTCTGTTCTGGGGGCTTTACCGTTTGGGAGCGACTGTATCACCCTGCAGAGTTCTTCCGCTGTGGGGGGATCATTGAGAAGCGCCCCAACCTCTGAGTCAAGCCAGCCCAAGGCAACCCTATCCAGATACTGGGTAATGATTTCATGTCTGGCCGAACTATGGGCAGTGTACAGCTTTTCGTAAAATTGACGAAATACCCCATTTATCCCAACCATGTCCTTAATTGCCTCACCCCCAGAGGATTCTACTTCTAGTATGGGTTCCAGGCGGTTCTCCTGCCTTATAGCCCAGGCAAGGGTTCTACTTGGGTGATCTCCCTCCCCATATCTCGCCGCTAGCAACGGATCACCCAAGAACCTCTCCTCACTGTCCATTAATGAGCCGATTTCTCGCCTTTTTGCCGGCAATTCAGCCCTGAAGCGAGGGGGAATTTGATTTTTCTTGAAGGAGTTCCATACTTTTGATGTCTTTTTCCATGCAGCCGATGCCCCATGAATGCCCTTCAGGAACCCCCCCCCATCTTGGGACATGCACCATCCCCGTAAATAGACCTTAAAAGTCTCCCATATGACACTGGGGCTGGGTACCGATCCCACATTCTGCTGGAAGAATTCTGCAATGGCCTGGCGCAAATCTTCTCTAAAAGCGCCATCCTCCAGGGCGCGAGCCCGGAACCTCCATCAGAGTTGCCTAGGAGGGGATGACGGGCCTTTGAACTTCACCAGCACTGGAGAGTGGTCTGACAGAGTGGGAGCGAGAATTACCGCACCAGAGGGGAGGATGGACAGGGAGAGGGAGTCGTAGAGGTTACGGAAGAGTACAGAGGGGGAGCAAGGAGAGTCTAAATGTATATTTAGGTCACAGAGGAGGAGGAGTTGAGTGGTAGAGGCCAGGAGGGAGGAGGAGAGGTCCGCCCACTCAGAGAGAAATGAGGTGATTTGACCAGGAGGCCGGTAGATGGTAACCACAGTAAGAGAATGGGTAGGCGAGAGAGAAAGCCTACAGACAAGGCATTCAAAAGAGAAGTAGGTCTGAGTGGGAATGATAGAGGCATGAATCCACTCAGGAAATATCAGGGCTACCCCCCACCGGACCGGGACGATCTGGGTGCTGAGAGGATCTTGTAGCCATCAGGGAGGAGAGTGTCAAAGCTTGTAACAGAGCTGGTCGTGGACCATGTCTCAGTAAGACCAAGGACATCAAGGTCTAGTTCTTCAAGGAGGTGGCAGATGTCAAAGGAGTGTTTGACGGCAGAGCGAGAGTTGAGAGTGGCAATATGAAGAAGGTTGCCAGCCTTAAAGACCTTCCGGGTAGGGGTACAGATCAGAGGTACGCCCTGCGGAGGAGAAAGAGCCCTAGGAGGGGCAGAGGAGGAGGAGGAGAGAAAGGGCATGGTGGCCAAGGGGGGAGAGGAGGGGACAGCAGGAGATGAGAGGAAATTGATGAGTCGAGGTAAGCACCTATCAAAGAGGAGGAGATTGGCCTGAACGCCTTTGACCATGACAGTGCCATTTAGGTAGACATTAATGATGACTTTAGAGGAGTCGAAGGAAGCCATGAGAACTTCCCAGCGAGTGCCACCATTAATGGGAGAGGAGGAGATAGGGCAGAGCACAGAGACCATATAAGGAGTCCATAGATCTGGCGAAGGAACGACAAAGAGGATGTCGGTAAGGGTCTGTCTGGTGGAAGCATTGGAGTAGGTGTCGGCGATAGGAAGACCAGGATTAGAGGCCAAGATATCCTTTTTGAACTTCTTCCTACCAGACTTAGTGAGAAGGGAAGGATAGTCAATGGAGAAGCAGTTGGAGAAGATAGGAGAAACAGAAAGTGCCATTTTGGGTGGAAGTAAGGAGAGGATGGAGATACTGGGGGGGCTAAGGCAGGTAGGTGTGAGACAAAGAGAGTGGTGAGGTCACTGGGCTGGCAAGTTACAGAGAAGAAACAGTATACAAGCAAAATACAGAGAATTTTGCAATGGGCAGCACAATATGACTTGTTAGCACAAAGCAAAAACAGCAAGATTTGACTTTTTCAATCTTGGAATCGGATGTTAGCAAAGGGTTTTAGGAAGCATTGCGCAGCAGGATGACAACATGGGAGCAACAAGCAGAAAGAACAGTGATAGTCAAAGGCAGTAGAAGTGAGTCCATAAGGAGGGAACTAACCCATAGTTCTTGAGGTGGCAAAGTCAAGGCAGTCCTGATTTCTTAGAGGAGTGAGGTGGCAGCATCATTGTGGTTAAGGTGCAAGGAGGACCCAATTAGCATTTTAGTAGCGGACAGGGAGCAGACAGGGCACACTCAATGTCTTGATCTCCTCTGACCTCCCCCTCTCATCCCTCTGACCACTCCTCTCTCCTGGAGCGATCACTCCCTCCTCTCATCACATCTCTCCCTCTCTTCCCCCAAGCCAAGCCTACCCCAACACTGCCACCTACCTTCTCGGACATCCGGCCCATGAAGCGTGTGTCAGTTAAGGCTTTTGCCGCCACTTTCTCTCCCCCCTCCACCTTTGGCTGTCTCTCATCCTGATACAGCCCTGTCTCTGCTCTACTCTTCAATTTCTAATACGCTTGATGCTCTTGCCCCGTCACGAGGATCCGTTTGAAGTCCAAAGCCATGTGCAATTCCTGGTATGACTCTGACCTAGCTACACTTAAACCTAAGTGTAGGGCAGCTGAGAGGAAATGGAGGACTTCCTGTTCATCTTCTGACAAACTGGCCTGTCATCTGCTACAAAGGCAATACCGACTTTCGGTCCTCACCAAGAAGAGAGTACATATTCAAGCTCATATCTCTGCGGCATCTAAAAATTCAGCCGAACTCTTTAAAATCTGCAAGGAGCTGGCCAACCCTGCTGCAGTCTCTACCCCTTGTGTTGCCTCCCAGGCTCTTTCCAATGCCCTTGCCTCTCACTTCATTTCAAAAACCCAGGACATCCTGTCCACCCTCTCCACCCACACTCCTCCTCTTCCCTCTCCATCTGTGCTTTCTGACCCTCCTTTAGCCACCCTCCCACCATCCTTCTCGTCCTTTCCTCTTTTCACCCCTGACGAGGTTGCTAGACAAGTCCGATCTATGAAAGCCTCTTCAAAACAGGTTCATCCCTGTTCCTCCAAAACCATCAAGGACCACATTGACACCCCCGCGCTGGCCCTTGCTGATTTTTGCAACCACTCCTTTGCCTCTGGATCCTTCCCCTCCCCTCTGAAGCACTACTTTGTGCATCCTCTTCTCAAGAAACCCACAGCTGATCCTTCTTGTCCAGCTAACTATCGCCCAATTTCCATTACTTCCTTTCTTGGCAAACTCCTGGAAAAGTTGGCCATCTCTCAGCTTAACCTTCATTCCAATTCTGTTGGCTCTCTCCATGACCACCAGTCTGGCTTCAGAGCTGCTAGAAGCACGGAAACTGCTCTCCTAAACATCCGTGAAGATCTACTCACCAACCTTGACTCTAAAATTCCCTCTGTCCTCATTCTCCTCGATCTCTCTTCTGCCTTCGACATGGTCAACCATACCATCCTGCTCAACCGTCTCCGTGAAAACCTGGCTATCACTGATCTGGCCTGGCTGACCTCTTTCCTCTCAAATCGACCCTCCCAGGTCCAACTTGGGTCCTTCCTTTCATCTATCTTCCTCTCTACCTGTGGTGTTCCCCAGGGGTCTAGCCTCACGCCCTGGCTTTTCAACCAATACCTGGCAACTCTCGCCCACTGCATTGCCATTTTCTGCTCAAATTCCCAGTGCTGCGCTGATGACACTCAACTCATTTTCAGGCTGTCCTCTGCCACCTCCTCTCCCTCTCTCATCTCTGATTGCCTAACTGCCATTCAATATTGGTGTGCCGCCAATGATCTTTGTCTGAATGCCAGCAAGACGGAGATCCTCCTCATCGGCACACCTTCACCATCCTTTCCCCTCACTCTCTGGCCGGCCTCCCTTGGCCCTCCTCCTACCCCCACCTGCGAGGCTAAGAACCTCAGGGTTATCTTTGACTCCACCCTTTCCTTCTCCGCCCACATCTCTGAGGCCTCTAAAAAGTCAAATTTCCGACTACACCTCCTCAGAGGTACTCTGCCTTTCCTCTCCTTCCCCCAGAAGCTCTGGTTCTCTCTAGGTTGGACTATTGTAACAGTCTCTATCTAAATCTACCTGCCTCTACTCTCCGCCCTCTGCAACTAATCCAGAACAGGACTGCAAGACTTGTCCTTGGCCTCAAGCCCTGGGATCGTATCTCTCCAGCTCTGAAATCTCTCCACTGGCTCCCAGTGTATGCAAGGATTAAATTAAAAACCCTCTGCATTGTCCACAAGGCTTTCTGGGGCCTGGGTCCAAAATACCTTCAGCTATTCCTCCGCAAATACCTCCCCTCTCGAGCACTTCGCTCCTCTACCTCCAACTCACTCAAGGTCAGTCATTTTTCTAAGAAACGAGCTGGGGGTAGATCTCTGTCTTCGGTTGGGGCCTCCCTCTGGAACAGCCTCCCTGCCACTCTAAAACTTGAGGAGAACCATCTCCGGTTCTGGAAACCACCTCAAGACCTTCCTCTTTTCTTCTGCCTTCGCTCCCCCTCTCCCCTGCTGATCTGTTCTCTCTTGGCACCATGCACCTGGCCACCCTCTGTCTTTTGGGCCCAGGTACCTGCTCATCCTGCCACCCTCCCGCACTGCCTCTGGGCCACACCTTGCACTGGGGTCTGTATCTGCACCCATACAGCCCCCTCTTTTTCTTCCAGCACTTATCAGACCTGCCCTGTCTGCTGCCTTAAACCTAGCACTTGCAAATTGCTGGCTACATTACCACTGTTTGTTGCCTTTATTATTTATCTATTGTTATTTATCTGTTTCTCCTCTGCTTCGCACTTTCCACCTCTCCCCTTCCATGCACTTTTCCCCTCCCCCCTCTCCCATGCACCTGCGCGTTCTCAAAGTCACTGGGCCTAGTAAGATCGCTGTTTTGTTCCCCCCAGTTCCCCTCCCTTGCCTTGTCGCGCTCTGAAACACTTGTGTACGAGCGCGATAGAAATAAAATATCAATCAATCCGCCACCTGCGACAAGTCTAGGGACAGGTGGATATAATCTAATCTAGAGGAGCTCCCGTGTACACTGGAATGGTAACCAAATTCCCGCGCGTTAGGGTGATACCAACGCCAAATATCAACCAAAGAGTAGTCTGTTGCGATGGAGTGCCATTTTTGAGCAGCTCGGGTAAGTGGCCTAGAGACAGTAGCAGACTTGTCTAGTTTAGCACACAGAGCTAAATTAAAGTCCCCCATTCAAACCACCTCATACCCTGGAAAAGTTCGGAGGTGCTCCGAGCATGTCTGGAAGAACTCAGGAGAGTCATAATTTGGACCATATGTGTTTATGAATAAAACGGACCAGGCCACAATCTCACCAGCCACCAATATAAACCGGCCTTCACTATCTGCCACCTGTCTGTGCAATCTAAACTCCAATGATCAATGTATATAAATTGCCACCCCCCGAGAATATGTTGAGTAGGAGGAGCTGTACCTATGAACCCCCACCCTACCAGAGCCGGGAGTTTGTGTTCCTTCCCTAAATGGGTCTCCTGTATGCATCGGACATTGACGTGGTGATTCCGCACGAGTTTGAGATAAGGCATTTTTTTTTGCATTGGTGAAGCCCCGAATATTCCAAGTGAGAAGAACAATCTAAAAGTTAACGGGAGCATGAGGCGCCTGTGAGGTAGTCAAGTTAAGAGTATGTTGGGAAGGATTAGAGAAAACCGATACCCATGCAAAGTCTCTAGTGACGGATTGCTGGATCACAGTACTGAAACATGACATATAAAGAGCGTACTAGACCCGGGAGGGGAAACCCAACCCCCCTGAAACCAGGAACTGGAAAACCCATAGCACCAACCAGTAACAACTATAGATGCCCCCCTGTTCCCCCTACCCACGCCAGAAACCCCAATCTACCGGCCGGCAAAACCCATCCCCCACCCAACTAACAACAACCGTACAACTTCAAGACACTCAGGCGCCTCTGGGCATGGGGGGTGCCGGCAGCCGTAGTGCCTCCCTGTAGCAAGAGGCTCATTTACCATATTGAGCTATTCCATTGGAAATAACAAGCACAGTAACTGGTTATTATAGCTGCAAGGCGAGACCCCAGAGCACGCCAAGGCCCACGCAGGCGGAGCACAGCCATGCAAGGTTTGCCTCCAAAAACAGGTGAACTAGGATGACTGACAGGGGAAGGCCCCCACACTTGGAAGATCAGAAGCAAATCGCTCTTCCGACTCCGGAGTTGTTAAGAATAGTGTATTCCCTTGGTAGATGACCCTAAGTTTGGCGGGGTACATCATGGAGTAGCGTATGTCTTTCTTCTGCAAAGTGTTTTTCACCGCCTGGAAGGGCTTCCGCAGGTCCTGTACTTGCTGACTAAAGTCCGGAAAAAGTCTAATTGTAGCAGAGACCCACCAAAGAGATTTTTTTTCCCTAGCAGTGCGAAGTAGGATATCTCGGTCCCGGTAATTAAATATAAGGGCAATGATGGCTCTCTCCGGTGCCCCCGGAGGGGGTCTTGTTGCCATGGAACGATGGGCCCGCTCCACCATAAACATATTCATGACAGGAGGGTCGTCAAGGATCTCCCTAAGTAGCTTCTCCACGAATACATCCATATTGTCAATGGGGGTGGATTCCGCGACACCTGTGATCCTTATATTGTTTCTTTTGGACCGACCCTCCAAGTCATCGTTCTTAGCTACCACCCTTTTCACAGTCTGCTGTAGGGATGCCACCTCACGCTGGAGCACTGCAATCTTGTGCTCTCCCACTCCGATCCGGTGCTCCGCCTCTGACATTCTGCCAAATATTTTTTCGATTTGTACTGCTGACACATCTACTTTGCACATGAGAGCATACATTTTTTCACCCAAATTGTCTGTACTGTTTTTCAGCGCTAACAGGGTCTGGTTGAGAGCCAAAAAATCGAATTGGGACGAGCCTGGCTCGGGTTCCTGCTGTGAAGCCTCGGACCTGGCATATTGATCCATCTTCGCCTGCTTCTTCTGGTTGCCCATTCCAGGGGGTGGGATATGAACTCAGATTGCGCGTAGTTGGGGCCCAGAGTTATAAAACGTGGCACAAAGTGGTCAGGGGGGTCACTGGGGAGGGGGGCAGCTGAGGAGGGGGGCCCGGTGACACCAGTCGACGACCACCAAGTAGTGGGAACAAAGAGGCAGAACAGTAGACCCCCGTCGATCAGGCACTGCCACCAGGGCCCCAAAGCAGCATGCCAGGATGCCGATGGCCACAGCAAAGAGCCTGGTTGAAGATAGGATGTTTAGGTTTATGTTTATGTTTATTATTTATATTGGGCTCCAGGTACCCGTAGGCTTAAGGGCGCAGACAAACAGAAAAAACAAACAATACAAACAATTCTTACATGAAACAAAAATGAGCGAAAAAAGTATCCGCAGCAATATGCACGACCAGGGAAACCCCCTTAGGCTGAATGAATAGTCAAATAATCAGGTTACATCTGGTGGATCCCCTCGGGATGTATCTGCATAGTCTTAAAAAGGCTGGTAGGGAATTGGTCCCACATCCCACTAGGACACAGTCCTTATCGTCAAGTGAGCTCCAGTCTCTCAAATCCAACCTGCAGAGAATTTTAAGATCTGATAATCTGACCACACCCGGCCCAGTTCTCTGTCTGAGCCAGGCTAGGACTTTAAATCGCAGGGCTTCTTTAGGTTCATGGCCAGTTACCTTACTGATGTTGGTGATAATGAAATTTCTCTGGTCTGAAGCAAATTCCTGAGTATTCCTGTCTTCTATTTTGGGCATCCGACACTTTCTAATACACAGGTTATGGGAGGAGCCCAACTTGGAGAGAACATTCATCTGTATGGGGGGTTTGTAGACCTCTTGATCCGGTTGCGATACGACTGTTGCAATAGCAGCAGAAGGTTCCAAGGTGGAATTAACGATGTTGGGCCTTGTAATTATGCTACTTTTATTTCTATGGGGAGTGTATGGTGCCAGAACTACCTTGCTATGGAAGTCCGATTGTGAGGCTTTATCTAGTAGCTCTTTTTGAGGGTTGAATTGACAAGCTTTGTCCAGGTTGCTTGTCCAGGTTCCACATTCATTAGCTTGTGAGGCCATTTTATTGCTGGGTGGGCTAGACGTCGCCACAAGTTTACTTAGTGAGTCCACTAAGAGTCCCAGATCAAAGGGGCTTGTGCGTAGCAGCAGCTCCTTGGCAATATTGGCCATAAAGTCCGGCCAGTGATCGAGAACAGCTTGTCTGTTCTCCGCCGCTGCTGCACAGCCAAGACCTGCACGCCAGAGGGGTCTCCAGCGGAGCCCGCTGCACCAACTCCTCAGCAACCCACAAGATATGTGACCACACCTTGTAAGTCCATCAGCAGGTCCAAGTTAAGGTGTCCTCGGTTCCAAGCAGGGTCCAAGGCTCCCCCGCACCCCTAGACAGATGTCAACCAGCACCAGAAGCGCAGGGAGCCTCTACACAGGACCAGCACAGCCGCACCCCCAAAAAGGAGCAGGTTCACTGCGCCGGGGTAAAAAAAAAGGGGGGGGCCCGGGACCAAGATGATACACACACGGGCTATTCAACCGGAGACCCAGTCTCTAGTCCCTACTACCCCCGCCCCGTAGCTGGAACAACCACCACACGCTCCTCTCCCTGCCACCCGACTCACTGCGTGTTAACTGTCAGGCCAGCGGCGCCGAGCGGGGAAGGAGGGTGCAACAGGTCCCGCAGGCCGATGAGGCAAGGTCTCTTCAGTGATGCCAGCCGATGCAGTCAATGCCGTGCCCCATGAGGCCCGGCCACCCCAGAAATGCCGAGGGGCCACCGGCACAGGCAGACCCAGCAAATGCCGCCCGCAGGAAGATGGGGGCCACCCCCTCAAGCAGCCATAGTCAGCCGGCGGGGACCGCCGCTGCCGCACAGCCAAGACCTGCACGCCACAGGGGTCGCCGGCAGAGCCCGCTGCACCAACTCCTCAGCAACCCACAGGAGCACTAGCGGAGCCTCCGCACCACCGCCGCCGGCACCACTAGGCCACTCCGCACCGCAGTACCACTGGAGTCGGAGAAGGGGGAGGAGCAGCCCGCCAACACCGGCCTTACCGTTGCGGCCCCTGAAAGAACAGCCACAACTCACGCTCCACGGGTCCACAGCAGCACGGAGCAGCTATTCTGGACACCCCACAGACACCAAAGCCTCAGTGAGTGAAATTCCGCCGCAGCATGCCACAAAACCGCAGAATTCTATACATATAATAGAGCCTCTGCTGGAGCACACTCAGGCGGCGACCATCTTACGGCGCGCACAACAGCGCCCCCCGACAAAACATATTCTAAACTATAATGTAGTTAGAATACGCCAACAGGTTTCTAATTACTTTAAAAATTCCCTCTGTTGCAAATCACTTCAAATACGGCATCACAATTCTTATACGACAAAACATATTCTTAAATCTAATGTAGTTAGGACACACCAAGAGGTATCTAACTATTTTAAGCAATCCCTTAATCACAACATACTTCAAACAAACATACTATCACACTTAAACTCACATAATTGTAATCTGTTGTTTTAATGCTGTAAGAATTTGTTTTTCCAATGATTATTTAATGTCAATACAACAGCAGTGTGTCATACACTAATGTTGTACCAAACATAGTACTTAGAATGTACTGTTTATGAGGGTCTAAAAAAGTAAATCTATATGTAAAACTGTATATAATTAAAGCTTTTAAACTATCCTGCTTACAAATTATACTGTTTATTCCACAGAAAATGAACCAGAGATTCCAGCGTCATAACGCTATGGAACTTAATAACCATACCAAGTATAATCAAATACATATTCTATAAGCACTATCCTCAATTGTACTACAATCATAAGTACCATATACAGTTCAATTATATCATTCCACCATATTATAAACACTTTCTACTCCCACTACATTACCTATAATTACTATACACATATTACTACTGTGGTGATTCTGGCCAAACTCCTAATACATTGCCTATAATTACAATACACATATTACTACTGTGGTGGCCACTGGCCACAACCCCCACAATACAATTAACTATTTAAAAAGTATGCACCATACACCATCAACTAATAAAACTCACCCTGACCTCCCTGCTATCAAAATTATGTCTGCGGACACAATACAATTGAGCACAGACTCATGGCATCTGCAAACCCCTTTTCCACCTATAGAAACCCTGTGTTATAGTTATGGTTAAGTTTCTCATGTCATAGAAAGAACACTTTTTAGGCGACTTATCACTTTGGCGCCGTTCCACGAATCCTCACCAAACTTTGCAAAAAAAAGTATATGGCTACCTTGGAAGTTTGGTGCGTTTCGTCAAGGGGGGCCAAAGTTACAGGGGAGGTCCCAAAATGTTTAAAATCCTCATAGACATAATGGAAATAAGATTTTGCTCATGCCTACAGCCCAAACCATTGGACAGATTGGCACCAAACTTATGTGAGGAGCGGCGGCTTGGTCCTGAAAGGGTGGTGCCTTTTAAGTTTGGTGGAAATCTGTCCAGTAGTTTTTTTTTAAAAGGCCAAAAAGTAGGTCCCAAAAAATGTGTGATATCTGCATCTGTTCAACTGACTAATTTCCTGCTTCAGTGTCCACTGACTCCTCTGGACAAATCAGAGAGCTGTGTGACATTCGTGGACATCAAACACACACACTGATTGGTCAGTTAAAAATGTGAGGTGCATCAAAACTTTTGAAAAGGACACCATGTTGGGTTTGTGAACTACAACCATAGTCCACGAACATTGTGGTAAAACATGTTAAAAAACACAACACTACACTATTCAATTTCTGGGGAGATGAAGGGTGATAAGGATGGGATGGGATATGGCCATAAAAAGCCACAAATTGGGTATTTTTTCTTCTCTGAAGTTCGCAAACATCCCAGATGTTCAGGGACATAGCTGGGAAGTTTGTGAACTTGCCAAAGTTTGAGGACATCCATGCATATTTCTGCATTTGTGGGTCAGTGAAAAGCAGTTTGGGATGGCTTATAACTTTGTCGTCATTCAATTAAACTGCATGATACTGTGCTGTATCATTATAGACCAGACTTTAAATGCTTATGCAAAGGTTGGTGCTGTTTTGCCAAGCGGGGGAAAAATCAGAGCGGGGTCTCAAAGTGTTTGAACCGCTTATAAATGTGGTGCCTATTTGACGTATCTATGTACAAGTTTGCAAAAAGATTTTAGACCTGATGGTTTTTGCAAGATTTGATGGGATTTTGTCAAAAGGGGTTACTATTTAAGGGGGCCTCTATTTGATTAAGTGCCCCTCAACTCAATGAGACATTTCTACTTTAGGTTTAGGCTTAACTAGTGGCATACAAAAGATATTCTACTAGACGAGGTATCATCCCTAAACATCAACATTTTGGTTGCTTCTGTCATTTACAAGATCAGAGAGAAACACTACAACACTTGATAGATAAGTGTCCGAACCTTATAGACTAATGCTGCTTTTATTTTAAACGACAATTTAACGAATTCCAAATCATGATGTCTGATGAATTATGGAAATACATCTTGTGCTCTGAGATGACTAGAGTGAGAATAGCTATTGTACAATTTCTGAATTCGCTTGAATTAATCAAAGATGAAAAAAGAAATGGTGTGGGAAATATCCTCCACCGAACAGCGATCTTATAGCATAACCAAGTTTCCCAAATGCCTCCATCATGTTGTAACTAATGCACAACAAGTATATGAATTTGTATAAAATGCAAATCAAATCTATAAATAACATCTCTTAAGATAAATTCACCTTGTACCATTGGTTCTCCGCGTAACAGTTACAAACAATTCCTCATTGCAGCTTCATATCAATTGTGCTTTAAAATACATGCTGTTAATGGTGTTATAGTAAGTGTCTCACGGCTTTTAGAGGCTGTGAAGGGTTCTAATTTTGTTTTATGTGTTTTAGAATTTTAGAGTTTTGTATGAATTATAATAATCTGTATCTTTTATGTGTTTTAGATTGTTATAGATTTGTATGGAATTATACCAATTCGTATGGCTATCATTGTATTGTAAAGCATTGCAAATTGCCAAATTACATTGTTTCATAAAATATTGTAAATCTTTTTGAAAAAGAGAAACAGACAAATAATATTGTTAAAATGTAATCTTACTAAGGAATTGAAAGGTTGTTCAAAAACAGCCAAGTCAATAAAAAAAGAGGGTGGTCTCAACATTTTTAGATGGCTTATAACTTTGGTGTCGTTCGACAAGACTGCACATAAGTTTGCAAAAAGATTATAGATGCAACCTTGAATGTGTATGCAACATTTGAATGGATTTTGTTAAGTGGTGGCTAAGCTATATCATTTTTTTTGTACGTACATTTTGACACTTTTCAAAAAATAAAACGTGGATGGATTTGTAGCACACTCATTAGAGGAGCATTGCAGGGACCTGAAAGCATGGTTTTGCAAATGTGTGCATGTTTTATTTTTTTAAAAGTATCATAATGTAGGTACACAAAATAGTAGTATTTATTTGTATAGCTTGTGGTCATGGCCACTGGTCATAGCCACGAGGGACATGTAATGGGGTTAAAGTGGGCATGACCACCAGGTACCGGCTATGTGGTAAAGTGTTTCGAAATCAGGATAGGTTTGAATGGGAAAAAAAATCTGCTCGTGGCTACAGCCCAAAGTGCCGGAAGGGATTGGAGCAAACTTGCGTGAGGAGCATCAGCAATGACATGAAAGCATGGTTTTGCAAATCTGTCCTGTGTTTTATTTTTTCCGTAGTGTCAAAATGTAAGTACAAAAAATGGTGATATCTCTTTGGTGACTGGGCAGTGGGCCTGGCCCTCAGGAAAGACAAATGTCTACTCTAATTAGCTTGTTGCTCCATGTGGCATGACCAAAGCCACAGGTTTGTATGGGAAAATAATGTCTACTTGCGGCTACAGCCAAAAGTGCTGTACGGGATTGCAGCAAAATGCACAAGGAACATCAGCAAGGACCTTAATGCATGATTTTGCAATTCTGCCCTGTGTTTTATTTTTTCCAAAGGGTCAAAATGTAAGTACAAAAACTAGTGATATATCTTTGGTGTCTGGGCAGTGGGCTTGGTCCTTGGCAAGGAGTAATGTCTCCTCTGATTTGCTTACCCAGCATGTGGGATGGACGAAGCCCAAGGTTTGAATGGCAAAAACAATTCTGCTGGCGGCCGCAGCTGAAGTGCTAGACAGAATTGCAGCAAACTTGCACTAGGGGCATTACCAAGTACCTGAAAGCATGCTTTCCCAAATCTGTCCTGTATTTTACTTTTTTGAAAGAGTCAAAATGTAAATACAAACAAATAGTGATATATGTTTGGTGCATGGGCGGTTGTCCTGGTCATCCGAAAGGACTAATGTGTACTCTAATTTACTTATTGGGGCATGCAGCATGGCCAAAGTCCATGCCCCATGGATTTTGGAGACTGCCCTTGGCTGCAAGCCATGAGCACTAGCCATTGGTCACATTATGATAATAAAGGGCCCGATTAATGGAATTTTTTGCACAATTCAAAGTGACTTTGCATTGCTGAAAAGTGATTTTGTACTGCTGACACAATCCCTGAATCATGGAACTGTGCAAAGTGTATTTTTGCAGTGCAAAGTGATTTGTGCAGTGCAGAGTTAATTTTGTACTGCACAAATCACTTTGCACTGCAAAAACACACTTTGCACAGTTCCATGAATCAGGGTTTGTGTCAGCCATGCAAAGTTGCTTTCATCCACGCAAAAAATTCCATGAATCGGCCCATAATGAACACTGAACTAGGAAGCAGGGTAGTTGTGGTGGATCGCGGGGGTGGTTGGTGGGGCTGGGGTCTTGGTCAAGCCTCATGCCATAGGCAATTGACCATAACTTACATCCTCAGCAAGCCTTGCTGATAACAAAACACATCGGTATGAGTTGCAAAAAATATGTTAGTTAAAGGAGGTTTTTAGTTCTTTCATATATGTTAAAAGAGGAATTATTAATAACTTATATACAGTGATGTAATATCATGAAACATTTTCACTAATAAAAAAGAAAACTATGAAATTCAATAAAAAAACTTTGTTAAAGGGACGTTATGTCAGTGTTGTCATTGATGATGTCATTTGTTATCTTTGCTGCCCAAGTGTTGCTGTTAGAAGTGCATGGCAGTGGCGCGAGTTATGGTTGCATAGTTTACCATAACTGGCGAATGTCGTGGGTTTTTCAATTTTACTTGTAACAATAACGTCCCTTTAACAACTTTTTTTCACTGAATTGTATAGGTTTTAACTAATGCAACTTTCACTGAATATATATATATTAGAAGGCCTGCTTTAGCGGGCATGTAATTATGGTTATGTTGCTCACCTCATAGGAAGAGCACTTTTTGGGTGCCTTATAACTTTGCTCCCCCTGGACGAATCCTTACCAAACTTTGCAAAAAAAATCACAAGGCCCCCTCTGAATATGTGTGGCAAGGTTGGTAAGGTTTCATCAAGGGGTGGCAAAGTTATAGTGGGGTCCCATAAACGCAATGGAAAAAACATTTTGCTCACGCCTACAGCCAAAGCATGCTTTTGTAAATTTGGTATAAATTCGTCGAGTAGTTTTCTTTAAAACAGGCAAAATGTAGGGTAAAACAAATTTGTGATATCTGAGTCCGCCATGCGGACCCACTTCCCTGTTCGCTCAGCGGACAGGACTCCGATTGGTCCGGAGGGCACCGGGATGTCCGCGGACCCCTATGCACCCGCTGATTGTTTGGTGAAAAGCATGATGTGCGTCATATTTTTCCGAAACGGCGGCCTTGTTCTATCCATGGACAGTGCAGTGGGGGACAGGCCTTGGAAACATGTTTTGGGGCATTTGGTGCATTTGGGGCATTTGGTGTTGGGAAGAGAGGCTGGGAAGGGTTGGGGAGTGAAAGATGGATGATATGGGGCTATTTGTTTAGGTGGAAGAAGAGTTTGTGGGGTGCGGCAGTCAACGTACACTGCAGTAGTCCATGGACAGGGGCTTGGGCGGGCGGCTTATGTGGTGACTTCAGGCACTCTTCGTTAGGGTAGGGGAGTGGACTGTAGATGATATGTGGATGTTTTCATAGGTTAAAAATAGCCCTTGGACCTGAGAATCTAGACACTGGCACAACTACCACAGTATAATACGGTCATGCAACCAAAAATTTGGCAACAACTATTGCAGTAGGTAGTGTTTGGAGGGCAGTTGGAGAAACATGTTTGGGGTTGTTTGGTGACTGTAAGAGGGCTTGTTAGAGTAGGAGAGTGGAATCTAGATGATATGGTGATATTGCTATTGGTAAAAATTGGGTTGGCAGTATATTTTGATGTCTACAGATGGTGTTTACATTGGGAAGTTAAGGAAATATTGTCGTCTGTTGGTTGTGGCCAGTGGCCAGATTCCTGGGTGCATGGCTGTATTATGCTGTGGTGGTTGGCCAAGACCACCACAGCATAATACGACCGTGCACTCAAGAATCTGCCCACTGGCTACAAGCATTGTAATAATATTTGTACAGAAATGGAATTCGGCCATTGGAAAGAACCATTACAATAATTTGCGTATAGTCATTATACATACTGTATAGGCAGTGTATAGTTTTTAGAACACAGTGGCCCTCATTACAACACCGGCGCTAAACCATGGCGCTATTAGCACCATGGTTGCTGCCGGTATTGTAACGAGTCCGCCATGGTGAAATGGGGAAGTACCACCCCATTCCACGTTTGGCGGGGCGGTACTTCCCCATTTCAACATGGCCCTTCCCCATTCCCATTTTTGCCCCGAAGGGCATAATGGGAATGGGGAAGGTGGTAATTACGGTACCGCAAATTGCGGTACCGTAATTAGCACCAAGGTCCCTTTGCGGGTCCATTCCTTAACGGCTGGTAAAACCAGCCGTTAAGGTGGGAACCCGCAAAGGGACCTCGTAATCAGGCGCTAAGGGATTACCGGTACTGGTACCCTTACCGGTACCAATAATCCCTTAGCGCCAGGGTCATAATGAGGCCCAGTGACACAGTACCATTGAAGTGTAAATGGTACTTTTCATTTACGTACCATTGGGGCCACAGGTTGACTTTGTTGTACATGGTAATGCAGGAGAAATCTTTGCTGCTTTCTCTTTGAAAAAAACATAGCATAATATGTTTGGTAAGGTACTTCACAATATTGCATTGCACACAATCTCACACATTCATGTACTGTCTAGACCCTCATAATTAGTACATTCCAAGTACTATGCTTCAAACAACATTACTGTGCATTTTGCATAATTTATGTGTTTGTTTGCATAATAATTTGGTCTGTGGGAAAATAAATCCATGCAGAATTAAAAAAACAAGTACATTTATTTGATGTTACGTGTCACAATATGTTTGTTTGAAGTGTGCAGTACTTAAAGGAATGTTTAAGGTGCACAAATAAGTGCATTTGCTGTTACAAGCACTGTTGCAGTAGGAGGAATTGTAATGGTGTATGTGTTTTGCTTTTCAAAAAAGTGCTGGTGGTATGGCTGATACTAGTTGGCGTATTCTAACTGTTTATAGTTTAGCAGTTTTTAAGAATATCCTTTGATGCAGTTTGATTCCTTTTGGTGGATTCTCAATATTTTACTATTGGAAACTCCTATTGTAGTACTAAGGGTGCAGTTAGATACCAGTTGGTGTATTCCGCAGACAGCATGTGCCACATCTGGGGCTTTTGAGGATAGCAGGCATGAAAATGGGATTGTGGAGCCCAGGGGATTTGCCAATAAGGTTTCCTGGGTGTGCTATGCAAGGAGAGAGTGTGGCAGAGGGTCTGTTTGCTGAGAGGAGTGGAGATGGCTATGGCTATGACTGTGTCTTTCAGGAGGCATAGTGTGTGGATGCTAGGTGATTCATGGAGTTATTGGTTGCAGGTGTATGCAGAGCATTGTGGAGTGGCTGACATCTTGGATTTCCTCATGTTGATGTAAACTGGTGTGGAGTGCACAGCATTTTGTGGCAATTTGGTCATGCTCCAACATACGGATATTATCATTGTTCATTGTGAAGGAAACAGTTTAGGCCATGTTACCAGAATTTCACTGCAGTTTGCGATGAAGGAGACATTTGGCAAAATCATGGACATGTTCCCGAACTTCAGAGTAATTTTTTTTCGCATTGCCCAGAGACAGATGTGGCTGCACTCCAGTTCATTTGGTCCTCAAATGGAGAAAGCGGGCCACAATGTGAAGGCTGCTTGTGCATTTTTGAGAGATGTTGGCATGTCGTCCTTCACTAATGAAAACATTACATTTTGTAGTACCAGTATTTTTCGCAGAGATGTAGTCCATCTTACTAATGCTGGCAATCAGCTTTTTTTGACAAATATCCAAAATGCTTTTCAGCCCTTTTTGCAAATATAGCAAGCATTTTGCAGTAGGTGCTGCCTACTTTACCAATCGAAAAAAAACTTTAAAAAAGACAAAAATAGAAAAAAGGCTCTTTTCAGAGCCACCACTTTCTCACGCAAAAGAGTGCAATGTCTTTGATGGCACTACCAGACACATTTTTTGGATGTGTCAGTGGACTACCGCGCAGTCTGCAGACTGTGCATGCTGCACAGGGACCTGCTCCTTTTTTTGGTACTTCTGTTTTTGAACTGTGAAAGTTGGCTCTGAAAAGAACCATTTTTATTTTTTATTTTGTGTGTTTTATGATTTTCTTTGGCTTTTTTAGACAGGACACACAATGGAAGGAAGGGAGGGGAGGGTAGGGAAGGGGCACCAACCACAGGGATGAAGGGGCAGGTGGAAAGAGGAAGATGTTGGGGGCCACACTTAGGTAGGGGGCACTGTTTCTCATACTAATGGACCGTGCCCTTGAAAGCACTTAAAAACTGCTCCCCCTGCAGAGCACTGCGTCACAGTGCATACAGATGACAGTGACCCTCGAAAGATAAGGGTCCAATGCCTCATGTATGACCTGCGAGGCACGATCAGGGATCCGCTGCCCCACAAAGTGTCTCTTGTGGTGGCATTAGCAGATGTTGAGGATACGACAGAGGATGTCAACCTGCTACCGCCTTCGAAAGGGACGATCCTCCGACCTGCTGCCTTGTGGTTAGACCTTAGGTGTCGGCCCATGGAGGTGGTCCCATAGCTATGCAGCCCAGGCTTTTCGCGACTGAGTACAACATTACATTCAGTGCATCGAACCTTGACCGCATCTGCTTTGGGTACGCCCCCAATGGTGGTAAATAGCCTCCACACTCAAGACTCACGCTGGCAGCCGGTAATGGGGATTTCCGCTACCTCATCGTCTTCATCTTCTTGATCCCCCTCTGCATCACCATGCCTGTTCCGCTCTCCAGGCCCTTCAGATGGTGATTGTGGTTGTGGTGGTGCTGAGACAGTAGAGCAGCCATGGATGCCATTGCAGATGAAAAGCAGCACACCAAAAGTAGCACTCCAAAAACAGCAGTGCTCAGTCCTGGTCAGCCAGAAACACAATGAGGAGCATTAGTGGGGTGTGGCGTTGTGGACAGTTGCGCGCTCAGCGGCACTTCATGGCTCAGGTTGGGCTCAAAAAGTTGCAAAAAGTCTCTAATTCGACAATGGTGAAGTTTCAGCTTAGAACACATGGGATTGGCCAAAAAAGCACTTTTAAACTGTTTGATTTCCTGGGTGTTAGTCTTAGCAGTGCCTGATGGTAGCGCAAGTTATGGTTGCTTAGCTTACCATAACTGGTGAATTTCTGTTTTTTTTTTGGTTTTACTTGTAACCATAATATCCCTTTAACACAGTTTTTCCACTGAATTTGATAGGTTTTTATTAGTGAATCTTAACCATAACATCCCTTTAACAAAGTGTTTTCACTGAAATATATAAATATATATGTGCTGGCTCACTTCAGACATGGGGCAAGCATGCAATTTGCATGTAGGAAGGCCAGCAAATAATATTTTGGGGCAATAGAGCTCAGAGCTTGTCACCCTCAAACGCAAGTTCAGGGTGGCTGAGCGGAAATGGCGTGCTTCAGGTACATCCTCTGACAAACTGGCCTGCCGCCTGCTCCAAAGGCAATATCGTCTCTCTATCCTCACCAAGAAGAGAGCTCACATCCAAGCTCGCGTCTCTGTGGCATCTAACAACCCGGCTGAACTCTTTAAAATCTGCAAAGAACTGACCAATCCGGCTGTAGTCTCTACATGTCCTGTTCCTTCCCAGGCCCTCTGGACAGCACTGGATTCTCACTTCATCTCTAAAATCAGGACATCCTGTCCTCTCTCTCCCCCTCTCCGCTTCCTCCCTCTACTCCCTGCTCTTCCTCTGGACCTTCTTCGGCCACCTCTCCTCCCTCCTTCTCTGCCTTTCTCCGATGAGGTTTCTAGTCAAGTCTGATTTATGAAAGTCGCATCAAAACAGGTCCATCCCTGTTCCTCCAAAACCATCAAGGACCACATTGAATCCCTGGCTCTTCCTCTGGCCGAGTGCTGCAACCACTCCTTCGCCACTGAAGTCTTACCTTCCCCCCTGAAACACTCCCTTGTACACCCTCTTCTTAAGAAACCCTGTGCTAACCCGTCCTGCCCAGCTAACTACCGCCCAATCTCCATCGCTCCCTTCCTGGGCAAACTCCTGGAAAAGCTGGCCATCCCCCAGCTCAATCTTCACACTGAATCTGTTGGTTGTCTCCATGATCATCAGTCTGGTTTCAGAGCTGCCAGAAGCACAGAAACTTCTCTCCGGAACATCTGTGAAGACCTGCTCTCCAATCTTGATTCCAACACCCCCTGTGTCCTCATCTTACTTGATCTCTCTTCTGCCTTTGACATGGTCAACTATGCCATCCCGCTCAACCGTCTCCGTGATAACCTTGGTATCACCGGTCAGGCCCTGGCGTGCCTGGTTTCTTTCCTCTTTGATCGACCCACACAGGTTCAACTTGGGACCTTCCTCTCCTCTATCTCTATCTCTACATGTGGTGTTCCCCAGGGGTCTAACCTCTCTCCTGGCTTTTCAACTAATACCTGGCACTTTTTGCCCACCACATTGCTGTGCTCTGCCCCAACATCCAGTGCTATGTGGATGACACTCAGCTCATTTTCAGGCTACCTTCAGCCACCTCTTATCCCTCTCTCATCTCTGACTGTCTGTCTGCAGTGCTGTGCCCCCAATGACCTCTGCCTTAATGCCAGTAAGAGTGAGAATCTCCTCATCGGCACACCCGCTCTCTCCTTTCCTGTCACTCTCTGGTCGGCCTCTCTTGGCCCTCTTCCTACTCCCACATGTGAGGCTAAAAACCTTGGGGTCATCTTCGACTCCACACTCTCCTTCTCTCCTCACATCTCTGACATATCTAAGAAGTCACACAACTAGCTGCACCTCCTCAGAGGTATTCTTCCCTTCCTCTCCTTCCCCCAGAACCTCACTGTCTCCAGAGCTCTGGTTCTCTCTAGGCTGGACTATTGCAACAGCGTCTTTCGAAATCTGCCTGCTTCTACTCTCCGCCCTCTGCAACTCATCCAGAACAGGACTGCAAGACTTGTCCTTGGCCTCAAGCCCAGGGATCGTATCTCTCCAGGACTGAAATCTCTGCACTGGCTCCCAGTAGCTGCGAGGAGTCAATTCAAAACCCTCTGCATTGTCCACAAGGCCTTCTGGGGTCTGGGGCCTCAATACCTTCAACTCTCACTTCCTAAATATCTCCCTTCTCGAGCTCTTCATTCATCCGCCTCCAACTCCCTCAGGTTCAGTCGCTTCTCCAAGCAACGAGTTGGTGGTAGATCTCTTTCTTTGGCTGGGACCTCCCTCTGGAACAGCCTCCCTGAAACTTGAGGAGAATCATCTCCAGTTCCGGAAGCGCCTCAAAACCTTTCTCTTTGCTTCTGCTTTTTCTCCTCCTCTCCACTGTTGACTTCCTGGCTGAAACTGAATCTGCACTGGTTACCTGGCCACTCTCTGATCTCTGAACCAGGTCCCTGCCCCCCATCAGTCCCACCTCTGCTCTGCCCTCCTGGCAATCCTGCACTTGGGACTGTTTTCTGTATCTCTAACAGTCCCACTAAAATCTGATGTCTGCACTTATCCTTGCACTTGCCACCAACGGGCCAAATTTGTACTTATTGTTATTTATTCTTTTTCCCATGTATTGCACTTTCCCCTCCCCTTTCCCATGCACTTGCACGATCTGAATGACACCTGGCCTAGTAGGATCGTTGTCTCTGTCTCCCCTCCCTTGCCTTGTTGCGCCTTCAAACACTTGTGTATAGGCGCGTTATAAATGCCATATCATATCAATAATAGCAATTAATATATTTCTCAGAAGCAGCATAATCTGCCTTAAACGGTAATGTAAAAACGGATGTATTGTTATTAAACACTCTAAGATGTAGCAGAACGCATGGTGTATGGGGCAGTGAGCAGCCTCAACCAACAGAAGAATTAATAGAAAGCCCCTTTAATATCTTAATAGTGCCCCAGCAAAAGGGGGTAAAACTTAGCATATGCCATGCCCTGGTACACTGACACATCCTGAAGTCGTGTCTGCCTTCACTCCATACGTACCTGAATTGGATGTATATCCCAGCCTGTCCTGCAGTGTCTGTAGAGCATGGCCTGAGGCCGAACCCTGCAGGCACAGTACCCCTAGAAGTAGTGCTCTTAAGGCAGGTTTCTGTGGCCATGCCCTTTTGGGCAATGTGAACCTTCTTGCAGTGCCCACGTAAAGCATAGGCTGTAGCCACGCTGTGTGGGCACTGTATTGAGGCATATCCATGGGTACTGTAAACCTATCGTCAGTGCCAGTAGAGAATGGCGGATAGCCATGAACAGTGAACCCACCTGTAGTACCCGTAGTGTGGCCTTGACATGCATGCACTCTGAACTTTCCAGCAGGGCACACAAAGCAGGGTGAAATGACCATGCTGGGGAACGTTGACCCTTCCAGCAGCCCCCACAGAGAATAGCCTGTACCCATGAACCATGCCCTGCTGACAATCTGCCCGGGGAAACACCTTTGTCTGTGACATTATGCCAGTGAATCTATCTCCAGTGCCCAAAGGAAAAAGGGACCCTCACCACAGTACCCTCATGCCATGTCCTGCAGTCATGCCCCCGGCACAGTGACTTTTTCTCTAGTGGCCAAAGGACAAAGTGACCCTATTCGCAGTAACCACATGCCACTTCCTGCCATTTCCTGCAGCCATGCCTCAGGCACGGTGAGCCCACTTGCAGTGACCGCAGGGCATGATGTGTGGCTATTACCGACACATTCACACTCCCATTGAAAATATTTTTGTAAATCAGGCCCAGAGTGTCTCTTCCTTGCAGTGCCACACTCGGTGTGTAATAAAAAGGAAAACAGTTGCACAGTTCTTCAAGGTAGCACTTGCGTATCTCCAAGTTGAATATCTGTTAATAGTCACAGCTCCGTGTGGTCAGAGTTGAACCCTATACTATCACAATGCTCTTTGACTGGATAGTGATTCACGTTCACATCTACCAGTGCTCAGACAACCGTTATGAACGAACTCACACAGGTTCTCAAAAGGGCTAAATCAAGTCGATTCTTTTCAATGAGTTTCGGGATACACTTTACTAATTATTGAATATGGATCAAAAATTTGGCAATATTATCAACTTTAAATTGTAAGATATAGATTAATTTAGTAGTTCATTTCCTTTTTAGTCATGTATTTATGCATATTTTCCCCAATGGAAAAACATTTGTGATTTACATATTTATTTGGACGTTCGCCCAAGCGTTTAGCAATAAAGTTAAATACATGGTGCCATCATGATAGATATGAATGATACAGAGGAGCCAGCACGAGGCCACGCCGTTCTGAGGCAGTGCACTGGAGGTGAGCTTCCAGCAGGGTGTGAAAAGAATCCAGCGTAGGGGCAGATTGTATGGGCAAAGGTAGAACATTCTAAAGTTTGGGCGCCATAAGAGAGAACGAGCAAAAGCAGGCCTGGTCAGTAATCCTTAATGCAGTCACACTCGGAATCCACATATTCTGAAGCCCCCGTCCCCACATGAAGGGATGTGGAGGATTTACGGCTAGAGGTAAGTGGGCCAAAAGGGGCATGAGGCGGTATTACACCTACAAAGTGCACTTAGGGACGAGGCTGCATACAAAAATGACATGTTTTTGTGAAAAAAGATCGGAGGGAAAAGGGAATCTAATTTCAGCCTTCATTGAGCAACCGGAAACGCTACACCTGCTGCACCCCTTTGTTAATAAACCCTACTATTAAATGAAGTTGAGAATTATTGTGCTTACTCCTCGGCACATGCGTACTTTCTGGATCTGACGTAATGTGGATTTCCATGAATAGAACAGCACTGGCTTCACCTCCACACCCCAGTACTACGCAATAGTGTCATTTTGCATATTTGTACAGTAGGCTGCTATAGTTTGAAGCACTTGGCCCCCTGGATTAATGTTAACTTTAGAAGGTCACCTGTGTCTCTTATCTTTATGCTTTGTTTTGTTTTGTCCCAGGCCTGTGTCCCACTTTCTTCACACCCTAATAAAATGGCTCTCCACTTGTTCTCATTTTACTGCTATTTACAGGCACCCTGGGGGTGCTTCTGCCAACTATAAATGTGCTACTGTAAACCATTTCTGATCGAAATTGACATCCCTGGTCTTCAAATAAATACAAATACCTTCATATTATTAACCTGCAGCACTACTGTGAAATCACAGACATTAGAAATTGTTTGTTTGGGCTGCGCCTAGAGCTTGGTCCCTGGCAATGCCCCAAAGATATCCCTTTGTGTCTGCCTCGGCGTAGCCTAAAGGCAAACCCTTGGCAGGTTCTGAAAGGACATCACATTTAAATGAGTGGGAGAGAGAAAGCGCGAGAAACAGAAAATAATTAAAACTCATTTATTTGTACAGCACATACATACACTCTACTGCTGTGATAGGAACAGTAAGATCACATTAGCTGTTACATGGGAAAATGTCAAAAGAAATGTTTTCGCCTGTGAGTTTTGAACTAGTTGATATAACTACAACAACGTTTGGCAGGCAAACAGTCTCAACTCTTTCTGACCAGTTCACTCAAGAATGCCACATTCAGTAAGAATCCATTCATGGGATCGAAAGTTATTATTACATTACATTATGAATGTACATGCTAATTAACGACATGCATTCTCTGTGTATCTGTACTCGGTGTATTTGGGTTCTCCAACACTTGCCTCACTGACCATGATGATGTCTCCTTACTGACACTCTTCTACTACCTCTGCCCCAGGTTTCCTATGAGACCCTGTAGGTGTAGGCCCTGCCACTCTACTCTTTGACATGTCCCACTGCCCACTCCACTCCCACAACAGCTCACATGACCTGCCATGCTACAATTCCACATGTAACACACACATCCATTGTTAGGACTACACATTCTCGGCTACTCCACTTCATGGCGTTGCCTCTGGTGACACAGTTCTGGGTATTTGGGTAGATTGACTCCACGAGACAGGTTTGTCACACTTGCTGCATGTAGGGTTGTGCAGATATGCACAAGTGTACCCCTGATGACTGCTCCTGTGTCCCCCAATCAGGTCACTTGTTGTTCGTTGTTGTTACTGTATGATCTCTACACCTGAATGTATTGCATGGCTTATTTTTTACATTACTTGTTAATCGAATCCAGCACTGTGAGTGACTGCACAGTGTATGTGCACATTGTGGGCCCATGCATGTGGTACATCATCGACTCCCCCCCACTTGTGTTCATCTGTTGTCCCTGATGGTGTTGCCAGTGCACCCTGGGATCCATGCACTTACTGGGACTGTCTCGCACACTGTGTGTGGTTTGTTTGAGGGTGAGTGAACAGCTGCATGTTCTGCTGACATTCATTTACAGTGGTTGTAGGCAATTATTTCCGGGTATGTTGCAGACATGGGTCTCTTTCTGCTTTGCATGCCATGGTGGGTTGTGCATGTTGTTTCTTTGATCTGAAGCTGCTGATTGACCTTTCACAGGTGGCCTTTCTTTGCCAGTCTGCCCTTCTCCATTTGTCTTTACTCGCCCACTACATGAGCTACTTTTCCATTTATGTGCCCTCCAGGCTGCTTCTTTTAAAAGTGTTCATGCCTCTGTCTTCCACTCATGACCACCATCTCTCTGCCCTCATCCACTGTGATGTCAGACATATCCATCCTCATCTCCCCTTCAGTCAGTCTCCTCCTTGCACCACTTTTCCCCTATCTTTCTCTCTCTCTCCACTCCACTGATATGCAAACATCACTCTGGGTCCTGTCTCCCTCTTGCCCTCTGTCATCCTTCTCATCAGCTACCAAACTTGTACTTCCACTCCCGGGACATCACCTCCTCACTTGGTGTCCCTTTCCTACCCTGCATCCAGGGTTGACCCAAAGGCACACATGAGAACTGACAGTGGGTGTGCAGAACTTGTATGCCTGCAATCAATGTCCCCACTTGGGCCTGCATCCCAGGGCTGAGTGTCACCTGCAGGGTTCATGTTGTGCTGTGATTTTAATCGGTTTGCTTTGCTGCCAGTGATTTTCATGTTGGTCAGTTTTTCTGTTGTGATGTTTTTGGTTGCCCACACTTTGTTGTTTATACTTCCAGATGTTGACACGGGGTGGTCCATGCCTATTTCCTTGTTCCATACGGGATTTGTCATGGCTGACCAGTATCTTTACACTGATGCAATGCATGTCTTTGTGAATTCAAAAATTAGTTTCAGGTGGGACACAGTGGATACAAGCTAGGTGGGTACCTTCTGCAGGTAAATCGAGGCTACTTAGTTTGGCACTTGTGGTGTCATTGTTGGCAGGGATTCTGGCAGTAATCTTTTCCTTGTACTGAGATGAGCGGGTCCAGCTTCATGGGTGCATGTGACACATGCTGGTGGTAGGCTGGTGTGTCTTTGCCTGCTGTTTTATCAAGACAATCAGGGTGGCACTGGTTGCAGGGTGATTGTTGTGAGGGAGGACGACATTGTGGGCATTTATTAGTGAGTTGTCATGAGGGTGGCAGGTCTGGCTGTCTGTGTGCTGGTAATGGGAGTGATGGGGAATATTTCATTGAAGTTTTTGTATGCGTCTTGCCTTGCACGGATTGCCTGCATGCTAATGGAATGCCAGTGTTTGCAATTGTGGTATATGTGCTCTATCAATTGGGGGGTCCGTAGGGCAACATGTGTACAGTCAATTGCACCTAGTGCATGTGGAAAGTGTGCTACTGCGTAGAATTCCTGGCACACTCTCTGCCTTTCTTCCAGTGTTCTATGCATATATATGTGCCTGCGCACATATATATGTGCTGTTATACAGGCCAATACCTGGTAGAGACAGCGGAATTGTGTGGCCTGCGATATCCCACCAACTAGGGCCGTGGTACACTGGAAGGAGTCAGAGCCCAAGAAATGTAGTGCAGTCAGCACTTTTTCAAGGGGGGGGTAAGGGGCTGGGAGCAGATGGTGGGTGATGCTAGGTCATGTTCTCACACCCTGACAAGGTCTAGGATTACATGAGGGAGGGAACCGGTACCTAGCATATACCTGGTCATCAGGCAACCCGAACAGCGTGGTGTATTGTGGGAAAAGCCAGGCCCTGGGAATCCTCCTCCTCTTTTGGTGTCTGTGTAGAATAGCTCCTGCTATTGCTGGGTTAATCGCAGCTGTCAACGTTAGTTTGGTGTGCATAGCGTGGTTTATACTCATTGTATCCTATGCACGTTGAACTTTATGCCTACTATCATGTGGAGGATGGATCACAGTGTCTGCGTGTATTTTCCCAACGCAAGGTTGTACATTCTAATCCATGAATTTGCTTGGGTTTGCGGTCAAATAGGCATGCAATTGCTTGACGTGGACAATCCCTCGACACGCCCACATTTCCTTTGTTATTCCTCGTTCTGCATATTCTGCCCCCTATTTGGGTCTCTGTGTAGGCCCGGCCCCCAATCTGCGAGGAGTCTCCTAAGTCACTCGACCACTCGCTCAGACTTGCCGAGCCTGCGCAAACTCCCCACAAGTCTCGGAAAAGGCCTGCAAAGTTGATTCCATGAATCAACGAATAGGGTTTTTCATGCAGAATTGACCCGCAAAGTCCCGATTTTCCCTGCAAACAATTCCATGTATCAGGGCCTATATATGTAACACGAAGGATGCCTGGGTTAACCAATAAGAAGGTCATCTTATCACAGTATCTTTTGTTATGTTTTTAAATCCTGAAAGTACTTTTGTAAAACCTAAAGAACATATTTAGGCTCAGATAAACTTTATATTCTGGAACGTGTGCTCTACCATTCAAGATGAGGGGGGGAGAGTAAAGAGTCAACTATGCTCTTTTTGCTCAGCATTTTTCTGTAAGGATTTATCTATTTGTCAAGTTGTTTGTTTATGATTCGTGTGCTGTATACATTCATGTCATTTTAAGAAAACAGAGTATTTTTGGAAACCTATTAGCACATATCCTTACCAACTAGATCTGAGAATATTTGTGGTTAAGTTCTTAAATTGCAGACCCATCTCAAATCCTGGCTTCATCACTTAACTCAAGAGTGTTATCCTGGGAAAATCATGTTAACTCACTGTGTTTTATATGTGCGAGTTTTAATTACATCTAAGTCCTGTTATTGAACTGAATAGATGATGGTCAAATAGTTAAACCAAACAATCTCCTTTATTAGCCTGCATTGTGTCAGAGTAGTTAAGGGGTGGACGTTACAGATTTCATTAATAACTTACAGTTACCAAAGCATTACAAGAAGATGAACATTGTATGGTTATTTTACATCTGGGTTTATGTACCCTTGTAACTCATTCTTAGTTTCACAATTCTATGTACATGTGATATAAGCAATTCAAATTAAATTTGATGCGTTCAGTTCTATTAGTGGTTCCAGACCCCCAAGAGGAAACAAGGTTCAAGGTAAGGATAATAGGCAAGACATTTTCATTCCTTGTAGACACTGGCACAACCCGTTCCTCTGTCCATGAGGGAAAATACCCAATGTCAGGCATGGCCATGAATGCACACATATTCTCTGGGGTGATGAGTTTAGTTTCTTTTTTACAGACAAATGTCCAATCTCTACAGGAGAACATGACATGTCAATGCCATTATTTTATTCTCGGCAGACACCAGTTAACATTTTAGGACGTGACTTAATGACAAAAATTAACATGACGTTATCTTTTACTGATGAATAAATAGTGTGCTCTACTCCAAGGATACATTATATGAATATGAAAGAATTCATATTAGCCTTTACAGGTCAGAAGGCATTGCGAGGAGTCCCATTAGAGCCTGAAGCATTTTTGTATGGAGTGACTGTTTTATTATTGTGGTTACCCAAGTTGGCTGGTAAAATATTAAGAATACCTGAGTTTTTGTTTAGACACAAAATACCTGTGGATGCTGAAGGACAGGTTATCCCTTTAGAGATAGAAGCAGCAGTGGTCAGAGTGGAAAGGGCAGTTGTCCATGGAACAGATCATGAGGGGGGAGGATGGAGAGCAGTTATAGCTCTCACTGAAGGACATAGGTTTACAGACTTGACCGAGAAAGAGCATTTTAGCGATGATTATTACGAAGTTGAATTCGTATTCTTCTTAATTCTCATTAATTTGATTAAAGTGTAGAATATATAAATACCACAGAGAATGGCAATGATAAATAAGAAACCATCTTTTTTTCAGGAAGATTTAGAGAAAGGGCCAAATATGTTATGGTCTACCAGTCCATGTGATGTGGGTCTATTGAAAGGAGTAGGAACAGTTTAAATTAAGCTTAAACCAGGAGCAATTTTACCACAAGCAAAACAATATCTAATTTCCAGAGAAGTGGATCAAGGTATATTCAAGACCATTTCTGCTTTAATGAAGAAAGGACTATTGGTGCCATCTGAATCCCCATGTAACACGGCTGTGTACCCAGTGAAGAAATCAACATGGGTGTCATGGAGATTTATTCAGGATCTCCACCCATAAACAATATTGTTGAGCAGAGTTTCCTTTAGTTCCAAATCCTGCTGCAATATTATGTAATATCCCATCCAATGCCAAATAGTTTACAGTTATAGATTTTAAAAAACATGTTATTTTCAATTCCCCTCCATGAGGACTCACACGAGTTGACCTCATTTTCATATAGAAATATCTGCCTGAAACATACTAATTTGCCTCAAGGGTACTGTGAGTCCCCCTCAAACTTTAACAGGGGCCTCACAATGAACTTGTGCAAACGTGCAAAAATTCCATATGTGAATGACATTTTAGTGGCCAGGCGGACAGAAGAAAGAAGCAGAGAAGACTCAGTTTGACTCATGACCATACTAGCAGAAAAAGGATATAAGATGGACAAAGAAAAGCTACAATATTTTCAGGAAGAGGTCCTTTATATAGGACAGTTAATCTCTCAAGAAGGGAGAAAAGTGACACCTGAAAGAGCAGAAGCCTGGGTTTTTGATTACAGCACATATATTCAACCACTTTTAAAAGGACTTAAAGAAGCATAGGTCAAAAAGAGTAAGATAACATGGACAGATGAAATGACTGAAGGATTTGAGGAATTAAAGAAGGCGATCAGTACAGCCATATGCTAGGACCGCAATTCTCTGACATGCCCCCTGGAGATGTGTTATTTCCTGGTCTGGTAAGCATCAGTCAGTTACTCAACTGTGTATAACGTATGGCAAAATATATGCACCGCCCCCAGTGGTAAATGGTTTTCAGAATCTGTTGTAAATCTGCATGTAAAGTAATAATTAAGCAATTCTTAAGTAATTGTTTTTTACACCAGTATTTCACACTTACTCCCCTAAAAAGCTTTGCGAGGCTGGACCATATTTTGCATCTGTATGTAAAAAGTAAATCTGAGAAATTCATTTGTTATTCTGTTCTCCATAAGTCAACTGCAACATTGTCTATGCAAATAATTTCAATCATAATCTTCATCAGCATTTAGTGTTGGGCAATTACACCTGGTACCATATTCGTACAGTACTTCTTCAACAGGAATGAGCGCATCGTCTCTGTTCTACTACTTAGAAACACATCTGGCTTTGACACAATGTTTAAGTTGGCATAAGGAATCGAGGTAGTAAGATTGTTTTGGTTTGAATTCTGGCACGCCAATTTGCACTGGATAATCAATTGATTAATGTCACTGGTAGACGTAGACATGTTGATGTCCCTAGAAAAATTCTTTATCCTGTTAATTCCTCCATTTCAATGATGGCTTATTCCGGATAATAAAAAAGTAGATGTCATTTGAAACAAATAACACAGTTGTGAGAAATATCAATTTGGCAAGTGTTAGGAAAGATTTAGTTATTGTAGGGAATTTTCCTTCCATGTGGCAACCCCTAAACTTTTTGCTATTGTTTTTAACCTTGTTGTTGACTTTGCCAGAGAAGTACAGCCTTCTGCCGCACTTCTCTGGGCTTTCGCTCCTTTCTTACGGGGAAACTGACATGCCCTTAAGACAGTCAGTACCGGGGAACGTGGTTTCCCGTAGTTTCTTTTATCGTGTCGCAGCTTTAGTGCAACACGACACAAGAGGGCACTGTAAGCTAAGTTACAGCTCTCTTGGGTCTCTAGCCTTCTACAGGCCCTAGATACTCTTTTAGGATGGTATTTGATCGGTGCAAGTCATTCAGGGACTCGAATGGTGGCAGCGATCGTATTGTTTATTTTGAGCTCCTTTTGGCGTTCTGAGCACGTTTTTGCACTGAACCCAAAATGGTGGCCTGGCTCCCAAAATGGCCAGGCCGCGAGGCTCCTTTGTCTTGTCCACTGACCGTCTTGCTCCCTTCACCTTCCCCAGGTCCGGCGACCCGGGGCCTTCCTTATTTGGGCATGTACTTTCCCGCGAAACGTGGTTGCTTTCGCGGGCTTCTACATGTCGTTTGTGTGCCTCCAGGGTGTGGGCTGGGATGTCTGGTCCCAATACACATCCTGGGTGCCAGAGAGTCTAGGGTGGTGTGAATGCCTGGGACCACCGTGGTCCGTGATTGGTCCACGTATGGTATGTGTGTTGATGAGCGGATCTCCCATTGGCTCCCCTCCGTTTTGGCGCGAATGGAACCGTGGATAAGAGGGGGCTGGAAACACCACTACCATGTCGATCTCCTGAGTTCTCACGAACGAAGGAATACAGGAGCCAAGTATCCTGCAACCAAGAGGCTGGACCGAGGAATCGCTGGTGACCCGCTGAAGGAATCCTCCTTTGCACTGCTGTCGTCCTGTGAAACCCTTTCCTCCTTGGATCGAACCAGAAGGCCTGTACTGGTGCTTCGACCTTTGGAATAGCAGGAACAGCTATTCCCGGCGACTTCATCATCTCCTGCCAAGTAAGCCTTCGGAAGTGTCTCTGGGCCATCCAGTTGACTGACCAGCTTACAAGGGAGTCCTGCTCTGTAACTGCCGCCAGGTTGTGCTGTATTTCGAGTCCTTGTCACTCTCCCACGCTTCGTACGCTTGGCGTCCCCAGGTCTGAAGGGAGGAGTGTACATTTGGCTTGAATACACACAGCCGCTCCGTTGTCCTGCTGCGGCAACAAAACTGTGCTGGTTTCGTCGATTGGGACGTCTTTTTGCTCTACACGACTACGAGGCGTTCCCTGCTCTTCTGAACCTGCCAGCTGCTGAAACTAACGTGGAGAAGCCTGGGTCTGCTTGCTTCGGGGACCGGTGAGTAGTTTAGCTAGGATCTGGTCGCCCTCCTGCAGTATCCCATTGCTTTTCCCTGCTGTGTAAAAACAGCACCCTTTTGGCCGTACTCGCGCTCTGCTTCTGCCCGCTGTGGAGGCTGCGCTTGAGTTGCGGAATCTGTTCTCCTTCTGCTGTGCACTAACCCGAACTGCCTGACTTCCTCCGAAGAGCTTCCCCTTTTGCCCGTTGGCACCGGCGTGGCAGGTACTTTGAGCACAAGGCTCCACTCTTCGCAGGGCTCGGACTTCCATCTAGTTAGGTGCCTCTAAAGGCGAACTGAGTCAAAAGCGTTATCGCACTGCCTGTTTTCCTTTCCTTTCAGGTGGACTACATATTTCGTGCTTTAAACGCTTGCGACTGTGTATTTGTATATATATTGTGTTGATTTGGTATGTGTTGGCTTAATACTGTGTTATTGTGATTTTCTCGCTACGGTCGTTGTTTTAAAGGCCTTAAAATAAATGTGTTTATATTTTTGATATAACACCTGTTTGGAGTAGTTTTGTAAGCGCTCTTGCTTTGTGTGCTCATTGCGGGCTTTCAGTCACCCTCACCCCTCTTGAGACCTAGTCTTGACCGCCGCGATCGCTACCTTGATTGGTCTGGCTTGTCCAGAGGTTACCCTGTTCCAAGTAATTAGGTTGGCCTTCTGAACTTCTGCGCCACCAGGACAGAGTTCAGAAATCCGTCTTAACAAATTGGTGTACAGCGGTGGGATACGACTGAAGGTATCCAGTGTTGCGCTCGAACTAAGGCATTTCAGGTTATTCCAAACAGTACACGTAGTGGATTGTTATAGTATAACTTTAAAAAGGCCATAGTCCTATCAAACAGTATGGAAACAAATACGTTGTTAACTTTAAATGCTTCCAAATCAGAAACGCTGAAAAAGATGTGTGCAGAGAGAGGTGTTTCCTCTCAAGGCACAAAATTGGAAATGATCCAGAGAATCGTGGCGTGGCAAGAAGCGCAGCTTGACGCTATAACTTCCGAGGACAGTGCAGAAGGTGGTGGGGCTGCTCTCACTGGCAGAACCGACGGTTCTGCCGCTGCACTGATCCATCGCGACCACGAGGACAGGGAGGATGTAATGTCTAATGTTTCCTCTGCCAGTGCTGATGGGGAGGCTATGCTTGAATTCAAGAAGCAAGAGCTGCGGTTTAGGCAGCAGGAGCTTGAATTCAGCATAGCCAAACTAAAAATCGAACAGGCAGAAAAACAGAAAGACAGGGATCACCAGTTGGAACTGGCCAAGCTTCAGTTTGCAAATGGATCCAAGGGTCCTAGACATGGGTCTGGGGCTTCCTCTCATCCACGGTTTCCAAAAGATCTGCTCAGTGTGTATGAAGAAAGGAATGACATTATGGACTGGCTGAATGCGTTTGAGTATGCATGCGAGGTCCAGGAAGTTGACAACGCTGATAAGATTGCGTGGTTGCTCAGTAGACTGCCCCATTCTGGCTGTAGTGCCATTATGGAAATGTCGAAGGCTGAGCGGGCTGATTTCGCAATGTTAAAGCAAACTCTCATTTTAAAGTTTGGGAAGACTCCGACCCAATATTTAAAGCGTTTTCGAGAGTATAAGAAAAAGGAAGGTGGTACTTGGGTATCTTATGTCGCTGAATCTTTGAAAAACTTAACTGGCTGGGTTGAAGGTTATAAGGTTTCTACCTTCGAAGGCATGATCAATCTGGTCATGCTGGAACACATTTTTGCTTCTTCTTCCCCGGAGCTTAAGCAGCATTTGGCCGATTCGAAGGAGATAGATCCTAAGAAGCTGGCCATTGCCGCAGACTTATGGGTGTCACATCGAGTGTCCCATAAGGACAAAACTCATCCTGGTAAGCAGGAGGAAGGGAAAAAGTCCAAAGATATGGAGGGTGGGGAATCTGCTAAATCTTCTTCCCATAAGGGCCACAAAAAGAAAAACAAGGGTAAGACACAAGAGAACTCACAGGGTAGTGGAGGTTCGCCTCCGAAACAGAACTCTGGTTACAATAAGCCTCCCTACGTAAACAGACCCAATGGGGCTTGTTTTTCTTGTGGAGCAACTGACCATGTGAAGGGGGATCCCCGTTGTAAGGTTAGACCTTTGGGGGTCCACTCCGCTAATCTGGCCTTCTCCTCCTACGAGGAAGAAGAGATTACAGGAGCATCCTTCTCCTCGGACTCATTTCCCAGCGGAATAGAGGCCGAGGTAGTTTTAGTGTCCCTGGGTTCCTGGGAGCCTAAAGTCGCAGAGGCGTATGCTAGGATTCCGAATAATACCAAGCACTACTTTAAAGACAGTGTGCTGATCAATGGAGTGGATACTCCAGCTCTTAGGGATAGTGGGTGCAGTCGAACTGTAGTGGATTCTACCTTGGTAGACTCAGAGGAAGTTGCCAGAGCTACTCTGATGCCCACTAAGTTGGCTGACGGCCCCCTCCGTATGTTTCCCGTGATCCCTGTAAATCTTACTTTAAATGGTACAGCAGTCAGGATTCCAGTGAGCATTCAGAGAAACGTCCCGGGAAAGGTCTTGTTGGGTAATGATCTCAGAGCTTTAGGGCTCGTAGGAGACACTGCCGAAAGACCCTACACACGGTCTCAAGCACGGGCAGCATTGGCCAAGTCCAATACGCCGCCCCAGCCGAAGGGGAAACCCAAGGCGAAAGGAGTCTACAAGTCAAGACGGGGGAAGGAGAATATTCCCCCGAGCTCGCCTACCACTGCGGTGGAGGAAGTTGGTCAATCGCCCGGGCCTGACGAGGAGGTGGCGATGCCTGAAGTATTCGACCCCAACGATCATCCTGAACTAAAAGACTTGTTAGTTGAAGGAGGTCCTGATAGGGACGAATTCAGTAAAGGCCAACGTGAGTGCCCATCTCTGGAAGGCCTAAGGAGACAGGCCTGCTCCCAGCTTGAGGGTGAACCTCCTGGGTTGCAAAGGATTTACCAGGAAGGTGGACTCCTGGATAGTGAGCCCACAGAGTCTACAGAAGGAGACCATAGGAGGTTGGTGGTTTCCCTTGCTGTTAGGCCCTTCCTCCTGCAGTTGGCGCATGTCGTTCCCCTTGCTGGTCACCTTGGTATGAGGAGGACCAAGCAAAGGTTATCCATGCACTTCTACTGGCCCAAGATGGGGGAGCAAGTAGAAAGTCACTGCAGGAGTTGTGCCGCCTGCCAGTTGTCTGGTAAGGTTGGCGCGACAATCCAAGCTCCGTTGGTACCGCTCCCAGTTGTGGGGGTACCATTTGAAAGGGTAGGGATCAACATGGTTGGTCCCCTTGACCCGCAAACATCCTCAGGCAATAGGTTTATCCTGGTGCTGGTCGACCATGCAACCAGGTATCCTGAGGCCGTCCCATTTACAACTGTAACTGCCAAGCCAGTTGCAGAAGCTTTACTCGGCATGTTTACTAGGGTTGGCTTCCCTAAAGAAGTTGTGTCGGATCATGGCAGCAACTTTATGTCGAAGTATAGACAGGCTATGTGGAAAGAATGTGGGGACACCTACAGGTTCTCTTCTGCATACCGCCCCCAGACCAATGGTCTGGGGGGGCGTCTCAACAGGACGTTAATGAGCATGATTGGGGCTCTGGAGGAGCCTCAGAGAAGAAAATGGGATCTTCTTGTTTCATGCTTACTGTTTGCCTACCGAGAGGTACCACAGGAGGGTGTTGGCTTCAGCCCCTTCGAACTTCTGTTCGGTCATCCCGTACGGGGACCCTTAGCCATTGTCAAGGAGGGATGGGAGATGCCCACTCCCCCTGTTACTACCAATGTAGTTGATTATGTGCTAGGGCTCAGAAAACGGATGGTACTTCTGATGGGCTTGGCCAGTGATAAATTGAAGGCAGGGCAAGCGCTGGTGAAACATTGGTACGACCAGAAAGCTTCCCCCATCAACTTTACACTTGGTCAGCAAGTCCTGATCATGAATCTCATAAGGCCTCGAGCTTTACAGGACAAATGGTCAGGCCCTTGCCCAGTGGTGGAGCCCCTGGGTGAGGTTAGCTATTCAGTGGACCTTGGAAGGCCTGGACAGGCTCTAAAAGTGTTTCACGTGAATAGGCTGAAGGCTTTCGGCCCAAGCGTCGAAATCGCAGCACTGCTACTGGCTTCAGACGTTGTGGGAGAGGAGTCTGAACCTCTCCCCGACCTGTTCCCAAGCAGTCCTTCAGATAGCTCTTTTGAGGGTGTCCGAGTGGCCACTCACCAAAATGGACAAGGCTCAGTGGTTTACCTTGGACATGAAGTAGGTGGAGGGAGGAGACAGCCTCTACTCAGTCAGGTACAAGCAGTACAAGACTGGCCTACCCTCACTACGCAAACCCAAGTGAGAGCCTTTTTAGGACTCACGGGGTATTACCGCAATTTTGTGGCAGACTATGGCACCATAGCTGCTCCTCTGACTGCCCTCACAACTCCGAAGAAACCCAAGAAGGTAACTTGGACCGACGAGTGTGAGAAGGCCTTCAATGGCTTAAAAGACTCCTTGTGCCAGGCCCCTGTGCTCAGGGCCCCTGATTATCAAAGACCTTTTATCGTGCAGACGGATGCCTCTGACACTGGGATAGGAGCTGTACTATCACAAGTAGATGAGAAGGGTAAGGAACACCCTATCGGTTTTATTAGTCGCCAGCTTAAGGACAGAGAGCTCAGATGGTCCACGGTAGAGAAAGAATGTTTCTCTGTTGTGTGGGCCCTAAGGAAGCTGAGGCCCTACCTCTATGGGACCCACTTCACTGTGCAGACTGACCATAAGCCGTTAAAGTGGCTAATGAACATGAAGGGGGAGAATCCAAAGTTGCTTAGGTGGTCCATAAGTCTTCAAGGCTTCGACTTCACTATTGAGCATAGACCAGGTGTCCAACATAGCAATGCTGATGGGTTGTCCAGAATGTTTAACCGACCTGAACAAGAGACTCATCCAGGGGTGGATTAGTTCCCCCTGTCCATAGTCTGGGAGGGGCGAGTGTTAGGAAAGATTTCGTTATTGTAGGGAATTTTCCTTCCATGTGGCAACCCCTAAACTTTTTGCTATTGTTTTTAACCTTGTTGTTGACTTTGCCAGAGAAGTACAGCCTTCTGCCGCACTTCTCTGGGCTTTCGCTCCTTTCTTACGGGGAAACTGACATGCCCTTAAGACAGTCAGTACCGGGGAACGTGGTTTCCCGTAGTTTCTTTTATCGTGTCGCAGCTTTAGTGCAACACGACACAAGAGGGCACTGTAAGCTAAGTTACAGCTCTCTTGGGTCTCTAGCCTTCTACAGGCCCTAGATACTCTTTTAGGATGGTATTTGATCGGTGCAAGTCATTCAGGGACTCGAATGGTGGCAGCGATCGTATTGTTTATTTTGAGCTCCTTTTGGCGTTCTGAGCACGTTTTTGCACTGAACCCAAAATGGTGGCCTGGCTCCCAAAATGGCCAGGCCGCGAGGCTCCTTTGTCTTGTCCACTGACCGTCTTGCTCCCTTCACCTTCCCCAGGTCCGGCGACCCGGGGCCTTCCTTATTTGGGCATGTACTTTCCCGCGAAACGTGGTTGCTTTCGCGGGCTTCTACATGTCGTTTGTGTGCCTCCAGGGTGTGGGCTGGGATGTCTGGTCCCAATACACATCCTGGGTGCCAGAGAGTCTAGGGTGGTGTGAATGCCTGGGACCACCGTGGTCCGTGATTGGTCCACGTATGGTATGTGTGTTGATGAGCGGATCTCCCATTGGCTCCCCTCCGTTTTGGCGCGAATGGAACCGTGGATAAGAGGGGGCTGGAAACACCACTACCATGTCGATCTCCTGAGTTCTCACGAACGAAGGAATACAGGAGCCAAGTATCCTGCAACCAAGAGGCTGGACCGAGGAATCGCTGGTGACCCGCTGAAGGAATCCTCCTTTGCACTGCTGTCGTCCTGTGAAACCCTTTCCTCCTTGGATCGAACCAGAAGGCCTGTACTGGTGCTTCGACCTTTGGAATAGCAGGAACAGCTATTCCCGGCGACTTCATCATCTCCTGCCAAGTAAGCCTTCGGAAGTGTCTCTGGGCCATCCAGTTGACTGACCAGCTTACAAGGGAGTCCTGCTCTGTAACTGCCGCCAGGTTGTGCTGTATTTCGAGTCCTTGTCACTCTCCCACGCTTCGTACGCTTGGCGTCCCCAGGTCTGAAGGGAGGAGTGTACATTTGGCTTGAATACACACAGCCGCTCCGTTGTCCTGCTGCGGCAACAAAACTGTGCTGGTTTCGTCGATTGGGACGTCTTTTTGCTCTACACGACTACGAGGCGTTCCCTGCTCTTCTGAACCTGCCAGCTGCTGAAACTAACGTGGAGAAGCCTGGGTCTGCTTGCTTCGGGGACCGGTGAGTAGTTTAGCTAGGATCTGGTCGCCCTCCTGCAGTATCCCATTGCTTTTCCCTGCTGTGTAAAAACAGCACCCTTTTGGCCGTACTCGCGCTCTGCTTCTGCCCGCTGTGGAGGCTGCGCTTGAGTTGCGGAATCTGTTCTCCTTCTGCTGTGCACTAACCCGAACTGCCTGACTTCCTCCGAAGAGCTTCCCCTTTTGCCCGTTGGCACCGGCGTGGCAGGTACTTTGAGCACAAGGCTCCACTCTTCGCAGGGCTCGGACTTCCATCTAGTTAGGTGCCTCTAAAGGCGAACTGAGTCAAAAGCGTTATCGCACTGCCTGTTTTCCTTTCCTTTCAGGTGGACTACATATTTCGTGCTTTAAACGCTTGCGACTGTGTATTTGTATATATATTGTGTTGATTTGGTATGTGTTGGCTTAATACTGTGTTATTGTGATTTTCCCGCTACGGTCGTTGTTTTAAAGGCCTTAAAATAAATGTGTTTATATTTTTGATATAACACCTGTTTGGAGTAGTTTTGTAAGCGCTCTTGCTTTGTGTGCTCATTGCGGGCTTTCAGTCACCCTCACCCCTCTTGAGACCTAGTCTTGACCGCCGCGATCGCTACCTTGATTGGTCTGGCTTGTCCAGAGGTTACCCTGTTCCAAGTAATTAGGTTGGCCTTCTGAACTTCTGCGCCACCAGGACAGAGTTCAGAAATCCGTCTTAACAGCAAGGGTGTAAAATCCTTGGCTTTATGAGTTTTATGAATGATAAAATGATGCAGGTAATTTCTATCTCAGAAAGAGTGGTCTGCTAACCAGACCTCCTTCCATCAAACTCCATGCAAAAAGAAGAGTGAACACCTATGCTGCACACCCAGTGTAACTCAGGACCTAACACCTCACTACCTCCACGGCCCCCAGGAGGAGCCTGGTCATTGCAAACTGCTGCATCAGAGCCAGCTTTCCTCTGTTGATAAAACATCTTGCTTCAAGCCATCCTTCAGCTGAGAGATCCACAACATAACTAACCCATGCCAATGTACAGTCTTCAGCAATATTGCCACTCCCTCACGCTCGCGCTTAATGATGTTGCTCTGTTCTACACCATTCCTACCATTGGCACATGTTCAGCTGGCACAACCCTGGGCACGTGCTCAACTGGCTTTGCACAACACTTGCAAGCCCCTTCTTCGCCCATTTTCACCCTCCACTACCCCCGACCTACCACCATCTACAAGTAATCGTACACCCCACTCCTCCTTTGAATCTACAATGATCCAGACATCATTTCACTCAGCAAGCACAATCTTGCACACTCCCAAGCTATGCTTGAAGCCTTTCACACCCGCTACTATGCTCAGTGCATCAACCACACCTAAAGGCTGAAGTGGCACAACCTCTATTGTAGCTACTCTTGGCATACCTAAGATGTCCCGTCCTCATGGCAGCCCAACTGCTCAACTCCACCAAGATAAAGGGCCTAAACCCAACACCATAGGTCCTGCCCGGCCACTAGTAGCTACTATTCTACTTTTCAATGCCCTGCATACAAAGGAAACAGGTCCACAACCACTCCCACTTTCATCTCAAGATCCCATGCCACTACTGCCTCAGGATCTCCTTATTCGCAGGCCAATAGCCAGCTAATCACCCCATGACAATCTCTGCATATTAAAGGATCAGCCCAGCCATGTCTGGGATCTTCTCAACTTTCCAGAATCAGGGAATGCTCTTCTCCCCAGAGGCCCACTACTCCTGAGCTTACAATCTCCTCACTAGAGGCCATCAGACTTGCTAGACTCAACTCTTGCCCCTGCTCTCCACCCCTTCCGCCCACCAGTGAAGTACATCAGGGATCTTCCCAGGCCAGGCCCCAGATGACAACTAAGCAATCAGATGTCCTAAAATATGCATTAATCAATGTGGACTCTCTGGAGCACATGCAATTGATGTTCATGATCTTTTATTGGAACACCATCTTGACATCCTAGCTACCACGGAATCTTGGCTTTCACAATGCTTCAGGCCACTTCTTTCCCTAGCAATCTCCCCTAACTATACTATCTTTAGTGCTGACTGCCTTAATGCCATTGGAGGAGGGGTTGCCCGTATAGCCAAAACCTCTCTACAGATCAGAGCTTCACCCATTCCCAGTACTCCTCAGTTCAAAATGCTGCTACTTAAGCTTACCACTAATCCTCAAACCACATTCATCCTTCTCCTACTCTACCACCAATCCAATGGCCCGAATCGCCCTGACTTCGACATCCCACTCTTGATTGCATCACTCATGAAGCCAACGACCAAGCTCATTAAACTGGGTGACATCAATCTTCATTCATTGACACATCAGACCCTAAAGCACCTGCCCCAGCATTAGCCATAGAATACATGAGCTTTACCCAATTGATAGACTCTCCTACCCGCATGAAAAGGGCGAATCCTTCACTGGATCATCACGGCTATTGCTACCATTTATGTCACAACTATTAGCGCTATACCATGGTCTGACCACTTCCTTGTTCACTTTAACCTCTTTATCACCACCCCTCACACTGCTCATTCTCATACTCTGAGCCCAGTTTATGTTAGAAATAGCCATAAATTTGCACATGAGAGATTGAAGCCAACACTCCTGGCATCGCCCAATTCCTGCTCCTTATCCTCCACCAAAAATCCACAGGACATAGCCAACCATTACTAAGTTTGTCTTCACCACACCATGGACTTGCATGCTCCTATTACCGCTAAAATACCTAAACCCCACAAGCCTAAAAACATCTCGTTTCCCAATGACCTTGCCACCCTACGCAGGACAAAAGAGCCCTCGAACATTTATGCAGAAAGAACCCGTACCGTAGCAACTGTAAATCCCTTGGCACCACATGTACAAGACAACGATAGTTACACTTAAAGCCAATTCCTACAATTTGCACATGGCGAA
Organism: Ambystoma mexicanum; assembly: GCF_040938575.1. Lineage (NCBI taxonomy): Eukaryota > Metazoa > Chordata > Amphibia > Caudata > Ambystomatidae > Ambystoma > Ambystoma mexicanum. The sequence goes on along the minus strand of NC_090935.1, from coordinate 1,243,669,408 downwards.
TGCAGGTTCCAATACTAAAGAGCTATTCTCCATCCTAATAGAACTTGAGACTCCCATTCCCATTAATTCTACAACCAATGCTGACAAAGCTTGGTGTACCACTATACAAGATGCCCTTGCACACAAAATGAAGTCACTTTGTGACAGAATTAATGCAGAAAAGCCATTTTTGCAGCAAAAGCGTCCACCTTGAACGTACTTGACCATCCTAGTGTGGACCGTTCCTCCTCTCCCCCACCATTCAAATTCAACCAAGTCATGCAAGAGCAGGTTCTAGCTACCATCCTATCCCTAAAACCTTCAAACTGCAAGGTTGACACATGCCTGCACATATAACGAAGCTCTGCGTTCCCACCTTGGCACCCATCATCACCGACTTTGTCAATGCATTCCTCATGATCAGCAATGTCCCCTCGAATATCAAATCAGCCTGGATCACCCCACACCTCAAAAAACCTTCCCTCAATCCTTCCATTGCCACTAAATACCGCCCCATCACCACGGTCCCTTTTCTGCTCAAGATACTTGACCAGTTAGCCTAGGCACAAATCCAACAAGTCCGTGAGCAAAACTACCTGCTAGGTACGAGACAACCTGGTTTCTTCCACAAACATAGCACAGAAACTGCCCTTTTGGAACTGAAAATCCAAATGGATAGTATACATAACTTTGTCAACTTAGGCATCCTCCTACTTTTAGATCTATTGGCTGCATTCGACCATGATACCCTCTGTCAACACCTCAGCCAACACTTCCATTCCTCACCTGAAGCCACCTTGCGGTTCCAATCATTCCTCAGTGAACGCACCACTGGAGTGTTCATTGGTGAGACTGCAGCTGTGGCCCACCCCATCCCCGTGCCATTAGGTGTCCCACAAGGCTCTTGCCTTTCACCCACACACTACAACACATACACTAAGCCCATGTTTGACCTCCTAGACCCTTTGGGGATCATCTACAGCAATTTCTCAGATGACACCGAGGTACTCATCCCCATCACAGGCAATTAAAATTAACAGTTTCTTGTAAATGCATCCACAAACCATAAATATGTGGAAGAACTGAGAAAACCTTTGCAAAAAGCTTTTCATTTGCACAGCGGAATTTGGAAAAAGCCACTGCTAGTGCAAAATCATATTATGACAATAAAACATCTGTGAAGGAATATGAGGTAGGCGATCAGGTATATAAATTCAATTTCGGGGGAGGTAAAAATAATAATTCCAAAATCCTTGCATAATGGTTTCGGCCCATTTAGAATTGTAGATAAGGTTTCACCAGTAGTCTACAGAATAGACATAAAGAAGGGTGAGTTAACAGTGGAACAATTTGTCCAGGTCAACCAAATTAATCCGCTCCATCCAAAGCATGAGGTGAGGAGGTTGGAGCAAATTGGGGAAACCAGGGAGTGAGGAATGTAATTGTATCCTGAAAATAAAGCGTGTGCATCTAAAACAGATTCACCATAGCAGCTAAGTAATTGTGAATAATATAAGATATCAAGTAAAAATAAGGGGTGAAGGTGAAAGGAGTGATACATCAGATGAGTGACTATGAATATATTTTAAAATGTCAAGAATAAAAGGGAGGTGAGTACATAGATAGAAATATGAGCACAGGGTGTCTAGGAAGTAAATACATAAATAAATAACTGATAGGTAAGTGCACAAAAAGGAAACAGGTATAACAGGTAAGTAAGAAACCCTGCACTTGGGGACGGTTTTCTGTATCCCTACAGTCCCCCACCAGCATTTGACACCTGGTGTCTGCACTTATCCTTGCACTTACCACCAGCTGGCCCTACTTCTCTTATTGTTTTTATTTATTCTATTACCCCATGTACTACACTGGCCCCACCCCATCCCATTTTTCCTCTTTCCCCTTCCCCTGCACTTGCACAATCTGAATGACACTTGGCCTAGTAGGATCGCTGTCTCTGTCTTCCCTCTGTTCTCCCTCCCTTGCTGCGTTGCGCATTGAAATACTTGTGTATAGGTGCATTATAAATGCCATATGATATATCATATCATGTACATAATTCATTTTTTATTTCACGTGTTTTTCAGGAAAACAAAGGGAAAGTGAATAAGTGTTATGTATTTGGTTCTTAATGTGCTTTGTTTTTCTTTGCTCTAGAAATTAATTGATTGCCTCGCCAGCATCCCAGGAGTTGGAGGCAGCCGGACCCTTGGAGGCTGCTGGAGTGAAGTACACTGGGAAAAAAACCTTGACCGAAGAAGTGGAAGAAGATGGTGACCCCAGAAGGAAGATCCGTTTTCAAAGGAAAGATGAAGTGGCTGTGTTCTTCTTATGGCAGAAGGAGACAGTACATTTTGTGGTCCTTTTTGGTACTGATGGCTACAATGAACAATCCATGCCTCATTTTAGCGCGAGGACAAGTTTTCATAGAACCAGAACCAGTTTCAGGAGTTGCAGTGGAAGAAGCACCAGGTTTTATACTAGGGAATAGAAGACATTTGTATCTGTATATTTATACTTATACTAGCCTAAACCCAGATTTGGTGATTGAAAGGTTTCTTAATGGACCGGGGATCAAAAGTCTGTACAAGTGGAGTAATGGGTGCTATCCCGTAAAGAGGAGGATCAAAGGTCAATTTAAGAAATTATGCTGCAATTAGAGAAAACTTTTATGAATTCATCTAGTGTCAAAAAAAGAAGGGGGAAAAGAGTGCCCGGTCTTTCGGTTGCAACAATTGTAATGACCATAGTTGGCGCTGTGGTGGGCACAATATCAACAGCTAACAATGTATCTGTAAACACATTAGGTAGCAAGGCACATGAATTGGGACATGACCTGAGAATGTTACAACAAACTTTCCCTACCATCAAGCGTTTCACTCTATGTGCCTGCCATTGTTTTTTCAAAGCAGTCTTCTGAGAGTTAATGACTAAGAGCTGTACATCTGCTACTGATGTAATGAATATGTCTTAACCAGGTCTGCCTTCAACCACTTGATTTATAAGCGCTATGTGTGGGCTTCACTAAAGGCCTATTAAAAACAAGCTTTGGCAAAGCCAACAGTTTTGACTTTGCCAGACACTGCTATTAGAGGCCCCTGCTAGTGCCTTTCCCACGTCTATACAAAATCCCAAACTGTTGGCATTTCTAATGCTTGTTTGGATTTGTTGTTGCATTTCTTTGCCTGTTTAGTGTACAATTGATTTGTGTAATTAAAAGTGCATATTTTAATAGAAACTTTTGTTAGGAACTGCTGTACTTGGCTGTTTGGGTTGCTTCTGGCTCACATTTGCAGCTAGCTGGTTAGTTCTTAATTGCACCAAGAAGCGTCTAACTTCTGGTGCCGGCGATAACAATAAGTACACCTGAGTTTTTAAATATCTGTGGGTGACGTGAGAGACTGCCTCATATCCACTGAGCGTAGTTAAGTGGTCTGTATTCATACACCAGTCCCACTTATTTAGTTTATCTTGAAATGCTTTTTTCTGGTGGATATATGGTAAATGTTTTAGCTTTTCATAAGGCCAGTCAATCTCCAGAAATAATGATTCATTCAAATCATTGTATGACCCACACCTGGGGTGTTTTTCTGAATCATAGCTTTGCCCTGCCAACCTGAGCAATTTACAACAGGGATTTGCTCGAGCTTTCAAGTAGAAGGAACTTCGCGCCCGCAGTGCCATCCCTCTCAGGGAGATTAGCCCCGGTTCTAATCTTAGATATTGTACTGAACAAGAAGGTCCCAGGCCAAAAACACTGCGCCAATAGTGTCCCTCTAGGATGTTGAGCCAAGTTAGATCTTGCATGGCTAATGCCTCCAGGCCATATAAGATTGCGGGTACAAAGCATTGTTGGTACAGTTTCATAATACTGGCCATGCTAAAACTTTGCAAATCTGCAGGCCTGTAGGGTGAGCAATTTTGCTCTCTGTTTTTTATTTCTGATTATAGCTTCATAATCAGATAATGCCTTGAAATCCAACCCCAGATATGGATATTGCTCCACCACCACAATTGTTCCCAAGTTAGAATCAATACCAGTTCGTTTGGGCCCTTTTCTTGCAATAGACATTATTTTGGTTTTTTCCAGGTTTATGACCAAACCCAACTGTGATGAATATACCTGTAGCTCATTAAGTAGGTTCTTGATACCAGACATAGTGCGGTCAAAGAGGATCAAGTCATCGGCATTCCCGGAATCAGTGTTTCCTTCAATTTGGGAGGACAATTGTACTTTGATGCCATACGGTCCAAAAGATCGGCTTTATATAGGTTGTACAGCATGGGTGCAGTTGCGCAACCCTGCTTAACTCCCATATTAGTATAGATCTCCTCTGAGAACTCCCCCCGGTCATTAAGTCAGACCCTAGTGGTGGTGTTACTATGCAGGGCTATCAATATGTTTAGGATCCATCTAGGGCAAATCATGTCCTTCAGCTTTGACCACAGGATGTCACGGCCCACCAGGTCGAAGGCACTAGTAAAGTCTACACAGACAATATATAGTGTGGCATCCTTGCAGCTCATGGTATTATTAATTAGCTGATCTAGGACCCTGATGTTATGGGTAGTGCCTGCCCCTGGCCTAAAGCCCGTTTGTGTGTAGTGCAAGATCTGTCTTTCAGTGACCCATTTTTCAATTTCTTTGAGAACAAAAGTATTGAAAATGTTACTGGTTACATCTGGCATAGAGAGTTGGCGGTAGTTGGCGGGTAGAGTTCGCTCCCCCTTTTTGTAAACTGGTATAAGCACAGATTTCTTCCAGGAAGATGGAATTTGGCAGGATCTGCATATCCTAGCGTATAGCTTGAGCAATGTCTGCGCCCAGTTATGTGGATCCTGCTTCAAAACCGTGTTGGCTAAGCCGTTTGGCCCTGGAGCATTTGAGGTTTTTAAATTCAAAATGGTCTGTTTTATAATCTTGTAACTGAGGGGGAGTGGACAATTTGTTACCCCCACAATCCTTAGTGTGTTGGTCATGTTCTCTCTATAAAATTTGTTAGAGATGTATTCAACCCATTTTTCTCCCGGGATGGGATTTAAAACCTTCAGCTTCTGTTCTCCTCCCACCCGGGCCAATATTTGCCAGATCCTATGGCTATTTTTACTGCATAGGGCTTCTGCAAACTTTTGCCATTGAATTATTTTTTGTGTCTGGCGGTACCTTCTTAGCCAACTACAATATTTTCGTTTTATTTCTATGGTCTCCAGATTGAATGTACCCACCTAAGTATTTGATGTTGTTTGTGCTCTTAGGGCTCTTAGGGCTCGCGGCATAGCGCGTTTCTGCTCTCTTATGTTCACATCAAATATTTGAGTACCCACACTCTTCCATCTTATCCCCGGGGTAGGGTCAACCTTAAAGAGTGAGTGTGTTAGGTGTGTGATCCAGCATTCGATTTCCTCAAGACTCTTTCTCCACATTAGTTGTTTAATATTCTTATGATTTGGGAAGGAAATAGTGATCATTTTTTCAATATTTCTCAGGGTCCATCTGATCTTGTTTCCTGCATGATTAGGTACCAACTCCCTACAGGAGCCGACCTCCACCGTGTCCCCTCCACCCTCTACACACAGCATGAGGGTTGCATGATCACTAAAATCGTTCAACCTAATACTTAGTTGCATGACGTGGGGTATGATGAACTGTGATACGGCCACATAATCAAGGACAGAGCACTTTTTTCCCACTGGCCAAGATTCTTTCCCCAGTATGTCCCCCCTTGTGCGACCATTTAATAAAGTCAAATTCCATTCCTGCAGGATATCCAACCATAGTCTCCCTTTGTTATTACTCTTAATCAGGGGCAGGTTGCACATATTCTGAACATATCGGCAGTTCCCACACCCTTCCAAATCAAGGCACTTTGCATTCAAGTCACCACAGAGTATGACCACTGACTTTTTTTCCCCAGTACACCAGTCGGTCATCAATGTGTCAAGGTTGTACCCTAATGTTTCGTATTCTAGTCACCAGGGGGATCATATATGTTAATTATCAAGATTTCATTAACACCTGCCCAGCCACCCGGCGGGCTTATTTGAATCGCCAAAACATTTCCCCCTGGACTATCCTGGTAAATCGATTTGGGGTTATATGAGGATTTGACACCAATTAGAAGTCCCCCCTTCGGTCTTTCCCTTTCTCCCCTTACTGCCATAGATTGGTAGTTTGCATAGCCATCAAATTCCAATTCAAAGGTTACCCAGGATTCTTGTAATAAAAATAGGTCAGCAGATAATAGGAGATCACGGGAGGCTCCCTCATTCATCCAGTGGCTATGACCTCTCGTGTTCCAACTAATAATGGTCGAAGTTGATCCTCTTTTTTTCTGGGTGAACATTCCTTGCAACCACTCCCACCCTTGCTCATTGCTAAGTCTTTGTACAGATTTTGTTGTGGCTGGTGCAGCAGGGCTAGGGGTACAAGCACAAGAGCATTTTTGGCACTTATCCGCCCTTATACGGGGAGGTCGGTAGGGGTACATCTAATACATAGCCCAAATGTTCCAACGAAGCCCGATTTGCCCTTATCATAGCAGCTGTCTCAGGCAAACAACAGTGAATTGTTGTTAGTATTACTCCCTTTAATCGTGAGGGTTCCACGAAATCAACGTCACTAGTGTTTAGTATTCGTAGAGATGGTATTTTTGGGAAGAGGGAAAAAAGTGTTTAGTTGAATACCAATTTTTCCTCCCTCAACCAGAGATATAGGCCCTCATTACGACCCTGACGGTAAGTAACGGCCATTACAGGCATGGTGCAAATACCGTGTCCGTGCTGCCCAGAGACCGCTAAAAGCGGCACATTAGGACTTCTCGGGCACGAGCATTGCGCCATGCCGGTAATGTAATCTCTGCCATGCCGCTAAAGTCCGTAAAATCCCACTTACTGGCATCGTATGCAGTGCAAATAGCACCTCCGCCACCCTAGCCATAGACATTAGCGGTCACCGCTAATAGCGGTAACCGAAATTAACGGGAACCGCTATTAGCGGCGACCGTAAACAAGCGGATCCGGAAGTAGCGTCACCGCACAGGAACGGGAAAGAGCACAGCGACCATCTTTAAAAACACAATCCATTGCCATCCTCTGTTACCAGTGGACACCTGACCCCCACAACCTCCACAAACCTTATACACCACCCATTCCACATCACGATGCCAAAAGTTCTGAAGAAGAGCGGAGATCGGCTGCGGCAGGAGCGCTTTTCAAGGGAGGAGCTAACTATGTTGGCCGAAACCCTCCAAGAGCACGCTGATGTTGTGTTTTCCACGGAGATGACCAGACCGGCGCTGCAGCGAAAAAAGGCCATATGGGCCATGGTAGCCCAGAGGGGCAGTGCCGTCGGCACAACAACCCGCAATGCCAGACAATGGCGAAAAAGGTGGGACGATCTACGGCTCCGGGTCAGGAGCATACTGGCGGCCAATCGGAATCTCGGCATGGCGACTGGCGGAGGAGCTGAGTCGCCCATCAAACTACAGCCGTGGGAGGAGATATGTGCCGCCACCATAGGCACGGAGAGCATCGAGGGAGTTGAAGATATGGCGAGAGGAGCCCCGACATCAGGCGACGCAGGTAGGTGCCTTAAGTCCAACTATGCCAATCTCACCACAATGATGTCCAGATGGTTGGGAAGTGCAATGATGCCTAACAGGGTCCACCAGACACATTAGCACAAGACTGCCTACAGGCAGTGCTGACCTCCACCTTGTACACATGCATAATGCACCCCCTTTCTGTAGCCAGCCATATGTCTCCATGCTTCTACCACCTAAGAGTGAGACAACCTGTATGTTACTGCCTCCAATGTGAACCATCTAGCAATCAAAATGAATGCAGCCATCACAATGCCTGCTCAATGTCCGTAGACCCATCACTAACCCTCTCCCTCCTTTGGTCCACCACAGGCTCTCAGTCGGACAGTGCCGATGAAGACACAGGCACAACACCTGCCAAGAAGCCCAGGCCCAAAGTGCCACAACACCGTCCCTCCACCTCAGGTAGAAAAAGCAAACCCCCACAACAGGATAAATCCCACAGCACAGCACAGGCCACGGCACCGATGTCCAGCAAGTCAACCACTTCGGTGCCACCGACTTCAACCATCTGCCAAGTGGTGTCCACTGAAGGCACTGGATCCGCAGAAAGCAGCACCATTGGTGAGACTGCTGCCACCGCAGCTATCTCAGACAACAAGGAAGGGGATGTAGATATTGTCGTGGGTCCCCCCACTGGCCCCCTGCATTCCCCCTACCTGTCCCTGTGCAGCCAGCATGACACTAGCATACATGGGCAATCTCCTGGAAACTCTTGGCCGGCTACTCCCTGCCCAATAGCAGATGTGCAGGAGGGGAGCAGCATAATTGATACGCCACAACCATCAGCCACAGGCCACAACAGCCAAGAGTCCATGCAGGAAATAATCACTTGGCAACAGCAACTTGCAGCCCTGTTGACACAGCATGTCACAGAATGCGCCACCGCTAGGGGGGAAATGCGCGAATGTGCTGATACTGTTAGGTCTGCCATTGAGTCCACTTCTAAGGACATTTGTGCCGAACTGGCCGCGGTGCGGCACGTACTTTCAGAGCTAGTCCAAACAATGTGGGATATGCGGCCATGTGACCAACCCAGTTCCTCCTCGGCTGCCAGTTCAACCTGAACCAGCCCTGTCCGCAGATCGGGCAGGAACCTGCGGCGTACCGACAGGGGTGCACCGGGTGCCGGGAGAGGGGGGTGCCAATAGGCGCAGCCTCGTGTACTGATGCTACATGATGCACTTGTGCACAGTCATCCACACCCTGTTATGGGGAGTAGAGGGGGGAGGGGGGAGAGGGTGTGTTCGGGAGTAGAGGGTGGAGTGGGGAGTGGGTGTGTTGGGGAGTAGAGGGGGGAGGAGGAGTGGGTGTGTTGGGGAGTAGAGGGGGAGGGAGGAGTGGGTGTGTTGGCGAGTAGAGGGGGGAGGGGTGAGTGGGTGTGTTGGGGAGTAGAGGGGGAGGGGGACTGGGTGTGTTTGGGAGTAGAGGGGGGGAAGTGGGTTTGTTGGGGAGTAGAATGGGGGAGGGGGGAGTGGGTGTGTTCACTTAGATTTACCTTTTCAATACACTTTTTGGTTATGCACAAATCACATGTGTGGACATTGCTCATTGCGTACATGTGCTTTATTGGTGAACAGTCTGCAGTGTCCATGTCCCTGACACACCCAATGCCCCAAGTGCCATCTCCATGTGACACCCCCCATCCATGTGTGCTAGAAGAATTGGTTGATCAGAGTCCGACGCATGTCACGTCCCTCCTGTGCATCGCTTCCTCCCTAAGGTGCTGCCCCATCCCCACCCTCCTCATACTCTTCGTCAGGTGGTTGCTGTTCTGTGTCAGGGGGCAGGGGCACATTCCGTCTGATGCACATATTGTGTAGCATCACACATGCCATGACAATCTTTGCCACCTTCTCATGGTGGTACAGGAGTGCCCCACCAGACCTGCTGAGGCAGCAAAACCGTGCCTTCAAGAGGCCAAATGTCTGCTCAATCACCACACCGGTTTGTGTATGGGCACGATTATAGTCCTCCTCGTGCCTGTTCTGTGGGTTCCGGACTGGGGTAAGGAGCCACCGCTTCAAGGGATAGCCTGCATCATCTGCATGTGGGCAACAATGTATGTGTAAGTTAACTCATCCTTTTTGACCTCATTAAGTGATACCATGGCATGCATTTGTTTCTTCATCTCAACCCCATTTCCATGCATGGATGGAGTCACACGATGAGACTGCTATGTGTGTATTCCTCTTATGGACTGTTTTGCATGTCATTGATTAGTGTGGGCGGGGGGGTCCAGTTCCTTGTGAGTGCACATGCACTGTGTCAGGCCACGTCCGTTGTTTCTGTGATCTTGCAAATGTCCACTTATTTGTATGCTGTCATCCTGGCAAAGTTGATGTCAGCCTCATGAAGCTCTCACTACGCACAACAAATGGTGTCATGCAATTTAGTTGGGCTTCTGTGTCAGTGTAGCGGTGTATTGATGTATTTGACCCTCATGTGACTCCTTTGTACGCAGTAATGGGGGACTGGCCTTTCAGTTCATGGTGTTTTGTGCTTTGTATTGGCTATAGTCGTTGCTTGTGGCTGCATTTCGTTGTGGGGGATGCAGTCGGATTTGGTACAGTGCACATGAAGATGTCTGTGGGATGGTTGGGACACCGCTTCATTTGCATGGTAGGGCTGCTTGCATCTTGCATTATGTGGTCAGGTGTCAGGTCCAGTCTGGGCGGATTTTGGGGTGTGAGCTTCCTCCATTCCCTCTTGCACTCGCAGCTATGTTATGTATGCATCTCTCCCCCCCCATCTAAGCCAGGTGAAGTATGCATCTATGCCTCAATCACCTACCCACATCACATTTCCATGAGCCTAACATGCGACTCACAGAGAAGCCAGGATCTGTGCCCTGCATGTCGCTCCATGTAGCGTGGAATCGTGGTGTTCCGCAGGACCATTGAATCATGGGTTGATCCGGGGAATCAAGCACAGCAATGTGTGATGATCTTGTTTGAGTCACATACCATTTGCACGTTGATTGGTTGGTATGGCTTACGGTTGCGGTACACTACCTCCATGGCATGTGGGACCACCAATTCCACATGGGTGCAGTCGATGGCGCCAATGCAACCAGGTATGCCGGCCAGTGAATGGTAACCCACTTTGGTGTTTGAGATCTCCTGGGCAGACCGTGGTAAGGAAATGTGTTTGTCTGTGTGCTTGAGGAGGGCATCAAGCACTTGGTTCAACGTACATGAGAATAATAGTTGTGAAATGCCATGCAGTTGCCCCACTGTGTGTTGGTAGGTGCCTGTAGCCAGGAAGTGGAGCACAGACACTACCTTCAGTAGGGGTGGGATGGCGGTGCGTTTTTCAATGAGGCTGACTATGTCATCATGTATCATGTCCACAATGGTGGTGATTGTGTCCCGGTCCAGGCGGTACAAGGTGTGGATCTGCTCAGCGGTTGAGTTGAATGGACTGGCTCTGATGTGTGGGATTGGGGGCTACCTGCGCGGTGGCACTGGCTGTGCTGGTGGGACATGCTGGCCCTGCCTTGCCCTCCTTCTCCTCCTGTGTCTCCTCTGTGCTGCCTGTTCTTGTACTTCTTGTAGTTGTTGTTGTAGCACTTCCACTGCAATCAGGTCCTCCAGCCCCAGCATTGCTAGTAGTATTGGATTCATTGTGGAGTGTAACTGTGTGTGGGAATGGGTGGGGTCTGCTTCTTTTGTGCTTGCCCAGTCTGTATTGCCTCCACCTGTGCTGATTGTGTGCACCTGTGGCAGCTGGGAACACTGCACATGGCCATTTACGGTTGGTCTGCGATGGCGGTATTAGCACCATAGCGGTAAGGTACTTTACGGCCTTCACAAAGGCGTTATTTCCATGTCCGCGTGACTTGTAATTTTTTCCAACTTAGCGACATGGCGGTATTTACGGCATGGGAGTCGCGTGCCCGCGCCCATTGCGCTTTTAACGGCACCGTTGATTACGGTGCCGCTAATAGCGCTATCTCGGGTCATAATCGGCACTAGCGGTTGGCGATGCCGGTAATCCTTTACTGCCAGGGTATTAATGAGGGCCCTAGTCACGTTTTTAATGTCCAGTTTATCTGGCATCGGAGGCCCACCACCACCCACACAGGGCATTTGGGAAGGAATATGATGTGGGGCCTCAGGCTCCTGCCTAGGTGTTGATACCGAATTCTGCGTGGCAGAGCCTGTTTCAGTACAATTAGACAACTGGGCTTCCGATTGCTGACTGGTTTGCCCCGGCTGGTCATCCATTAGCCAGCTAGTTAGGATGCCCACTGTTTGGGCCAATCTTCTTTTTCTTCTAGCGGCCCGTTCACGTTGTTTCTTGGATAGGTTTTTGGCTGGAGGCCGAGGGGTAGAATTTCGGGGAGGTGGATTATTGATTTTTTCCTCACATTTCTTTGCTTGTCTTCTCTGCTTCCTGGAAGGTTGGGCCCCATTTTCCTGCGCCCCCTCTCCCGCAGGAAGGGGCCTATGTTCCTCCTCAGTCGTGGTTTCCTTATCGAAAGTTGGCACTGGGATTTCCTTATCCCGTCCATTTGGTGGCATCCCCTCAGGTCGATGCAGGGGATATTATTTATTTTAGTGGGTGCACTCAAAAGTTTGTAAAGGGCAAGAACCACTCTCCCGTGTGCTTTTTGGTCTTCATGGATAGTACCACAGAGTTTAAGCAGTATTTTAATAGCAACATTGAGAGTTGCATTTCCAGAGTGTGAAGTTTCATGGGTACTGTAGTCTGAAGGTGCAAGTTCATGTGATGAGTTTCCTGATTCAAGATCCATATTTGGGCTGGCAGATAGTCGCAGTGCCTTTGGTGAGGCCATAGGGCTGGTGTGAGGAGCCTCTGTTTGTGAGGCAGAAGATACAAGAATGAGGTGTTCAATGTCCCCTAGAGTTGGGGGTACTGCTAGTTCCTCCAACGTAGGTGCCATGGGCCCTTCTCACGCCAAAGTATCAGGAATAATGTCGCTGTTTGCAGGCCGCGCTGCAGCTTTTTCCTCAGTTTGTTTCCCCTCTTGTGTGCCCACACGCTCCTGAAGAGTGTAACATAATTGTAAGAGGGAGTCATTGTCTAGATCTAACGGAAGATAGCTACCTTCTCCTTCTATTTGTGAGGAATTACCTTTTTTTGATCCAGTCGTGGCCCCTCCCTCCATAGGTATGCAGGGAAAATATGCGTCCAAAGGGCCCTTTTGGGGGACAGTCAACCTTCCTCCCGGGGCTTTTATTCCCCCATTTTCTGAGGGGGAATTGTTTCCCGTATCAGCGGAAGTTCCTTTGTTTGAGTGTAGCCCATATGGTTTCCTTCCTCTTGTGATCGCCGTTTTGTTCCGATTTGATGCCTTTCCCGGCATGTTTTAGCGTCTAAGCTTAGTTAAGCCGAAGGGGAGAGGGAGGAAGAGAAGGGGAAGGGGAAAGGAGGGGGGGAAGGGGTTGTGGGGGAAAACGGGGGGCACGCGGGAGCTAAAACAAGGAGTTTAAACTCTTGACTGTTGCTCCGCTTTGAACCACTGATGTCGGCAAGAAGGGGGCCGCCTTCAACTCTCGCCGATACCTAGGGCTATGACAGTATTACTTCCACACTCCCAAAGGTTTGCTTTCAATACCAAGCAATTAACGGCGAACTATGGTTTACACAGCGGTAGGGCAGTGTGAGAGGTAGTCAAAGAAAGTCTTACAGTTTCATATTTTCGAAAATACCTGAGTCTTGAAGCGTGAGACATAAAACGTAAGACTTAGTCAGAGCTTTCACCTTCCTCGCCACCCGAGTAACATGAATAAAACACTGCGCACACCGCGCGCTTCACGTAGGGAACCTTATTTAAGGCTCCACCCTCTCCTGAGGGAAATGATAGCAAGCAAAGACAGACTCCACAGGCAAGGTCCTTAGTCTCCAACACGAATAACACACTGCGCACACCACACGCTCCGCATAGGGAACCCTATTTAAGGCTCCACCCTCTCTTGAGGGAAATGATAGCAAGCAAAGACAAACTCCATAGGCAAGGTCCTTAGTCTCTAACACGAATAACACTCTGCGCACCTTTTACTTTTATGATTTGGATCACTGTTGGTTTATAGGGGGATGAGTAGGCTGTTAAGCCACTACTCACCCATATACTCCTGCAGAGCAAAGTTAATTTCATCACAATATTATTCACGTGTGGCTCAGAATTAGTCATGACGTTTGTATTTCGAGAACATCATTTGACTGTCGTAGATGGGTAAGGTTATCAAAAAGTACTGTCTGGCTGCGGTTTCCATTTTGAGCAATGAAAGCTCACATGTAAAAGCAATCCATGTGTTATGAATACACACAAATGAGAAAAGAAACAAGACATATGGGTATCACTTTATAACAAGGGGCACAAGTCATACATAAATTATGACATCATATGAACAAATGTGAAACAGTCAATCAACGCTTAACTAATTACTAATAATGGCCCTACTTACATGTAGCGCTGGTGTCATTCGTGATTCAAGATGGTTTCAATTATCCACTTTTACTCTGTTGCTGTGTATATATAGCGCTATATCCCAAGCAATTGATTTCAGCAATGTGCTACACAGGTGAACAAATACAAGATTTAATTAACTCATACAGAGCCCTATAAAGTTGTACCAATGTGGCTGCATCTCCAATATTGCACCTGGACACATTTACAATTCTTTTTGTGTTGTGAAATATTGCAAAAATGCCAATTAGCTATTGTACAATGAAGCCCTGACACCACCATAGAAATTGTACAAGTTGCTGCTTTTTAATGGTAATCTATTTATCTTATAGACAGCCTCTGATTTGACTGCACCACTCTAAAAGCAGCTCGCAGATCAATACCAGTGCACTTTGCATGTTCTCCAGTTTCTCAAAGGAACCATTGACACAAGTGTGCACGGAAGAAATGGAATATGGCATTTTCCAAGGTAATTTCAGTTATTGTGCTCCCCGCAGAAAAAACATTGGTGGCAGGCTTCCCTGCAGAACCCCCAAAAGTGCATGATCCCATGTAATGCGCACCTGATAATGTGTTTAATGTTATTTGTGTGTTAACTGTTGAAAATATAGATCCGGGGAAAGGCATATCAAAGGGTTATGTGCTCTTCCAGCTGGTTGAAAGCAGCCAGACTTGAGTAGTGGATGTCAGCCTTTGATTTTTCTACAGTACATAAACTGAGCAAAATTAATCTGGCTAACAATAACACCTATTATGAAAGCACTTGGAAGTGAGAGAAATCTAGTATCAACTTCGTCATAAAAACGCATTACTATTTTGCTCCAGTGATGCCTAACTTCACATGGATTTTTAATTAATCATCACTGGCATTGACCTGTGAACTCTCCAAGCCATCATTGTTGAGCCTCCCAGGTTCTAGTTACTTGCATCACAGCGAGCACACACACCAGTTCACCCTCAGTCATACACAATAGACCCAACTGACAGTCACAGAACATTCACGCTTCATCACTCCTCTAACATTCCCTGAGCCGTCATCCTCTGACAGCCACCAACATTGTAACAACACACAAATGTATCAAAAAAGTTATTTGTGAGTTATTGACCTGTTAGTCATCTCGCTTGAGCACAATTCCTCCCTGTTGGCAAGTGGTCAAAAGCATCCACCTCCTCAATGTCCTGGGGTGGGAAGCCCTCCACGTGATACATTTGAACATGACTGCAGATGCACTATGCTATGACAATCTTCTAAACGTTTGTTTACAACCCCTCCTCCCTCGTCCAGTGGAGACATGAAAATCTGCCCATTAGAAGTGTGTTTGATGCAGGCTTTGGCCCGGTTGTGAGCTTCATTGTATACCAGCCACTGTGGGCACTGTGATGACCCGGAGTTCTGGATAGGCGTCATGAGCGATGGTAATCATGGGTATCCAGAGACATCAGGAAGCTCAATTAAATGGTATGAATTCATTTCCCAATTGTGATGTGGCCGTCTGTGGAATAACTTTAGAAATTGGGTTTGTTTTTGCTGGCATATGCATGGATGAAGAAAGCAAAAAGAGTGGGCACCACTGTACGATATTCACTTTCACAAATAATTGTTTCTGTGTAGAAGTTTAGTTGCTCTAAAGATTCCTTGTTGTCAAATTGTAAAAAGAAGCTGGCTGTGATGAATAAGGACACACCCTAATTCAAAAATACACAAGAAGCCAAAGACCAAGTGGGATGCAAGGTCACACAGCCGCTCTCTTAGAAGACCCAATCAGGGTATGTAAGTCATGTAAACTCTACAAAGCTTGATAGACTCCAAAGTAAAATTGTTTACATATTCAAAAAATAATGATAATAATGAAAGTTCAGTGGTATTTCATAAAGGTTTTTATCAATCACTGGTTCTGTGAAAAAATACGTCTCTTGGTATGAGGCGTCACTAATATCTTCTTAGTGAGGAAGAAAAAAGCCAATAGCATTTTATGTCAGACCAAAACAATTTTTTGCCAATGCATTTCGGATTTACAAATCCTTCGTCAGGGCAAGTCTGTAGTTAACATGTATATTTACAAAACATCCAAAAGAAAGTGTATCACAATGCACATTCACAAAAAATATATATAAATAACATACCAATCATTGTAGTGGTAGAAAAATCGGTTGATACATAAAAGAAAAAATAGAAAAAGAGAAAGAATGAGCAATAAGAAGTCTGTAAGTAATGAGGTTAGCGATGACAAGAAATGCAGCACGCGTTTACCTGAGAAAATGGCAGAATGCTTGCATGGAAAGTGGCTTGGAGAACCAGAACCATGTGGTGGGCAGAAAGCTGCCCGGACAAAATCAGCGCCAAGGCGCAGATAAGCTGAAATGTAAGAGAGACATTGTAAGGAACCCGGGTGGGATCCGTGTAAACAGTACGTGTCATAACGTCAGGGGAGCTTACCATGGGACCAGCGAGGAGTCGGACTGTTCCTCTCGCTTGTCGGCATGTAGCTGCGTTGTTCGCATCGGAGCGTTGCCCAGACAACGCTCCTTTAATAAACCACGTGATCGCGGCCTGGCGAGGCGCGCGCTCTAGGACAAATGACAGCAAATGGGTTTCTAAGTGATAATTAAGAGCTATAAACTAATTATACGCCTTAATGGGAATATGTCAAGAATTGTGGAAACAAAATGATGTAAAAACAAGGAAACTGAAAGCATAGACATGAAAGAAATACTCCAATACAAGACAAAGTAACAGGGATGGAATTAGTGCAAGAAGATAAGAGAATCATAAAAGAGAAATGGCAAATACAAAAGAGCCCTAAAGAATGCTGGGCTAATAAAAGGAAGTTACAAAGTAAACACATAGTGATAACATCTATATCAACATTATTATATATATATATATATATATATATATATATATATATATATATATATATATATATATATATATATATATATGTCCACACAGGATCATGTCATCAAACGACGGCATCTGAGGCTATTTTGTGTAGTCATAGGAAAAATCATAGAAGAAATCAGATGCATGAGTCATGCTGCAAGTGCCAACCCACTGTAATGGTGTCGTCACCAGACGGCACCTTGGGTCCCAGACCAACGTCTAGGAAACACAGTGGGGTGGTCTAAGTCCATAACACATAAGATATATCACAGTAAATAGTTGCTATAAATAATACCCTGAAAGCAAAGAGATAACAAAATTAAAGAAAACAGTGATAATTAATCTCCTCGTTAATCCCATTGAGAACCAGACTCTCAAGTTTGTCAATCCAGAATGACTCCCTGCGATTCAACCGCTGGTTAAGGTCTTCATGTGGGTTGTTTCTTGTGAGTACCTCTAAGACCACAAATCTAATCTGAGTCAAATTATGTCCATTCTCCAACCAGTGCCGTGCTACGGCAGAGTTGGTGTTAGCATTACGGATACATGAACGATGCTCATTCCACCTTGTTTTGGCCATTCGTGTGGATTGGCCCACATAGAATTTTCCACACGGGCATTTAATGCCATAAATTATGTTGGTGCTGTCACAGGTTCCATAGTTTTTGAGCAAAATCTTTTTCCCTGTTCTGGGATGGTTAATGGAATCTCCCTTGATAACTAAATTGCAGTTAGTACAGTCCAGACAGGGGTATGTACCCGTCTGTTGGGTTATCGGTTCCTTAAGGGGTGGTCTTGTGTGTACAAGTTCATCTCTCAGATTCCCGCTACGTTGGTAAGCAAACACTGGTAATTCTGTGAATAAATTTTGTACTCTGATGTCATTTTTAAAGATCCCCCAGTGCTTACTGATGGTCTTCTTAATTCTATTGCTCTGGATAGAGAATTTTGATACAAAGACAGGTGTTTTAAGTTCTCTCTTTTTTATAGGATTTTGGGTAGATAGCAAGGTCTCTCGTGTCAGGCTGTTGACCCTGGCTGATGCTGTGTCCAGTTCTGCTTGTTTGTAGCCCCGGGCTAAAAACTTCTCTTTCATAATCTGTTGTTGGGCTAAACAATCATTGGGGTCGCTGACAATCTTCTTAACCCTTAGGAGTTGACTATATGGGAGATTTTTGAGTAAACTGGGCTGGTGAAAACTCAGACGATGTAGAAGGTTGTTGCGATCAGTAGGTTTACGGAAGATTGAAGTGCTGTAACACGTGGTCTCTTTTTTGATGGAAACATCCAAGAAGGTGATAGTGTCATAAGAAATTTCTCTCGTGAATTGGATCCGTTTATCTATGTTTTTAGATATTCAAAGAAAGTATCGAAGGATATCCTTGTGCCTCTCCATACTCCAAAAATATCGTCAATGTACCGAGTCCAAAGGTGAATGTCATTCTTCCAACGTTGGTTATTAAGTACATTATCAGTCTCAAACTTATACATAAAGCTGTTGGCATATGAGGGTGCCATTGTCGCTCCCATGGATGTCCCCGAGGTTTGAAGGTAAAATTGATTGCGATATTGGAAGTAAGAATTTTCTGAAATGAATTGTAGGAGAGCCAGTATGAACTCTTTCTGTGCTCGAATTTCTGATGCTTGTAGCAATAGCCATTCTACTGATTCTATACCGAGGTCATGTGGTATAGACGTATATAGGCTTTTGACATCTATGGTGAACATCAAATCATCCTGTTCAGGAGTTATAGAATTAAGTTTCTGTAGAAAATGTGTGGTATCACGAGTATATGTCCAAGTTTTTTGAATCAGAGGCTGTAGAAAAAAGTCAATGTAAATACCCAGCGGTTGGTTGATGCTTTCCATGGCTGCAACAATGGGTCTTCCTGGTGGATTAGTGGGATGTTTGTGAATCTTTGGTAAGGTGTAGAAGTTTGGAATCCTTGGGTGGTCTTTAAACAAAAATGGTTGGGTGTGTTTGTTTATCCAATCTAGTTCGAGAGCTTTATCCAGTAAAGTCTTCAGGTTCTGCTTGATCATGACAGTTGGATCCAGATCTAAGGTGGCATAAATAGTCCTATATTGAAGTTCTTTGTTGCATTCTGCATCATAGTCAGCCGTATTCTGGATGACCAACGCTCCACCTTTATCCGCTGGACGGATAGTTATGTTCTTGTCACTATACAAGTCTTTGATGAGTCTCATCTCGTGAGGTTTCAGATTTTTATGTGGAGGATTCTTGTAGCTAATTCTCTCCAAGTCACGGGTCACCAATTTTTGAAAGATGTCGATGGATGGAACAGTTATAGGAGGCACGAAACCACTCTTTTTTCTAAATTCTTGAAAATCTGGACCGTCTGGTGGTTTCTCTTGAACTTCTAATTCTTCAAAAAAGACCTTCAATTTCAATTTCCTAATGAATTTGTAGAGCTCAATTTTGGTGTCGAACAGAGTGGTACCATATGTGGGTACAAAACTCAGACCTTTTTGTAACGTGTCAACCTCTGGCCTGCTCAATGCTCGGCTGGATATATTAATAACTAGGTTCTCCTTGACTGAAATCTGGTCTGTGGTTTGTTTTTTGGGTTTCCTCCTCCCCCTGCGGGTCCTTTTAGGCGGGCGCCTAAAAAAGCCGAAGAGGAAGGTGCTTGTGCTGCAGGACCGGTTCCTGTGTTGAGCTCCTCAATCGTCTGTTCCGTGGATATTTCGGGTTCTCTCTGGGCTTCTGAATCAGAATTGCTGGTATTATCTGATGTGTATTTGAAAAGTTTCTTGTGTGCTACAGGGCCATACCGTTCCATCCACGTATAGACTTCATCGTTGATGTAGTCGTAGGTGTCTCGTTTAAATTTTTTAACTTTTTTCTGTTCCAATTCCGTTTTGTAGTCTTCAAGCTTGGTGTTAATGTCTAACAAGATGGTATCGTATTCCTCCTTTCCTAGTGTACCAACTAGTTCTTTCTCAATATCTTCGATCTCTGTCTTAAGCGTCGTCAAATTCTTGGAGAGTTCTTGGATGGTTAATAGAATGAGATCTAATGAACATTTGTTCAAGATTGCCTCCCATTTACGGACAAACTCCTTGCTTTCCTTACACAGGGTTGGTCGAAGTTGTATCCGTAGGCCTCTAGGGATTCGTTGGTTCTGAAAATAACGCCTTAATGTGATTGCGTGTAATTTTCTATTGATCTCTTTGCGTATAAGGTATTCTAGCTGTCTAATCCGTTTCGCAGGATCTTTAAGTGAAGTTCCATGCGTGCCAATCGATGTGTCACTGATTAATCCCAAAATGGTATTCGCTTCCTCAGTTGAAAACCCTAAGGTCTCTGCACATTTGTTCGATAATCCTTCAATGTCCTCAAATGACATAGTAATATATAATTTCTATCCTTTAAATGTTAAGAAAAATGCGTGCCTCCACTGTGGTGTGTCTCACCAAAATTGGGGAAGAAAAAAGCAGAAAGCAAAAAGAGTGGGCACCACTGTACGATATTCATATTTCACAAATAATTGTTTCTGTGTAGAAGTTTCGTTGCTCTAAAGATTCCTTGTTGTCAAATTGTAAAAAGGAGCTGGCTGTGATGAATAAGGAGACACCCTAATTCAAAAATACACAAGAAGCCAAAGACCAAGTGGGATGCAAGGTCACACAGCCGCTCTCTTAGAAGACCCAATCAGGGTATGTAAGTCATGTAAACTCTACAAAGCTTGATAGACTCCAAAGTAAAATTGTTTACATATTCAAAAAATAATGATAATAATGAAAGTTCAGTGGTATTTCATAAAGGTTTTTATCAATCACTGGTTCTGTGAAAAAATACGTCTCTTGGTATGAGGCGTCACTAATATCTTCTTAGTGAGGAAGAAAAAAGCCAATAGCATTTTATGTCAGACCAAAACAATGTTTTGCCAATGCATTTCGGATTTACAAATCCTTCGTCAGGGCAAGTCTGTAGTTAACATGTATATTTACAAAACATCCAAAAGAAAGTGTATCACAATGCACATTCACAAAAAAATATATAAATAACATACCAATCATTGTAGTGGTAGAAAAATCGGTTGATACATAAAAGAAAAATAGAAAAAGAGAAAGAATGAGCAATAAGAAGTCTGTAAGTAATGCGGTTAGCGATGACAAGAAATGCAGCACGCGTTTACCTGAGAAAATGGCAGAATGCTTGCATGGAAAGTGGCTTGGAGAACCAGAACCATGTGGTGGGCAGAAAGCTGCCCGGACAAAATCAGCGCCAAGGCGCAGATAAGCTGTAATGTAAGAGAGACATTGTAAGGAACCCGGGTGGGATCCGTGTAAACAGTACGTGTCATAACGTCAGGGGAGCTTACCATGGGACCAGCGAGGAGTCGGACTGTTCCTCTCGCTTGTCAGCGTGTAGCTGCGTTGTTCGCATCGGAGCGTTGCCCAGACAACGCTCCTTTAATAAACCACGTGATCGCGGCCTGGCGAGGCGCGCGCTCTGGGACAAATGACAGCAAATGGGTTTCTAAGTGATAATTTAGAGCTATAAACTAATTATACGCCTTAATGGGAATATGTCAAGAATTGTGGAAACAAAATGATGTAAAAACAAGGAAACTGAAAGCATAGACATGAAAGAAATACTCCAATACAAGACAAAGTAACAGGGATGGAATTAGTGCAAGAAGATAAGAGAATCATAAAAGAGAAATGGCAAATACAAAAGAGCCCTAAAGAATGCTGGGCTAATAAAAGGAAGTTGCAAAGTAAACACATAGTGATAACATCTATATCAACATTATTATATATATATATATATATATATATATATATATATATATATATATATATATATATATATATATATATATATATATATATATATATATGTCCACACTGGATCATGTCATCAAACGACGGCATCTGAGGCTATTTTGTGTAGTCATAGGAAAAATTATAGAAGAAATCAGAAGCATGAGTCATGCTGCAAGTGCCAACCCACTGTAATGGTGTCGTCACCAGACGGCACCTTGGGTCCCAGACCAACGTCTAGGAAACACAGCGGGGTGGTCTAAGTCCATAACACATAAGATATATCACAGTAAATAGTTGCTAGAAATAATACCTTGAAAGCAAAGAGATAACAAAATTAAAGAAAACAGTGATAATTAATCTCCTCGTTAATCCCATTGGGAACCAGACTCCCAAGTTTGTCAATCCAGAATGACTCCCTCCGATTCAACCGCTGGTTAAGGTCTTCATGTGGGTTGTTTCTTGTGAGTACCTCTAAGACCACAAATCTAATCTGAGTCAAATTATGTCAATTCTCCAACCAGTGCCGTGCTACGGCAGAGTTGGTGTTAGCATTACGGATACATGAACGATGCTCATTCCACCTTGTTTTGGCCATTCGTGTGGATTGGCCCACATAGAATTTTCCACACGGGCATTTAATGCCATAAATTATGTTGGTGCTGTCATAGGTTCCATAGTTTTTGAGCAAAATCTTTTTCCCTGTTCTGGGATGGTTAATGGAATCTCCCTTGATAACTAAGTTGCAGTTAGTACAGTTCAGACAGGGGTATGTACCCGTCCGTTGGGTTATCGGTTCCTTAAGGGGTGGTCTTGTGTGTACAAGTTCATCTCTCAGATTCCTGCTACCTTGGTAAGCAAACACCGGTAATTCTGTGAATAAATTTTGTACTCTGATGTCATTTTTAAAGATCCCCCAGTGCTTACTGATGGTCTTCTTAATTCTATTGCTCTGGATAGAGAATTTTGATACAAAAAATGGTGTTTTAAGTTCTCTCTTTTTTATAGGATTTTGGGTAGATAGCAAGGTCTCTCTGTCAGGCTGTTGACCCTGGCTGATGCTGTGTCCAGTTCTGCTTGTTTGTAGCCCCGGGCTAAAAACTTCTCTTTCATAATCTGTTGTTGGGCTAAACAATCATTGGGGTCGCTGACAATCTTCTTAACCGTTAGGAGTTGACTATATGGGAGATTTTTGAGTAAACTGGGCTGGTGAAAACTCAGACGATGTAGAAGGTTGTTGCGATCAGTAGGTTTACGGAAGATTGAAGTGCTGTAACACGTGGTCTCTTTTTTGATGGAAACATCCAAGAAGGTGATAGTATCATAGGAAATTTCTCTCGTGAATTGGATCCGTTTATCTATGTTGTTTAGATATTCAAAGAAAGTATCGAAGGATATCCTTGTGCCTCTCCATACTGCAAAAATATCATCAATGTACCGAGTCCAAAGGTGAATGTCATTCTTCCAACGTTGGTTATTAAGTACATTATCAGTCTCAAACTTATACATAAAGCTGTTGGCATATGAGGGTGCCATTGTCGCTCCCATGGATGTCCCCGAGGTTTGAAGGTAAAATTGATTGCGATATTGGAAGTAAGAATTTTCTGAAATGAATTGTAGGAGAGCCAGTATGAACTCTTTCTGTGCTCGAATTTCTGATGCTTGTAGCAATAGCCATTCTACTGATTCTATACCAAGGTCATGTGGTATAGATGTATATAGGCTTTTGACATCTATGGTGAACATCAAATCATCCTGTTCAGGAGTTATAGAATTAAGTTTCTGTAGAAAATGTGTGGTATCACGAGTATATGTCGAAGTTTTTTGAATCAGAGGCTGTAGAAAAAAGTCAATGTAAATACCCAGCGGTTGGTTGATGCTTTCCATGCCTGCAACAATGGGCCTTCCTGGTGGATTAGTGGGATGTTTGTGAATCTTTGGTAAGGTGTAGAAGATTGTAATCCTTGGGTGGTCTTTAAACAAAAATGTTTGGGTGTGTTCGTTTATCCAATCTAGTTCGAGAGCTTTATCCAGTAAAGTCTTCAGGTTCTGCTTGATCGTGACAGTTGGATCCAGATCTAAGGTGGCATAAATAGTCCTATCTTGAAGTTGTTTGTTGCATTCTGCATCATAGTCAGCCGTATTCTGGATGACCAACGCTCCACCTTTATCCGCTGGACGGATAGTTATGTTCTTGTCACTATACAAGTCTTTGATGAGTCTCATCTCGTGAGGTTTCAGATTTTTATGTGGAGGATTCTTGTAGCTAATTCTCTCCAAGTCACGGGTCACCAATTTTTGAAAGATGTCGATGGATGGAACAGTTATAGGAGGCACGAAACCACTCTTTTTTCTAAATTCTTGAAAATCTGGACCGTCTGGTGGTTTCTCTTGAACTTCTAATTCTTCAAAAAAGACCTTCAATTTCAATTTCCTAATGAATTTGTAGAGCTCAATTTTGGTGTCGAACAGACTGGTACCATATGTGGGTACAAAACTCAGACCTTTTTGTAACGTGTCAACCTCTGGCCTGCTCAATGCTCGGCTGGATATATTAATAACTAGGTTCTCCTTGACTGAAATCTGGTCTGTGGTTTGTTTTTTGGGTTTCCTCCTCCCCCTGCGGGTCCTTTTGGGCGGGCGCCTAAAAAAGCCGAAGAGGAAGGTGCTTGTGCTGCAGGACCGGTTCCTGTGTTGAGCTCCTCAATCGTCTGTTCCGTGGATATTTCGGGTTCTCTCTGGGCTTCTGAATCAGAATTGCTGGTATTATCTGATGTGTATTTGAAAAGTTTCTTGTGTGCTACAGGGCCATACCGTTCCATCCACGTATAGAGTTCATCGTTGATGTAGTCGTAGGTGTCTCGTTTAAATTTTTTAACTTTTTTCTGTTCCAATTCCGTTTTGTAGTCTTCAAGCTTGGTGTTAATGTCTAACAAGATGGTATCGTATTCCTCCTTTTCTAGTGTACCAACTAGTTCTTTCTCAATATCTTCGATCTCTGTCTTAAGCGTCGTCAAATTCTTGGAGAGTTCTTGGATGGTTAATAGAATGAGATACAATGAACATTTGTTCAAGATTGCCTCCCATTTACGGACAAACTCCTTGCTTTCCTTACACAGGGTTGGTCGAAGTTGTATCCGTAGGCCTCTAGGGATTCGTTGGTTCTTAAAATAACGCCCTAATGTGATTGCGTGTAATTTTCTATTGATCTCTTTGCGTATAAGGTATTCTAGCTGTCTAATACGTTTCGCAGGATCTTTAAGTGAAGTTCCATGCGTGCCAATCGATGTGTCACTGATTAATCCCAAAATGGTATTCGCTTCCTCAGTTGAAAACCCTAAGGTCTCTGCACATTTGTTCGATAATCCTTCAATGTCCTCAAATGACATAGTAATGTATAATTTCTATCCTTTAAATGTTAAGAAAAATGCGTGCCTCCACTGTGGTGTGTCTCACCAAAATTGGGGAAGAAAAAAGCAGAAAGCAAAAAGAGTGGGCACCACTGTACGATATTCACATTTCACAAATAATTGTTTCTGTGTAGAAGTTTCGTTGCTCTAAAGATTCCTTGTTGTCAAATTGTAAAAAGGAGCTGGCTGTGATGAATAAGGAGACACCCTAATTCAAAAATACACAAGAAGCCAAAGACCAAGTGGGATGCAAGGTCACACAGCCGCTCTCTTAGAAGACCCAATCAGGGTATGTAAGTCATGTAAACTCTACAAAGCTTGATAGACTCCAAAGTAAAATTGTTTACATATTCAAAAAATAATGATAATAATGAAAGTTCAGTGGTATTTCATAAAGGTTTTTATCAATCACTGGTTCTGTGAAAAAATACGTCTCTTGGTATGAGGCGTCACTAATATCTTCTTAGTGAGGAAGAAAAAAGCCAATAGCATTTTATGTCAGACCAAAACAATTTTTTGCCAATGCATTTCGGATTTACAAATCCTTCGTCAGGGCAAGTCTGTAGTTAACATGTATATTTACAAAACATCCAAAAGAAAGTGTATCACAATGCACATTCACAAAAAAATATATAAATAACATACCAATCATTGTAGTGGTAGAAAAATCGGTTGATACATAAAAGAAAAAATAGAAAAAGAGAAAGAATGAGCAATAAGAAGTCTGTTAGTAATGAGGTTAGCGATGACAAGAAATGCAGCACGCGTTTACCTGAGAAAATGGCAGAATGCTTGCATGGAAAAAGGCTTGGAGAACCAGAACCATGTGGTGGGCAGAAAGCTGCCCGGACAAAATCAGCGCCAAGGCGCAGATAAGATGAAATGTAAGAGAGACATTGTAAGGAACCCGGGTGGGATCCGTGTAAACAGTACGTGTCATAACGTCAGGGGAGCTTACCGTGGGACCAGCGAGGAGTCGGACTGTTCCTCTCGCTTGTCGGCGTGTAGCTGCGTTGTTCGCATCGGAGCGTTGCCCAGACAACACTCCTTTAATAAACCACGTGATCGCGGCCTGGCGAGGCGCGCGCTCTGGGACAAATGACAGCAAATGGGTTTCTAAGTGATAATTTAGAGCTATAAACTAATTATACGCCTTAATGGGAATATGTCAAGAATTGTGGAAACAAAATGATGTAAAAACAAGGAAACTGAAAGCATAGACATGAAAGAAATACTCCAATACAAGACAAAGTAACAGGGATGGAATTAGTGCAAGAAGATAAGAGAATCATAAAAGAGAAATGGCAAATACAAAAGAGCCCTAAAGAATGCTGGGCTAATAAAAGGAAGTTGCAAAGTAAACACATAGTGATAACATCTATATCAACATTATTATATATATATATATATGTCCATACTGGATCATGTCATCAAACGACTGCATCTGAGGCTATTTTGTGTAGTCATAGGAAAAATCATAGAAGAAATCAGATGCATGAGTCATGCTGCAAGTGCCAACCCACTGTAATGGTGTCGTCACCAGACGGCACCTTGGGTCCCAGACCAACGTCTAGGAAACACAGCGGGGTGGTCTAAGTCCATAACACATAAGATATATCACAGTAAATAGTTGCTAGAAATAATACCTTGAAAGCAAAGAGATAACAAAATTAAAGAAAACAGTGATAATTAATCTCCTTGTTAATCCCATTGGGAACCAGACTCCCAAGTTTGTCAATCCAGAATGACTCCCTGCGATTCAACCGCTGGTTAAGGTCTTCATGTGGGTTGTTTCTTGTGAGTACCTCTAAGACCACAAATCTAATCTGAGTCAAATTATGTCCATTCTCCAACCAGTGCCGTGCTACGGCAGAGTTGGTGTTAGCATTACGGATACATGAACGATGCTCATTCCACCTTGTTTTGGCCATTCTTGTGGATTGGCCCACATAGAATTTTCCACACGGGCATTTAATGCCATAAATTATGTTGGTGCTGTCACAGGTTCCATAGTTTTTGAGCAAAATCTTTTTCCCTGTTCTGGGATGGTTAATGGAATCTCCCTTGATAACTAAGTTGCAGTTAGTACAGTTCAGACAGGGGTATGTACCCGTCCGTTGGGTTATCGGTTCCTTAAGGGGTGGTCTTGTGTGTACAAGTTCATTTCTCAGATTATTGCTACGTTGGTAAGCAAACACCGGTAATTCTGTGAATAAATTTTGTACTCTGATGTCATTTTTAAAGATCCCCCAGTGCTTACTGATGGTCTTCTTAATTCTATTGCTCTGGATAGAGAATTTTGATACAAAGACAGGTGTTTTAAGTTCTCTCTTTTTTATAGGATTTTGGGTAGATAGCAAGGTCTCTCGTGTCAGGCTGTTGACCCTGGCTGATGCTGTGTCCAGTTCTGCTTGTTTGTAGCCCAGGGCTAAAAACTTCTCTTTCATAATCTGTTGTTGGGCTAAACAATCATTGGGGTCGCTGACAATCTTCTTAACCCTTAGGAGTTGACTATATGGGAGATTTTTGAGTAAACTGGGCTGGTGAGTACTCAGACGATGTAGAAGGTTGTTGCGATCAGTAGGTTTACACACCCAATCCCATAAATGGGGAAAGGGGGGGAGTAGCCTACAGTGAGGCACTCCAAAGTTGGGCATATGTTACCCCGGTGCAGCACCCTATAAGATTTCTGAAGATTCCACCCTTCAGAAAACTTGCAAATGTGATAAAAAAGAGGAGAGAGGCTCACTCCAGTTCCCTGCACAGTAAACCTTCTCAGCTGCAGGTGTTCTCCTCCGACCGGTTTCTGTGCCAATACACGTCATCAGGGAGGCTGTCTTAACTTGCAGCTCACAGCAAGTGCAGGTGTTAACACTTAGTGATGATTCTGCTGCAAGGACTTCTGGTAGCTGTAGTCATCAGGTTTGCAAGGAACAAACTCACACCCAATCCCATAAATGGGGAAAGGGGGGGAGTAGCCTACAGTGAGGCACTCCAAAGTTGGGCATATGTTACCCCGGTGCAGCACCCTATAAGATTTCTGAAGATTCCACCCTTCAGAAAACTTGCAAATGTGATAAAAAAGAGGAGAGGGGCGCACTCCAGTTCCCTGCACAGTAAACCTTCTCAGCTGCAGGTGTTCTCCTCCGACCGGTTTCTGTGCCAATACACGTCATCAGGGAGGCTGTCTTAACTTGCAGCTCACAGCAAGTGCAGGTGTTAACACTTAGTGATGATTCTGCTGCAAGGACTTCTGGTAGCTGTAGTCAGCAGGTTTGCAAGGAACAAACTCACACCCAATCCCATAAATGGGGAAAGGGGGGGAGTAGCCTACAGTGAGGCACTCCAAAGTTGGGCATATGTTACCCCGGTGCAGCACCCTATAAGATTTCTGAAGATTCCACCCTTCAGAAAACTTGCAAATGTGATAAAAAAGAGGAGAGGGGCGCACTCCAGTTCCCTGCACAGTAAACCTTCTCAGCTGCAGGTGTTCTCCTCCGACCGGTTTCTGTGCCAATACACGTCATCAGGGAGGCTGTCTTAACTTGCAGCTCACAGCAAGTGCAGGTGTTAACACTTAGTGATGATTCTGCTGCAAGGACTTCTGGTAGCTGTAGTCATCAGGTTTGCAAGGAACAAACTCACACCCAATCCCATAAATGGGGAAAGGGGGGGAGTAGCCTACAGTGAGGCACTCCAAAGTTGGGCATATGTTACCCCGGTGCAGCACCCTATAAGATTTCTGAAGATTCCACCCTTCAGAAAACTTGCAAATGTGATAAAAAAGAGGAGAGGGGCGCACTCCAGTTCCCTGCACAGTAAACCTTCTCAGCTGCAGGTGTTCTCCTCCGACCGGTTTCTGTGCCAATACACGTCATCAGGGAGGCTGTCTTAACTTGCAGCTCACAGCAAGTGCAGGTGTTAACACTTAGTGATGATTCTGCTGCAAGGACCTCTGGTAGCTGTAGTCATCAGGATTGGGTGTGAGTTTGTTCCTTGCAATATAATAATATTGATATAGATGTTATCACTATGTGTTTACTTTGCAAATTCCTTTTATTAGCCCAGCATTCTTTAGGGCTCTTTTGTATTTGCCATTTCTCTTTTATGATTCTCTTATCTTCTTGCACTAATTCCATCCCTGTTACTTTGTCTTGTATTGGAGTATTTCTTTCATGTCTATGCTTTCAGTTTCCTTGTTTTTACATCATTTTGTTTCCACAATTCTTGACATATTCCCATAAAGGCGTATAATTAGTTTATAGCTCTAAATTATCACTTAGAAACCCATTTGCTGTCATTTGTCCCAGAGCGCGCCCCTCGCCAGGCCGCGATCACGTGGTTTATTAAAGGAGCGTTGTCTGGGCAACGCTCCGATGCGAACAACGCAGCTACACGCCGACAAGCGAGAGGAACAGTCCAACTCCTCGCTGGTCCCATGGTAAGCTCCCCTGACGTTATGACACTTACTGTTTACACGGATCCCACCCGGGTTCCTTACAATGTCTCTCTTACAT
The DNA here is from genome assembly GCF_040938575.1 of Ambystoma mexicanum. Lineage (NCBI taxonomy): Eukaryota > Metazoa > Chordata > Amphibia > Caudata > Ambystomatidae > Ambystoma > Ambystoma mexicanum. The sequence continues at coordinate 1,243,639,787 of NC_090935.1, read as the reverse complement.
TTCAGCTTATCTGCGCCTTGGTGCTGATTTTGTCCCGGCAGCTTTCTGCCCACCACATGGTTCTGGTTCTCCAAGCCACTTTCCATGCAAGCATTCTGCCATTTTCTCAGGTAAATGCGTGCTGCATTTCTTGTCATCGCTAACCTCATTACTTACAGACTTCTTATTGCTCATTCTTTCTCTTTTTCTATTTTTCCTTTTATGTATCAACCGATTTTTCTACCACTACAATGATTGGTATGTTATTTATATATTTGTTTGTGAATGTGCATTGTGATACACTTTCTTTTGGATGTTTTGTAAATATACATGTTAACTACAGACTTGCCCTGACGAAGGATTTGTAAATCCGAAATGCATTGGCAAAAAATTGTTTTGGTCTGACATAAAATGCTATTGGCTTTTTTCTTCCTCACTAAGAAGATATTATTGACGCCTCATACCAAGAGACGTATTTTTTCACAGAACCAGTGATTGATAAAAACCTTTATGAAATACCACTGAACTTTCATTATTATCATTATTTTTTGAATATGTAAACAATTTTACTTTGGAGTCTATCAAGCTTTGTAGAGTTTACATGACTTACATACCCTGATTGGGTCTTCTAAGAGAGCGGCTGTGTGACCTTGCATCCCACTTGGTCTTTGGCTTCTTGTGTATTTTTGAATTAGGGTGTCTCCTTATTCATCACAGCCAGCTCCTTTTTACAATTTGACAACAAGGAATCTTTAGAGCAACGAAACTTCTACACAGAAACAATTATTTGTGAAATGTGAATATCGTACAATGGTGCCCACTCTTTTTGCTTTCTGCTTTTTTCTTCCCCAATTTTGGTGAGACACACCACAGTGGAGGCACGCATTTTTCTTAACATTTAAAGGATAGAAATTATATATTACTATGTCATTTGAGGACATTGAAGGATTATCGAACAAATGTGCAGAGACCTTAGGGTTTTCAACTGAGGAAGCGAATACCATTTTGGGATTAATCAGTGACACATCGATTGGCACGCATGGAACTTCACTTAAAGATCCTGCGAAACGGATTAGACAGCTAGAATACCTTATACGCAAAGAGATCAATAGAAAATTACACGCAATCACATTAGGGCGTTATTTTCAGAACCAACGAATCCCTAGAGGCCTACGGATACAACTTCGACCAACCCTGTGTAAGGAAAGCAAGGAGTTTGTCCGTAAATGGGAGGCAATCTTGAACAAATGTTCATTAGATCTCATTCTATTAACCATCCAAGAACTCTCCAAGAATTTGACGACGCTTAAGACAGAGATCGAAGATATTGAGAAAGAACTAGTTGGTACACTAGGAAAGGAGGAATACGATACCATCTTGTTAGACATTAACACCAAGCTTGAAGACTACAAAACGGAATTGGAACAGAAAAAAGTTAAAAAATTTAAACGAGTCACCTACGACTACATCAACGATGAAGTCTATACGTGGATGGAACGGTATGGCCCTGTAGCACACAAGAAACTTTTCAAATACATATCAGATAATACCAGCAGTTCTGATTCAGAAGCCCAGAGAGAACCCGAAATATTCACGGAACAGACGATTGAGGAGCTCAACACAGGAACCGGTCCTGCAGCACAAGCACCTTCCTCTTCGGCTTTTTTAGGCGCCCACCCAAAAGGACCCGCAGGGGGAGGAGGAAACCCAAAAAACAAACCACAGACCAGATTTCAGTCAAGGAGAACCTAGTTATTAATATATCCAGCCGAGCATTGAGCAGGCCAGAGGTTGACACGTTACAAAAAGGTCTGAGTTTTGTACCCACATATGGTACCACTCTGTTCGACACCAAAATTGAGCTCTACAAATTCATTAGGAAATTGAAATTTAAGGTCTTTTTTGAAGAATTAGAAGTTCAAGAGAAACCACCAGACGGTCCAGATTTTCAAGAATTTAGAAAAAAGAGTGGTTTCGTGCCTCCTATAACTGTTCCATCCTTCGACATCTTTCAAAAATTGGTGACCCGTGACTTGGAGAGAATTAGCTACAAGAATCCTCCACATAAAAATCTGAAATCTCACGAGATGAGACTCATCAAAGACTTGTATAGTGACAAGAACATAACTATCCGTCCAGCGGATAAAGGTGGAGCGTTGGTCATCCAGAATACGGCTGACTATGATGCAGAATGCAACAAACAACTTCAAGATAGGACTATTTATGCCACCTTAGATCTGGATCCAACTGTCACAATCAAGCAGAACCTGAAGACTTTACTGGATAAAGCTCTCAAACTAGATTGGATAAACGAACACACCCAAAATTTTTTGTTTAAAGACCACCCAAGGATTCCAAACTTCTACACCTTACCAAAGATTCACAAACATCCGACTAATCCACCAGGAAGACCCATTGTTGCAGGCATGGAAAGCATCAACCAACCGCTGGGTATTTACATTGACTTTTTTCTACAGCCTCTGATTCAAAAAACTTCGACATATACTCGTGATACCACACATTTTCTACAGAAACTTAATTCTATAACTCCTGAAAAGGATGATTTGATGTTCACCATAGATGTCAAAAGCCTATATACGTCTATACCACATGACCTCGGTATAGAATCAGTAGAATGGCTATTGCTACAAGCATCAGAAATTCGAGCACAGAAAGAGTTCATACTGGCTCTCCTACAATTCATTTCAGAAAATTCTTACTTCCAATATCGCAATCAATTTTACCTTCAAACCTCGGGGACATCCATGGGAGCGACAATGGCACCCTCATATGCCAACAGCTTTATCTATAAGTTTGAGACTGATGATGTACTTAATAACCAACGTTGGAAGAATGACATTCACCTTTGGACTCGGTACATTGACGATATTTTTGGAGTATGGAGAGGCACACGGATATCCTTCGATACTTTCTTTGAATATCTAAACAACATAGATAAACGGATCCAATTCACGAGAGAAATTTCTTATGATACTATCACCTTCTTGGATGTTTCCATCAAAAAAGAGACCACACGTTACAGCACTTCAATCTTCAGTAAACCTACTGATCGCAACAATCTTCTACATCGTCTGAGTTTTCACCAGCCCAGTTTACTCAAAAATCTCCCATATAGTCAACTCCTAAGGGTTAAGAAGATTGTCAGCGACCCCAATGATTGTTTAGCCCAACAACAGATTATGAAAGAGAAGTTTTTAGCCTGGGGCTACAAACAAGCAGAACTGGACACAGCATCAGCCAGGGTCAACAGCCTGACACGAGAGACCTTGCTATCTACCCAAAATCCTATAAAAAAGAGAGAACTTAAAACACCTGTCTTTGTATCAAAATTCTCTATCCAGAGCAATAGAATTAAGAAGACCATCAGTAAGCACTGGGGGATCTGTAAAAATGACATCAGAGTACAAAATTTATTCACAGAATTACCGGTGTTTGCTTACCAACGTAGCAGGAATCTGAGATATGAACTTGTACACACAAGACCACCCCTTAAGGAACCGATAACCCAACGGACGGGTACATACCCCTGTCTGAACTGTACTAACTGCAACTTAGTTATCAAGGGAGATTCCATTAACCATCCCAGAACAGGGAAAAAGATTTTGCTCAAAAACTATGGAACCTGTGACAGCACCAACATAATTTATGGCATTAAATGCCGGTGTGGAAAATTCTATGTGGGCCAATCCACAAGAATGGCCAAAACAAGGTGGAATGAGCATCGTTCATGTATCCGTAATGCTAACACCAACTCTGCCGTAGCACGGCACTGGTTGGAGAATGGACATAATTTGACTCAGATTAGATTTGTGGTCTTAGAGGTACTCACAAGAAACAACCCACATGAAGACCTTAACCAGCGGTTGAATCGCAGGGAGTCATTCTGGATTGACAAACTTGGGAGTCTGGTTCCCAATGGGATTAACAAGGAGATTAATTATCACTGTTTTCTTTAATTTTGTTATCTCTTTGCTTTCAAGGTATTATTTCTAGCAACTATTTACTGTGATATATCTTATGTGTTATGGACTTAGACCACCCCACTGTGTTTCCTAGACGTTGGTCTGGGACCCAAGGTGCCGTCTGGTGACGACACCATTACAGTGGGTTGGCACTTGCAGCATGACTCATGCATCTGATTTCTTCTATGATTTTTCCTATGACTACACAAAATAGCCTCAGATGCCGTCGTTTGATGACATGATCCAGTGTGGACATATATATATATATATATATATATAATAATATTGATATAGATGTTATCACTATGTGTTTACTTTGCAACTTCCTTTTATTAGCCCAACATTCTTTAGGGCTCTTTTGTATTTGCCATTTCTCTTTTATGATTCTCTTATCTTCTTGCACTAATTCCATCCCTGTTACTTTGTCTTGTATTGGAGTATTTCTGTCATGTCTATGCTTTCAGTTTCCTTGTTTTTACATCATTTTGTTTCCACAATTCTTGACATATTCCCATTAAGGCGTATAATTAGTTTATAGCTGTAAATTATCACTTAGAAACCCATTTGCTGTCATTTGTCCCAGAGCGCGCGCCTCGCCAGGCCGCGATCACGTGGTTTATTAAAGGAGCGTTGTCTGGGCAACGCTCCGATGCGAACAATGCAGCTACACCCCGACAAGCGAGAGGAACAGTCCGACTCCTCGCTGGTCCCATGGTAAGCTCCCCTGACGTTATGACACGTACTGTTTACACGGATCCCACCCGGGTTCCTTACAATGTCTCTCTTACATTTCAACTTATCTGCGCCTTGGCGCTGATTTTGTCCGGGCAGCTTTCTGCCCACCACATGGTTCTGGTTCTCCAAGCCACTTTCCATGCAAGCATTCTGCCATTTTCTCAGGTAAACGCGTGCTGCATTTCTTGTCATAGCTAATCTCATTACTTACAGACTTCTTATTGCTCATTCTTTCTCTTTTTCTATTTTTTCTTTTATGTATCAACCGATTTTTCTACCACTACAATGATTGGTATGTTATTTATATATTTTTTTGTGAATGTGCATTGTGATACACTTTCTTTTGGATGTTTTGTAAATATACATGTTAACTACAGACTTGCCCTGACGAAGGATTTGTAAATCCGAAATGCATTGGCAAAAAATTGTTTTGGTCTGACATAAAATGCTATTGGCTTTTTTCTTCCTCACTAAGAAGATATTATTGACGCCTCATACCAAGAGACGTATTTTTTCACAGAACCAGTGATTGATAAAAACCTTTATGAAATACCACTGAACTTTCATTATTATCATTATTTTTTGAATATGTAAACAATTTTACTTTGGAGTCTATCAAGCTTTGTAGAGTTTACATGACTTACATACCCTGATTGGGTCTTCTAAGAGAGCAGCTGTGTGACCTTGCATCCCACTTGGTCTTTGGCTTCATATGCATGGATGAAACCATGCCACTACACCTTGGGAAGCTGTGACCCAGTGCTGGTAAATGATCCACATTTCCAATCACTACGCCAGCTTGCCTAGCGTGACTGAACGTGTAAGGAATAGTATGTTGGATGGGGTGGTTGGGGCATATTAATCATGCACTGGAGAGGCTGAGGGAATCCTGCATGTATATTGCCTTACCGGCCAACCCACCCAACTTCTGCAGTTGAGGGATTGCAGTTCTAATATTGATTCCAATTAGAATATCAGCCTGGGTCAGGGCCGATATGTCTGCTATGGTCTCCCTGTTACGGTGCTGAAGTGTCGGACCGTTTGCCAATCTACACAGTGATGGTTTCACACAGGGAATGGGTGGAGGTAAATGAAACCTTTTTTCGAGGTCTGCTTTTCGGTGTTTTAAGAATTGTAATATGAAGCGTTTATATTCATTTATTTTAGAGCGAATTCCTTCAGCAGTACTTCCTACTGAGGAATTCATATCATTTGGGTGGTTTTAGCACTAGAATTTCAGGGCTCCGAATCTGGTGGAAACAGAAATGTGTCAGTAAATCTGTTGTCACCACTAGTTACCAATTCCACCAAATTCCAATTGCAATTTCACCAAACTTGTAATAGGGCCATTGTGTGCTTTATTTTATTAGAAAACATTATTTTGGGGTAATATCCCCTGATTTTACACAACGTTTGTATTCATATTTCTTTAATGTACTTTTCCTGAGTGAAACCTGTGATGATGCCCTAAGTATCTGGCAGGGGGAGGGTGTCCTTGTGAGTTAGGGGGCCAAGTGAAACAACAGATCATGTGATGCTACCCAGAGGAGGTACATGGGGATCCCCCAGAGACTAGTTCCCCACACCAGACTTCTAAGCAATGATAAGCGAATGGCTCTGCTACCAAAGAGGAAGAACCAAGTTGTCAGGAGCAGTGCAACAAAATGACTATCTGCGAAACAGGTCAACACCTGAAGGAAAACCTTTCTGATGTTGCAGATTCAGAAAGGTGGTCCTGGAGTCACACCGTCAGATCACATGATTATTAACCAGACAAATGGTTAATGAGACTTCCATCGAACCATGGACGAAGCTCAAAGGGAGACTGGAACTGACACTGGCGAGTGCTGAGGAGCTATGGAAGGATTAGATGGCCACCATGATAATGCCAGCGGATCCCAAGATGGCGGAGGGCCCTTTTATGCCTCCTGCCCTTGCAGCCACGAGAGAAGAAAGAAATAAGAAATAAGAAATAAGCTAAACATCATTAGAGAAAGAGCCACACCTGAAGGCATGAGAAAGCTAAGTGAAAAATATGGGAAGGGGGGCTTAATTACAACATACTTATCCTATCAGTCTGAGAGAAATAGGGAACAGGAGCAGCGATCACAGAGGCCATGGGAGCAATTCGAATTAGCTGCACGCTATAAACAAAAAGGCACCGGCAACACAGCTTTAAGGGAGTTAGGATGCTGTTCCATGGTGGTGGGCCGTGCAGATCGAGAAAGAGGTGGAGACGTTGAGAGGAGAGGAGGAAAGACGTCCAAGGGACAATTTGGAGGATAAGGGAAATAAACTGCATTGTTGGAGTGGAGCCTGTAGTGAGCATAATAACAGAGCTACAAATTTTGTAACAGGCTCTTATTTTTGAAAAATGTCCTTAGCAGAGGGGCCAGAAGAATAGCCGATGCCTTTAAATTGGCCAGGTACAAATCAGTTGGAGACTGCCATAATACAATTACATATAGATGTATATAAGTACAAATATATGAATCAAAAGTAAGTCCGCTCAAAGCACTTTTTGTGTAGTGTTAAAATTGACCCATCCAGGGGACAGGACACGCGAGATGACCAGAGTCCCGTACCTCATAACTCTGAGTTATCATGGCTTGCTTCCTTACTCTTCTAGTAAGCACTATTTCTGCCCTGATTTTCAATTTACACTTGCTGCCTTCACAATATCGTCACCTTGGCGACACTTGGTTTGTTCAGTCCTTTGCATTAAGTGGAGGTTTTACTCCATTTCCACTTTTATCATACTAATGACTGACAAACCACTGGCGCTGCTTATATGCTTTGAGGGTAGCTCTGCCTCTCTTAGGGCATCATAGGCTGGCTGTAGCAACAAAAATGCCCTACTTTTGCAACCCAAAGTGTAATGAAATGAATTCTGCCCAACAGAAGAACAAGGATGAGTAGTGCCCAAACTGCTTACTCAGCCCTCACACTTCTACAAAACAAGAGAGATGCCAATCATAAAGGTGAAACAGATACAGTTAAGAGATATACCTCCTTCACCGTTTGTAGTAACGTGCGCAGAGGGAAGGCTATATTCTCAAGAGGGTGTGAATGTGATCCAGTAGCAACACAAACAGCAATGTACAACTGCCCAACATAAAAGGAATGTCAAATCAAGGTTCTATATGTATACATATATATATTCAGTGAAAAAATGCCGTTAAAGAGAAGTTATGGTTAATTTGCACTAATAGAAACCTTTGAAATTCAATAAAAAAACTTTGTTAAAGGGACGTTATGGTTACAAGTAAAACTGAAAAACCATTGAAATTCACCAGTTATGGTAGCTAAGCAACTATAACTCACGACACCACTGTGCACTGCTAAGACTAACACCCAGGACATCAAAGATGACATCAAAAATGTCATTGATGACATCACGGATGACATCAAATATCTGGGACACTTGGCTTTTGTTCACTGACATATCTAGGCCTGGTGGTTTTGTTCACTACGAGCCAGAATATTAAATTCAAAAGGTGCTGTATATCTAGACGGTAACCTTGTCATATGTTTTTAAAGTACTTTCCTTAGGGTTTGGTATCAGCTCATGGTGCACATACATGAAGCAATAAGCGGGCCTCAAACACACAATTCATCTGTGTACATGAAGTTGAACTTTAATGTTATTAATATTTTCTGGTGATGCTGTTTCTTTCTTCCTTACTTTAGTTTGCCTGTTTGTGCCTCTGATTTGTATGCATTGTGGGTCTTCATATACATTGTTTGTACTAGCACAAGTGTGTAGAAAGTCTTGAATTCTTAGCTAGTTATTACATGTTTAACATTACTCAAAACTCTGATAAGGTAGCATTCATTATTTGACTATCCAAAATTACAAGATTATAAATGTGTACTTCTATGGTGCATGCTGCAACCATTGCCTATGTTTATGGATGATTAGGTTCCTGTATTAAGAACAACACTCCAATATAATATTTTGTTTAGATGAGTACATTCTTTAACAGATTAAGTAGTTCATGAAAGGCCTCCAGAACACCCCTGACATCTTGTTACCAACGTTATAAACACAAACCCTTGTAGGGACTTTTCATCTAAATTAATTTACGTGATGTCATCAGTGATATCATCAATGATATTTGTGATGTCATCTTTGATGTCCTGGTTGTTAGTCTGAGCAGTGCATGGTGGTGGCGCGAGTTATGGTTGCTTAGCTTACCATAACTGTTGAAATGTAATGGTTTTACTTGTAACCATAACGTCCCTTTAACAAAGTTTTTTCATTGAATTTCATAGGTTTTTATTAGTGCACCTAACCATAATGTCCCTTTAACAATGTTTTCTCACTGAATTTCATGGGCTTTTACCAGTGCATGCACATTTCATTTCCCACACTTACTAATATCATACTTACCCCAATATAGCAACATTTCTGTACAATTTAGAAAGTTTTACATTAAAACTCTGCCATTTCCCACCTTCTAGCATCATTTGTAACACTTCTATACCCTTTTTGCTGCTTTTTTCACTGGTTTTTGCAACTGTCAATGTTCGCAAATGTCTGACGTCATCACTGACTTTCCGGACAGTGCCACATGACCACACACATGCACATGGCACGGAGCAACACAGGTTCGATCCCCGGGTCCGCGCTTCGAAACCTCTGGGTATTAAGCGTGTTATAAATAACCTATCATATCAAACCTATCATGATGACATGTTCGCGAACGTGTCCGCACTTCGCGATCGGTTCTGTGCTTCACAGACAGTTAAAAACTACACTTTCTACTGATCTAGCAACTTTCAAGCTAAAAATGTACCCTTGCACATCTCCCACACCAATTCTTACTCATTATTCATTAACAATCTATTACACAGGACATACTTGGAAGAATATTAGCAGAACACAACAAAAAAAGTACAGCACTTCCAAAGAGAATAAAGAGGACCAAGAAAAGGATGTAGAGGAAGTGCCTGCCTCTTGCACTAAGAGAGAATCATGGGTGTGGCAATTCTTTACCACTGTTGGGAATGTACCAAAGGCTAAAGCTATGAAAGTGAAATGCACTGAGTGCAACGTTATACTTAGTTGCGGTCGACCTGTACAGTACTCCTATGGGACCACATCCATGCACCGCCACACCCAATCCAACCACTGCAATGCTCTCAGAAAGGCTGTTCCTCTCTTAGCAAATACTAGGCTATCCTCCTCCTCCTCATATTGCGCAACCAGCACCAAAGCCGCATAGCCTAGTTTTGTTGGGCACAAAATCGCAAAGAAGCTGTTGATCCATATCTTTCAAAGACAACAGTCCTCTGTATATACTGCAATACACCACTCTGCAGGGGGAGCAATTTCGAAGTGCTTTTGAAGCTGTAATCAAAGAGCATAAAAAACACTGCCCCCTACCTTAGATGTAACACACATGCAACATCCTCCAATGTCCACCTGCCCCTCCATATTACTGCTTGGTGCCTATTGCCTCATTTCCCACCCCGCCTTACATTGTGACCTTTCCTGCACACAAAAAAAAGAAAAGGGTCCTTCAGGAACCACCTCTCACAGTTAAAAAATAGAACAAAAAAAGTTATCTTATAGAATCCATCTACTTAAATGTTTAATAAATTAGATCATCTTATTGAGTAGTTAACTCAATAAGATTCTATCGGCTGAACTTCAAAGGGCCACACAGCACTGATTACTTTCACCCGCCCCTAACGCTAACATCACTGTGCGCTCAGAATTAGCTCCACCTACTTCAATGACGTTAGTGGACAATGTAGCCAAATGTACACGGTCATCACCAATGTCATAAAGTTATGTTACTCAGAACAACGAACAAACATCCACAACAAACACTAAACTTTAGTCTTTCTTCACAGAAATGATAGAAACATTTTGAAGAAAACAGCAATAGTGGGGACCGTAAGAAATACTTTTCATTTTGACAGAACGATGAAAACATTCACTTAAGTCCACAAAAACTTCTTTAAACTTTTCCAGCACAATTCATAGCTACAGAATGTTGCAGCATTCACAATTTCACTTAAACTGTCAACTGTAATCTTCTACTGCCAAATCCAATCATCGATCAATCAATGCAAGTCTTTGCGTTCTCCACCAAACATTATTTTCCATAAGCAACCAATAATCTGTGCACATGGTGCTCCATTACGCATGGCGAAATTACTGCTTTAAAATTGAAATAAATGCAACACATTCATATTCACACTTTTCTAGAACCTATATGCAACCATGTTGCTTCTTGTTACTGCAAAAGCAAAAGGACAAATTGTTGTCTGGCGATCATCCCACACAATAGTTATAACGTGTCCGTTGTTGATAATTATTGTCAAAACACTGTTAAAGAAGCCGTCGGCTGGTAGACTGAACCCATGACATGCACAGAGCAGGATTATATAACTGTGTAAAATGGATAACAGAAAAACATATTTCAGTAAGCACTTTACAATTACATATACAAATACATTCTTATTTTGGCCATAATTAAAGTTACACGTAACATGTATGACATCTACTCTTTGTAGCAAATTGAACATTCATCCGTCACAGCATTTATCACTTTCCACACTTCAATAGGTTTTACTTAAAATGTTGCTTACATTGTGTTTTGCTTATCCATTTTTCCGATGTTGTAGAGGACCAACCGCTTCACAGCACAGTTTTCTGAAATAGAAACTTTACTTTCTTATGTCTGCTTTTAATAAAGTGAATCTTATCATTTCTTTGTGGATTGTGACACATTTACTCCCACAAATGTGTAGTCCACTGTTTTGAAGGACACATAACAATGCCACCCTTCATGTATCATTCACAGCATGCCCCAGTCCTTTTAGTTTCTGGAAACAAAGGCAACAATTAACACTATTACTGGCAAGCTGTGTAGTACAAAATCAACCAAATATTTCTCAAATGAACCACATATCACAATATTTATTTCCATTTTACCGATATCAACGCGCTTGTTTACAATACATTTACATTTTCTTTCAATTTTAACCTTATCCACGGTGCACACAGCCACATATTTCCCTATACGTCAATAGTAATGTGCCCCCTGCTCTGAGCTATAAAAAGCATTTCCCTAGCACACAGCTGTTGCAGCAACATCGAATGTATCGTGAAGAAAAGTAGTTTGTCAGAAAGAGCAGCAGGTAGTGTGTTTCCAGGGGCCAGACAGACAGCCTTGTCAATAATACAAGGAACTTCAATTTCCTCCATAAAGCAACCACCAAGGCTGCACACGTTGTCCAGCACTGCATAATTGCTGGCATTCCAAAGAATAACACTGACAAAACTACAAATGCAGTCATCACGTAAAAGTGTAAAAACATGAACACTGCAGTACAAGCTTACTCGTTGCCCTGTGCAGTAAGATGTAAATGTGCAAAGACGCATGTTCATGATGCACATTGGCAATACAAATTAATTTGCCCACGACTTCATTGTTGGCTAAAACTGTGGCACATACACTCTTTGTCTATTGCAATCTGCAGCCACTTAACATAGTATCAACTTTCTGTGTTCAAACTTCACTTACTTAATTCATTTATTTCTTCGTCATTTGTGAAGCCCCTAAAACCCCCCAAAAAATGTACATGCCAGCAAAAGACCAGAAAAGAGTGATGGGGCACACAGAACAAAACAACACTGATTTCATATAATAAGTCATTTGTAACGCACCTCTACACACGAGTGTTTCCAGGCGCAACTTAACAAGCAAGGGAACAACAAAAGGAAACAGAATAAATTATCTTACTAAGCCTTCTGTCATTCATATCATGCAATTGTAAAAAAAAGGAGAGCAGAAATGGCAGGGGGATGCAAAGCGAGAGTGCAATAACGAATCTCCAGTAAGTGACACCAGGGTACCCAGTTATAAGTAAGTGCAAATAAGCATGGCACCATGTGCTTGCAGATACAGTCCACAGTGCATGGTGGGCCCCGACACAGTGCATGGAGCTACTGGTGATAAGGCAACCTAGTCCCCATAACGTTTACCGAGTGGCCAGGTTCCTGCTCTAGCTTCAAATAGGCAGGGAATCTGTTCCAGAGGATTTCACCACCCGAGTAGAGAAATCAACCCCTCCCCCACTCTCTACCTACAGAAGCTCCTAATCCTCAAAGAGTTGGAGGTGCAGGAGTTAACAGCTGAACAACAAAAATGCTTAAGAAGATAAACTTGCAAGTGGTATGGTCCCTAGCCCCCGCAAGCCTTGTAAACAATACAGACGGTCCTCAAATTGATCCTTGCAGGTACCAATTGCCACCAGTGTAAAGATTTCAGGTCAGGAGATATATGTAATCCCTTCAGTTAAGGTCAAGCAGAAGTCTTGCAGTGCTGTCTGGATAAGTTGCAAGAGTCTAAAAAGTAGAGGCAGTGAGATTTACAAAGAGGCTGTTACAATAGTCCAGCCTAGACAAAACTATAGGTCTTGTGACAGTGAGGGTCTGGGGGAAAGTGACAAAAGCAACAATACCTCTTAGTGGCTGCTGCTGGTAGTGTAACTTCTTCAACACAGCCATAATGTGAGGACATACGGACAGTATGGACAGTATGGAGTGAAAGAGAACACCAAGGTTTCTTTCTCACCAGAAGGCGTAGGTACAGCACCCAAAGAGGACATCCCGAGTGAAATAGGGAAAACAGTAGCAGGGGTCTAATAAAAATTATCTCAGGCTTACTGGCATTAAGGTACACATTGTTGGATGCCCACCATTCCTAATTCACACATACACAATCAGCAATAATTGAGACGGGAAAGAAGGGGGTGCTGCACAAAGCTTGAAGCTTGTCATTCATATAACACTTAAAGTTACATAGCAATGTATACATTAGGTGTGCTACTGGTGCCAAGGGAAGGTTGACGACCAAGGATCAAATATGAGGTCCCTGGCCTTTAGGCCAATAATAAGTCTGGCAGCCTTAATTTGAATTACCTGGAGTGGGCCGTGAAAGAACATGGGTAAATTAAAGAAGAGGCTGTTGCAATAGTACAGCCTACAAAGTACCATTGCTCTACACACGTTCAGCTTCTAGGTAAAAGTAAGATGAGGATGATGAGAATGGGGTAAGCACAATAGGCCTGGGAGAACCTTCAATCGACTCATACATATGTTCGAAAAAAGGTCTTAAAAGGAGAGTCTAGAGACACCAGTACTGCACTGTCCATTTGCAGAATAGCCACAGTGCATAAGATACCTTTCTGGTGCACATGGTGAACCACACTTTCAGCGTCTCCATCCACCCTGCCCCCTTTGCGAGCACACCATCACATGTGCCAACTGCCATTGATACTAGACAGCGTTATGTAAGGGTAAGGCAGGTGCCATAGACAAATGCATGTGTTATTCCACACAAATATTTAACAATACGCTTATATGTTTGAAAGTGTAGTGGATTTACATAAGTGTCTCACAACTTTTGACCTGCAATTGTTAGTAATATTTGTCTTTAGTTTTTTATGCACCCACTAAATTATGGACAATTACTTTACACATATTGTTACTATGATAATTCTGGCCTTATTCCTACTACATTGCCCAGTGCACATATTCTGTCATGCCCCCCAGAATCTAGACACTGACCACAACACAATAAACTGCATAACCAGTATGTTTAAAACATGGTCAACTAATGAAACTCACCCCCACCACCTGCAATTGAAATTATGTCCGCAGACACCAAAATTGACCATGGACCTGGCAGCATTTCCAAACGCTTTTTTCACCTATACAAATAGCTCTTCATTACCTTCATTCCTCTACCTTGCAATTTCTTTGCCCTCTTTCAGCCATCAAATAACCCCAAATGTCTTTCCCAAGCTGCCAGTTCAGAACGCTGCCCGCAAACTACCCCACGGGGAGCTACGGCACCTGCCCAGCTTTTTCAACCTACAAAAATAGCCCCATATCATGTTTTTTCCACTCTGTCACCCTTCCCAGCCCATCTTTCGACCACCAAATGACCCAAAATGTATTTTCCAGACGTTTTCAAGTTACAAGCCATCTAAAAATGTTGAGACACCCCTCTAATGTTGCTCCCTTTTCAGAAAATCGCACCAAACTTTGCAAAAACATTAATATCTAGGTCTACAATCTTTTTGTAAACTGATGTGCATATTTGTCAAATGGCACCACATTTATAAGCCTTTCAAATATGTAGGAACCCCATCTAAATATGTTCCCTCTTGACAGAACAGCACCACACTTTGCAGAACCATTCAGAGTCAGGTTGAGAATTAAATTCCCAAATTCCATGCAGTTTCATTGAGTGGCGTCAATGTTATAAGCCATTCAAAAACTGCTTTTCACCAACCCTGTAATGCACAAATAAGCATAGATGCCCCCCGAACATCTAATATGTTCGCAGACATCGGGGAAGAAAAACACGCAGTTTTAGGCTTTTTAAGGCCATATACCATCCCATCCTCATCACCCCTCAGTTCCCCATAGATTGTTTCATTAGTTTCACAAGTGCAATGTTCTGTTTTTTAATGCGTTTTTACCGCAATGTTCGCGGACAGCAGCGTATCCAACATGGCGGGCTTTCCCCAAAAATCTGATGCACCTCATGCTCTTCACCATCCAATCAGCCAGTACATCCCATGTCTGTGAACATCACACTCGCCCCTGGGCCAATCAGGGGCCCGTCCGCAGACCGAAGAGAGAAGTCAGTTTTGACCGAACCCAGATATCACTAATTTCTTTTGGCCTAATTTTTTGATGTTTTTAAAACAAACTACTGGTTAGATTTACCACGCATTTACAAAAGCATGCTTTTGGGCACAAGCCACCGGTCCTGCCACAAATTTGGTGAAAATCCGTCCAGCGGTTAGGCCTGCAGACGTGAGCACATTTTTCTTTGCATTGTATCTGTGGGAAAAACCTCAAATATTGGGACCCCCCATAAGTTGGCCCCCCCTTGATGAAACCTCACCAAACCTTGCAGGATCGAACTGACGGAGCAATGTACTTTTTTTGCTATGTTTCGGTAGGATTCGTCCAGGGGAGGTGAAGTTATAAGCTGCCCAAAATGTGCTCTTCCTATGGGTTGAGCAACTTAGCCATAACTACAGGGCCGCTACAGCAGGCCCTGTAATATATATTTCAACATTTACAACCTTTATTCGGCGATGTGCCATTTAGATAAATCATATAATACAATACATGTAATACAATATAAACAAGTATAAAAAGGAAAACACCATACTATGGTGCACACTGGTTTAAATCCCAAGACAAGACCCTCACAAAACACTTGACAGACTCCTATCAATGTGATTCATAACAACGCTATGCAATACTTTTCCCTCCTCAGCCAAGCCCTATGGATGTACTTGGTGACAAAGTAACCACATTTAAGTCATTAGACATTTTACAACATTTCAGAGCTTCCCTAGAAGTGGTAATGTTATATAGCAAGAACAATGGTTTCAAATACCTAGTTCTTTTAGAGCTTCACAGGTTAGTATGAAGTGGTCTACTGTTTCTACACCTCTGCTACACAGTGGGAACTCAGAGCTACCCTTTCCATCCCACCCACATGGGCAAGCAACCTAGGTGAGGCCTCATGTATAAGGAGTGAGCATAATGCTTCCTGATATTTCGCTAGCTCCTGGTTTCCCCAAATCCGGAGCAAGTAATAAACCGGTCTGATATTTATTTCTTCGCCAATGGTGGGAGGAGGCCCACACTCCATAGGAACTGTATTAGTTGGGGTGTGTTGGGGAAGCAGCAGAATTTCAGAAATGTGTTCTCTGTGATTGTTAGGGGGGTAGCATATACATAGCCCTATGCTTCAGTGCCATATACTGCTTCCATTTTAGGCTGCTCTGCATATAGCTTGCAGGCCAGGGCTATTGCACCTCATATGTGCCTAGCATGGTAGGCTTTCAGGGCCCTGCTATTTTTTTGCAGTAGAGTGTTCGCTTTGGGAACCTGATCGACCAAGCGACCACCACTTGAGAACTGAAACCTCAGATAATCATACCAACCCACCTCTTCCAGGATTTTACTACCCACATCCAATTTCAATGGTTTGATTCATGATGACTTTTATGTAAAAACCATAGTTTTCATTTTTGCAGCATTTATCTCCAACCCCAATTTAGCGCATTCATCTGGTAGTGTGGACAGGCCAAGGAGCAGTCCCATTTGGGTGGTGGATGATAGGACTGCATCATCCGCAGAAAACAAAACTGGGATGCACTCCCTCCTCAATCTTGGCGGGTCCCTGCTCACCATCAGCTGTCTCTCAATAATAGAGTTGATGTGCAATCAAAATAATACTGGAGCAAGCACACAACCCTGTCGGACCCCTCTGTCCACTTTGAAGAATTCTGTGTGTTTGCCTCCCTTCCCACAATAGACAGTTGCCGTATTGTCATTTTACAAGAGCTGGATCACTCGCAAAAGATCACCAGAGATATTTTCTTAACTCAGAACTGCCGACAGGATATGTCTAGGGACACTATCAAATGCTGCCCTGAGATCCACAAATACCCCATATAATTTAGTGTTTACGATTTTCAGTTGCTTTTGGATCAATAAGTAGAACTGGCAGCACTGATCCATCATGCTTTGTTCTGCCTGGAAACCGGCTTGAAGATGACTCAATTGCTTGGTATCGTCCACCCATGCCACTAAGTGCCTCAGCAGGACTTTAGTGAATTTCTTTCCCGCGGCATCTAATAAGGATATGGGTCTATAATTTCCTGGGTCTGCACGGTCACCCTTTTTATATATGGGGACTATTATTGCTGTTGTCCAGTTGTTAGGCACCCGGTCACAGTGCATTACAGTGTTGAATACCAAGGTTAATACCGAGGCCCAGATTGCAAGCTCACTTTTATAAAGGTCCAACGGCACCCCATCGGGTCCTGGCGCTTTACTTTCCTTCTGCACTCTTATAGCCCTCTCCACTTCTATGAGTGTGAATGTTATGTTGCCAGGTCCATCATGCTCAGGTCCAGTGCCCCATCCAATGTGGGGCTCCGACATGGTCCCTCCCCCTCCGATTTAAATGAGTACAAACCCGCAAAGTGGGCATACCAGCTGGACAGGCTTATAATTTTGGGGTAGGTTGCAGCACCCTTTATATCCATGTCTGTAATAATAGGCCAGAACCCGGCTTGGTCCCCACTCTGCGCACATTCGGTCAGGGTAGCACACCTGCCATGTAGGTATTGAGATTTTTTACTGGCAATCATTTCCTTATATGCCCTGTGCAATTGCTTTACTTGGGCTCTATATACCTGGCTAGTGCCCATCAGGCATGTGACCAGGGCCCGTTTTGCTTCTATGCACACCTTGTCAACCCACAAGTTAGATTTTCTACCCTCCTGTCTTAGTCGCCTTCCGGCACAGTCAGGGATTCTCCTAGCAACTCAATGAAAGTGAGATAACTCACACGTTTACTTTCAAGAGGGGTGCTTGCCTCACAGATGCACTCGAGGTCCAATATAATTTTGCTGTACCAAACCGGAGCAAGAACGCCCAGGTTCAGGGTTGCCCATTTCATAGTACGCCTAGCATTACCATGTACCATCATTCGTGCTGCCCTATACACTGTCAGGTCAGGCTCTGCTGAAAGGTCTTATATTTGGAGAGGTATTGGCCTATGGTCGCACTCTAGGTGCCCTAAGACCTCAAACCCTTCTATTATATGCCAGTCTGATCCTGACACTTGGGGATAATCTATTCTAGAGTGACCTCTCGGACTGCCATAAGTATACCCTGCTGGTTGGTCAGTAGTGAGCCGGCCATTACAAGGTCTCCGTCCCACATTAGAAAATCCTCTAACAGTCTCTGAGGAGGCTGGGTGTAATCTTGCCAGTGTATCAGCGATTATCTCTGGGATGCCCCAGGCCTCATCCTGGTTATCCCAAAGACCTTCCAGTAATTTAGATGGTTCTAACTGGGTATTAAAGTCCTCCATTGCAATGACACAATTCTTCCCACCAACGTCTGGCACTCAGTGTTCTAAAATATCACAGAGTGCTCAGACTGCATTAGTCCTGGCCTTAATATTGGGTCTATTGTACACATTAGACAAAATTAGCCTACAACAAGTAGAGATGTTGAACTCCAAGGACAGCAGATCGAAGGATCCTGTGTTTATCTGTTTGGCTACCTAGTTTTGGGATGTCTTTACCCCTACAAGAAGCCCCCCTGCTGGTCTCCCTCTAGTGCCCTGCTTGGCTTTAATCTCAAAAAGTTCATACCCATGTATCTTTATTTCCTCTGTGGCCCATGTCTCCTGGAACATTATGATGTCATACAGATCCAGTGAACCCAGCCATTCGTTGTCAATGAGGTGTTTAGGAAGACCTACTATGTTCCAGGACAATAACTTTATTTGAGTCAGCCTCGGATCAATGTGGAGATCTGTAGTCCTTCGTAGTCAATCTACCGCCTCTAGATCTGAGCCCGTCTCTTTCACTCTACCTCCAGAGCTCAGAGATGGGGGGCCCATTGGGTGCTGAAGTCCCAGTGCTTCCCATATTCCCATATTCCTGCTCCGGTTGGGCCCTGCCGTGTCTTTCTCATTTCAGAGTGTATGGCACCCTTCATGGGGGTATGATCTTGTTTCAATGCCAAGCAATCCTTGTACTAGTCAGTCATCCCTCAGGTAAATTTGGGTGTAATCCCTTCCCTCCCCCATATGGCTGCCTCACTTACAGTGCATTATGTTTTCTTGTATCACTGAAGTGTACCCTCTCCTGGTAGGTATCCAGTGAATAACTTTATTCAGCAGCGTATCTTGGTTCTCATAGCTACCCTCACGCAATTTAACAATGGTTGCCTCACTTATAGTGCACTATGTCTTCTCGTATCACTGAAGTGCACCCTGTCCTGCCATGTATCCAGTGAATAACTTTATTCAGCAGGGTGTCTTGGTTCTCATAGCTACCCTACAGCAATTTTTCTTTTTTTTAAAAATAGTTTATTAATTTTATTCAAACCAAACAACAATACAAACAAACCCAACACGCAGTGTAATCTACAACAATTCCAATAAACTCCATTTGTATTTCCAGTTTGCCACTGCTGCCCAAGTCCCTCCCTCCATTATGAGCCTATTTGTACTTCTCGTTCAGTATCTGCTACATGTGGCTGGGTCTCAATATCTTCGGATTCAATCGGGTCCGATATAGATCCGAACAGTTCCGCTATTAATAGTTTCCATGCCATCCAGGTACCTACTTCTTCCTCCCCACTCATGCTGCTCGCCTCCTGCCATACTACCGTTTCAGCCTCCGCCCATTTCTGTAACTCCCTCCACCACACCTCCACCCGTGGCTTGTGACACTTCTTCCATCCCATGGCGATCCTCCGTTTTGCTAACACATATGCCAAGTTTCTCAGTTTCTCAACATGTTTAAGTTTCCGTGGTCTGGGGAACCCTCCCAGCAAGCAGGCCCAAGCCGTATCTATGACAAGGGTGACCCCTTTTGTCGCTAATTTTTGTGACACTTCACCCCAGAAACCTTCGATTACTGGGCATGACCAAAACATGTGTGTCATGTCAGCGTTTTCCATGTCGCACTTAGGGCACGCCTGTCGCCCTGCGTTCCGGAACTTGGATATCTTCAGAGGGGTCATGTATGCCCTATGTGTTATGTACAACTGTATTTGTTTAAGTCTGGCATTTCTTGACACTTTCTTGTGATATCCCAGGGCGCGTTCCCAGATCCCATCTCCCATCGGGGCCCCCACCTCCTCCTCCCAATCAAGTCTCAAATGTGTCAATTCCTTCCCCACTTTGGTCATCACCATCTCATACAATCTAGAAATCTCATGCCCCCTTCCGATATGTCATATATTACCCCCACAGTAGCATCTGGTTCCTTTGCTAACACTGTTTCTGGCCACGTTTTCTGAATTTTCTAGACCATCCTATGGTATGTAACATATTGGCCAGTATGTAATCCCGCCTCCTCCCCAAGTTCTTCGAAATCTCTAATGGTCCCCTCTTGCCAGATGTCCCCTAACGTCACCAGTCCCACCGATTCCCAGTAGGTTCTGATAATCACCCTCAGCTGCTTGTCCCCTCCTGCTAATGCGACCAGCGGTACTTGCGGGGAGCACAGGAATGGGACCTCCATCATCCGACACACTCAACGCCACATTTTCCACCCCAACATCATCATTTTAGGGCGCTCCTTCATGTCTGTTTCAGGCAACCATATCATTTCCCTTAAGTAAAATGGGGTACAAACCCACCCAAACAACCTATGTTCGGAGAGCCAATTGGCCACATATTGTAATTGACTTGCTATGTAGTAGACCTCAAAATTGGGCAGCCTGATACCTCCCTTTTCATAGAAGTTCTGCAACTTCCATAGCGCTACTCTATTCCGGGTACCATGCCATAGGAAGTCCCTGCACACACTATTCAGTTTAGCGAAGAACTTCTTGGGTATCATATGTGGGATATTGTTAAAATAATGTAAAAGCCTAGGTAGGACCACCATCTTAAGCATTGCCCCCCGTCCCATCATATCTAGGGGCAACTTCTCCCAAAACTTCATGCATTTCTGTATTTTCTCAACAGCTTCCACGGTGTTGTGCTTATGTTCCTCTTCTGCGGTGTGATACACATCTATGCCAAGGTAACAGAAAGAACCAAGCACCCAGGGTATCTGTAACACCGGCAACCTTTCCTCCGGGGTCCCCTTGTAGCTACCTAGGGGGAATAAAATGGATTTTTGGGGATTTACCGCTATGCCGGACAACCCGCTTATTTCTCCATCACTTCAAGGATATATTGGAGATTCTCTTCTTTGTATTTCAAGTATAACAATAAATCATCCGCATATAAGGATATTAGATGCTGCTCCTCCCCAACCTCAATACCTATCATATCGTATTGTTGCCTGAGGTATATTGCTAGGGGCTCCAGGGCTAGAATATAAAGCATCGGGGACCAGGGGCACCCCTGCCTGGTACCTCTACTAAGCTTCCATCTCTTGGATATCACCAATCCCGTTCGAACTCTGGCTAACGGCTCACTGTATAGCATTTTCGCCCACCTGATATCACCCGGCCCTATTCCATAACCTCCCAGGGCTGCCAGCAGCCATGGCCACTTAATGAAGTCAAAAGCTTTAACTGCATCTAGGGATACAATCGCCATTTCGCCTTCATTTCTATCTGCCCGACCCTATGGCAATTTAACCATTACCACCAAGTGGTTATCCTAGGTCGAGTAGTCCTTCCAATCAGTCAGGGCTCTAGATGGTGCCTGCATGGGAGCATGGCTAGCTGTGGGTTCCAAGATTATGGGGACTCTCTGGGGGATTCTCCAGCCATTCCCTGGCATGGGGAGTACAGGGGGGTTTATACCCTACTTGTCAGGTCCCCTTTGGCAGCTTATTTTTCAATGACATCCAACAGTGGGTTGGCCCAGCCGTTGCCTTCTCGCATATATTGCACGTGTACTTATTGTTAAGTTGCTCAACCCATAGAAAGAGCCCCTTTTGGGAGGCTTATAACTTGCCCCCCCCGGACAAATCCTCAGCAAACTATGCAAAACAAGTATATGGCCTTTTCAGAGTGATTCTGCAAAGGTTGGTGAGGCTTTGTACTGGGGACAAAGTTATAGGGGCGTTCCAAAATGTGTGGTTATGCTCATAGATGCAATGCAAGAACATTTGTGTTCATGCCTACAGCCCATACCGCTGGATAGATTTTCACCAAATTTGTGGGAGGAGCGGCAGCTTGGTCGCGAAAGCGTGCTTTAGTAAATTTGCTCTAAATACATCCAGTAGTTGTAGGTAAAAATGAATTAGTGATATCTGCGTTTGGTCCACAGAGTCACTTCCCTATTCGGTCCATGGACACCTTCCTGGACCAATCAGGGCCCGGCGTGATGTCCGCAGACATCGGATGCACCCGCTGATTGGATGGCGAAAAACGAAAGCTGCGTCAGATATTTTGAAATGGTCACCATGTTGAATTTGCGAACAGCGCCCGTAGTCCGCGGACAATGCTGTAAAAGCATATTACAAAACACAGCATTGCACTTGTCAAGCTAATGGAAAGATCTCTGGGGAGGTGATGGTTGATGAGGATGGGATGGGATACGGCCATAAAAAGCCCATAAAATTGGTGGTTTTGCACCTTTGAAGTTCACGAACAGTTTGGGACAGCCCTCAATGTTTACGAACACATCAGATGTTCATGGGCATCCATACATATTTTTGCATTAAAGGGTTGATGAAAAGCAGTTTTATGATGGCTTGTAACTTTGGGCCACTAAATGAAACTGCATGTAATTTTGTGATATTGTTCTAGATCTGACCTTGAATGGTTCGACAATGTTTGGTGCTGTTTTGCCAAGAAGGAACAAAATTAGAGGTGGGTCCCAAAATATTCGAAAGTCTTATAAATTTGGTGCTGTTTCACGAATCTGCACAAATGTTTGCGGAAATATTGAAGACCCAGATGTGAATGTATTTGCAAAGTTTGGTGGGATTGTGTGTAGAGGGGGCAAAATTAGAGGGGGCATATGGACATTTTTAGATGGCTTACAACTTTATTGCCAAATGACGAATGTGTACAAAAGATTTTAGAAAAATTATAGACCCAACCTTGAATGTCTGTGCAAAGTCTGAATAGATTTTGTCAAGTGGGAGTTAAGTTATATGATTATTTTATATATGTACATTTTGACACTTTTCAAACAATAAAACATGGTCAGATTTGCAGCAAAGTCGTGCAAGGAGCATTGGCAAGGATCTGAAAGCATGGTTTTGCAAATGTGTCTGTGTTTTATTTTTTGAAAAGTGTCATAATGTAGGGACAAAAAATAGTGATATACTTTTTGTGACTGAGGTATAGTCTGTGGCCACAGGCAGTGGTCAGATTGTACGGGTCACGGAATGTGGCCATGGCCATGACTCAGACAATCCGTCTACTGGCCATGACCATGAGGGACTGGCAATGGGGTTAAAGTGGGCATGGCCACCAGGGAATGGCAATGTGGTAAAGTTTTCAAAATCGGAATAGGTTTGAATGGGACGTTTTGTTTTGCCTGTGGCTAAAATTCTGCCCATGGCTCCAGCTCCAAGTGCTGCACAAGATTGCAACAGATCGCTGTGACTACCGCTGCATACACTCAGAGACAATGATAATCAGCAGATAATTACAGAGGACGCCGAACCAGGTGCCCCCGTGGTCACCAGGCCATCCCTTCAAATCATTAACTAGCTTTATTTGTGACCATATCGGGACAAGATATTGGGATTGCATGCCAGACATATTTCCGCAACCTCGCAGTAATGACTGGCCCACAATCCACATGCATTAAGGAAGACCCTAGAAAGTCGAAACACGTGTCGGCTGACTTCTAACAATAAATATAGCACCAACAATGGTTTTCAAGACTGCTTTATTACGACAATAGTT